>NW_024609879.1:54054805-54671057 GCF_016920785.2 Ixodes scapularis
AGCTGGAGCTGTGTGACACCGGATTGCGAGGACTTCCAAAGCCAGGATTTCTGCGGGCACCCCATCTTAATTGCAATGACCGCCCCCACCTGACGCCTCGATCGTGGCAAGGCCGAGCGTCGAGAACCCTTCCTCGCACCCTTTCCCCTTTCCCCCCTTGCCACCTCAGGGGAGAGAGAGAGAAAAAAAAAGGAGGGTGGGGGAAGTGTCCTCGTAAAACTTGAAAGCGAAAAGCTCAGTTGCGCTTTTATTGGGGTCCCAGCTAATACGAGCTAATCCTGCCCAGTGGCAAAATTCGTCTGCTCAAGCGACACGTCAGACATAGGACGCAGGACCTTAGGAAGCTGAGGTCAAGCACAAACACCGTTGCATTTTTGGAAACCTAACTTGGTGTTTGTAGATATTTAGACAGCGCAATGCTGCTCAAATAATAAAGTGGCTACAGCCGCTCGTCACTTAGTAGTTACATCTACGATGTTGATGAAAACTTTACGCATTGCAGTATGACTTATATTCCGTTTCACCCTAAAATAGATAGCCGCGGACGCTACGACCCATTGGAGCATATTGAGTGCTGATGACGTGTCACTGACCTCCCGGCTTGGCAGAACGACGCGATGAGAGCGAAACAGCGTGTCAGGCCGGTTGTGCTTGATTTAACGAGATGGCTCGTAGTGTGGTCCACTGCGGACCAGCCTAAGAGAGTATATTCTGGATTTTGTAACGAGCAGTACCCAGTAGCGATACATAACCGCACAGCGATACGATGCTCACCCAGATCAAAACGGGCAAGGTCGGGACTAACCGACTAAACTCGTGAACTTTGGGTTCTGCAGGGCGAGCTCTCGATGTGCGCGCTCGCATCAAGCGTGAGCTTGGGGCCCGGGACGATGCTTGCTCTGCACGTGCGCGTGCTTGGCAGCACATTCACAGCGCCAATCATACTCCGTTTCACTTTAAGTGTGAGCGGAGCAAAAGCTACGAGAGCGAGCTCCGCGTTTTGAATTTGCTAAGCAAGCGCACTCGTGCAGCGCAAGCACTGCTCAGGGCAGTATGCTCGAGCGTTTAGATTCGGTTTCGCTTGCACTTAAAGGAATGATGAATTTCAGGGGGGATCGGTGGCCGAGTGGGGAGAAAGAAGAAGACGCCGCTGAGAACGGTCGTGTTTTCGATGTTCTCCAAGGAAAACATACCGGCCACCGGCCGGGGAACCGCTGAGGCTTCGGCCAGTACTACTGAAATGTTGACCAATGAATACCGGACCGTGCTACCTCGTCTACCCACAGGTAACTTGAGCCTGAACTCCGTCTTTCTTCATGGCGATCTCGCCGCACGACCCTACCGAGCCCCAGACTTCCGTGACGCCTTACGAGATGTTGTCGACGCCCAAGATATCATCGGAATAGGCCAATTTCAGATGAGCCATGTCTGGATGGTAACGTGCGCAAACGCCTTAAGTAAAACTAAGCTTGTAAACAAAATGGAGCTTACCGTGAAGGGACGCAGATGCCTCATCATCGATCCCGACACCAGAGATGTGAAGCTGAAACTTCTCTGGTTACCTGTACACATGGAAAACCAGAGAATCGAAGAGGCACTGGCGCCTTTTGGCACGGTCCATTCCATTGTACGAGAAAAATGGAAGTGCTCTGGAATGGAGCAAATGGAAACGCTCAACAAAGAGGTGACCCTGACACTTAGAGAAGGAATGAATGCAACGAATATTCCACATCAGCTGACGGTCTTCGGCTGTCGAAGCCTGGTGCTCGTCCCTGGTCGGCCACCGCTGTGTCTTCGGTGTAACAGAATTGGTCACGTCCGTCGTGAGTGCAGAGTCCCGAGATGCGGCGAGTGCCGACGCTACGGACACGACGCGAGTGAGTGCGTCACCACCTACGCAGACAAGCTGACGCAGTCGAGAAGCCTAGCAGACGATGTTGTCCACGATCATCTTATGGACATCAGCGAAGTCGTTGATGCCACAGGGGACATCACCTCTTCCCTTATCAAGACACAAAGGACCGAGTCGGAAACGTCTACACAGCGACCAGAAGAACTTCGTTCTGACCCCGAGTCTGCCAGCACCTTGCCAGGACTGTCAACACCAACCGAGTGTGTCACGGAAACGAAGAGAGATTGGTCGGATAGCGAGTTTCCATCCCTTAACGCACCACCTGAGTTACCGTGCCAGCAAGCAATTGCCCGACGCGAACGCGCCACGACGTCCACTGGCACATCGGTGAAACGACCTGCTGCTACGACGACAAGTAACGCGCAGCCCTCCGCCTCAGGTATCATTGCCGAGAGCAAGAACGACGAGGGAAGTGAGGTGAAACGCAAGCCAACTGCGGTGCGAGAGTTCTTCTGCAACAAGACTTCGCAATCTGAAGCTCTGGACGTGAGGAACGATGACGTTGTGCTCCCACCCTAACTAGAAACCTTCCTGACATCACCCCTCAGCTTCGCTACCATTAACGTGAGAGGACTGTGTTCACGTGCACGGCAGTCTCAATTGTACAAGCTCCTTTTAAAGGAACATCTTGACTTTGTTGCTGTTCAAGAGACAAAGATATCGTCTGACGAGGATACTGCTCGTGCACTGGGCCCCTTCCTCTCACATTACGAGGTATGCGTCAGTCATGCTGATGGCTTGTCGGGAGAGTGTTTTTTGTTTTTGAACAAGAACTTAGGGTATTCATCACTTTCTCACACTGTCGACGATAAGGGAAGGTTCATATGTTGCGATTTTCTTTTATACGGTACCTACTGGCGATTAATTTGCATATATGCCTATAATGACGTTAGACAGCGTCATTCTTTTTTTTGAAAGCCTGATCCCATTTCTCAGCACCGACAAACATATTGTTTTATTTGGAGATTTCAACTGTGTGTGTAGCATAAAAGACAGGTCAGTGCCTTCTGCAAGGCCCGATAGAAGTTCCGACATACTAAACACTCTTGTATACGACTATCACCTTTTTGACGTCGGAGCTTCCCAACATACTACTCTCCGATTCACTCACCTTCATGCTTCAAGCAATGCGAGACTCGATCGTATTTACGTCTCAAGCTCGCTTATTTCACACGTGACTGCTTATGACGTAAAACCAGTTTCTTTTTCGGACCACTGCCTTGTAAAGATCCGTTTTGGAACAGACGCACCGCGAAAGGCACAACCAAATTGGGCTTTATGGAAACTAAATACAAGACTGCTAGACAACCAAGACTTTCAGAAACGTGTCCGCGAATGTTTTAATCACGTGTCAACGAATCAGAAATTTGGCATATTTGCTCAGTGGGACTCCTTCAAACAGGAAGTTAAGAATGAAGCAATCGAATGCGCGTGCATTGCATCCTTTCATGCAAAGAAGGAAGAAGCTACACTTTTGAAAAATCTATGCATGCTTCACGAGTTGGAGTGCGAAACACCTGGTATGTTCCAAGAAGACATTCTTCGTGTAAAATGTCAGCTACAGCAATACGAGCACATTCGTTTACACGGTGCACTAGTACGGTCCCGGTGTAGGCGTTTCTTGTCCTCAGAGACACCCACGCGCCGTGCACTCGATGATGAGAGGCGTAACGGCCTTTCAAAGAAAATTAGAGTTTTAGAATGTAATGGGACACTCTCAGACAACGAAGAAGCCATCATGAAGGCACTTGAGTTGCATTACAAAAGTCTCTTTGGAAAAACGCAACATTTAGACATCCAGTTGGCAAAAAACTTAGTTTCTTTAATGCCCAAGGTAAAGCAGCTTCAGCGAGATCTCCTCAGTGGACCAGTAACATTGGAAGAAGTTCGATGCGCGGTAGACGAGTTGCCAAATTCTAAAACACCAGGACCTGATGGGCTCCCTGCAGAGTTTTACAAGACATACAAGGACTTGCTATGTCCTTTCCTACTTGAGGTGTTTTTGGAGGCGTACGAGATGGGAACTTTACCGCCGTCATTTTATGAGAGCCATACTGTGTTGATCCCTAAAAGTCAAGACCCAGACAAATTACAGCGCATTAAAGGCTATCGACCAATTAGTTTATGCAACGTAGATTACGAAATTTTTGCTAAAATTTTGACAAAACGATTACAGTGTGTCACGTCATCTGTTGTTGGAGACCACCAAACCTGTGGGATTAGGGGGAGACGTATACAAACTAACATCCACGTTGCGCGTTCAGTAATAGAAAGCTGCGTTCTTCATGCCGGTCAAGTCGCCATGGTTCAGGTAGACTTGGCTAAGGCATTTGATCGCGTGTCCCATGCTTTCCTGTTTGCTATTTTACGTCATGTAAACCCAGGACCAACACTTTTAAAGGGTGTTAAGTTATGTTACCGTAACTGTGCCACCAGGCTCATAGTTAACGGTTCACTTTCAAATCGAATTAGTCTGGAATCGTCCGTCAAACAAGGATGTCCGCTATCACCGCTTTTATTTTCGCTTTATTTAGAACCCCTCTGTTTAAGTGTACTTAACAGCCCTATCCTGGAAGGTTTCCGTCTCTACTCTTCTGAAGTTAAAGTATTGGCATATGCAGACGATATAGCTTTCTTTTGTGCCGATAAACGCAGCGTCGACAATGTCCTTACAATAACACAAAACTTCTGTGACGCAACCGGCGCACTCGTTAATAAGGAGAAAAGCGTAGGTTTCTGGTGCGGGCAATGGGCCACAACACCATCAGAGTATGCTGAAATATCGTGGAGCTGCATTGCCCCTCAGTACTTAGGAGTTCCTCTTAACAGTATCCGTAACAATGGTCATTACTGGACTGAACGGGTGTCGAAAATCAAATGTCAAGCTGACAAGATGAAATCCAACCAGTGGTCAGTTTTCGGGCGAGCTAAGGCCTGTAATATGTTTCTCGCCGCCAAACTTTGGTATATACTTCAAGTGATTTGCTGTACCAGAAGCCATATTCAAAAATTCCACAGAGTGTTTGCTACTTTTATATGGAGTTCCAATTGGGAACCTACAAGACGTGATAACCTCTTTCGCCCCATCGATGTCGGCGGTCTCGGACTCATACACATCTTTCTAAAGCAAGTAATATCTCGATTTTTATTCTTCAAAACTGCATCTCATCATTTCCTTCGCACTTACTTACAGACGGAACTCGCGAGTGCATTACCTTATTTGGTGGTTACAACGATACCCGCAAGCACATCACGTCCTGTGGGGTACCTCAAAGAAGTAGTGAGCGCGATTGAGTTTCTAACAGCTCGTTTTTCTTTGGAGCATTTATTTACGGTTTCACGCAAAGTCTTATATGCTGATCTGATTGACATAACGTTCCCTGAACCTTTGTATCGAAGCATATATAGTGAAGGCCCTGGAAAAGATGTCCTCAGGCGTGTCCGAAAACTACATGTCTCGCCTACAGCAAAGTCATTCTTCTTTAAGCTCCATACTTCTACGTTACCTGTAAAACCCTGGCTTCGCGAACGTGGAATTTTTGTGCCGTGGTCAATCGATTGTCGCCTTTGTAACCAACCGGAAACTATAGAGCATTGTTTTATTTTCTGCACTGATGCTTACCTTTTCTGGGATGTCCTACAAAGGACATTGAAAAAAGACTTGAATATCAATGCTTACACAATACGTTTTTTGCCCTTAAAATTGAATGATAGCTTTCCTTACGATCTGTTTACATTAATGGGGTTGCATAGCCTCTGGAAAACAAGAATGATTGATAGGAATGCGGACCCTCCCCGATCTACCAAATCAAATTTCATTGAAACCGTAACGCATGTACGAAATGTATTTAACTACCTTGACGAGCGGCCAGATTGGTATGTTCTTTTTGATCGATGCATTAATCTACCTGACTTTTAGCACGTGCATTTTGTATTTATTTAATATTCCTTTCTGTTCCTTCTGTCTGTTCACGACAATGAGCCTATGAGAGTATAAGATAGAGAATCATATGTAATGGAAATTGGGATCTGATAACCCTACCATGTTTTTGTCTTGCAGTTGTCCAATATTTCCATGTAATAAAAAAAAAAAAAATCGGTGGCCGAGTGGTTTAGCGCACACCAGCTCGGAGCACGTGGAGCGAAAGCTCGCGCTGCAGAACCCAGGGATCCTGGGTTCGAGCCCCACCCCTGCCCGTTTCGATCTGGATGAGCATCGTACCGGCGTGCGGTCGTGTATCACTACTGTGTGATGCACGTTAAAGACCCCAGGCTAGCGGCTGTACCGCACTGGCTAAATTTCTCACCTACAGCTGGGAGACTCGTCGCCCCTGTGAGGCAGACCAAGTTCTAGGCTGTATAAACACACACACAACCCAATTTTTTTTTATGAATTTCAGTGTCTATAACAAGTGGCGCACAATCTTTCCACGAGCCAGCAGCCGCCGTTGTGCCCGAGCACACGCAACCATATTGGCGTCATAGTCCCCCGTTCACGCTTAAGATGACAGTGAAATGTCTGGGCTCCAGGGAAAAGGAAAATAAAAACAAGATTTTGGTCTCCACAGTGGGGTCTGGTGTAAAAGGTAAGCGACTAATTGGTCTAACAAACACGTACCGAGACAGCACACGACGTCGGGCCCACATTGGTATTTAATTGGCAAACACTTGTCCATTGTTGGGAAAATGTGGGCATTGTACTACCAATGTTGGTGGTATATTGGCATATACTGGCCAACATTTGCCTGTCTTGAACAACGGATTGCCAATGTTGGCAATCGATTGGCTCAGACAGGCCAATACTGCCCTATCTCAGCCAATGGCGTACCAACGTTGGCGATCGATTGGCCTATACTGGCCACCATTGGCCAATAACAACCCATGGCTTAGCAACGTTGGCAAGCGGTCGGCTTAGGCTGGCCAATATTGGCCTGTCTTAGCCAATTGTTTACAAACATTGGTAATACATTGGCTTAGGCTCGCCAACGTTGATCTATGCTAGCCAATTAGTTGCCAGCATTGGTAATCGATTGGCTTGGGCTGGCCAACATTCGCCTGTCTTAGCCAGTAGCTTACCAACGTTATAATTAATTGGCTCAGTTTTTTTATGTGCTGATCGCGCACGCTGAGAACAGTCTGTAGGTATGGCTCCGGGGGGAACGATTATTCTGTTTTCACACGCACAGCAACAAAGCAACTGAATTAGAACGCTGTATGCATTGCGAGCTGTAGCAATTTTGAACACCCAAAAAGAAAAACGCCGTAGTCGGTGACAGGTTAAAAGTAAACGCTGGGTCGGTCGCCTCCTCCCGATCCTTCACTCTGCAAAAGTGGAAAGAGATGGGATGAGCTTTTACCACCTGTCACCGACTATAACTAACGCGCGTCCTCCCAAAACTGATTGTTATGCTCAGTAAATTCCACGCGGAATACAAAATGCACGCTCCCTTCGATTTGTGTGTATGTTTATAAAGCAAAAAGCATAGTGCCTCTTCTCTTATGCCCATTAAGCAACGTAGCCAGGAAACATTTCCAAGGGGGGGGGGGGGGGGGGGCGCAGGGTTCAACCCCAAAAGCTCCACCCCCCCCCCCCCCCAGTATCTACGACACGGGTGTATTGTCAGCTGTATGTGATCTTGAAAATCTCAAAGCAACCCGCTTTGCTGAGCCGCAAAACTCGGCCTATAATTCAGACCGAACCGAACAAAATTAAAAATATATACAAAGCACTAATACTTTTTAGCAAAAAAAAAACATTAGAAAAATATCTAGCGATTGATTAAGCAATTACATGTCTTCACGAATAAAAATCAAGTTGAATTAAGATCTCGAACACCCTATGTTTGAGGTAGGAGGTGACAGAAGTTGATGCGCATTTCGATCTGCAAACAAAGGAATTATCACGCAACATGTAACAGAAGAAGCTGGGGCATTCTGTCTGCTTGCCCAAAAATGACTTCAAAGTGCGTACAAAATACGGCAACTGCAGTAATGACCACTGTAGGGACAACGCCCGCAGAAATATAAACTGTTATCGAGACAATGGGTTACCAACGTTTGCAATCGATTGGTTTAAGCTGGCCACCATTTGCCTCTCTTAGCCAGTGCCCTACCAACGTTGGTAATTGATTGGCTTAGTCTGGTCAACAGTGGCCTGTCTTAGGCAATGGGTTACCATCATTGATAATCGATTGGCTTAGGCTGACCAACGTTGGCCTGTCTTAGCCAATGGGTTACGAACATTGAAAATATGTTGGCGCAAGGTATCAGGGTGCCTTGTTTTCTGGAACCTAGTTTTAAAATTGAATGAAATACTCTAGGCAGTGAATATAACTGTTGCAAGAAGGCGTCTTGATAAAAAGGCTGCTAGGAAGACGCTGTAATTAAATAAGTTATTCATGAATTAAAACTAATTGGCAAACTTTATTAAATACTTATCTGAGGGCAAAGGTGTCAATTCTAAACTTGTATCTTGAATAGATGCTTGATGAAGGAGTTTACAACATCGTACACTTTAAGCACCACAGTTGCTTAGACGGGGCCAAGATTGGGCCTTGTCCGTAGTAAACTGAACGAGGACTGCCCAGAGAATTCGGTGAACTGCCAGCATGGCGTCTCACTGTATTTCCCGGGCACCGGAATTACACGGAACTGCCAGGAAAGGGACTTTCTTGGCGCCCCTTGTCCTCTTTTTGGTCCGAGCCGACCAGGGTAGGCAGGTGGGTGGCAACCAACCTTTAAAAATTTTGTGGCGCTTCACTGTATTCACTGGCCCCCGGATTGCACGGAACTACAACGGTGTGGTTTTGGTGTAGTTCATTGGCTTTGCAGGATTCGGTGCGCCAAGGAACGACTGGCGTTGTCACGAAGCTCTCTAGAAAAGCGCAAGTCTCGAAAATCAAAGAATCAGTTTATTAGTGTAGAGATGAAGTCAAATGAACGCAATAAGAGTGTCAACACATTGATCCCTCCATGACATTTACAGCATTCATATCTCAAATCGCCACCTGAAACTGAAAAAACCTGCGATATAATTTTTCTCTGTTTATTTTTCAAGATCACGCATCGCCGCAACGGTTCATTTACTCTGCTTCAACTAAGAATGAACCGGAGCACATGCCACGGGCTCTCTTTGCCTAGCAGGCGCTAAAAAGGGTTGCGATGCTGCGCGGGAGATGCGCCAAGTACTGAAACGGCTCGCAGGCGTTTGCAAGGTCTCAACGAAAAAGCAGCCTCTTGCAACACTAGTGTGCTAACCGTGGTCGAAATTCCCACGCTCACATTGCAGCAGAGCGAGCGCGGTCGGCCAAATCGAGGCGCAGTCGGTTCTCATGTCGCGATTGCTACGCCGACATTCCGAACAACTCGCTCGAGGCTGCATGCGGGTCAAATATACGAGTCTGTAGCACAATATAGCGTCATTACAACGTGAAAAAGGTAGTGCTCCCCTCGACAGGGGCGCAAGGAGCGGCACTGTGTCCGTCGACGTCCTGGTCGAGAACGACGAAATATACATTAAAAACACTTTTTAACACCCGAAAGAAATGTTTACTTACCTAATTGTGCATTTTTCGCCACCTTAGAGACGTCCTATTAACTCACTGTTCTGCTAATTCCTCAAATATGAAGACGCTATTGCTGATATTTTTTTCTTTTTTCATTATTCTGCGATATGATAAGTCGTTAGCACTTTCGAGCCCAGAACCCCTCCATGTGTTTTCATCGTTTTGTTAGAGTAGCGTTTTTGTTTGCTTCAGCTTTGGGGATTTTTGCATCTGTGTTGCAATGATAATTCCATGGTTTAAGGATTGGTACAGTTTTTCTTATATGCACACAACCCTCGCGATACAAAAAATCTGCTATTAGCGTGCTGCGAGATATACGGCGTAAAACATAGCATCTTCATAACTCCCGTTTTTGGTTAACATTTGAGAATGGCAGTTCCTTTGGGACTCTAAAAACTATCTCGGCGAGAACTTTTCTTGGCAATGCACTGGAAAGGAGGGGAGCCCGCGCACAGCTTTATTCATCGCTCAAAATGGGAGAGGGAGCGTGGGCCTGTATCTTCCATTGCATTGCCAAGAAAAGTTGTCGCCGAGTAGCCTTCGTGCTACTGTCCCGTTCACTCGGTATGAGAGCAGAATAGAGGCTATGCGTGTATTAGGCCAAGCGCGTCTCCGGTTACGGCCACGGAACTATACTTTCCAAGCGGGTCACAAGGCAGAGCACGGCACCTGCCTGAAGACACTGCTTGGTAGACCACTCACATAGCATGCACTGCACTATCAACTTTGGGACGAGCTCACAAAAGTATACACTAACAAATCCTCTCGCTGTGTTCGTTGGTCGGATGACCCTCCAAGATAAGCCTTTTGTGGGCGCACCCACCTGGGGACCTTGAAGAAACAGGATGCAGGTGAAATGCTGGAGGGAGGGGAATGTTTCCTCTTCACCTCTCCCGCAACCCATCTGCTTCCCCCTACCTGCATTCCTTTCCCTGGCCCTGACTGAACTCTTAAGTGCCGTTCAAACTCTTGCGACCGAGTAAGACCGAGAGAGACAAGACCGGTTTTTAAGCCTTTCGCGACTTCTTAGGACCGGATGCTTTAAAGCAGAGCTGGTCCTAAGAGATCGCAAGAGGCTTAAAAACCGGTTTGGTATCTCTCGGCCTTACTCAGCTGCAAGAGTGTGAACGAGCCTTCAGTGTTTGAAAAGTCCACGCTTATATCGGCAACAAGCGATTTCTTCGAAGAAGTCACAGAAATTCTCGTGATGCGGTTTAGTTCGGCAAATGACAGCTTGTATCGCATCGTGTTAAATCTTCACGGAGCCCTAACATCTGGCTTGTGTGTGTTCGTTTGTGTGGGTACGTTTACATATCTCCCAAGTCACCAAGTTCGATCTAAAATGGACTTTAAAAATTGACGCCTGCACCTAGCAATCTACACTTTTCGTCTTGTGTATTTCAGAGGTCCGTTTGTTGTTGTTGTTTTTTTCGAGCGCAGCTGTTAGACTCCCGTTTCCGGCTTGAGCGGCGTCGCCGCCGCAGTCACCGTCGGCGTAACCGTGCTTTAAATTACGGGACGCGTGACGTCACTAGCGGAAAACCTTTCCCGCTAAATCTAGCGGAAAACATTTTCCCGCTAAATCTAGTGGAAACATTTCCCCACTATACCTAGCGGAAAAAAATGTCCCCGCTAAATTTAGCGGGAAAAATCTCCCGTAAAATTTAGCGGAAAACATTGCTCGGCTAAATTCAGCGGGAAAAGGATCCCCTCTTAACTTAGAGGAAAAATATTTTCCCACTAAATCTAGTGTAAAAATTCCCCGCTAAAGGTAGGGGGAAAAATTGCCCCGCCGAATTTCCGCTAAACTTACACGCGGTGCTCTCACCAAGGTTGTGCAGTTTCTGCGACTAGCGTTAAGCACACGTCGATCCCCACCCACGTTAGTAGTGGGGGACTTTCCACCTCCTCCCCTCAGTTATTGTTGTGGTGTTTTTGTATATCGATGTGTGTTGGTGTTTTTTTATTTGGTGCTTGCATGTTTCGGTATTCTGCTTCTCGGCTAGCTACTTGTTTTTCTGTATTGTACCGCCTCTTTCATATTTTCTGCCGATTTTTATGCATTCCCTATTGAAAAAAAAACAGCTTAAGTTGGTCCCAGCTTCAGGCTGGGTTATTGCCCCAGCATGACCTGTTTGGCATGCTGGTCATGGTGGTTGATCTTGTTGTACTGGTCATGTTGGTTGATCGGGTTGTACTGGTCATGATGGTAAGTCCGGTCCCAACTTCAAGCTGGGTTATTGCCCAGCATGCCCAGTTTGGAATGCTGGTCATGATGGTTAAACTGGTCAGGCTGGAGGACTCCCCAACCAGTTTAACCTGTTTAAATAATACGCAGGATAAACAAGCCAAGTGCTTCAGAAAATCCAACTCGGCATCCAATTTATTATTTTTGTACTTGCGGCCTGCTCACATGAGCTCAGATACTACATATCTTCGGCGCTGACAAAGTACTAATGGACGCGCAGACTGTGGTTCTCGGTGCAAAACAAACAATGTTATTAAACCTAGATTTCTTATCTCTTAACACAAAAAATACTGGACACGCCAAAAACAGAAAATAGAAGTAGAAAATACTACACGGATCAGAGAAAGGAACCTGGTTTCCGCCAGTGATAGGGGCGAAGCGGCCTTTTGCGTGGTCGGCAGAGGTGAGAAAATCCGTGTGGCTTGCATTGCATTGGCGATACTCCTCGGCACCACCGTCATTCACGAGCACATGCACGTTCGAAGACACGAAGCGACGCCTCAGTCGGGGCGTCGGACTTCTTCCCACGCTGAACGTATTGCATGCCGCTCGCTGTCCCCTCGAATCCCGCTTCGCTTGCACCGTGTTAAGTAGTCTTCAAATAACGCGCACACAGCCGTCCCTTCGAAAATTTGCCCAAGATAGTCAAACGTGTCTCAAATTCTCCGTTCCTACCACTCTCTCTTTCTTTTCTCGCGCACAAAGGCAGCTCGCAGCGTGCAAGAGTCCGGTCGTCTGCTAAAAACGAGAGAACAAAGAGCAGAACGTGGCCTCGTCCCAGCCTCAGCCGACCTGGGCGTGCGCACTCCCAGCAAGACCGGCTTGTCCACCACGATCATGAGTTCGACCAGCTTCACCAGCTTGTCTCCCAGCTTAACCTGCTTGTCTCCCAGCTTGACCACATTGGCTCCATGGAAAACCAGGTTGACGAGTTTGACCAGTTAAAACCAGACTGACCCCCAGCTACACTAGATTGAATCTAAAACCAGATTGTAGTTAGACCATGGTGGTTTTTACTTAAACCAGACTGACCAGCTTAAATTCTAGCTTGCCTAGCTCAAGTCAGCTTGATTGCCAGTTACACCAGTTTGACACTCACATTGACCAGTTTGCCCAGCTTAGTTACCAGCTTGACCAGTTTGATTTTCATGCTGGTTTTTCCAATAGCGTTAATTCTTGTTTTGTTGTTTTCCTTTTTGTACGGGTTCTTGAGTTCGTACCCTCCCCATCCTGCTTGAACAACGTGTGGTCCGCAGTGTTCAATAAAAAAGTACCCTTCCCTCCTCCTCCTCAAGAGCTGTGCTTTAATTCGGGGTTACAACGTCTCTAACCTTTTTATGTGAAATTAGACAGCGTAGCTCCTTTTTCACAAAAAAATACGGCCAAGAAACTTGCCAGGATCAACGGCGGGCGGCGACGCAGTCGACACAGTCAAGTGGCAGGGTCCGCCTTTCGCTTGCATTGATAGATGGCGCTACAGTCTTATCAAGACGGCTCGCCACCACCGTGGTTTATCAAAATGAACATAATCTTTTTGTAATGTACATTGGATTAAAAAATGCGGGTAATAAAAACAAAAATGAAAGTATGAAAAAACGCCTCTGCATAACGACGACGCTTTCGCTGCCAACGGATTTCGTCTGCGTGTCGTCTGCTTTCTTTTGCTGGTCGGCTGCACCTTCCGACGCTGCTTCCGACGCCATCTGTGAGTACGATCGCGAAACGCACCCCGTGACTAGACTCGTTCGTCTGGGTCGCCATCCACCGTTGACCCTGGCAAGCTTTTGGTACTATTTTTTTACAAAAAGGGAGCTACGCTTTGTAATTTAACAAAAAAAAAGACCTACGCGTGAAGTACACCTTTGACCGAAAGCTTAGATTGCTACGTGCAGGCGTCGATTTTTATGGTCCATTTTAGATCGAGTTTGGTGACTTGGGACACGTACACTATATATATATATATATTCGTCATTCCTGACGAAGACCTGCCTCAGGTCGAAGCGTCGAACAAAATCCTCCTGATTTGTTTTCTACCGTTACCCTGCATCTCTTTCTTCTACGCCTTGGGCCTCCAAGCCAAGATGCCCCTATATATATAGACCCTTTTCGCAAGGGCGCCGCCATCTCGAATTGTTGTCACTTCCAGTACGGGCGAAAACATTGTTTTCCCGTCGCTACGCCAATATAAGGCATTTAAGACATAAACGTAACCGTCACACATTCACGTTTCGCCTCCCCTCTATTTTTTTACTATTTGCAGGTTAAAACGTTCCGATATTTTTTCGTCTCCCATACCGGATATGCCTACTTCGCGGTGAGAGGCGAGAGTAAGCGGAAAAGGTCTATATAGCGTGTTTCAGGAAAAGTGGACAAATTCGGTATTGCGAAAACTGCATCGCAACAAAAAAAGGCTTTTGTCGTTTTGATCCTGGGCCAGGGACTCACTTAGGAAAATGACTAAAGTTCGGGATAATTAATTTTGCAATTATTTTTGCGTAATTAACTTTTTTATTATTGTGTTTAAGGGCATGGTTTCAATCGGAAACTTGATGAGCATCATCGAAAAACACGAAATCAATAAATTGCAGAACGACAGAAGGCACGCGCAGTATTTTACGGCTTTCTGAAAAAACGCACAACTTCGACGGTTTTAAGGTTCGTTCTGCAATCGGAGCGCATCTCGGCTTCGACGGCACCGCGCCCCGTGAAAAATAGTGCAATCAGCCTCTCTTGTGTTGCGCAAGGACAGCGCAGCAAAGGTTCGTTGCACTATTTCTTTACGGGGCGCGGTGCCGTCGAAGCGGAGATGGGCTTCGATTGCGAACCGAAACCTAAAAGCCCATCGAAGCTGTGCGGTTTTTTCAGAAACACGCAAAATTCTACGCGTGCCTTCTATAATTCTGCAATTCGTTGATATAACGTTTTCCGATGATGCTCAGCAAGTTTCTATATGAAACCAAGCCCACAAAGAGAATATTAGGAAAAGTTAATTACGCAAAAATAATGATCGGTCTAATTTATCCCGTAATTTTATAATTTTCTTAAATTATGCACTGACCCACAACCAAAACGACACAAACCTTTTTTTTGTTGCGACGTGTAGTTTTCGCAATACCGAATTTGTCCACTTTTCGTGAGACACCTTGTATGGTTCGAAGTAGAAAAACAAGCGCCCATACAGCAGAAAAGCGTGCGGCGATTTTGCGGCGTAACAGTATGCGAGAACGGGACTGACTCGAAGAAGTCACGCGCAGCTCCTTATTCAGTGTGAGTCAGCTTCTCGAAAATTCTACCCAGAAGGTTCGAGCGTCGAGCATTCGGGGTGAAAATTAACAGGGACCTTCGAGAACAAGAGAGTAGGGCGAAATGACAAAAGTGTCGTCCCGAGTACAAAAAGACTCCTAAGTATTTCTTATGAGTGGTGAATACGAAAGCATTCTCGGCCCCGAGAGTAGCAGAAGCGACCGAAGCACCGGCAGGGAGTACGGCGTTGCGACTAGCAGGGGGAGCGGGAATTTCCAGCTCCCCCTGTCCCTTTCCGGGCCTCCGGCCACGCCTGACACGTGTCCCAAGAAGGAGAGAGAGGGTCTCACACCTGACCCAAGTGGGTGAGAGAGGGGCTGCCGAGCGCGCGCCACCCTCTTAGTTGCACGTTTTTCGCGGTCACAAACAACACCGGCTGCGCTCCATGGGCGTCATATCTGTTCCTCGTACTTCGCGGTCACAAACAAACCCGGCGGTGCTCCATGGGACAGTTAATGCTTTCATAATAAAAACCGACCGCCGGAGGCTGGCTCCTGGACTGCTTCTTCGAACAACAACACCGTAACATTATATATACACGGGTCACACTTTTGGGCATGGAGGTCGTCGTCCATCTCGTCCATCTTGCACGAGCGGTCGACGGTGACATCTTGCACGGCGGCCTCGTCAACATGACAGTCGATAACCCATTTGTGTTCATTGTGCAGATACTCGTCACCCTCCTGCTATCTCATGCCGACTATCAAGCGGAGATACGAGAACAGCGTGGATTTAGCCGAGGAAGCGTCATAGCCGACACAGGGAATGCCACTTTGAAGAACATCAACCATGGCTAAAAAGCGTTCGCTTCTTTGGATTTCATCGCCACTCTTCACTACCCGCCTACCGCAGCGCCAACACCATCAGCAGAAGAGGCGTTCCCGAGGGACATAAAGGTCGCGCGGAAACTCGACCTTCTTCGTGGGCACGGCGGCCTCGTCAACATGACAGTCGGTAGCCCATTTGTGTTCATTGTGCAGGTGAGCAAACGTTATCCTTGTTCATACCACAGTAATAACGTGTGTTTGATAATGCTGGCGTGCCCACGGTACCTCTGTTGTGTTCTTGGGGATATTTTACTGTCGCTGAAAAGCCTGCTTTTGTTGTGCGGAGACATTGAATCAAATCCAGAACCAGTTGAATTGAAAGATATAATGGACAGACTTACCGTAATTGCAAGCGACGTTCAAGAGATTAAAACTAGCCAAAAAGAAGTTTGTAGAAGGCTGGATGCCATAGGAGTCAAGCTTAAAGAAATCGATAGTGTTAAAGTTGCATTAATAAAACAACATAGGAAAATTGAAAAACTTGAAAAGAATTTAAGTACCCTTGTAGATAAGATATACGACTTAGAAAATCACAGTCGAAGAAACATTTTAATAATATTCGGACTAGAAGAAACAGAAAATGAGAACAGTAATAGCTTAAGGGCACGAGTATCTAAAACCATAATTGAAGATATTCTTCACGTTTCTACGTCTGGAATCGAAAAGATTCATAGACTGGGTAGTCAAACACCCGGAAAAGCCCGACCGGTTATCCTAAAGCTTCAGGACTTTAGAGATAAACTAGCAATACTAAGGAACTGTTCCTAACTGCGTGGCACTAATTTTTGAATCAACGAGGATTTTTCGAAGCGAGTCCAGCTAATCAGAAAAAAGCTCTTGAATTGCACTAAAGACAACAAAAGAAAATTGGGTGACAAAGTCGCGCTTATCCACGACAAGGTGCGTATCAGCAACGTGTTGTGCGCGTGGGACGAACCGATAGGCGATAAATCCCCGGTTCCCGATGGAGTCACGACAGCGGCCTATCAGGCCCAGCATGACAGCACAAAAATAAAGAGCGTCGCCAAACCGAACTAAGAATCTTGAATTTAAATGCTAGAAGGGTTGTTAATAAACTGGTTGAATTTGAAGCATGTTTCCTGAGTACCGATCCCGTTGTCGTCATTATCACTGAAACGTGCCTGTCTCCAAGTGTTCTTGATAGCGAGGTCGTTCCGCCCAACTACAGAATAATACGCGAAGATCGAGGTGGTCGTGGCGGCGGGGTGGCCATCGATATCAAAAAGGGCTTTAAATATACTGAAATGGCTGATGTTCCTGGAATTGAATTTATTTGGTGCAAAGTTTCCTTTCACGTGTATTCATGTTTTGTTGGTGCCGTTTACATGCCTCCAGGCGCACCGCCTAGTTTCTTTGACACTCTTCACAGCTATGTTGATGAAAATATAAACAATAATAGTCGAGTCATCATGGCCGGCGATTTCAACGCTCCGGAAATTGACTGGGAACGTCATGTGTGTGAAAAACCTGTAAACGCGGACGCTCTACTTGAATTGTGTTTTTGTTATAACCTCGACCAGGGGGGGGGGGGGGGGGATAGTAAGGGAGCCCACGCGTGTTCATGGTTCATCTCAATCATTACTCGACCTTATATTTGTAAGTCAACATTTTGAAATACTTGATTTCACAGTAGATATGCTAGACGGCATCTCTGATCACTCAACGGTCTTGGCATCCTTCAAAACGCGACCACCAATTAACAACTCCTTTCCATGTTCCGTACTGCCGGACTATTACAAATCGGACGATGTTGGCATTCTTGATCTTCTAGATATGCAGTATGATCTACTTCTAGAACTCTTTCTCGATGACCATGCTTCCGTAGATAACTTATGGGATTTTCTTAAGAAAACAGTGAATTATTGTATGATAAAATTCATCTTCACCAAGAATAAAAGAACAAAAAAGGATAACCCGTGGATAACTCTAGACATTATTCATACTAAACGTAAGCTTAGCCGGCTAAGGAAAAGAGCGAAGGAGCAAAAAGTACCACTTAACAGAAACCAGTTTTCGGTTCTGAATAGTAAACTGAAACAAGAAATAAAAAATGCCAAACTATCGTATTTGAACTCCACTCTTCAGTCATTTATTAGAACTTCCACAGACAAAGTTTGGAGATACGTGAACCCAAGGAAATCCAGCGCTATCAAATCACTCTCTCACGAACACTCAGAACTTCCTCTGGCATTTAATAATTATTTTGCACCCGTATTTACACCAGATAATGGACGGACACCCCCTTTTAATCACAGCCAGACCCCATTCATTGATAACATCGCTATATCTGAACCTGGCATTCTCTCCCTCCTACTAAGTTTAGACACTAAGAAAAGCTGTGGCCCAGATAATACTTCAAAAGTATTTCTTAGATGTTACGCGGAATGGTCTGCTAAGTATCTGACGCTACTATTTATTAAATCACTAGAAACAGCCCAAATACCATGTGACTGGAAACTTGCACACGTGGTACCTATTCACAAATCAGGTGATAAAAAGACCCGTCAAATTAAAGGCCCCTTTCACTTATATCGCCCTGTTCCAAGATCCTTGAGCATGTTGTACTAAAACACACCCCATACAAAAATGTCCTATATTCGGATATAGACAATTATTTCTGTGGTCGGCTTTAGCTATTTAGCCCAATTAGCCGAACAATTTTCTATGGCTGTCTTTAGCATTTCTTTATGGTCGCCTTGATGGGCCTCTTTAGCTTTGTCTATGGCCCTATCACTGTCCAGCGATAGCGCTCCTTAGTTTTCTGATGGCTGGCTAAAGACTTCTATATGGCCTATCCTACGGCTCTCTTTAGCCAGCACATTCTAAAAAAACTTTACTTCAAGTTCCCCCACTTCTGCACGCTACATGGTAGATATACATATATCTCTAGACACGCAGAATACACAGAACACAAGCAGAACACTCCCCCTTACAACAGCAACAACGCAGCTACAGAGGTCCCTAATCCCTTTCTATATACGCTAAGTTCGCACTAGAGCTATATATGGCAGTCTTCTTGAGTCCGACTTTGCCGGTGACTGCCATCATTTGTGCATAAGCACTGAGAGGCAGAGCGCATATTACTCGTAATTAATTATTAGATTATTTGAATTGTCTCTTAAAATAGCCCCCACCCCTTAATTCAACATCCTGAAAAAGCAAATGTAGATCTTTAGGCTAATTAAGTAAAATTTATTAATTATATTTTTAATAAGTTTGATGAATCATGTTGACAATGAAGTGTTGAAATTCAGTACATTGGGGGGTGAACATCGCAATGAAGCCATTGCTTGATTGTAGTGTTATGTATTTTCAGTTTCAGTGGGGTAATAGTTAATTTTAATTGTTGCACAAGTATTTCAAGGGATTTTTTTTTAAATATTACTGTTTTTTACGACTGGTTGCAACGGCAGGGAGCATATCTTGGGTCATGTTTTGTCACAGGTATTACAGAAATTTAATATGTTTTAATTTTTTTTACTTTGGAGCGTTTTTCCTATAAAAAGTAGGTTCCGGGAGTTATAATGACCCAAGAACTATGACTTTTGTATCACAGTAGACGACTAAAATAAGACTGTCTTCGGTGATATTAAGCAACTGCTCGAAAACATCAAGTTGCAGAAGTCGGAAAGTTCAAAAGCCCGGGTTAAAAGTTTTAGTGGATCGTTTAGTAGACCACCGCTACCACCACGACCATGAAGGAGGAATTTTTAGACACGGGCCATAATTTTTTTATAGACGTAAAGACAATTTATTGGTTCCCAGTCTTTAGACTCGGGGCTATAAAGTTTTCTATGGGCGGGTAAAGAACATTTATGGCTTCCGAGTCTTTAGACTCAGGATCATAGAATTTTCCATGGTCGAGTAAAGACAATTTATTGGTTCCCAATCTTTAGGCTCATGGCCATATAATTTTCTATAGGCGGGTTAAGAAATTGTATTGGTTTCCAGTCTTTAGACACAAGGCTATAGATTTTTTTCTTTAGCTGGCTTTAGCTGTGTTTATGGATTTCTCTGGCTGACCATAGAAGCGGCCATAGCGGGTGATAGCCTGCCATAGAATTTTCCATAGACGACCATAGACCATTTTTGTATGGGATCACTGCATTTATAGAGGCAAATCACCTGTTCACTAGCAGTCAACATGGCTTTAGATCTGGACTTTCAACAGTAACGCAGCTAAGAGAATGTGTGCATGATTTATCCTCAGGAATTAATAATCGTAGCCAAACTGACGTTGTCCTCTTAGATCTCTCCAAAGCCTTCGACAGAGTCTCACACACAAAATGATTGCTAAAACCTAAAACCTTACTTGGCTCAGGAAAAATTGTTAGTTGCATTGAAGCATACTTTACTGGTAGAAAACAGTTCGTCAAAGTTAACCGGCACAGTTCGCCGTTAACCACAGTTACATCTGGAGTCCCACAGGGATCTGTGCTAGCACCTATTCTCTTATCACTCCAAATTAACGACACAGTAGACAACATTGATGTAAGCATTATACTGTTCGCGAACGACTGCATATTGTATACCGAAGTCACAACTCAAAACGACCAGCTTTTACTCGACAGTGCACTGCAAGTGATCAGTGACTGCTGTACTAATTGGCAAATGGTATTAAACTAAAAAAAAAAACGTTTACATGACAATCAGTAATAAAATATGAACTCTGGAATTTCCCTACCGAATTGACAACACTTCCCTTCAAAAAGTCGAACAGTAGAAATACCTCGGACTCCAATTTCAGCAGAGCCTTAGATGGGAAACCCACATCGACTTCACTACATCAACCCACATCGACTTCATTACTAAGGGTGCATCGCCTGACTACTAAATTTCTTTTTAGTAAATTTATCTACTCTGACTCACCGTCCCACTTATGCAATATAGCTCAACTAGCACCACTCGAGAAAAGGGCCAAAATCTCACTACTAAGGTTCCTGTTTCAAATATTAAATGACCAAACCCTTATAGACAAAATGAAATAAGTTACTTCGCACATTTCCAGAGCTACGAGAAGGAATCATGGAAGGCTGCTCACAGAATGACAGAGTAACAACAACTTTTTCAAATACTCATTCTTTCCGCGAGTAGTGTCTGAGTAAAATAGCTTACCGGACACCATCGTTCACTCCACATCTAAAGAATCATTCACTTCATATGATGTGTATTCTACTTGTTCCCAGCGATTCATCCTTTTCCAGTGGTCTAATGGTTTTTTCCCCATTTACAAGTGCATTACATAGTATTGAGATCCTGCCGTGTCTCCACTGAGTCGCCCCGTCCTCCTCATTGTCTTTTTTTTTCTCATCATTGCACTATAAAATCTATAAATTGTGTTTTAATTTATAACCACCCTACTAAAGTTTCCGATGGAAACTGGTAGTATTTCTAAATAAATAAAGAAATAAATATGATCTTAAGAGTTCCGCTTGTGGTCAACTTTTGGGCTGGGCAGTTCCTTTGGAACCCCGAAAACTAGCTCTCGTGCAGCTGTCCTGTTCACTCGGTATTGACAGCAGAGTAGACGCTATACGTATTTTATGCCTATTTTGTCTCAGGTTACGGTCACGTGGCTAAAGTCTCCAGGCGGGTGATAAGGCAGAGTATGGCACCTGCTTCAAGGTCACTGCTTGGTAGGCCACTCACATGTCAACTACCGCACTATCCACTTTGAGACGAACTCACAAAAGACTAAAAGAGGCAAATCCTCTCGCTGTGTTCATTGTTGGTATGCCAGGGGCCTTAGGAATGCCCCTTGAAGATAAGCCTTTTGTGAGCGCACTACCCTACCGATATTGAAGGATCGCCTGCTTCACTACTCCTCTCTTTTTCTCTCTTCCAAGCTGGAAGCGCGGTACAAGGTGCGCAGTCGTCGCACTATTCAATCCTCAGCTTTTTACGACTTAACTCCTCTCTTTTGGTGCGGATACCGTCTGGAGCGTGGTCACGTACTAAAATAATGCCACATGTCGCACCAGCGGTTCCCAATCCCGGAATGCCTGGTTGCTGAATTGGTTTTCTGTGTGCTGCGGCCTGTGGAGCTGCCGTGGATTTTACTCGTAAGTTATACCGGTGTTTCACCAAAAGCGGACAAATTTGATAATGCGAAAACTGCGCGTCGGGACAAAAAAAAAAAAAGGCTTTTATTATTTTGGTCATGTGCCAGGGACCTATTTAAGAAAATTAAGTTTGGGTAATTAAGTTGTTAATTATTTTCGAGTAATTAACTTTTTAGCATTGTGTTTAAGGGCATTGTTTCAATTAGAAAATAGCTCAGCATCATCGAAAAACAGTAAGTCAGCAAATTGCAGAACGATAGAAGGAACGTGCAACATTTTACGGCTTTCTGAAAAACCGCACGAATTTGACGGGTTTTTAAGTTTCGATTTGCAATCGCTCCTGGGTCCTGACGGCATCGCGCCCCGTGGAGAAATAGTGAAACCAGCCTCTGCTGCGTTGCGCGACTACAGCAAAGCAGAGGCTGGTTGCTCTATCTCTCCACGGGACGCGGCGCCACCGGGCCGAGAAGCGCTCCGATTGTGAACTGAGACCTAAAAACCCGTAAAATTTGTGCGGCTTTTCAAAAAGCCCTAAAATGCTTCGCGTGCCTTCTATCGTTCTAAAGTTTGCTCATTTAGTGTTTTTCGATGATGCTGAGCTATTTTCTAATTAAAAGCATGCCCTTAAAACACAATATTAAAAAGTTAATTAAGCAAAATTAATTAACAATCTAATTATCCCAAACTTCCGTAATTTTCCTAACTAGGCACCTGGCCCAGGACTAAAATGACACAAGCCTTTTTTTGTGCCGACGAATAGTTTTCGCGATATCGAATTTGTCCCCTTTTCGTGAAACACCCCGTATATCCTCCTCGACCACGTATTCGTAGTGTACCAAAGCCATCAGTGTTCGAAAGGTCCTACGCGTATATCAGCAACGACGATTTTTCAAAGAAGCCACAGACATTCTTGTGATACTGTTCGGTTCGGCAAATGACAGCTTGCGCCACATTGTGCTGAACCTTCACAGAGCTCTTCCTTCTCGTGTTTTGTTTGTGTGGTTGTTCTGCAGTGCCCCTGTCGACACATAGCTCTTAATACATCTTTCAATCTCGCAGTTTTTATAATAAGTGCACTGCAACCTACCTCTCGGCAATAATTGACCGCAATCTATGGGTATACTGTTCCAGATAACCTCTAGAATTGGGCAGTGTCTGATTTTCCGGAGGTTGGGAGAACAATTTCCTTGAAATTATGCCGGCAGTCGCATCCATTAGCTGCCTGAAATTATGTACCAACGACAATAATCCCCGGAGAAAGAGAACAAGGGGGACAAAAGACAAACATAAAACTCCATTGGAGATTTGTGTTTGTCCCCGTTGTTCCCCTTCTCAAGGGATTATTATCGTTCTTCTTGTCCAGGTCGCTTCCACCTATGAATTATACATGATGAGAAAACAGCTCAGAAAGCGCGGACTACGTGGAAGAATAAACAAGACAGGAAAATTGCTGCATTGTCCTCTCGTGAGTGTTTTTCCTAGTCCGCGTTTTCTGAGATGTTGTCCCCGTCTGTAACGTCAACCAACTGGCCGAATTCACCACCTTATTACTTTTGTATTAATTGCATTATCATGTAACAACTGCCGGTAGAATACCGACTTTCAAATTTTCTTGTCATTTCGTGGAAACATGTTTCATAGACAACTTTTCGTTGATACACGTTTCATGGACATACGTTTTGTCGACACTAACATATCACAAACACTCGTTACGCGAATTGCATGCTGTAGGAACATTTCCTCACGTGTTTATCACTGGCAAAATAGATAAAAGGGTTAGTTGAAGCGCCGAATAAACAAGGACGAAGAAGGGGACAGAGACGAAGCGCACTCTCAACTGAAGGTTTATTGAAACAGACATTGACAATTAATACCGTCTATCTGGGTGTTAACGCAAGAAAAAAAAACTATATCTGTTAAGTGCAGTGACGGCGCACTAATACACAGGCTCTTTCCTTGCTCTCTTATGCGGAACGCCTTCTGTATTTCTCGCTCTGTTTTGTTTGCGCACCTGCCCAGAACTGGTGTTTTTTTCCAATTCCGGGCCACATAGTCACCTATCACAGTGCACCGCAAGATTGCCCGACGGGGACCGTTTAACTCACCAGGCATGTTCCCTGGCCCTCTCATTTATACAGCGCCCCGTTTGGCCCAGATACGATTTTCCGCAACTCATTGGTACGTTATATACCAGGGACGTTGTACAATCCACGCGTTGCTTAGCCTGTTTTTTTACACACTTTACTCTCTCCCTTTTCGTTGTTTATTTTTGAACACATATGATACACGTTGTGTGGCGCTGGAAACACCACTGGCACTTCAAAAGTGAGCTGCCACTTTTTTTAGATTGTCAGATAGATTGCAAAAGTAAGGAATCACAGCCGGTCTTGTTAGAGTTGTCTGGAAGGAATATGATCGTGATCTTTTTTCTTCATCTTGGAAACAAGGTTATCCGCTCATCCCCCAAGAAGGGATCGGGGTACCTTCCGCGTTTTAGACGATTCAGCTGCGTGAGGAAGCTTTCATACGCGACATGGTGGCATGATTTTGCCAGCGAGGCTCACATTAGGCGCGATGCTGTTCCCCTTCTAACGAGTTTGGATTGCGCAGAATTGATGGGCAGAACCCATTTCTTAGTTCGCCGCTCATATTTACAACAAACATGGTCACCTACGAAGTTGAGGCTCGAATCCAAAAGCTGCAGCCTTCCCTTCGTCATTGTTTCATAGGTGAAGGTCAATCCATGTGAATTCAAGTTAAAACAACCCAGCACATCGTTGATTAAGTCAATGCTAACAATAACGGACTTCGGGGCAAACACCAATAAATCATCCACATACTGACAGATTGTGAATTCCCCCAATCTCTCGATATCCTTACGTATTCCCTTATCACATTTAGCCAAAAATATATCGCAGAGCACTAGCGCAACACGGGAGCCGATACATATGCCTCGTTTTTGAACCTAAACACCTTCCCCAAAGGACGCAAAGGTTTAGTTGAGGTAGCATTCTATTAACACTAAAAAAGACTATACTTACTCGGCTCGAATATCTAAAGCGTATTTCATCGTTTTCTTCAGTGCACTTTTTTACCGCTGGGAAAAGCTGGTCATGCGGGATGGAATAGAAAATGTCCTCCACGCCAATAGAAAAGCCTTCGCCGTAGGACTGGTCGCACTTCGCCAAAAGTTCTATGGCAACCTCCGACTTGCGCACCAGGAATGGGTCGCTCGATTCAAGGCCGGCAAACTGCCTACTAAGGAAGCCCCCCACTTACTTTTGCCTCGTATTCCTTTCCGTTACGATCGCACTAAACGGAGAGTTTACTTTGTGGGTCTTGACACTAAAGAACATATCTAGACTGAGTTTTTTGGAGGCTTGTATCTTCTTCGCAAACTGGCTGAGCTGCAGCCTGTCACTGGCCGGTGGACCCTCCCACGCAGATTCGCGGCGACATTTTGCGACGGATCGTTACAAGAATGATATCCCACCTGGGCCCACCGGTACATGCTATTTGCGGCTACAGTCTGGGGTTACTTATTACAACAAAAGCTAATCCTAGTTGTCTATAAAACAATCTGTTGATAAAACAGAGCGTGTCAATGAAACGTTATGTCTGTGGAATGCCGTTCGATGAACTGATATTCACCGCCAGTGAGAGGCGTCTCCCGGTAGAATTTCGCTGTAATTATTTTCCCAGCTACCTAGAGAATGGACAATACCCTAAAACAGGGGTGGCGAGGCTGACCCGGCGTAAGAGCCGTAAACAAAACCACGAAACTTCCAAAGCAGAATGACTGTACTGAAGGTAGTAGTAGCACAAAACTGCCAAACTGCAACCTGTCTTTCTATTTAAAACGTGTTATTTTTTCGTTTTTGGGGAATTGCTTCGGTGACCGGGAGGGAGTTGGGGGGGGGGGGGGGGGGGGAGCTGTTGAGTATGCGCTCGGAGACGGTCCTTTTTTACAAAATGATCAACGGTGGTGATTCTACGATTGCGCCCTAGTTGGTGGCAGTGTTGTCGGAGGCACGGGCTCGAGCCAGCAGCTTCGAAGGACCCCTCTCTTCGTACTAGGCGTAGAACAAAGCTAAGCTGGCGAAGTCCCTGCCTTTGACATCGCTGCACCCAACTTGTGTGCTTGAGTAAATGGTGCGTTAAGTAGTGGCATCGTACACGCCACTGTTGAAGGAAGAGCAAGGTGACATCCTGACGCTCGCTGATTATCTCCAAGATCATGCGTCGATAAAGAAAATCGGTCAGTGCGTATACGTCGAAAAACTCATCCCTCGCCCCAAAACGCACGTCTGTCTCGGCTAAAGCGCGAAACACATGTACGACGAAACCGTCCGATCCGACGTCCGACCGCGCAATACGACAGTCAGAGGCGAGGGTTTTCAACGCTCTCTGATGCTACAAAAACCCTCTCCCCCCAAGGTCATTCCGGCAGTCCGCACGTCGGATTGGACGGTTTCGTCGTACATGTGTTTCGCGCTTAAGTGTGTATGGGCCTTGCGGCTTTCCTTTCGTTCATAGGTGGCGATTGCGAAATTACTGTTAAACTGTTTTAATGTTTTTACTTCCTTCGCAGTCGTCACTGCTGTTTTTCTTTTTTTTCCCTTAGAGAGGAAGTTATAATGCAGGTGCTTGTAAAGTCAATGAAAGCTGTCCTCGTGTTTTGCGAGAACATCGATCACCCCTGAATGGTGAAAGTGCGTGGTATTCATTCATCCGCGTGGACGTCTGCATGCATTAAAATGATTGCATAATAATATGGTGACTCTTACGTGTCACTTGCACCATTAATTTAACATGTAGCTACACGAGGGAATAACCCATGCGAACAACCAATTGCTTTTGACATTATGCGAAGTTCAAGTAAGGCCGCGCATTTCAGTTTTTTTGTTGGAGACCTGTCCAGTTTGTAGTGTTTGAAAAACAAAGGCGAAGCTGTACATGTCCATGCATTTCTCGGAAATGGAATTTCAGTGATTACTTTTAGTTTAGTAATGTACCGGAATTTAATTACCCATTCCTCCCCGCAAATCACGAACAAGGTCTAGCTTGCCTAAGTTCCCGTCAAATACCGCGGCATAAACAAAAATCCAGCTGCCATGTCACAGAAATAGCTACCAATGTCCTTTGGACGTCCGCAGGACATTTGTGGGACGGTAGGACATCCGTAGGACATTAGCTTCTCCCAGTACGTTCCTAACTTCTCCTTATGATGCACGATATAGTGCACAGTTACCTGCACAGTCACCTGCAAGGTTCAAGACCATATCAATGAAACAACAGGAACACGTCTGCGTAGAACCATATCATGTATTGCAATGAGCGCGTCTAACATCAGTTTTTCTGTAGGTGCTGCCAATCTACACGAGACATGGCTTGCTCCATTGTTCCGGAAGACATAACAGGCATACTGAGGGGCCGCTGCTCTGAATGTGAATGTAGTAGACTCAGAAAACTCGTGGAGCTGGTCAACCACGAGAGTGTACCAGTTGGCTGGTGCCTTTTGTGGGGTCATTTACCCATCTCGCATGGTACCCTTACTGGTTAGTATAATGATGCCGTGAACTGCTTGCTGGCTTTCATTAGCCGGAAGTTAATATTAAAGACAAAACTTTGCTGCAGTGATTTGCCAGTACATCTGAAGAAAAAAAAATTTTTCTCAGTTGTTCTTACTTGTTGGTGTAAAATTGCATGTTAAAAAAACAGAGTATGAAGACTAAAAATGTCAGTGGCGAGGTGCATGCCGGATCAATGTTAACAGTGCGTCTCCATGTAGTTACTTGCTTGCATCATCCAGGACTCTGGCTTGTAACAGGCTTTTCTCGACATCATTTAAAGCTATTTATTGCTTTTCTTTTCACGGGCCTAAATAATTTAAGGTAAAAACTTCATGCAGAACAGTTGCGGAAATGCTGGGAAGCTCCTACTGAAAAAGCAGCCGTAAATCTTCTGACGCCACTTTCCATGAAACTGCATTAACAGGTTAAACAAATACCAAGCATAAAATAAAGCACAAATTGTATTGCAGATATTTTCTTGTGGGCAATTTGGGCTCGGCCTGTATAGCTACGTACCTGCAGAGAGATATACTCTTGCACTGCATTGCGTGGAGATGACTGGGGACAAACAGCAAATGTACTGACCCCCACATTTTGCCAAGAAAACTAAATAAATTACAGTAATTGAATTACTACCCAAGCATGCAGTAGGCTGATAATCCCTTCGGATGATGGCGTGCTGCGTAGCTTGCCCGTATCGTGTTTGTAGCTCGTATGTCGCGAACGCCAAGTGCGTGAGTAGCCGTCCTGGTTAATTGCACTGTTGGCAGCGTGTTTCTTTCGGTAGCTATTTCGAGTCGTCCCTCGCGAACGGGGCAGGATTTGTTGCCGTTTCTGTTTTACGGGAGGTTATTGTTAATTTTTGAGATTTTGTGCGTTCTTCGCGAGTGTGTTGGAGATTAATATTGTTGTCGGAGGTGTGCGGCTCTGACGGTCTGACAGATTGTTTTCTGTTTTAAAAGAATGCGGTTGAGTTTTATAAAAGCAAATGGTTTATAGTGGGCCTATGTCCGTTCTGAGTAACAGTGAGTGCTCATGCTTTTTCGTTGAGGAATAGTTTTTCCTTTAGGTACCTCTTGAACGTGTAGCGTGACGTTCTTAATGATTGCAGGCCTGTTAGTATTGAAATGAAGAGTTTTGTTTTTATTTCAGGCATGTTCAACGATCGAAAGATTTTGGTTTCGTCGCGCTGTCAGATATAGCGTGCCTGTACTCGTTTTTGCTCGATTGGCTGTCTGGAATAGTAGGGACGCAAGCGAACTTCAAGACGGCGTGTTGTGTGTGCCTGAGTGTCCGTGCGTGTTGTGGGCTGTGGTGCTCCGGATTAGTTCCTGTCGGTCGTGGACTTGCCAGGAAATGAACGAACACAGCTGACCTTCCTGTTTTGATGCCACCGCCATTAGCACCGAGGGCGCTCGTCATCGTCGATGGCACTCAGCTGAGCGATTTCCCTGTCGGAGGTCCTGGGGACCGCGCAACCTCAACCCCCGCCCTCCCCCCCCCCCCCCCCCCCCCCCCCCCCAAGTCCGAGCCGTGGGGGGAGGGAGGTGATGCCCTTCCCCGCGCTGACCCTTCGGGCCCCAAATCCTCGCACAAGCTTAACGCGCTATGCCTCCGACATGCCTCATGCCTCGGGGGAGCTGCCGTGGCCTCGCTTACCACGAGATCCGGGTACGGCGCTCCCCTAGGCCAACTGACGTCACGCGACTGGCTTCCCAGAACAAAGGAGCCAAGGCTTGGAAAGGGGATGCCGGACAAAAAGGGGGCTCTCTCTCGGACGGCGACGCTCTCGGGCGGTGGACAAGAAGATGCGCTCAGCGGTGACAGGAGAGGAAGACGGTGGCGCGGGAATCGATGGGAGACGGAGGCTGGCGCGGGGAAAGTGCGGGCGCGTGGTCGAGTGGCGGACTCGATGAACGGACCGGTCGGCGGCCCTGGACGACGACGTCCCCACGACGGGGCGTGGACGACCACCCCTGGGACTTGGAGCAGCTGCTGCGGCAGCGGACTCTTTCCCGGCCTCGCTGATGACCGTTCTCCGATCCCGAAACCCCCAGGCAATAAGTGAGTGAATAAACTCTTTTGCCGAGAGGGGGGGAAGTATTGTAGTGTCATATTCATCCGGGGACAGGGTCTGAGGGAATTGGAGTTAGAAGCCCGCAATATTATATATATATATATATATATATATATATATATATATATATATATATATATATATATATATATATATATATATATATATATATATATATCGAAGATTGAAGATTTTGTTTCTCACCACGAGTTTTTCACTTCGTTATAAACACGCCTTCGGCCTTTTGGTTCTTATGCCGCCATGCCCACTTTATATGTATATATATATATAAAATGGGCATGGTGGCATAAGAGCCAAGATGCCGAAGGCGTGTACATAACAAACTGAAAAAAATCGTGGTGAGAAACAAAATCATTGAGAAACAAATTGTAAGTCATCTCCTCTTCGTCAGGAGATGACTTACAAGCGTAAGTCATCTCCTGACAAAGCCGAGTCTCTCGGCAAAACTGTTGACGAAATTTTTTCTGTCTGTTGTTTCTTACCGTGAGTTTTTATTTTATTTCGTTATATATATGGGTGGTTTCATCTCAAATCGTGCAGACAAAAACGGTCGAATTTTCGATTTCGCTGAAAAAAATATATGTTATGGCGCCGCCTTTAAAAACGGAGTCACCATAAACCGCAATTTCGTCGGATTTTTCGTTCTCGACTTACGAATTTTATAAGAGGCCTTGACGGAAAGCAGCGTTTTTGAGATCCGTCGGGGGTCGGATGTTTCGCTCAATCTCCCGCCGTAGGTTTTCAGTTCACAGTATAGCAACTTTTTTAAAGCACTCTTTGAGCACAGGTAAAAAGCCCGGATGCCATGAAATAATTTTAGGCGTCTTGCTTTTTTTTCTGTAAAAATGTCAAATACGCCCCTCGGTCAATTGTTGACAAAATTTGACGATTAAACACTGGCGATCTACTTGGGTTATATCAATATTTTTCATGTCTATGGAGAGCCCAAAACACGCTCTTTATAGATATTATAAAATGATATAGCTGTATTAAATATCCTTTCCGGGACATTTACGTTAATGCTATGCAAAAATCAAAAAGTACCGATTTTGAAATCGATTTTCTCAAAAAACCCATTTTTTATTTATTTTTTTTTTCTTACAATGTAGATATGGTAGGTGTTTACTCGAAAAGGAAGTCGAGAAAGTGTATATCTTGTTTGTATGTTCAATATATAAGCCTCAATATCGCAGAAAAACGTGTTTTTCTGCGATATCTGCTCAAAACGGACTTGCGAATTGCGGGTCTTCACAAACTTGGAAATGTTTTTGCCTTCTTTCAAAGTTCCAACATAATATTGAAAAACCGTAGTTCCACCCTGTTATATGTATGTTCTCATTTAAATTTTATTATGAGCGGCCAGCTACCTTGGAACAGTTCATAATAGAAAGCAATACTTCTTAAAAGACCAGCAGGCGTCGTAAATTTTTAATGTGTAGAAATCGGCAGACGTCGTATTGATTCGGAGCCCTGATTGGCCTATATGAACGTCCTGCCCTTTCGGAACCAGCAGATGACCATGACCTTCTGCGCTCGTTGTGTTAGATTGGACGGCCCATGACAGTAAAGCGAGCAGCGAACCCAGTCTCCCGAGGAGTGAAATGATACGAATGTGGCGTTGACGCGGCGACAGTGACGACCACCCAGGAGGAGTCAATCAGTCAGAGCATTGCAGAAGGGAAAGCAAAGAAGTGTTGCCTGGGAGGATGAGGACACCACGGTCTTACAATATCGGCGGTCAACAACAGTACTGCCTGCCAAAACAACGCCGCGTGCACGCTAAAACCGGCGGCGCGGGACAACAATCCAGCAGACGCACACACGAAGATAGGCCGGTTCCAATAGGGATGTGGTCAAGTACTGAATTCAGCCATCCGCGCACGCGTGAAACGATACCCCGCATTTGCCCAAGCCTTCGAGAGCCACATATACTTGAAAAGGCCGTGCTCTATCTCTCTCCGCGAGGATCCCATAGCACCAAAGGGTTATCTCTTTTGGAAACAGCAAAGCCCGGAGATTAGTTGCGTTGAAGTCAGCCTCCTTGTTAACGATAACCGTCTGTGAAGAGTGCTTTTCTCCTGAGATGAAAAGTTGGCGACGCTGACGTGTTCTTCTAAAAAAGGCGAGGGAAAAGAGGAAGTTTTAAATAACTACAGTAACTATACCTCGAAAGCTCCTCTCCCGATAGGGAGCTCGAGGCATGTTACGTATCGCTGGCCTTCTCGCGCACAGAACTGCGCTGCTCGAATCTATTCTTCACTCTGTTCCGCACTGCCGCCGTGAACGAAAACTGATCCTGTGTTTTAGAAAAGCCAGAAGTGCAGACTTTAGCCATGAGTGAGAAATTCAGTAAACAACGACTAATTTGTGCCGATTATTTAAAGAGGCACAAAAGTAAGATTGATTGCGGGCGCTTTGTACGGAAGGTTTCAGAGCTGAGCATCGAGTTGCTGAAACGGGTGCTTCCGGCTGAAAGCGCTGAACGTGTAAGCACTGAAGACGTGTTCTGCGTTAATTGCTTCCAAAGATTCCAGAGCGACATTGAAGAACTTCAGAGAGAACAAAAAACGCCATCATCGACCTCATCCTCGCCATCACTCCCACCAGCGGACACGTCATTCAACGACGAGGAATCCCTGCTCCAAGGAGTGACTGACACGATCGATGCTGCAGAAGTAAGTGTCACACCACTGAAACGTCCATCTAACGTAAGTCCTACCATTCGCACGACCTACGTTAAGCGAAAACAGTTGTAGGCTACAGAGGATTTCCGAAAGAAAATTGGCCGTAAACTGAGCGATGTCTGCGAAGCACCCATAGATGTGGATCAGGAGGAGCCTTGTTCCTCGTGCGAAGAATGGACGAGCAATTTGCGCGTTGCCTATGTAAGGTGCACGTCACACCAAGAACGCTACCGCCTCCTATCCCTCTTGCCATCTCATCTTTCAAAGAAGGATATTTTGAAAACTATCCCCGAAGCCAAAATGCACATTTTGGATAAGTCGAGGAAGATGAAGAAAGAGATGGGAGTTTGGGCGGCAGTTGATCCTTATGAGGGACATCCTTTAGACGAAGAGCCTTATCACATTGGCGCTTTCTTATTACACATCAGATGCCACTGACTGCACGAGGCAAAACCCCAATAAGAAAGACATTGTGAAGGTTTTTAGTGACGGTCAAGAAGTATTTGTCCCTAAGCGGTTTTTGACACGATCCATTAGGGAAACTTATGGGGAATTCAAAGCAGCCCATCCGAAATCAAAGATCGGCTTATCGAAGTTTTATTCTCTTCGTCCCAAGTGGGTAAAAAAGCGCCCGGCTCACGAAGAATGCGTATGCGTTTGCTGCGCCAAGTTGTCGCTCTGCCTTACCTTCCTCTCCAATACAACTGGACGGTCTGTGACTTTTGGGGATGTTCAGAAACTGTTCCTGTGTGAAAACCCTTCGAAAGACTGCTTCCTGTTAGAATGTAAAGCCTGGTCCAATAAGAAGAACGTATCTCTGGCTATGCTAGGAGTTGAACTGGAAGACGAGCTGGAGTTGGCCTTGTGGGAGTGTGGCGGTGAGTTAGTTAAAAAACATTTGGGAGCCACGGCATTCCTCAACGAGTTTGAAAAGTGGGCGAAAAAGAATATTCCCTATAATTACATCCGGTGCGCTCAAAGAAAAGCCATATGGCTGGAGAAAGCGCACGTAAAGTCACGTACTGTGATTTTGCACTTTGATTTCGCTGAAAACTGGAGTGTTGTGATACAACGTGCAGTACAGGGATATCATTGGAAAAACAAAATGGTGTCAATCTTTACCTGCCTTGCTACGAGCAAGCTAGGAACGCTAAGCTTTGGTGTCATGAGCGATGACATTTGCCATGATTCGGCGCATGCGGTGTTCGCACTGAACGTCATCGAAGGAACTTCTGCCTATTTCCTCTGAGCTCGTTTATGTTTCGGACGGCGCTCCAAGCCACTTCAAAAACAGACACCAGATGTACGAGTTCAAAAAAAAGACTGTTGCCACCAAGTGGATATACACAGCGTCAGGTCACGGAAAAAGCGCGTGCGACGTAGTGGGCGGCGTGCTCAAGCATCATGCATCAATTTATAACTACAGAGTCAAATTCTATAGCAAACCTTCGTTGAAGCACTCAGTCAGAAAATCAAAGGAATCACTATACTCTCGATATGCCAAGAGGAGATCACTCGTTTCCGGAAATCAAAGAAAAAAGAGTGGGAGAAGGAAAGTCCCCCAAAGGGGAATTCGATCATCACAGGTGTGGAAGAAGCGGAAGGAGGAAGGAAGCTACACCGTCATCTTAGAAAGGTTTATGAAGCACCGCAGGAACCGGACATATATCATCAGTGAGTGCGTGGCGGCTGACTTAACAATACAACTGTGGACAGAGTGGCCCGTATAAACATTGTCAGAAGCAACGAACTAATTGACAGTAACATCGAAGTTATTTATTATTATGCTGTTAGCCTGTTTTCGAAGAATGTTCTCTCTTTCTCTATCACAAATCCCCAGCGTATGTCTTGTTTTATTTTGGCTTTTGCCTTTCCTTTCCTCAGGGCGGAAGGTGACGCCTCAACGGATAACTTTCGCTTATCCGTTGAGGCGGGCGGAAGGTGACGAAGAATGGGTTGCTGCCGTGGCTCCCTCCCTCGTTTCGGATTTTTTTTTTCTTCAGTTTATTCTGTGCGGCCTTCTGGCATTCGAAGAAGATGCGTGTTTTGTATATATTCTTTTTTTGTTTTGCTTCGAGGTCCCACGTGAATTGATGTTTGGTTATGTATTACCTTTGTTTAGTATTACAGTGACACTCGGAGCCCGCTGAATAATCAACTTTTGTGACTCATCCTCGTGACACTGTGGTCTCTTAAGTATCCTACTTGGGGGAGAGAGTCACGGTCAAGGATCTGTAACAGGGTGTTACATCTGAACGACAAGGTCGGGCGGAGAGTTGTTTTCATCGCGAGTGTCTATATAAGTCGTTATCGAACAAAGGAAGGCTAGGGTGCGGTCAGGGGCCGCCTCTCTGTTTGTTGACCTCCTCCTGTAGACTCACGAGTTTTCTAGTTTGCATTTTTTATTGTTTCGGGCTGATGCCCAGTTTTGCCCGTAGTGGCGCAGTTTTGGCCTTAATTGCGTGTTTTGCCTTTGTGGTGTGCGTTTTCTGTGTGCGGCGTGTGTTTAGTGCCGGAGACCGTCTCGCCGATCGACGTGGTGACATCTCCATCTGGACACCGTCATCCTGCTAGGCTTCAGTGTCATGGGACTGGACCCGGTCAGTTAAGACTCTTTTTATTTCGTGTGTGTTTCCTTGCCCTGCTGATCTTTGTTTCTCAAATACAATTCCGCTGAACGTTTTTTTTAAATGTTTTCTTACTGTTTGTTAGCATTCTTTACTTGTTGGGTTTATTTCGTCATGGCGTAGAGGCCTGACGTTGCTGTTGAGAGTGTGTTCGCACGCATTTGGTTGCGCCCCGTTTAGAGTAAGCCCAAAGGAGTTTGTTTTTGCTCTCGCCGTCTGCGGCTGAGTTTTTCCGTCTTGATGAAATTTTTGTTTTTTGTTTTACTTTTACGTGTCGTTGACGCCTTTGTCTGACTCCCGAACAGTCGTGGACCTGTCGCCTCGCCACCGGTCAAACCTGAATCTTTTATTATTTTAAAGTAAATTTCGTTAAGATCGGAGTTGGGTAATTTCATTGTTATTCATTTATTTTTATTCCCTACACTTCTCCGTGACAATCTCTTCGTGTGTTTTGGATCGTTTCTGTGTCATCACTTTTGTGTATTACGGAAGTGAAAGGCCATACCCTGGCGATCTGTGCGATGTGTGTGAACAATCCCTAGCGTTTGGTTTCGGAAAGAATTGTATACAATAAATAGATCAATGATTTGGTGACTTTTTATGTCTTAGTAATATGACAGCTAATAGCTAGTCATGCTAGTTTACAGTGAAAGTTTTATAAATCGAAAAAATACAACGTCTGTGCCTCTTCGATATTGAAGTTCTACTAGGCCTGCTGATTTGATTAGATATGTTTCTCGTGGTTCCCCGCTCTTTTCAAAACATAAATACCTATTCAGTACCACAAAATGCGTTTATAATTGATTACAAAACGCAGAAAAAAATCCAAGAAAACTTTTTTTGCAATTCATATAAGCGCACGTTTTTTTCTTTGTTTGTTTTTTGTCTGACTTGAGTCTTGCAAACCGAAGACGTCTTTTTCCGATATCGAGGCTTAAATATAGGACATACAAACAAAATATACACTTTCTCGACTTGCTTTTCGAGTAGACAACTATTATATCTACATTTTAACAAAAAGCAAAAAAAAAATACGAAAATAGGATTTTTGAGAAAATCAAATATAAAATTGGGACTTTTTGGTTTTCACATAACATTAACGTAAACGTCCCGCAAAGGATTTTTAATACAGCTAAATTATTTTATATCTATAAAGAGCGTGTTTTGGGCTCTCCATAGACATAAAAGCTATTGATGTAACCCAAGTAGATCGCTAGTATTTAATTGTCAACGTTTGTCAACAATTGACCGAGGAGGCGTTTTTGACATTTTTACAGAAAAAAAAGCCAACCGCCTAAAATTATTGCATGGTATTAGAGCCTTTTAACTGTGCCCACAGAGTGCTTGAAAAAAGTTAATATAGTTTGGACTGAAAATCCACGACGGGAAATCGAGCGAAACATCCGACCCACGACGGACGTGAAAAAAAAACTGCTTTCCGCCGTGGCCTCTTTTAAAATTCGTAAGTCGAGAACAAAAAGTCCGACGGACTTGCGGTTTGTTGCAACTGTGTTTTTAGAGAAGGCGCCATAACATATATTTTTTTCAGCGAAATTGAAAATTCGACTCTTTTTGCCTGCACGATTTGAGATGAGACCACCCATATATATATATATATATATATATATATATATATATATATATATATGGGTGATATCATCTCAACTTAGGCACGGATTTAGGGTCGAATTTTTAATTCTGACAAAAATATGTATGTTTTGGGGCGATTACGTTTGTAAAAGTAGACGCAAACAGTTATTTCGTCGGACTTTTTGTTCTCAAGTTATGGACCGTTGAAGTGGTCAAAGTGGAAATTGATGTTTTTCCAGCCTATCGGAGGTGCCATATTTGACTCCATCCCTTTTCCATACTTTTTACGCTACATCAATATACCTTTTTGGGAACACTCTAGACATAGGCTTTTTCATGCTAATTAAGCGTCTAGGTCATAACATTCTTAATGATTTTTTTTTATTTGTCAAACCGCCTCTCTGTGACGATATTTGACGAAGTTCAGCAAGCTGTGCTGTGTGACCTAATCAACATATTTTTATGATCTTTATATCACCGTAAAGCACCAGTTATGCTCTTTTTTTTAGTATAATTTTGATATTTTGTCGCAAGTGTATAATGCGCTACATGTGCCTGAATAACGAATATTTCGAAAAACTATCAAGTTTGGGGTCGATTTTCTAAAAAAACCCCACTTTTTATTTTTTTTTTCATTTTTTATTCACGGTTAGTTAATATAGTAGCCTATCAGGAACTACCAACATAAATTGTAATATATTGTTTGTATGGCCGCTATTAAGACTCGAATCTCGTGCTCTGAGCGTTTTGAACGGGACTTCGCACAGGCGCTCTGCCGAGCAGAATTTCGGCCTATATAAGGTTTTCTATTTATCGTTAGCAGTTACCTAATATCCAACCATAAACATAAAAAAAAAAAAAAAAATTGGGTACTGCTCTTAAAAAAAAGTCACTTAGAAGTCCGTATTCACAAGTGCGACCGCATCTTTTTCTCCCAATACGGGGGAATGCATGCAGATCGTTAGAGAACTCCTCTGAGGCCTTTTGCTTTCGGCTCCGAAATTTTACAGATGCCACCCCAGTCAGGCGACTTGTATAGAATACTTTATCTTGAACATCACGGGGCTACCGCCTCTATCTTCGTCGGGGTCCTGGAGCCTCTAAGGATTATTCCTTTGGATGCGACCGACACGGAAACCCTGATTGTCGGGAGAACAGGCGTTTCAAGGTTACAGTTTACGTCGCAAGCCCCCCTCTGTCTCTCCAAGCTCCCCTCCTCGTCCTTCTAACACAACCGTGCCACTAATCCGGGTGCACTAAAAGAGACGCCGCTGCTGCGTGGCACTCAGATTACGCGCGAGGCGGAGAGCGAATGTTTAAGTATGGATCGACGGGAAGATTGGGGACCCAAAGGAAGCCGAATCTTCGCACGTCGTCTAACTGATAATAGCCTTCTCGGTCCCTTTCTGGCTCTTTACTTGAAGTCCTAAGCCACGGCGGAAAGCTGGTACTCATTCTACCTCCGTGCTGTCTGAGCTGGATGAACTGAAAACTGCTCCTGCTTTCAGAAAGACAGAAGTGTTCGTTACTGCCTTGGCTCACACATTATTCAGTTCAGACCGGAAAGTGTGCGCCGACTATTTAAGGAGACACAAGAGAATAGTGTTTTACGGACGCCATCCATTTTCGGCAAGTCTCGGAGCTAAACCTAAGTTTTCTTAAAGACCGACCAACGAAACCATTTTCCGCAAGGTAGGAAAATGACCCTCGCACCCTCCTCTTTTCACCCTCTCCCAAAAATCACGTGACGGCAGGGGCTCGTTTCGTGTCGGCTTTTTCCGTAGGGATAATCCTCAAAAACCGCGAAATGAGCGGCTAGCTGCGAGCGCCACAACGACCTTGAGACGTCCAGGTGTCTTCCCTCGTTGACGCGGGCACGCTCAATCCGCGAGATTGAGGAAGCCAGCGCGACCGAACGCTTTTTTCCATGAGCTGCAGGTCCGAGGCCGCTCGGTCGGTGGAGATCGAGGGGTCTTGGTATGCTGGGTTCGTTCCAGCAGCCGCTTTCTGGCATCGCGCGGCTGCTGGAACCATTCCCGTGTCTGCACAAGGATTGGCTTGCGCCATAAAGGGTTCAGGTCGTTGATAATACATTTATTTTTGAAACTTATAAATGAAGTGGCTTTCCCTAATCTCTTCATTACTGTTTGAAACACATCTCTCATAGGTTTTTCATCTCATTTTGGACTCTTTTACGTATTTATTCGTCCTTACCTCTGCTTGATGACTGTCTGATAAATTGATAAAGACCTTTAAATATTGGCGCGGGCTTGCGAGATCAACGCTGTCCCGGATTTATCCGCCATTGGAAAGATTGGCGTCAGGAGGAGTTGAAGAAGCAAACTGAATATCTTGCTTCTAATGAAGACGGCACAATCGTAAGATAGGTCTTTGCTTCACTTGCCTCCACAACGCACCATCGTTTCCACTATCGCAACTTCTCAGTAACATAGCTGTATACCACATTTCACTCGTGGTTACTATAGATATGGCCCCATAGGCTTTTCCGTTATGAGCTAGTCGACTTTTCAACGACCGGCGACTCTCCTGAGTGAGAATAAATATTATCACCTTCCCACAACATCCACCCCTTTCTCCCCCCTCCCTTTCCTGAGTTGGGGAGATATCAGGCCACTGCAGGAAGCAGCCTGCAGACTGCGCTTTTCGGCTACTCATTCTCAACACATTCGAACCTGGAAGTAAACACATTGCATGAACGACGCCCAGTTTATTTGCAACCTAAATAATGTGGCTCTATACTATTGGGACCCAATCAATTCCATCATCAATCATTATTTGTTACGATTTCATGGTGAAAGTGTGTTCGTCATGATGCCACAAAAGTGATTGACATAAAGGGAGAAATAGATGATTTGCAATTTTCCCAAGCGCCCCGGCTTGCCCGCGCGAGGAATTGTGGGAGAGACTGTCCCTCGCCTGGCCGCTCTGCCTTGAGATCTCATTGCCTTGTCGCTTGCCTCCTCTTAATCCTTTGTTTTTCGATTCCATTATCTATTTTTATCTATTCCAGTGTATTTTTATTGCTTCTAAGTGTTCTTATTCTTTACTTCGCGCGATATTTTTTGTATATATAGTATTTGTGACTTTATTTCGCCTTTTTCGACGGGAGTGCCGACGGACAACACGCCGCTTCGCGCGTCGTTCCCCGGGTGAGTACTAGCGTTACTACCGATTCCTATCGCGCTGTTAGGTGTTCATTTTGGTTTACTTGACCCGCGTGCAGTCGAGAGGAGCCGTTTACGAACACCCGCGCAGATGTCATAGGGGTAGGCAGAGCTCTGAATCAACAATCGCGAGGCAAGAGCCGAGTGCGCCGTGATTTGGCCATCCACGCTCCCTCCGTCGACTCGCACTATAGCCTATGCCTTCGAGTGCCGCTTATTTGACCAAGATACAGCACGCCGCTTTGCCGTCGCGAATCATTTCTGCGAATGCCTGCGAAACCGTAACACCATTCGGCGTATCCAACGCTGCGGCGCCTGACAACTGCACACAGCGGCTCGAGCCCTTAGCAAGCGCCGGCGGTTCAACGTCGCGGCTTGTATGCGCCTTTGGCATGCATTCATGATCAGTCTGCTCGGTGATTGTCAGTTGCTGACATCTTGACTCGAGCATAAGCTGACATCTTGACTCGAGAAATAAAATTGTCGAAGGAACTACGAGTTTCAAGATGACTGAATGGGCGACAGCACATCTCTGCACTTGAAAAAGGGTGTTTGCGACTGATAACCGCTTAGCAGATAGATTAAGAAAGCATACCATAAGCGCATACAAGCCGGGGCATTGGGCCACCGGTGCTTGCGAAGGGCTCGCGCAGTTTGTCACGCACATCGCACGTTGGATATGATGAACGGTGTTACGGCTTCGCAGGCATTCGGATTAATGATTTGAAAAAGGGCGTTGGCAACTGACAACCGCTTAGCAGATGGATTACGAAGGCATGCCATAGGCGCATTCAAACCGCGACATTGAGCCGTCGGCGTTTGCGAAGGGATCGCGCCGCAGCGCGAAGTTGTCAGGCGCCGCAGCGTTGCATATGCCTCAGCCTCGCAAACATTCGGACAAATGGTTCGCGGCGACAAAGCGGCGTGCTGTATCTTGGTCAAGTAAGCGGCACTCGAAGGCACACGCTACAGTGCGAGTCAACGGAGCGAGAGCGGGCGGCCAAATCACAGCGCACTCGCGGCTCTCGCGTCGCGATCGTTGATTCAGAGCTCTGCCTACCCCTATGAGACGTGCGCGGGTGTTCATAAACGGCTCCACTCGACTGCAAGCTGGTCAAATGAACCAAAATGAACAGCTAACCGCTCGATATGAATCGGTAGCAACGGTACTCACCCGGGGAACGACGCGCGAAGCGGAGTGTTGTCCGTCGGCACTCCCGTCGAAAAAGGCAAAATAAAGACACAAACACTATTTCTATACAAGAAATATTGCGCGCAGAAGAGAATGGAAACATTAAGAAGCTATAACAATACACTGGAATAGATAAAAATAGGTACGGGAATTGAAAGACAGAGGATTAAGAGGAGGGAAGCGAAAAGACAGTGCGATCTCAAGGCAGAGCGGCCAGGCGAGGGAGAGCCTCTCCCACAATTCCTCGCGCGCAGGCCGGGGCGCTTGGGGCATTTTGCAAAAGGTCTATAGGTCCTTGCATTTATTTTGTGGAAATACTCGCTCCTGTGACGCTCTTGTGCGTAAGGTAAAAGCACCCGAGGCAGTGCTCTATCTCTCTCTCTCTCTCTTTTTTATTCGCGCCACTACAAAAAAATAGCCGCCGAGCAACGAAATTCTATCAAAACCTCGCTTCTTAGAGAAAGTGCACCAGGCTATAGGGTAGTGAATCTGCCAGGGAGTTTGTAGAAATAAAGGGCGACCATTGAATCTAGCCTTCTGCACATCCATGCCCGGGATATTTCCATTTTCCTTCTACGCGATTAAAAGGCAAGACGCTGGGGGAATTTATGTGCACTAACATGCTGCTTCTAAAAGAAAGTACCAGATTTCTAGTGCATGTCAACCTACACGTAAATAGTTTAATCAGTGTGCACAAACATTCGCGGCCTGAAGGATGACATGGAAGCGTGGCGTAAAGCAGCTTGCTGGAATTATGTCTCTATTGCATTGCACTGGTGTGAAAATTATTACGTATTTTTGTTTTATTTCTTTGCGAAAATAAAAACAGCGTTTAGAAACCGAACACTGTGCGTTTCGAGGTGCGCTTCAACCCCTCCTGACGCTAATCTTTCCAATTTTGAATAAATCTGGGACAGCGTTGATCGCGCAAGCCCACGCCAATATTTAAAGGTCTTTATCAAGTTATTAAACAGTCATCAAGCAGAGGTAAGGACGAATAAATACGTAAAAGAGTCCAAAATGGGATGAAAAACCTATGAGAGATGTGTTTCGAACAGTAATGAAGAGATTAGGGAAAGCCACTTGATTTATAAGTTTCGGAAACAAAAGTATTGTCGACGACCTGAACCCTTCATTGCGCAAGTCAATCCTCCTGCAGAGACGGGAATGGTTCCAGCAGCCGCGCGATGCCAGAGAGCGGCTGCTGGAATGAACCCAGCATGCCAAGACCCCTCGATCTTCACCGACCGAGCGGCCTCGGACCTGCAGCTCATGGAAAAAAGCGTTCGGTCGCGCTGGCTTCCTCAATCTCGCGGATTGAGCGTGACCGCGTCAACGAGGGAAGACACCTGGACGTCTCAAGGTCGTTGTGGCGCTCGCAGCTAGCCGCTCATTTCGTGGTTTTTGAGGATTATCCCTACAGAAAATGCCGACACGAAACGAGCCCCTGCCGTCACGTGATTTTTGGGAGAGGGTGAAAAGAGGAGGGCGCGAGGGCCATTTTCCTACCTTGCGGAAAATGGTTTTGTTGGTCGGTCTTTACGCAAGTTCTACCGGCTGAGGACGCCCAGCGCGTAAGCCCTGGAGATGTTCTGTGCAATAACTGCTACACAATGTTCTTGAGTCAGATTGAAGCACATAAGCAAGGACAGGAAATGTTGCCATCAAGCTCATCGTCATCATCCCTGAAACCAGCGGACAGATCATTCGTTGACGAGGAATCCCTGGTCCAAGGAGTGTCTGAAGCAATTGATGCTGCCGAATTAAGTGTTACCCCACTTAAACTCCCTTCTAGCGTGACCCCAGGAAGTCGCACCGGCTATGCCAAGCGAAAAAAATCCGAGATAACCGCGGACTTCAAAAAGAAAATTGGTCGTAAACTAAGTGACGTGTACGGAGAACCTACGGGCACAGACAAGGAAGATCCATGCTCCTCGTGCTCCGACTGGGTCAGCAATTTACGAGCAGCCTACGTCAAGAGCGCGTCGCAGCTAGAACGCTACCGCCTCTTAACTCTCCTTCCATCTAACCTCAAAAAGAAAGATAACCTGAAAGCAATTCCTGAAGTGACGAGGCATGTTTTGGAACAATCAAGGAAGCTGAAAAAAGGGGATCTGGGCGTCACCTGACCCATACCAAGGACATGCTCTCAACGAAAACGATGTCGCTCTTGCGTTGACTTACTACACATCAGATGCGAAAGACTGCTCAAGACAAAGACCGAACAAGAAGGATGTCGTAAGGCTTTTAGAGCGCAGCTCTTAGGGGCCCGTTCCCGGCTTGAGCGGCGTCGCCGTCGCCGTCGCCGTCGCCGTCGGCGTAACCAAGGTCATCCCAAGGTCACGTGACCCCCAAGGTCACGTGACCCCTCCAGGTCACGTGACCCCTCCCAAGGTCATCTCAAGGTCACGTGACCCACGTGACTCCCAAGGTCACGTGACCCCTCGAGGTCACGTGACCCCTCCCAAGGTCATCTCAAGGTCACGTGACCCCAAGACCCCACGTGACCCTTTGAAGGTCACGTGACCCCCAAGTCACGGACCCCTCTGAGGTCACGTGACCCCCGAGGTCACGTGGTCTCCTCCCCAAGGTCACGTGACCCCCAAGGTCATCTCAAGGTCACGTGACCCCAAGGTGACCCCCACGTGACCCCCAGGTCACGTGACCCCCCGAGGTCACGTGACCCCCCTCCCGAAGTCACGTGACACCCCCCCCCCCCCGAGGTCACGTGACCGCCCTCCCGGAGCATATTAAAGAATGAGGGGAGGAGGAGGGGTCTACCCTCCCCTCAGTACCCTTCACTCCTCCTCCTCAAGAGCTGCGCTCCAATTCGGCGTTACAGGGATTTGTAAACGGCTTTCACTTTTTATTGATGGTCAAGAAGTCTTCGTCACGAAGCGATTTGTGACGAGATCTAATAGGGAAACCTACAAAGAATTCAAGGCGGCCAATCCCAAGTCAAAAATTGGCCTAACAAAATTTTATTTTCTTCGGCCCAAGTGGGTTAAGAAACACCATGTACATGAAGAGTGTGTGTGTGTGTATGCTGCGCCAACTTCATACTCTGTCTGACATCTCTGTCAAATGCGGCGGGGAAGACCATGACCTTTGAAGACGTCCAGAAAATTTTTCTCTGTGAAGATCCTTCCCAAAACTGCTTCTTGCTGAGGTGTGAAGCCTGTTCGAACCGGAAGGACATATCCCTAGAGATGCTAGGGATGAGCGCTGAAGATGAACTGGAGTTGGCACTGTGGGAATCTGGTGGCGAGTTGGTGAAAAAACATTTGGAGGCCACTGCTTTACTTAACGAACTCAACAAGTGGACGAAGAAATACATACCCCACTATTATATTCGGCGCGCACAACAGAGAGCAATATGGCTTGAAAAAGCAAATGTGAAGCCACGTGTCGTAGTCCTCCACTTTGATTTCGCCGGAAACTGGAGTATTGTGCTCCAACGTGCAGTGCAGGGATACCACTGGAAAACCAAGATGGTACAATCTTCACCTGCGTTGCGACGACCACGAAGGGAACACTAAGTTTCGGCGTCGTGAGTGACGATACCTGTCATGATTCTGCACACGCGCTCTTTGCGCTCACAATGATTGAAGACAGGCTCGAGGAACTCTTGCCTGTTTTTTTTGGAGCTAATCTATGTTTCGGACGGCGCTCCAAGCCATTTCAAAAATCGGCACCAATTACACGAATTTCAGAAGAAGCTTGTTGTCAGCAGGTGGATATACTCGGCGTCAGGGCACGGCAGAAGCGCGTGCGATGAAGTGGGTGGTGTGCTGCAGCATCATGCGTCACTGCATAACTTGAAAACAACTGAGCTGAGCTCCATAACAGACGCCCGTACGTTCGTTGAAGCTCTCGGCCAGAAAATGAAGGGGATAACGCTTCTCATCATCGACCAAGAGGAGCTGTCAAGTTATCGGGAGCTTAAAAGGAAGGGGTGGGAGAAGGGAACCCCATCGAAAGGCATCCAATCTTCTCATGTGTGGAGCAAAGCAATAGGGGAAGGGGGAGGTGATGTGATCCTAGAAAGAGTTTACCGAACCCCAGAATAGACAGAGCTAAATGGTGGGACCGTGAAAAGGCCGGACCGTTTCAACAGTGCGTTCATCCTTGTCCCCCTGTGAGTGCGCGCTGTGTGATCAGACGACGCGCCATAGACTTTGACACTGAACTGACTGCAATTTGGACAAAGCGAAAACTGGCTCATAACCGCACCAACCTATTGTCTCGAAATGTCCTACGTCGAAAGATGAATATCCCTATCCCAGGTGTTTATCACTGTTTTTGTGTGAGCAGCGCCGTGTAGTAGTGAATAGGTACTGCGTCGTCTATCCGTAAACCAGACGGAATTTGGCAGTGTTCAATTCGTTTTAAAGTTTATATTTGTATTAACTTTGAGTGTATTTTATGTTAATTAGGAGTATATGAGACATTTGGTCAACACATTTTGATATATTTTATGAAATCAACATGTTTAGGCTACAACATGAAATATTGAGAAACTATTATGTTCCTGCAATATTCAATAGCTTTCCTAAAGACATCCTAAGCCTGTCATCTAAGAGGCAGATGTATAAAAAAATAAAAGAGTGGTGTTTTTTGTCGAACTGAAATTCTGAACAATGAGGTATTATGTAAAAGCTTAGCGTTTTCTATCGAGTGTATCTCCTTGCATACGTGTGAATTCTTGTCATTAAGTGTTTAAATTCTCAATGTTTGTTTCGTAACCATTGATTGATTGTTATTGTCGAACTGGGTTTTAGTTCACAGGAGAATTATCTACCTGTAAAATTCCTTGTTTACTGTGCTATTTTGAATGTTTCTTTCATGTTTTACTTACATTTAACCATCATTTGTGTCTACATGATGAAAATGTCTGTACTGCAATGTCCCGCATACAAGCGTACCTACGCTTAAGCGGGCTAAATTGTATGAGAGTTTTTTTTCTGAAATCAAATAAACTTATCTTGTCTTATCTTATCTTATTACTTCCCTTCTCTGGTTACGTGTCGCATCTTGAGTTTAAAATTCCGAACTTTATATGCAATTGTCATATTTTCTTATGTCAAACAGATATGCAGTGCATATACATATGTGCGATTTAGTATCTGACGCTTAGGGAGTACGGTCTGATTTGTGCACATACGGGCTCTTTCGTAAAATAACGGGCATTTCGTGGCGTGTAAGCACGAGCATTTCCTGGCGCGTAAGGCTTCAAATGCGTTAGTCATGTGTTTAGGTTTCATTTCTATTTGCAGTGATTCATGCCAGGTTACTTAGACTTTTCCCTCGTGACTTAAGTTTGTCCGTGAGTTTAGATGTTACGTACACATCGCGACACTGTTAGCGCGAACACGACGTCGGCGCATTTTCGCATTTTATTCCTAAATAGTATTAGCGAGCACGAAATGTTATCGCTTACATTATAGAACTTAATGAGCTCTTTCCATACCAATAATAACTTGGATGACATCCTTTGGTTTCAAACAGAAACACTCGAAAAACCGGCGATCGCTTGTTCGCGCTAACAGTGTCGCGCTCTGTACTTCTCCGTCAATACATAAGGCGAAGCTCACACACCTTTCAAATCACCCCAGTGCCAAGTAAATATATATTGTAATGATAAATATTGTTACTTCACTTGGTTTTACGCTCAGATATTGTGGTAAGTACTAGCATTAAATAGAAAACTTTACATTGCCTAAATTCTGCTCAGCAAAGCGCCTGTGCGAAGTCCCATTCAAAACGCTCATAGCACAAGATTCGAGTATTAATAGCGGCCATACAAACAATATATTACAATTTCTGTTGTCAGTTTCTGATAGACTACTATATTAACTAACTGTGAATGAAATATGAACAAAAATAAAAAGTGTTTTTTTTTAGAAAATTGACTCCAAACTTGCTAGTTTTTCGAAATATTCGTTTTTCAGGCACATGTAGCGCATTATATACTCGTGGCAAAATATTGAAATTATACTCAAAAGAAAGAGCATACTTGGTGCTTTACGGTGATATAAAGATAATAAAAATATGTTGATTAGGTCACACAGCACAGCTTGCTGAACTTCGTCAAATATCGTCACAGAGAAACGGTTTAACAAATAAAAAAAAATAATTAAGAATGTTATGACCTAGACGCTTAATTAGCATGAAAAATCGTATGTCTAGAGTGTTCCCAAAATGTTATTTTGATGTAGTGTAAAAAGTATGGAAAAGGGATGGAGTGAAATATGGCACCTCCGATAGGCTGGAAAAACATCAATTTCCACATTGACCGCTTCAACGGTCCATAATTTGAGAACAAAAAATCCGATGAAATAACCGTTTGCGTCTTCTTTTATTATAGGAATTGCCGCAAAACATATATTTTTTATTGTCAAAATAAAAAATTCGACCCTAAATCCGTGCCTGAGTTGAGATGAAATCACCCATATATATAAACGAATATGTGCAGATGAATGAACCGTACTTAATCCAATTAATCAAAGAATCAAAGTTTTCAGGAACCCGCCGAAAGCCAACAATCGGCGGAGCGAGGATTCGAACTCTGGGCCTCCCAATGTCCGGTCGGGTGTGCGAACCTCTACACCACTCCACCTTGGCTTTCTGGCGTTTCCTACCTGTCTTATTAATGCACAAGAAACGAAATGTATCCAATCGGAGGTGTTCTGGAAACACACGCCGCCGCGTGGAACGCGGTACGACGCTTAGTGTCACGTGGTACGTGCTCGTTTGTGCTCCAGAAATCCTCCCACTGTTTGTGTCGTCCCGTGTACATGTAGTATTCTTTGTTTATGAGCTTTAGAGAGACGTTATCATCATCATCTGCGAGAATCAAGAGCCACGTTATTGAATTTACAACACGGGCACTTCACACCACCGTACGTGGTCTCCGAGGAGGATATAAACGAATATGTGCAGATGAATGAACCGTACTTAATCCAATTAATCAAAGAATCAAAGTTTTCAGGAACCCGCCGAAAGCCAAAAATCGACGGAGCCAGGATTTGAACTCTGGGCCTCCCAATGTCGGGTCGGGTGTGCTAACCTCTACACCACTCCACCTTGGCTTTCTGGCGTTCCTTCCTGTCTTATTAATGCACAGGAAACGAAATGTATCCAATCGGAGGTGTTCTGGAAACACATGCCGCCGCGTGGAACGCGGTACGACGCTTAGTGTCACGTGGTACGTGCTCGTTCGTGCTCCAGAAATCCTCCCACTGTTTGTCTCGTCCCGTGTACATGTAGTATTCTTTGTTTATGAGCTTTAGAGACACGGTATCATCATCATCTGCGAGAATCAAGAGCCACGATATTGAATATACAACACGGGCACTTCACACCATCGTACGTGTTCTCCGAGGATGATATAAACGAATATGTGCAGATGAATGAACCGTACTTAATCCAATTAATCAAAGAATCAAAGTTTTCAGGAACCCTCTAAATCTCAGTCTTAAAAAGATAGCTTCTGTATTTGTTTACTTTCACATATATGCAAGTAGGTTAAACGCTATTCCGAGTACTAATATTCGTCACTCCGGTCTTTGTAAAAATCCCCAAACATGCTTCAGCAAACAACTGTGACCTAAATTGAAGATTTTGTTTTGTAGTCGACTATGTTTCATATTGCTTTTAAAATATTACCACGTGTAGAACCTTTTATTGCCTTCCAGATTATGCAAAGTTTATGTCTTAGTCATGTACGAGTAGTGAGAAATAAACTATGAAACAGAAGTTTTCACTTTTTAGAGATAGCGCGGAAATGGCTGACGGTGGCGTAGAAGTGGCTGCCGTGCTGACGACCTGCTGCGCTTCGTACTTGCGTATGGGACGAGTCCCAGGCTGTCGCTGTAGCGCAACATATCTAACTGAATTTCGCTATGCTGTGATGTGTCCATGACTATTTCGGTGGTGAGGGGCGCCGATTCAGAAAATATATCGGTGGCATCGCGCCATCAGAGCAGTGAAACCCTGTGGTAAATCCTACCGGCACTGCCAGCTCGCCGCGACCGCTCCCATTCTGCTACTGCCGAGTAAACTTCCGGTTCCAGTGACAGGGCAAGTCAAGACCGTCAAAATTACGCCGCGGCTTCTTTTGAAATGATTTGGAGAGGAAGAAAAACTTGATATTCCAATAATTTTTTGTGTAGAAGTTCAAAAAACCGAAACGAAAACGGATGCCTGTTCGGCGTTCAGGGAACGTTGACGGTTTAATGTAAAAGTTATTTGGCAAAAGTGAAAAGGTCATTTCTTGGTGTCTTTAACTCAGGAAATCTTTTAACTTGTTCTATCAATGTTTCTTAATCTCATAGAAGGACGCATAAATTATTTAAGACGGTTTCGATTTCAGTGTATTAGTAGGTAATGAAATTGAACGTGCGGAAGAACACCTAACCGTCTTCTATAATAAATGCTATCGGTATTTACGTTTTGCCGACTGGCTCCTGAACTCAAGAACTTTTAAAAACTATGATTATTTTTTAGAAATATTACTAGTATTTGAGTGAAAAACAGAATGGCAGAGATAGCGTCGTATAATGGAAGTACGAATGTGTCTTGTTTTCAAACGCACTGCTTAATATGAAGAATTCATATATGGCATAGAAATTTTATTGAATTTATAAGAGCCTATAGAAAATATTTTATCTAAAAATAAAAAAAATACGTATTTGCTTAAAATGGCGTTGAAATTTGTACTTTTTGCTTGTCCTTTCATGTTTACAGTGTTGTTACTTTTATATAAACTTTGCTTAAATTAACAATCTTATAATTTCTAAAAAATATTTAGATGCAGCTTTTCATTTGATATGTTTCTTACGCCTCAAATAATTATGCATCGAACGCTAGCTCGATTCAAACTTTGCCCAATATTTTTAAAGGTGCAAGATTCAAGAATTTTTAGTGTATAAAATAAAATAAAAACGCACTTCTAGTGTACTACAACCGCTTCATATAAAGTATTAAAGCAGTGAAAATTGTTGTGAATAAGATCATGTAAACGTTGCGGCATTCAAAAATGTGTCACTTGTGAAAACCACAAAAATCGCAACACATACCTTCTCTTTTTTCGAATCCCATTACTAAATTTCGTTAGCTCTAATATGCAGGTTTGTTAAAGCCACACGTCTTCCACCAATGTATATTTTTCAAAAAATTATTTTAGGAGCTACCGTTTTCTTTTGTAAGATTTAAGATAATGACGCCAATATCGCACTTCGACGCGTTGTTGGTGTTTTCCAGCATTTAGTGAGTCGACGTTACGGCCTGAGTCAGGCCTTCTTCAACTTGGAGAAGGGCTCTCTCAGGCCAAAACGCCGACTCACTAAATGCTTCAAAATACCGATAACTCTTCGAAGTAGGAGTTCATTACATTATATTTTTGGGCATCCTACGCTATATTTTCTTTATATGTGTATATTTTCTTTTGGCGTCCGGAAAGAGTTCTTATAGTGAACGTCCCGTTTTTAGATATATGGGACTACTTTAAACCTTTTAATATTGAACGACTGTCTAGCATTTCGATAAGACAACTTATTAAACAAACCAAAAAAGACGATTTTTATGACCGTATTACCGGTAACCCAAGTCGTAAAAATTAAAACCATAAAAACCCAAAACGCAACCGACATCACCACCAAACTATAACTGAAACGTTTTTTTTTTTTTTCAAGCAAAAAAGCGCCGACAAAATACAGGGAAACAGACGAAGGGAAACAGGACAAGGCGCAATGAACCAACTGGCCCAAATCTCCACTTTACTGCAGTTTTTTTTTTTTTGCTTTTTTTTTTAGTTATGCACGCGTGAGTCACGGTGGTAGACAGAAAAGAGCCTCTGACCAGTGTCCTACACGTTCCTCAAAAAGAGGAACGACAGCTCGTTTCTCGCTTCTTCTGATTCTCCAAACGCATTCCCGTTAAAAGTTCCATCTGAGAGAAAGGAACTCGTTCCCATACTGTTTACAAATTGAAACGTATCGTTACTTATATATTAGATGTAAAAATGAAATAGCGCAAAGGTTAGACAAAGGACAAAGAACAGAACATGTAGACAGGACAAGCGCTAACTCACAACTGGCGTTTTAATAGAAAAGAAGAGAAGGAAGCAGCATAGAAATACGCCGAAAAAGGAAGAAAGAAGATTTATAATAAAAGGAAAAAGTGAAAGGTATATACAAGAATAAATAAAAGAAAAGAGAAGAAAATGAGAGAAAGGGGAGCTGCGTAACTAAATTAATTCCTGGGAATATATTGAAATTAAGAAAAGGCTGTAGCTTAAAGAAAGAAGAAGTTGAGAAGACTAGAAGTTTCCGCTGAATCAACCTCAAGTTGGCCACCGAAGGTAAGTTAAGGCTGCGGTCCCACGGCGGCCATGACATATGACGCTTTTCGCACGTTTTCGAAATCCGATTGTGGCGTGTTCAAGCTTTCTAAAATTATGTGTTATATATCATCTTGTCCTGTACAACATCATCTTTCCTCTGATGTAAAATTTGTTTTCCTAGTGCAAAACGCTAATTCAGTGGGCACCCGCGAACACTGGCCTTTTCGGCAAAACATGGTTTCGTAGTAGAGTGGTACAGGGTGCACAATTGGAGCAATTTATTTCAAATTTTAGAATGTTATAGAAGAAGAGTGCGTTCATTGTCATTAGAGGCCCTTTTTTCGTTTTTCATTTTATTTTGACAGATATTTACTTTAAAAAATGTACCTCGCGGAAGCACATTCAGTCGCGGATTTTTGGCCGCCTACTCGGTCATTTTATTTGAAACTTTTTACATGTGTTTGCAACTATGATAGAAAGAGCTACGCTAAATTTCATTGTAATATATCCTAAACTTTTTTCGGAATGCTCACTTGAAAAGTGACAAAAACAGTTTTTTTTGGCAAACTTCATTTGGTAGTACAGTGGTACAGCGTTTAGGGATTGGCACATTTGAATAAACTTGTAGACCTGCAAAGAAAAACATATTCTGCTTTGTCATTAGAGGCCCTTTTTCTAAATTTCACCTTTAAGTTTCCATAAAAAAAGTTTGAATATAGGCGAAATCACGAATTTGTTGATAGTCAAAACCGAGTATTTTGACCCTTTTTGGCAGACATTTAGGCCGATATTTTTAGTATTAAATGGAGATTACTGTTCCAGGTCCTGATTATTAGCCGACATTTTCACTAATCAAGCCTAGTTATTAAAAAAATTATAAAACATACAGAAAACACAAATTGGAAGTCTGGTTGCGCCCTCTATGTGGCGGTGGCTGAAATGTGACTACGCGAGGTTCAGGAAACTGCCGAGGATGGCGCTGATTCCAGCTGTGGTTGCCAGCTTCGGAAACTGGTTGTACACTTGGCTTCTTCCGTTTCTTGCAAAATAACGTGCTGGAAAACTTAACCATTTCGTCGTTTACCCTGAGACTGGGGGTTTTTTTTGAAGAGCAGAAGAAACAGAAAAAACAGACAGGTCTGTTTTTCTTTTCTGTTTCTTCTGCTCTTCAAGAAACCCCCCCAGTCTCAGGGTAAACGACGAAATGGTTGACTTCCACCAGCTAGCCTGTACTTTGACTCTTTTCTTGAAAACTTGGTCGAAACTCGTGAGGTCCTTTATAACACGGTACTTTCTGCTAATATAGCTTTTAGGAAGAATTTCAGTCGCTTTCATATTGTTACACGACTTTTTTTTTATGCAGTTTGCTGAATAAATTGTTCACGCAATCGATATCGAAGTTTCAAATTACCGAAATGCCAAAATCGCCAGTTCCGCGTAGATACGCAGCGTGACGCACGTGCTTCTGGTGCGTGTGCACGTACGTGTTTGCTGCGTGGTTCTTCGGTTGCTGCGAGTTTTCGCGTATTTATTGTGCACTGCTTACCTCCGTCTGCGCACGCCTCTCATCCTTGTAACTACCCCTGCTCTGTTTGCCTAGAGTGAAGTTTGTGTCTGTCTTTTCGTTCGCTGACTAAGCTCGTGTCGGTGTCCTTCCTACTGGCTGCTGTTCGTGTTTGCGTACCGTGTGTGTCGCTTTGATAACTAGGTCCCCTGCTTATGGGGTGGAGCAAGCGGTGGGCGTCGCGCCAGGTGTGGGTCGTGATTGGGGAAACAGCTTAGCAGCCGACGCCGACTTCGGCGCGCTCCTTCTGCGCACGCGCGTACTGTCATTGATATCGCTACTTCGCGCCGTGACGATGCGCTGATCTACAGGCCGGTCGGCGCTCGCGCGATATTGTTGAAAATTCTCGAGCGTGTATTTACGTTTCGAAAGCCATAATAGAATTAAAGTGGACATTTCACCGGCAGCCGGCATACCGTGGCTCTGAAAACAGATTGCTAGGAGTGCCCTCTCATTCGCTGGTTCCACGCTGGGTGCCCGCAGTCCGTGCTTCTGGCCTCCCCGGCCGCCCAAATGCGTTTTTCTGATGCTTGTTTTGTTTTCAGTAAACAGACAATAGATTCCTGCTGATATGCTCCTTTATAATCTTCACTCTTGACAACTCTTTAGTGTTGGAAGGAACTCCGTCAATTTTGACGATAATGCATGTGTAAGTACAACTGGAATCTCATAGTTGCAAGAATATTTTTCCTGGATTGTCTGCATTAGAGTGCCTCCATGTGCGCTTCGTGCACACGAAGGCTCCCTAGTCTGCACCTTTCTGATAATATGATCGGTCTCCATAAATTGCACTTCCCCGCTTCGGGAGCACGGCCAGCGGTGGTTCTCTGTCGGTCATCGAACCTCACACACCTGAAGTGTTGTCAAAGCTGTGATATACCGGGCGTTTTATCATTATGTTTCGTTTTGTTTTGTTTGTTTTTTTTTGCTGAAAGAAATTATACTTTTGCTATTCCCGGGGATAACAATATCGGCTCCGGCGGACGTAAAGGAACGAGCGTAAATTGACAGTTAGTGGGCTAATAAACTAAAATTTGCCATTTGCGAACGCTGGAGAGGGGGCGACCTCCTCTCCCCCGTTCGCTCCGCTGAAGTGGAACAGGTTGGGAGGAGCTCCCACTTCGTTCTTGACCTGTCACCGACTACAGTTGCGAATTCCACTTGTCATTTTGGAGCGATGACGAGATAGAGCTGAGTCATGTATTGCGTTCTCTGAGATGAAGAACAAATGCGCGCAGAGTTGCTCCACGTATGCACCAGTCACCAGTAAAAACGACCTGTCCTCCGAGGAGGTCGAGCGAGACGCCGGCTGACATGGGGGTCGGTCACCTCACCGTCACCACCGTCTACCGTGCCTTCAAAAACACGGGGCGCAATGTGTTTCTGCAGTATAACAAAAAATTGAACAAACAAGGTGCAAACTTTCATTTTTTTCCTAAGTGTGGTTTGCAGGGCTGAACCGAATACAAAAACGATACGCCGTGCTGGGATGACGTTGACTACGATGGTACACGATCATAACAAGAGCACAAATCCTGCCACATTATTTTGCTACAGTAATAAGAGCATATATATCTTTGTCCGCGATGCGCCAACAGAGACATTATTTCCAAATTAGAGTTCGAAGTTAGCCTTCGATGCTAGCACTGACCAACTCACTTCACTCACAGGGTGAAAACGTGAAACTTTGTATCATTCGGACAGAGATCGAAAAATAACACGCACCGCTTCAACTTGGACACCCCAAAGTAATTAACTGTAGTGGATCGCGCGCAAAAGCTTCGCGTACGCAATAAAATTGCCGGTCAGAAGTACGGTTCCGCAAACAAAATCAACATATGAGTCATCAAATTATGAAGAAAAACCAGGTGTGAGCGTGCCAAAAATATTCGACATTTATTGTTGTCAATATTTTTTTTTTCTATCCACGTGCTTATGTCGCAGTGGAAAGCCGTGAAACTCCCTATAAAATTATTTTGGGCAGTGTTTCCGACGGTGCTCGCTCGATCGTAAAATGCCGCTTTGTTGCTACTTTGGCGAATCAAACAAGGAAGCCACGTTCACCTACAATGCCCTGTCCACAAGAAAGGAAATCGAAATTTTCGCTTCGTTTTCTTTTTTTTAAATATTCTTCTCTTCTGCACGATATTGGGTATGAATTATTATCCTTCCCTGTACTCTCGCTGCGACGAACAGTCCGATAAACGAGTCACCCTATGACAAAGATGGGGGTCCCGAAAATCTCCTAAAATCGTGTTTGTTCTCAGAGACACATCCGTGTGTAAGAAAAACCGCGGCCCTCTCTACGAAGTACGGTCATATTTGATAAATAGCGTTGACTTGAGGTTGAACTTTTCATTTGCTTTGTAAACACAAACGTGACGTCACGTGCGCATCCCACGCGACCCGACTGAAGTCTGAACTGGTGTACTATGTGTGGACAATAGGGCATTATTTTGACTTCCCGGCCGCGACGACCTTGGCGAGGGAGGACAGATGGGGGTCCCGAAAATCCTAGAATCGTGGTTTGTTCGCAGGGACACACACATCCGTGTGTAACAAAAACCCGGCCCTGTCCACGAAGCTTACACAGGCATTGTTGTGGAACTACTGAAGATGCCTCCCGCAAGGGAGGCGAAACTGGTCAGAACTTCAGCTTGGGCGAGTTGGTTATTCATGATTCATGGAGGCGTTTATTCATGGAGGCGTTTATTCATGGAGGCGAAACATCTAGCGAAATTGTTTTTTCCTGTTCTGTGAAGTCGGTGCTTTTATTTTAATTATGTTACCAGTCGGCCTGTGTGACCAGTGCTCATTTGAAGAATCGCCTTTGTCTTTCCTGAACCCTAACAAAAACACCCTCATAACATTTTTTTTACTGTTCGGCTACGTTGGCATAGGCATAGCCTATAATCGACATAATTTTTGCGAAAGCCTACTTTTATTTTATAATTATCTGTAACCATTTCTAGTTGAAGAAGTGACAAGTATAATAATTATATTATGATTTCATATCAAAATTCGACGAACCGGGAGATGCGAAATTCGGTGAAACAGCTTTTCAAAAAAATATCCGGTGCCCGAAACTTGCTTATATTAAAATGTCTAACATGTGTATGTGTTCTAATACAGAAGATGAGTGCAATGTGTAAACTGAATGGCCTCACAGACAATTGTCAACGAGTTGGAATTTTTGATGAATTACCCTTTGCCGAGTCATCCTACTACCGATTGGCCTCTTCGATCATTTGCCCGTCGACAAATATTGTTGTTGGTTTATTTGCCATCTGCTGTAAGGGGAGAGTGTGGGGCTCGTCAAGCCGACATCTGCCGGCATTTTCATCACGCCTCCAGCGCCTGTACCGACTGACGCCGACGAGTTGGCCTAGAAATAAATACCCACGGACTATACTATAGCCGCTAAATATCTCTACGCGAGCATGATTTGTTTTCAAAGGGGCGCCCGCCTGTCGGTGCTTCTTTGAATTATACATACGTCACGGTCAAAACGTTCCGCAGCTAATGAGTGAAGGCCGACCGACCTATTTTGTCCAAATGTCCGTGTATGGGAGATGAGAATGCCACTGCGTCAAAGACAAGACATGTGCGAGCGTTGCTAAAAATAGCAACCACTATCGATGTTTTAGTATACATGGTTTTATTCTTAGTCAGAGCGCAAACAGAGGTTAGATGTCACGAAAACACATACACAAAGACAAAAAGCACTTTATCACGGCGCATTGTATGAGTTGTTATATTAGTGGGTGGAATCACCCAAACAAAGACAGTGAACGCCGTGGCGTTTAGGTGTTGAGCTGTTGGTGATGCTTGATCGGCGAAATGTGTCAGTCGAGCTCCAGCTGAGGGTGATATGAGGCGGGGCAGCTCTGTGGTTTTACTTGTTGTTTATTCTGGTGTCTTTCGTTTTTGCGCGAAATATTGCGGATCACAACAGCTAGGCATCTTCGTCCGATGAATCTCTGCTTTATTGATTGGCGTTTCATCGAATAGTGGACATTTCATCGAAAACCGCTTCATTGAACGCCAACTCATCAAGTAGCTTGATCGAATTATGTTTCTGCTATCAAATTATTGCAGATATCCTAACTACGCTCGTCATATTTTGTAAATAACGGTAGCCTTTAGAGAAAATTGTGTTGCATAGTTAGTTTCGGCCGTCAGCAAATAGTGAAAAATATCTATCGACCTATCTCTCTCTCTCTCTATATATATATATATATACAAAGACAAAAATGCGTACTGTCAGAGTTACGAATTCGAAGTTTACTACGACGTTTCGAGCGGGGACCACTCTTCATCACCTAATGAAGAACGGTCCCCGCTCGAAACGTCGGAATAAACTTCGAATTAATAACTCCGACAGTACGCATTTTTGACTTTATATATATATATATATATATATATATATATATATATATATATATATATATATATATATATATATACGTTTTACTAATACAATGTCTGGACATTTACATATACCAAGTAACCATTTTCAGCTGTGATTTGAGACTGTGTTGCGCTTATCCCGCTCTTATTTATTTATTTTTTTTCTCTTGTTTCTGGCCTTTTTAGTAAAGGCTTCCACCAGCTCGCTTGCGCGTGAACTCTAATTTCAAGTGAAACAAGTTTCTAAATTAGGGCGACACTATATAGGTTTGAAATCCTATACCAATTTTATTGCCATTTGGTGAGCCACGTACGAATTTTGAAATATATCTTTTCATCCAAATAATCGATTAGTAAATCGAATAGCGATTCGGACGAATTTACTACGACGGGAAGAACGAATTTGCAAATCTCATGGCAATTAGGAAATTTCAGCCATCCTTGGTTTCCGATTGGTCGCGCTCAGTAGCGGCTCCCTCCGCACAGAGTAGCCTCGAGTCAGAATTCGCGGAGTCTCTACTGACCGGCCAAAAAAGTGCGGCGCTTCAACTGCTCCCGCCCAGACGACTTGATGTGTTTGTATACGCCCATGACATCGGCCGCGATCGGCGATTGAGGTTCCGTTAGCCGACGCAAGCGTCAGCGGACGTCTCATATTTCCATACTCTCATTTACCTACAGAAACAAAAACAACAAAAAAAATCATCCAGTTCATGCTCACTATGCTCACCCCTGACAAGATAGTCGGTAGTCGACGAGTTTCCGTGCAAAGCCGATCAAAACGAGGCACCAGATCAACTTTTACGGCTGCCATCAGGAAAGATCTGGCTTGTCGCGTTGCCTCAACGTCACTCCGAATATTGTTTGTGCCCCGCGCACCATCCTCTTGTAGCAATATTTTTATTGTCCCCATGTGATTTCTTTTTTATGTTCTTACTGGTGTTTGATCATAATTCGGTCATTGAAATAGTTTTTGCTGCCGACCCTACCATTATTTTGACCCTCTGGCAGCAAAGGAATATTATGCCGGCATTACACACAAAATAAGAATGTAGACACTCCGTCCCATATCTCAAATTACATCACAATGTGTTTACACAACTGTAGTGCAGAGGTACGATGAGCAGGGTCTGAGAAAATATTAGTTTCAGTATTTTCAAAAGAGCGACGAAACAAAATAAAGAAAGGACCGCCAATCGGCAGCGCGTGCAAGCAGCGGCAGTAGTGACAGGAAGCGCGAGGTGTGGCTTTCGTACGGCCGGCATCAACTCACGCACTGTCCGAAGATGTACTCTGTTTTACTCGTAGGATTGCAACGCTGCGGAATGTAGGCGTGTGATTTCAGAAAGCACGTCCTACCATTTCTGCGCGCGAGTGCTCCTGCAACCCAAGCATTGTATACAGTTAAGCGCGAAACACATGTACGACGAAACCGTCCGATCCGACGTCCGACCGCGCAATACGACGGTCGCAGGCGAGGGTTTTCAACGCTCTCCGATGCTACAAAAACCCTCGCCTCCGACCGTCGTATTGCGCGGTCGGACGTCGGATCGGATAGTTTCGTCGTACATGTGTTTCGCGCTTTACGTCGTCGCGCCCGTGCCTTGGCCAGCCCCGTACACAACTTATGCAGTATCGAAAAGGCATAGTTCAAAATTGACGGTCCCAGTTTTCCATACCGCTTCAAAACCCCATCTCGCTCAAATCACTTGGAAGCCGGACAATTTTGGCAGGGGGCCTCAAGTTGGGGATTATCCGGTACATTGTCCTCCCAACAATGAACGTGGGCGCGACGCGCCAGAGGGTGAACACGTGAAAGGAGGGGCGTAAGAGTGGAGAAGGAAACTCAAGGTCGCAAGCGACGGGAAAAAGGGTTTCGAAATTGGCGCGCAGGTTTTGCAGCATTTGCTCATACGGACAGCCAACGCCGCCCTGGTGGTTCAACTATGTTTTGTTCAAGATGGCCGCCGTGGTACCGCAGCCTTAATTCTTTTTCAGTTAAAGCCACTGAAGGTGCACTCACACAGGCGTCTTCCTTGTCTTTGATGGTTAAGGCCTCGTAGATTTCTCGTGAAGTTTTATCGCGGAACCGTCGTAGGATTTTCGTTTTTGTCAGGATCGGTAGGCATTTACAGTCTCTAATATGTACTGCGAGATGTCCCGCTGGAGTTGAATTGAGTGAGGAGGCGTGTTACCGCAACCTGGTGTTGACGCAGCGGCCCTGTCTGTCTACATGTTCTGTCCTTTGTCCTTTGTCTAACCTTGGCGCTATTTAATTTTTACATCATGCATATCCAACTAGCCCACCTCAATATCTTAGTATATATTAGATTTGTATTTTGATAAATACCATGTTTAGTTAAATCATGGCGCACCCGTTATTCGCTAAAACGTCGATTCGCTCATGTGATATGGACCCAAAGTGTGTATACGCTACTTTCAGGATCAGCTCACCAGCGCTAATAAATCATTAAAAAACAACAAAAAAAAAAAAAAACAGTACACAACAGTTAGAGTGTTATCAAAGCGCTGACAAAGGTTTCCTTTTGGCTTCTTTGTAATTCTTATTTTTATTTCACATCTATTTTCGCGTGTAACGTAACAAAGCGATGTGAAGCGCAGGATTTTTGTAAAGAAGTGAAGAGCGCACGGGGTAAAACTTTTTGCGGCGCTCAAAGCTACGCGACTGTACGGGCGCCTCTAGCGTTGGATTCATGGCCAGGGAAAGTGGTGCCATATTTGTGCAACGCAAATGGTGCACCGCACGCGCCGTAGCGTGGCACCGAGCACGGACGAGACCGGTTTTGCCAGATAGCTGCAAGATTTTCTTGCTGTCTAGAGAATGGGTCTGAATATACCCATCTAAGATAATCGAAGCCAGCACATCAGAATTTTGATGTCATCACGGTTAGCGCAGACTCAAACGGGACACGAGCGCTGGGCCAGCGTTTGGCTGGAAGTGATGTCCAGTCAATGCGTCGAAAGACTCTCAGCGTCGGGCTTGAGCCCGAAGGAAATGGTTGTGTGTATGTTTATACAGCCGGAAAATAGTCTGCTTTAGCGGCGTCCGGTGTCTCAGGAGTGGATGAGAAATTTAGCCAGTGCAGTAGTACCAGTCACGAGTCTTTAAACGTGCGTCACGCAGTACCGATGCATGACCGCATGCAGGTAGGAATCTCGTCAAGATCGAAACTGACAGGGGTGGGCAGCAACCCAGTTATACTCTGTTTCACCTCATGTTGTACCGCAGTGAAGGCGAGCTCATACCGTTGGCAGCTGCCCCTAACGCACGAGAGCTTGTGCCACCGAAATGTGCCCTAGAGCAAAAAGCTCGCTCTTGTAGTCTTTCCTGCGGCACATCATAAAGTGAAATAGAGTATAGTGAGTTAACGCCATTCGAGTATGGTGACGTACCAATGAAGAATACGAAGTTGTTCACAGGCTTTTCTGAGGCGATGAGACGACGTAGCGATGCCGTGACAACGCGCAATGCCTCAACGCCTTAGGCCTCTCTTTCACTTTGAAAACTGATGCAGTGAGCAATGGTAATGAGCTATCCGAGTAGAGTGACCCAGTGCTCCGATCCAGGTTGCCTTTTATCTCATTTCGCAAAAGTGAAAAGTGCATGTGTAGAGATTTGAGCTGCACTCAAGCTGCGCGAATGCGCGGCGGACGCCAAAAGCTTTGGCCATAGCCTCTTATTATACTAGACTGCATTAGCTGCATAACCACAAAAAGTAATGTCAAGCGAACGGCGCGCAGAACGTGCCGTTTCCTTGACACCCGATGCGGCCGGGATCGGCTTTGCACAACGGCTTTGCCGTTGGGCGAAGTTTCGTGGACTGTAGCGTTTTGAAGGACTCTGGCATTAGCCAAGGCTCTCGAGCTGACTGACGCCGGATCGTGCGCACTTCAAAAAACAAAAAAGTGATGTCGAATTCTTTGTTCAATTTTGTGATGTTACCCTGGAATGACACTTTTGTACAGATATGCGGGTGACTACAAACACGATTCGGCGGGAAAATGGCTGATATGTCACAATTCAATTAAAGGCATGCGTATGTATGAAGGCCCTCCATAGCTATAGGACCACTGTGGCACCAGCAAGTGCTGGCTGAAGACGCGGCCTCACGAGCTCCCATTTGTCGAGTGGCGCCAGTCCGAGCATTATGCGCGTACATATTGAAGACACCCGACGCTAAAGAAATACGAAGTTTGACATCAGGAAAAAAGAAGGAGAATGTCTCAAAGTTGAGAAGTTCTTCTCTTCTGCTGGTGTCAACATTTGAATTTCCCCACTCTCGGGTTGCTTCAAAATGTTCAGTACACACCAGCTCACTTGCGCTCCTACGTTCTGTTCGTATACCCCGTAGTCTATTACACTGTACCTCGTCAACACTTTGCGTTTGAGGAATAGCCCTTACGAGCAATACATTAACGCAACATACTACAAGCTGTCTCAAAATCCAGCCGGAATCTCCGTTGAGAGTATGCATTTCAGGTGTTTTCACGCAATGCAGTTCACCAGAGATACCTTGTCTTGCGCTGAACCGCGCCTGCAGCAGTATAGTCACCCAGATAAACAAGCATCGGTCAGTGCTCAACGTTTTATAGGCGCTTTGCATACCCGCCAGATTACAGCCACAATTGCTGACTTCTATTGTATTACCGAGATACCAAGATACTGAAGCGGGCCTTGACGTGCCTCCGCAAACACCAATGCTGAAAGAAGGGCGCGGTCGGATCTAAAATGGCAATAACCTGTCCTTCTGTTGTAATGATAGAGCGAAGGGATCAACTTAAGAGGAAAGAATAACTAAGGGTCGGTTATGGGCCAGTCTTGAAAGTAATCCGTTACAAGTAACGGGATTACTTGTAATTAATGACTTTTTTTGTAATTTAGTAATTAATCCGTTATTTTCTTGAAAATGTAATTTGAAATGTAATTTCATTACTTTTTTCAGTAAGAAATTACTGAAATTAGTCATTACTATTCTTCCGTCCCGTCAAAGAGAGAAATATAGTGGAAGAAGGGCGATGTAACGGCCTTCGCGCTTTTAGCATGGTACCACAAGACTATGGTGAGGTGCTAGTGAGGAAAACAAATTCGCAAAAAGCCCGACAGCCCAGCCAGAGACCGTTTCTCGACTCGTTCGTACGGTCAGCCAGGCCCGGGAGGATTTTACACTCCACAGAAAGGCAACAGGCTTCGACTTCTTGGAAAACGAACGGACTGCTTCGAGCTTACAAAAGAGCAGAAAACGAATGGTCCATAAAATTGTGGCGTGGGGTTCGTGTAGGGACAAAGTGACCGTGGCGCATACGTCCGCTCCCCTCTTCCCTCCCCCTCTTCTGCCCTCCTCCTTCCCTCCCCACTCCTCCGCGCCTTGTTCCCCCAAAACAATTTTTTTTTAAACGAAACCGTGCTTTGCTTGTTGATGTTTCCGCTTATACACGCGCTCACCCCGCAAAGAGAGATGCAGCTCTAATGAGACCTCGACCCTGCTCATCCTTGACAGCGCAGTGAAAGCTGAATGCTGGCTGGGCCAACCAGCTATGTGGCTCCTGTCGCTTGACTTCACACTAGCGGATGCGTAGGGCAAAAACACGAGGGATGTGACGGCGGCAATTCACTGGAACAAAAAAAAAAATCTATTATCAACCCTGCTGTCAGTTTAAACAGTAACTTTTGACAGCAGGAGTTGCTGATCGTGGATTACAACAAAACGGCTTGGGACATCCAAGCTGAGCCCGTATTCTTAGAAACGGGAATGCTAGGGTTTTCGTCAGCAGATGGGGCCTGCGGGAATTTAGACCGGGATTTTAGGGAAAGGAAACATTGCCCGAGTTTTCTGAGAATAAACGGTGACTCACTTGGACACTGGAGTTGTGAAGCCGCCTGCAAACGCGTGAAAGACATGGGAGCGTGCTGTTCACTGAAATTTGTTTTTTTGTAATCATTTGTAGACGGCAAAGTCAGTTCAGCTGAGAGATTGTGCATTATTATTTCATGTGACGTCTTGCTTCTAATACGCTTGGTGATCAAGAAAGAAGATCAAGTGGGCCCCATTCGGTCGAATATCAACCTTCATCAAGGAGGAGTCTTTGTAATGTACCAAAACGCACGCACCGCATCTTGGTCTCAGAGCCACTCCATTATAGTACGTAAACCAGCCCCTGTTTAGGCGAAATGCAGCAAACATAGAAAAACCATAATTTCAGGGAAATCGTGTTTTGAAGCTCGCCGAAGTCGAACTCGGATTAATTCAAATGGTGTGTGTGCCTCCACCGGCAAAGTGCATTCGTCGCATGTTCATGGCATTTAGTTCTGTCCTGGTTGGACAGCGCAAGGCTCGTTTATCTTGAGAACCTGCTCAAGTTCCTTAGAACTTTATAGATTGGTTCTCCTAAAATTATTAACCTAAAATATTAGGCAGAAAGTAATGAATATGTTTATTTTTTGTTTTAATTTTTATGGGGTCCAAAATTTTCCTTTCAAACACGCAGTATATAGTGTGTCTTTTTGGTGTTCCTTTGGAGTAAAACAAAAAGTAATCGAGTAAAGTAACGAAGTATTAATCGATTACTTTTTTACGCGGGGTAATTTGTAATGGTAATCCATTTCTTTTTAGGCCAAGTAATTGTAACTGTAATTAATTACTTTTTTGAAGTAACGGGTACTGGGCAACTTCGAAGGGGAAAAAAAAAGCAATAAGCGTGTGTTTATGCATCCCAAATGCGTCTCCGCTCGTACACACTAAAAAAAATTGAACTCAAAGGACTAAGGGCAACATATGGTCCTCTCAAGTCCCACTTGCTCCCCGAAAAGACCATCTGGTTTGAGCTAGGTACCGTGCGCAAATCCTGAGGGCTAACTGCACTCGACCGGGACTAACCGAAGGGCGCGCGAGAGCAAATGCAGCCGCGGCTGCAAAAGCGCGGGGGCAAAAGCAGCGAAATTCGCGCGGGAGCAAGAGAGCGGGCGAAAAAGACGCGCGGACAAGATGGCGGCGTCGGCTGCATCGCCGATGGCCAGCGTTAGCGACGCACTTACTGTTTCGGAGCGCAGGTGGAGGTATCCACAGACAATCGTAGCATTAAAAATTGCAGGATGGGACATTTCTAAGGTTTGAAGCTGACTTTTCAACGATCGCAGCCTCTGTACCAGCATGTCGTGGAAGCCGGCGCTGACTGAAGCGCCGCCATTGTTGATGCAGTGGCCATTGGCTTATGACCATTGTCCTGGCGTTTCCCCTTGGCATTCTTTTGAACTATTTTTGGTTTAACTGGTATGAAAATAGCCACGTAGCACGTGGTAAAATGCTGGGAGCCTATGGGGACGCTGTTTTATAGAGGCTTTCACAAATAATTACTGTGTGTAGAGTTACTTCTTAGTAAGAGATACACTCCTTGAAAAGTATAGCAACATTATTTGAGAACAATATTGATGCGAAAGCATCACCATAGTTGTAACGTCGTTCACGGTTGAGATGGTCACTAACAAAACGACTCCTTTCATATGATCAGTATAAAAGGGCATGGGTAGGCTTTGGAGTGGCGTTTGAAATAGCGTGTCGTCGCGTGTGCGTCGTCGCGTGTGTGTTCTGCGTTTGTGTTGTGTGTGTCATCTGCGGTATAATTCGTTGTCTGTGTTAAAATGTTTAATGCGTGTGCAAGTGTGAAATAAAAGTTGTTCATATACATGTGAACGTAATGAGCGTGGAAACGATCTACCCCAGCGATACATTATTTTTAGCACTTTTGAATTTGACGTTGATTAGAGCCACTTGGGTGTCTAAGGGCACTATTTGGTAATAAATAAGGTAAAGGCGTAACATTTAGTCCCAGTGGCCTAAATACAAGCGCGCCATATTTATCCCAGTGGCCTAAATGCAAGGGTGCAAAAGTTAGTCCCAGGGTTTGAACTTTGAGGGACTAACGGTAGGGGGGCAAGGGTTTCTCCCGTTACCATTGCTCCCCTAAGGGACCAATGGTTTTTTCAACGCATTTGCTTGGGGAGCAAGTCACGTTCCCTTTTTTCTTAAAGTGCAGCGCTTGATCCTGCGTTTTCGCCGACATCGACACAAGAGACGCTCTGCGGTTTTCTTCTGTTCTCTTTTTGTTTTCGCCCCCTTAAACGTTTAGTTTATTCAGTTATTACTGCCGCATCAATTGTCATTCGTGACAATATATATATATACCTTTTTTTTTTTTTACAGAAATATACAAAATATGATTCAGACCACCACTGTACCAACTGACATGAAAACACTGAACAACAAGACCCTTGTGATTATGAAGTTCTATCTGTATTCCATTGGCTGGGTACTTAGAAAGGGTAAGCCGCTTTATTTGTCGTCACACAGTGTTGAACACCAAGACAACGAGTCTCCAGATACTACTTCCCTCGCCTTGATTTCACGATGACAAACCTTCCTCATTAAGTACAAAACGAGCGTGTTGGTAACGGTAATTAGACATGAGGAAGATACATAGAAAGGGGGGACGAACAACGAAGACTTCGTGGTCCGTCCCCCCTTTCTATGTATCTTCCTCATGTCTAAAAACCTTCCTCGTGTGAGGGTTCTGGGCTTCACGGTAATCTGCTGCATATAGAGTTTTCAACTGGCAGCCGCCGACAGTCCATCGTAAGCTAATGACCCGTGGAAGGGTAGGAGAGGGAAAGGAGGTCTTTCTAATATACACAAAATCACAAATATAAAGCTAACCAAACTAACCAACTAACTAGCTAACAAATATAAAACGAAACAAAAATAAAATCACAAATATGAAACTAACCAATCTAGGGATAGCATGACTTTCTATGCCTGTATGGAGCAGCAGCACTCTACAGCTTTTGTCGGTTGTAACGAATATCTCCTTGGAGCTGGCGTCATGCCGCAAAGCCCCTGTAACGAAAACAAACTAGTTCAATTAGAATGAAGGTTTTTCGTCGTCTTTGTCCGGTGTTCGTAGGTTACTTAACCTTTTGCCATGACAAGTTAGCTCAGGTAACTGTAAACTGTTCAGGGGAGTTTAAAGAAGGGGAGTTTTTCTTTTTCAGTATTGATGTGCAATTTAGCAACATGTAGAGAAATGAGCTGCGTTCCTGCATTATTAACGACACTAAAAAAAAATTATCAACCAGAGTTTCCTTACAATCGCAAACTGCTTTTAAGGATGCCTAGTTGATGAGTTTGGAGTCATTTTATATAAAGTCGTTCGTTTATGGATAATTTATGAACGTGTCTCTCGGACGTGTTTATTTCAAGTGGTTTGTACTTTTTTTTCATGTAAATCTTTAATCGTAACTTTTAATATACCACGCTTAATATACGTAAAACAAAATTGTCACTACGTGCATGATTCGATGTGAAATTTGAGGGCTGTGCAAAAATACCATAGCGAAACTATTTGGCAATCTCCGCGCCAAGTGTTTCAAAATGTTATATCTCCAGAAGAAAATAAGATGCGGCGTTCGCTTATAGCTGAATTCTCCTCCCGAGCACATGGATTTAGCATTATTGTTTACATAAATATAAAAATACGACCCGGGCCAACATTTTGCGATCTGACGCGGAAACACCCTTTACGGGATTTACAAGCTCCAGTCGCATTCGATGGAACTAAGCTCCCGAGTGGCAAAATGTCCCGAACAGATTTTGAGCGCTGTTTTTCTGAGCGAATTTGGGTTTCTACCTTTTTCTCGATACTGAAGCGTCTGCTGCTCGTTCTGCGAAGTGCGCCGAACGTGCTTCTTTCATCACTTCTCCAGAAAACACTTTGAAACCTGATTAGATTTTCAAATAAATGTTGTTATATTGTTTTTGCGTCGTGTGCATGAAGTCGCGTTTTGGCCATTGCGTGAATGTATGTCTGTCGACCTTCCTTTTTGCACTTTTAGACACTGAAACGGGGCCTGCATTTGCGCAGTTGTCGCTATGTTTTAGGACCAGTGTGAAATTTATTGGCAAGAATAGAAAGAATAGCGAAAAGTTTGTTACAAATCGTCAAAAGCGAAACCCCAAGACGTAGAAAAATAGTACAGCATTCAACATTCACTATAGCACAGAGTTTGTGTCGTGTTGACCGCTCTTTTCTCGGTTTATAATTTTTCACTTTTTTTTTCTAGTGTTTATAGAGAGACATGCTGTTTACAAAGATATTCGCGTTTTCGCCCACCAAGCGGAAGTAAGCGGAAGCACTTCACGTGCTCAGAAACCAGAGTCGCGTACAGTAGCAGCGGATTCACATGACACATTTTTGCTCGTGATTTCACCGCAGCGACGTTGAGCGCCGCGTATCGCAAGTGAAATCGTGCCACGTAAATCATGCTTAAGGCGTCTTCGCGTGTGCCACACATGATAGCAGCACCACCAGAGCGGCGTGCCGTCAGCACCGCGCCTTATTTTAATATATACGATATTTCCTGAGCGGCTTTCCCGCGTATTTTCTCTTTTTGCAATTGAACTACGTTGAAGAAAAACTGAACCAGTTTCGGGTTTGAGAAAATACACTTAAATCGTCTTCATTTGACCCTCAGGGCTACGAATATAGATATCATAATTGAGATTGTATAGCGCCAAGCATGCCACAACAGCGCTTTCAAACTAGCGTTGTGTCGGAGGAGAGCGTTGTGTCGGAGGAGGGACTTGTGATATCTCAACATTTCCGCGAGCTCTACCCAAGCAGCGAGAGGGGATGCACGCGTTTCTTAACAAGAGCAGCGTGCAAGGTAGTTGAATCTTCTGGCTATGACATCACACCCAGCAGTTTTTTGTTGTTATTGTTATTTTCAGTTTTCTTCGCGACTGTTGAAACGTTCGGGTCAGATGCTCGTGACATTTAAATTCACTGAAACTGGAATACTATCAATTCACCCTAAGACGCCTTGTTTTTTTTTACTTCAAGGATCTTTTCGGCTTTTCTTGAAACAAAGGTTTTAAGAAGAACATTTTTTTACAGCGGGAGCTGTAAAAAATATTCACACACAAAAAAAAAAAAAGATCTTCTCATGTACGAACGGAACATGCGAATCTGCAGAAGAGGCACTGCTCTCCCTCTTCCCGTCGTTCCTGGTAAAGACACACACTCCAGCTGCAGCGTGTCTCTCTGTTCCCCTTCTCCCCCTGTATGCCGTCCCTGTATGAAAAACCCACGTAATACGTGGTTTTTGAATCCATTTATTGCGGAGTGATCGCAAGAGAAATCTTATCACGTTTAGAAGTACCAATATTCCTCGTAACCGTCGCTATTTTTCTTTCCCTTTTCTAATGTGACCGTTTCTCTCTACAAATTTCCTACTAAAGATAACAAGAGTCAAGTTTACCGAAATTGGCAGGTTAAGAAGATCAGTAGCTTAAAGGTCGGTGGTCTTAGTCTATATAATGGACGTATGAAAGACTCGTTTTCAAACGGGCAGTCAAAATCTCTCATTTTGAAAATCTGAAGTAATCAGAAAAGTAACGGTATGCTTTCTAGTAACGGCCAATTCCTTTTTTTTCTTAAACAATCAAGTAATCTAACTGAATACTTTTTAAGCAAGGATAATTTTAATTGTAAGTGGTTACTTTTTTGGAGTAACATAAACAAGAATAATTCTGCGACGTGCACGTACCCTCCGGCGACGCTGTTTCTTCCCCCCCTTCCCCCTCCACCACCTCCAGCAGCCACCATTTAGAAATATTTGCACGGTCGCGCTGTACGGAAGCCTTCTCTGGCCTCCCCACTGCAGCCGCCCACGTTTCGTTCTCGTGTGCTCTCCGCGCCTCTACAGAACATCTCGCGTGCGTTGGCTTCTTCCACCGCAGGTGCGGTCAAGGGCGCCCCCGTCCTGAAAAAGCGCTTCATGAAAATACAAATACACCTCTGAATCCTTCTTCAGGGTATGCATAATCTCGCGGAATTGTTCCATCAAAGTACTCCCCTCCCCACAGCCGTCATCTAGATCAATTCCACTGAAAGCAAAGAACCGATTGCAAACACTGTACTGGTTGTATCGAACCTCCTTCAACGTGCCTTTCCACGACGCAGTACCTACCGCTGTCGATCGCAGCACGCTTTGTGGGGTCGTCTGCAATGTTAATGCCTTGGCATTTGTGCCCTGGTACATGGGTTGATCTTAAACGGGTTCGGAGCGTACATATATGAAGTTCACAGCGTCGCCACGGGATGGCGCCACAAGCTGTGGAAACTGGCCAGGAAACACCTTCTGCAAGCGCCGACAGATGGCGGCGTGGTGTATATTTTGATAAGGCTTGACGATAGGACACATAGCAATGGAGACCGTGCTGGATCGGCTGGTTGTAGAGAGTGACGCCCTGACGTAAAACCTCCGAAGATCGCCGGCGACGTCCTCCGCCAATCTCGGCGCCGCGCAGTAAGAGACGGCGGGTGCATCACTGGGGCGCGTGCTAACCATCCCGCCTCCCCCGTTCAAGCCGTTCGCGGCGACAACCTGCGGATGGCTCTTTACAAAGTTAAACCAAACTTGGGACACCTATAAATGGTACCTCGCGGCGCCCCGCCAGGGCGAACCCGGTATACGCCCTAGCCCCGCTGTTCCCCCACTGCACCTCGGTGGCTGTGTGTTACGTCACGCCGTCGCTCTAATAACCAGTCAATCTTGTGCGGTTCCGTCCTTCCTGCACACGCTAAGTGACCTAATCTGCTTGCACCAGGGAGAAGAAAGGTTTCGGGAATGTTCACCCCGTGGAAAGCTGCCAAAAAGGCTGCCTTCACCATGCTTTGTTATCGGTGTTGTGTGAAGTACATCTAAAAGTACTTTAAGTAAAGAACAAAGCAAACGAGAGTCGACGTACTTCAAGTAAACTAGTAAGCACACTGGGTGCAATGTACTTGAAGTAAAGTACTATAAATAAAATCCACTTTCACAGGAAAGTAAAGGTACTTTTAGAACTCAGCTCTTACGCTTCAGTTTCCGGGTTGAGCGGCGTCGCCGTCGGCGTCGGCATCGGTGCAACCGCGAGTTGCATTATGGGACGTTTCCCAGCTGAAGTTTGCGGGGAACGTTTTGCGCTAAACTTAGCGGGTGAATTTTTCCGCAAAAATTAGCGAAAAACTTTTGTCCGCTAAATTTAGTGGGGAAATTTACGTCACTTGACCTCAACACCAATTCAGTTTCCCCACTAAATGTAGCTGGAAAATGTTCTCAAGCGTTCCAGCTAAATTTAACGGGAAAATGTTTGCTAAATTTACCGCTAAATTTAACGGGAGAATGTTTGCTAAATTTTCAACTAAATGCAGAGGGTATATTTCCCCGCTAGACTTAGAGTGAGTATTTCCCCCGCTAAATTTAGCGGAAATTTTCTTCTAAATGGGAGAAGAGCATGAGAGGAGGAGGGGAGGGAACTGAGAGGGAGTAGGGGCATACCCTCTCCTCCGTACCCTCTCCGCGTCCTCCTCAAGAGCTGCGCTCTAATTCGGCCTTACAGAGAATTGTAAACGTCAACTTTTTTTAGCACAATCTTTCATGACAGTTTTTCATTACACTCTACAGTGATTTTTTAACTCGCACGCATTCCCCAAGGAGTAATCAGGGGTGCATGACTCATTTTCAAAAACGGCAGCGAATATTGAGGAAAGCAAGAAACCACAGAGTAGTTATTCTCGGAAATGACGCCAAATTCAGTAGTTCCTCCAAGTTCTGATTTTGCGCCGCTTGGACTGGCTTGTTGCACCTAGGGGTGTTAGAGGTACTCGTAGACAGCATGACATCAGCCCCGTAGCTTCTGCAAGCAATCCTCTCGTAGAGGAGTGTCCTCTCCTTAACAAGGAAAAAAAAAACCAGTGAGTGTGCAAGTGAGCTGGTTATAATTAATCATAATCTGACACCTGAGATTGTAGTTAAAAAAATTAAGGAGCTCTCAAGACGAAGGAAAAGACAACGAAGGATGACTCAAAACATTGTGACGTTCTCCTATGTTGTCTCTTTTTGAAACTAGGAAGTTTCTTAATTGTTCTGCACCGGAGTCTCGGCTGTTACATTGTTATTATTTGCTCTTCCAATATTTTTACCCTCCTTCCTGGCTTGCACTGAACTAAAGGGAGGTAAGAAGAGTTCTAAAAGCTACGGGAAAGCCACCCCACAACAAACAGAACAATGCGTAGTCTGTTCGCGTTTCTGGTGAGAGCAGGATATCTCTCCCAGTATTTCTTCAGAGTAGACAAAGCATAATTTTGTAACACAAATTTAACAAAACCAAATTCGAGGAATGCATTTTGAAGGTAGGAGCTGTACTTTCCCCGGAAAAATACAGAAAAAAAAGAAAACATTAAGTAAAGTACAAGTATACAAACTGAGTGAACATACTTCAAGTAAAGTGCAAGTTTTCTAGATATAGTTGGAACTACTATAGGGTGTCCCAAGTTACCAGGCTGGGTCTAAAATTTGAAGGTGAACATTTGAGAGAAGTCTCTCTGATTGGGGAGCAACAATAATAAATAAAATATACACCAACCGAATCCTCGTATAAAGGCAAAACCCTACGTTTCGAGACCCGCTCGGTCTCTTCTTCAGGGGTTGACTGCGGCTATGGCTGTTGAGGAGCAGTAATCTGTTTTCTTCTTTTTCTACGGCAGTGTCTATCGTTTTGCATCTGTGAGGTGGCGAAGTCCGTTCACGTAGCCGGTCGGCAGAGTGCCCAGGGATCGATTTATGTTTTCAGGCGTTGTTTGTATGTGCCAAGATTCAATGAAAAGTATACGTCTGGGATTGGTCTCAACAGCCACGATGCTGGTGTTGGCAAAGTCAATTTTGGGGTCCTTGACGTCACAGCACTCAAGTACGGCGCTTCGTTCGTGGTCGAACTTTCGAACATCCTTCATATGCTGGCGGATTTCCTCCCAGAAGTTCTTCGTTTCCCCGATGTATGTGACCGGGCAGTCCGCGCATGGAATTTTATAAACGAAGGCTTGTGCTTTTTCCTTAGGCGGGCGATCCTTTGGACGGGGCATGAGTCTTCCAAGCGTAGACATCGGCTTGTGGGCCACCTGGATCCCTTCTTTGGCCAGTAAACGTGCCAATGCCTCGCTTGTATCTTTTATGTAAGGAACGCTGATGCGTGAGGCACGACGGGTTTGTGTACTTGCTGGGAGTTGCAGGTGTCTGCGATCTCGGGCTTGACCACGCGCACTGCGGCAGATAAAGCTGCTTGTATAACCGTTATGTTGTAGGTCGGCGAAGATGGTGTGTTCCTCTTTTTTACGGTCAGCTTCCGATGAGCGGATATTTTTCGACCTTGATAAGAGTGTTCTGACCACTGATGCCTTGTGACAGGCTGAGTGATTGGAATGGACCGAGTAGTCCACGAACAAAAGTCACAAAACTATCGTCTCGACAACTCTCTCTTTGCGAGATAGCTGCCTTAGCCAAAGGTCACGGCTTCAGTATGACAACAAGGAGGCCACCCCTACCGAAAATGGTTGCAACCCTTGAGGATGGAATCGCTCACTTGAATCCAGACACCCTTGAACGCGTCCGACGAAAGGTGATTGGCATCCTGTCAAAAATACCTCAACATCACCTCTACAACCTACTCAGAGAAGAGTCAACTGCGCTCCGGGTGCTTCGGGAGGATGACGAGATCGTTATTCTTCCAGCAGATAAAGGTAATTCAACCGTCGCCCTTGACCGAGTAGTCTACGAACAAAAGGTTCTGGATCTTTTTGATACCCCCGCTTATGAAGAGCTGAAAAAGGACACTTCACCACAAGTTCAGGACAGGATGAATAAGATGCTAACGGATATTTTCAAAAAGCATCCAGACTCGAGAAGCCTTCACCTTCGACTTCTGTGTAGAAATGGATATGCACCGGGTTTCTACGGCCTTCCAAAGATACATAAACTTAGCATTCCTCTCCGGCCCATCGTGGGCTTCACGACATCACCACATCGAGGTCTGTCAAACTACATTCACCGGACTCTTTCACCTCTCGTGGGCAAAACTACAACCTATGTACGAAATTCCGGCGACTTCGTGGAACAGATTTCGACGTTGAAGGTGACCACCGAAGAAAGTCTCGTTTCCTTCAACGTCATCGCGCTATTCACAAGCATCCCGGTTCCCCTGGCTGTCGCCACGGCCAAGAACGCCCTCGAAAAAGACCAGTCCCTTAGCGAAAGGACAAAACTTAGCGTGGAGGAACTCTGCCGCCTGCTTGAGTTTTGCCTTAGCAGCACCTATTCTAGTTTTATGGGAGAATTCTTCAAACAGTCAGTGGAACCGCAATGGGTGCCTCCATTTCCGTCACAACAGCGAATCTATGAATGGAAGCCATCGAGGAAAAGGCGCTACAGGCATTTCACACGGCCCCCAAAGTGTTCTTGACCTACATAGACGATTCCTTTTGCATCCTAAAAAACGTCGGAAGTAGACACGTTCCTTACCCACCTCAACTTCATCGAAACGTCTATACACTGGACCTTCTGTAGAAATACGCGGTGCGCATGCGCGGAGTATTTGATGCGCCTGGGTTCGAGAGCACCTAGTTCTGAACAAACCGCCATCCTGCTTTTCTCGCCTTTGCGCGCCTAGGGGACCATCGAGACTCAAGTTTTGATGTGGCGAACAAGGTGAACACGAGTCATAGTACTGACGACGCCCGTTCTAGATTACCACGTGCACCGCAATCATGCCAGTGAACTGTTTAGCCTTCGGCTGTCGGAACTATTATCACCCGGGTTGTGGAACTAGCTTTTTTCGCTTCCCGTGCGCTAAGGTTCATCCCGTTAAGCGGGCAGCCTGGATTTGTGCCGTCAGGATAGTTGACAAGTCCGACCCCTCGAAGAACTGAAACCGAGTCAGCTGTCCAGACTATGTAGCGCCCATTTTATTACAGGTACGCGAAGTGCGGCGATGATCACATCTCTTCGATTGCAGGGAAGCCGGTGGCAGGGAAGGCATACCCAGACTATGTCCCTACACTGTTTAGCTACTCGCGTCCACGGCCGTCAGCCCTCGGTCGGTTTCAAAGCTGGTCCTCCAGATCATCAACCCGAGAACCTTTTGTTGGCACTCAGGTTAGCTGAACACGAAAAAACAAGGACACGAAGGAAAGAACTGGACAAAGACAACGCTGACTATCACCTGAATTTTACTTTGTCTTCTTCCCGTCCTAGACCTTTTCTTTTCTTTCTTTTTCTTCGTCTAACCGCAGAATAAACACTTATAAAATCATTTTAGCCTAGTATTCAACGGGGTGTGGCAGACCGCAATCTTCTCATTTTTCTTCGATGGCCAAGGCCTCCAGCACTTCACGCGCGAAGGAGTTCTTGTTCGTATGAAGGACGGTTATGCTGGTGAGTTCGGCATCGCATCCACAGGTCCGGCAATGAGCTGACAGTGGTCCGCGTCAAACGCGAACGGGATGTTCTCCTCCCGAGACATCGCGGCTTAAAATGCTTCGAAGAGCAGCGAAAGAAAACTAAGAGCCGCAAAAAAGAAAACGAACCGCTAGCACACAAGAAGCCTAACGTGGACGTTGTTTTCTCTGCAAATACTCTCCAACCCAGTGCGCCTCAGGTTCGTCCATCGCCCCATAGGTGGCAGCACATATTCGCCAAAAGGTTCATTCACCGTGGAGCATGAAAAGGACTATACCTTACCTTTCCTTGATGTGCTCGTCAGAAGACAAAATTAAGAGCTCCAGTTTTTTGTCTACAGAAAACTGACAAATACTGGACGCTATCTCCATTTCCATTCCATTCACCCAGACTGTCACAAGGCATCAGTGGTCAGAATACTCTTATCTAGGTCAAAAAATGTCTGCTCATCCGAAGCTGACCGTAAAAAAGAGGAACACACCATCTTCGCCGACCTACAACGTTAAGGTTATACAAGCAGCTTCATCCGCCGCATTGCGCGTGATCAAGCCCGAGATCGCCGACACCTGCAACTTCCATCAAGTACACAGACCCGTCGTACTTTACGCATCAGCGTTCCTTACATAAAAGGTACAAGCGAGGCGCTGGCACGTGTACTGACCAAAGAAGGGATCCAGGTGGCCCACAAGCCGATGTCTACGCTTGGAAGACTCATGCCCCGTCCAAAGGATCGCTCGCCTAAGGAAAAAGCACAAGGCGTCGTTTATAAAATTCCATGCGCGGACTGCCCGGTCACATACATCGCGGAAACGAAGAACTTTCGGGAGAGAATCCGCCAGCATATGAACGATGTTCGAAAGTTTGACCATGAACGAAGCGCCGTAGCTGAGCACTGGGACGTCAAGGGCCACAAACTTGACTTTGCCAACACCAGCATCCTGGCTGTTGAGACCAATACCAGACATAGACTTTTTATTGAATCTTGGCACATGCAAACAACGCCTGAAAACATAATTCGATCCCTGGGCACTCTGCCGACCGGATACGTGAACGGAATTCGCCACCTCACTGATGCAGAACGATAGACACTGCCGTAGAAGAAGAAGAAAACAGATTACTGCTACTCAACGGCCATAGCCGCAGTCAACCCCTGAAGAAGAGACCGAGCTGATCTCGAAACTACAGTGTATCGAAACGTAGGGTTTCGCCTTTCTACGAAGATTTGGTTGGTGTATATTTTATTTATTATTGGATCTAAAATGACCCATAAAAATCGTCGCCTGAGCGTAGGAATCTAAACTTCTCGTCAAAGGTGTTGTGGACATCGCACGATTAGTTTCGATTTCGCCACACATTTAGTTTTGGTTCCGCCTCCGGCGTCTGGCAACTAGAGCCTGCTGAGGTATGCCGCCGGAGGGCGCGGGTGTCTGAGTAAACATAAGTACACAGTTTTGGGTTACACTTTCGGAATCGAAGGGATGTTCCCGCACCGGGGCCAACGCGCTCATGTATTCCTATACCTTGTGTGGTCAAGTATGATAGATAGTTTTATGTACCGTACATTTCCACTACAGTATATTTGACAGTTTGGTTTTTTCTTGCAAAATTACAAGGCGTAGCTCTCTTTCTGTAAAAAAATAGGGCCAAGAAAGTTGCCAAGGTCTACGGCGGGCGGCGGCGCAGACGACCAAGTCTAGTAGCGGGGTGTGTTCGGCGTTCGTTTTGATAGATGGCGTCAGGAGCAGCGTCCGAAGGTGCCGCCCACCAGCGAAAGAAAGCGCACGACACGCAGACGAAATCCGTTGGCAGCAAAAACGCCAACGTTATGCAGGTGGGCTTTTTTTTTTTTTTTTGCTTTAAGTTTTGCTTTAATTGTCCCGATTTATTTTGTAATGAAAGGTACATTTCGAAAAGATTATGTTCATTTTAATACACCGCGGTGGTCACGAGCCGTCGCGATAAGAATGTAGCGCCATCTATCAATACGAACGCCAAACACACCCAACTACTGGTGTTATGTTCGTGTGTTTAGTACATCCGCATGGCGGTGCCAGCGGCGAGCAGACGGGCAAACGGGGATGCATGCGCCATCACGTTCTGCGCTGCTGCGCGTGTGGAACATCAAGTCGGACACAGACCGTTAATGGAGCTAGTCTGGCCCGCAATAAATGTTGACGCCACGGAGTGTTTGTTTCCGCGAACCCGACATAACAGTGGCGACGAAGACGGGATTCCTGCAGGACGACGGCACTGCGGCCGCCAAGGAAAGCTAACTCCGTTGCCCGGCCGCTCAGCATGGCCACCGCTCCCACCGAGGCCTACATCGAGGCTTTCGACTTCTCCCGACTTGAGGACTGGGAGGAATACGCACAGCGGTTCGAATTCTTCCTGGATGCGCAAGGTATCACGGATGCCGGTAAGAAGCGGGCAACGTTCCTCAGCCGTTGCGGCTCCGCTACGTTCCAGTTGGCCAAAGCGCTCGTGGCGCCGGCCCCGCTCGGGGATACGCCCCTCGAAACAATCCTCACCGCGCTGAAGGAGCACCTGGCCCCGAAGCCTCCAGAGCTTGCGAGGCGACACGAGTTCCATCGCCGTGACCGGGCACAGGGAGAGTCTGCGGCGGCCTACCTCGCTGCCCTTCGTACCACAGCGCAGCATTGCCAGTTCACCGCCCTCGACACTGCGCTCCGGGATCGTTTTGTGTTCGGGTTGCGGAGCGACAAAGTGAAGCAACGACTCTTGGCTAAAAAAGAAGTGACCCTTGCCAGTGCTGTCGAGGAAGCAATCGCTGCCGAGGTCATCGACCGGGAAGCCTGCCGCGACTCCCGCCCAAGCGTAAGCGCACCACGCATCGAGCCCGTGCACCAGGGGACAAGCGCGGGTATCGACAACGAGCAAGACGCCGCCGAGGACGTCTTGCGCCTAAGGATAGACCAGCGGAGAGACCCGGAAGGAACGGGAGGCGCCTACTGTGCTGGCTGCAGAGGCTCCCACGAACGGCGGCTGTGCCGTTTCCGGGATGCCCAGTGCAGCGGCTGCGGAAAAACGGGTCATATACTTCGAGTCTGCCGGTCCCGAAGGCCACGGGACTACCGCCAGAATTCTGAGACGGACTGCAAGACGCCTCGCGTCAGGGCCACGACTCGCACAAACATTGCCTACTGCGACGATCAAACCGTGACTGCTATCCACGATGTGCGCGTACCGGCCCTGAGGAAGATACATGTGGAGGTCATGCTCGAGGGCAAGCCATGCCAAATGGAGGTGGATTCTGGGTCAACTTTTTCGCTCATGTCTGAGGCCACAGCCAGGCGGATCTTCCCAAATGGCTGCTTGCTAGCCCTGAAACCAATGGATGTCACGATGAAGGACTATCAGGCCAACCGCATCGCAGTGCATGGCTATGGCATGTTCAGGGTGAAATTCAAGGACTTTGATGGCCTATTGCGTCTCGTCATCGTCAAGGGTGAGCGTCAGAGCCTCCTGGGGCTGGACTGGTTGCCAGCCCTGGGCATCAACATCATAGGAGTGCAGCACATAACCCAGCCATCTCATGCGATCAGTAACATCTTTAAGGAATTTGGGTCCGTGTTTGATGGAGCGTTGGGATGCTACAAAGGACCACCTGTGTAGTTTTCACTCAATCCTGAGGTCATGCCCGTGCGGTTGAAGGCAAGAAGAGTACCCTTTGCTCTTCGGCCAAAAATCGATACCGAGCTAGACAAGCTCATACAACAAGGGGTGCTGGAGCCTGTGGATCAAGCTAAATGGGAAACCCCTATTGTCACGCCCTCGAAGGCAAATGGGGATGTGCGCATCTGTGCAGACTACAAGTGCACGATTAATAGGGCATTGCAGCAACATGCATACCCAGTGCCAGTCGTGAGCCATCTCCTGGCAGCCCTTAAAGGTGCCACAATCTTTGCGAAGCTTGATTTGGCACCGGCATATCAGCAGCTGCCAGTGACCGAAGAAGCAGCAGAGGCCCAGACCATCGTAACTCATCGGGGAGCTTTCCGCGTCCGCAGGCTTCAGTTTGGGGTCTGTGTCGCACCCGGCATCTTCCAGAGTCTCATGGAAAACCTCCTAAGGGGACTACCGAGTCTCATCGCTTATTTTGATGACGTGATTATTGCTGGAGAATTCACAGGAAGAACTGCTCGTTCGCCTGCGTGACGTTCTACGGCGGTTTCAAGCCGTAGGGCTCAAGGTAAAGAAAGAAAAATGCCAACTCGGTGTGACACAAGTAGACTTTTTAGGGTTTCGAGTTGACGCTGAGGGAATACATCCGACACCGGGAAAGATTAAGGCCATCATGAATGCCCCATGCCCTGCAAACAAAACTGAACTACAGGCATTCCTGGGACTCCTCAACTTCTACCGTGCTTTCCTACCCCACAAGGCAACCATTGCAGAACCACTGCACCGTCTATTGAACAAGAATGCTAAGTGGGCCTGGGGCCGAACACAACAGAGAGCCTTTGATACAGTGAAAGAGCTCTTGGCATCCAACCAAGTCTTAAAGGGGCCCTGCAACAACTTTTTGATTGGTTTTTAATTTGCACCGATCCTGAGCGCACTGAACGTAGAAAAAAGACATAATTAAACTTTTCTTTTCTCATATTTCGCTTTAGTTTCAAAGTTATAGGCAAATTAGAATTACAAAAACAAGCAAAAAATAACCTCCTTCATGACGTAGTAGGTCCTGGCTTGAGCGGCCGTGAACTAGAGGAGGGATAGTGAGCTCATCGAGCGCTCACGGCTGCCGCACTCCGTGTCGACGGCTCGAGAGGGCGCCACTAAAGCACGTGTTGGATAGGGTGTATGAAGCGGGCGGTCAGGGCGGCTTGCATTGCATTTGCTGCACGATTAAAGACTAATTCGGCATAACAATTTATTGGCCACAAACGACAGCAAACATGGGGTAAATATCAGTTCAGAACGGGAGCCACTTCGCGCTGCCATACCGCCAAATGGCAAAATCGCTAGCAAAGCCGGCGCCGAAAGCCTTCGGAACGAATAAGGGTGGCGATGTGGGTTAGTTGGTTCATAGTGACGAAAAGGCAAACAGCGCGCAGAAAACTGGGACTAGAGGAAGTGCAGACAGGACACGCGCTGACTCTCAACTGAAATTTAATCACAAGGAAACAAAACAAAGAAAACAGCAACTCCGCCCACGTCACATGACAAATTCACCACGTGTCCAAAAAAAACATCTCTTTGTTACTCAGGCCCAGTGACGTTTGGCTTACGCAGTTCGCGCCGGCTTTGATGATTGCATGCGCCTCTAAAATTTCTCTATTCACTCTTTCCCTACCATTGCCAATGATACTATAGTCTTACTGAAGATTGGTTTGCACCCACAACCATGACCATGCAATGGCAAATGCCCCCCTACAGCTCCAACCACAGATCGCAACGACAAGTCATGCTCCCGCAATCTGTGATTAACACATCTGCCCGTCTGCCCGACGTAGGCTTTCCCGCACGTTAGTGGAATCGTGTAAACAACTCCCACCTTGCAAATAACATATTGATGCTCATGCTTCACCGAGCAGGCGGGGCCTTTGTCCTTATCGGCCACTCTCGCGCATAATTGCGACAGCTTACACGGAGCGGAAAACACCAATGGCACATCGTACGTCAAGGCAACTTTTTTCAAGTTGTGTGAAACTTTATGGAGATACGGTATTACGAGCGGTCTCTTATTTGGCCTTTCAGTCCGGGGACGGGTTTCTCCCTTGAGTTTCTTCAACAAACCTTCCGCAACGCTCAATAAAACCGAAGTTGGGAAACCTGCCACGGTCAGTCTCTCAACCTGCCGGGAGAAACTATCGTTAACGACATGATGACATGACTTCTCGAGTGCAGCTTGAAGGCAAGACGAGGCAATACTTCTCTTGACCAGCTTAGAGTGCGATGAATCATATGGAAGAAGACCCTTCTTCGAGCGTGGGTGATAAGCCCAGCAAACGTGTTTAGCAGCGGTGGGTTCTTTTACGTGTTATAACAGCAACTACGACCATGCCATCACCTGCATAAACCTCATCGCCGTGTCGACCTGCCGTGCAAGATACCTCTCGGTTTGCATTAACACGGGCCAGGCTCCTCCTGAAGTCGAGGTCTTGTTCGGGTGGCTTCGTCCATCTGATGGGCATTCCAAGCGCATATGCAAGATTCTGCGGTCAGAAAGCTGGAGGCAGGTGCGTTTTCTTCACGACTACCTAAGGATGTTGTGTTTCCGAGGCGGCTCTGCCCCCCTGGCATACCGTCACCACCGAGAGCATCTGAGGCTTGTGACCCAGGCTACAGAGTTTCTGTGGCAACGCGTTCGAACTGGGATACCCAAGAAGTCTCGTGTGCCTGGGAACAGACCTAGCCGACTGGTCGTTTTGGGAGACGCCCAAGTTCCTGAGCATGTGGCCCGAATTCTGAAAAGAGGGCCAAAGTATAGTGTTGAGCCTAGCATGAAGGCGCATGAACTGCTGGCTGATGTAAGGCGAGTGTCGGAAAGGGCAGCGTCTGAGGATAAGGACCACTGTGTTTTGGAGGGGGTTGACTGCCTACTAAAATGTGCTACAAAACGGCCTTCTGCATCTGGGGTGGGTTCTCTACAAGGTGTTGTTACCTATTTTCAAGACAACGATCTCAGTTTGCAGCAGGCTGATAAGGAGGGGGGATTTGTTGTGCTACCCCGGAACCTACTAAACACTAAGGCTGACGATGCGATTAACAAGAACTTCGAGATTACCAATCTTAAGCCAAAAAGGGTCAAATGTGCTGCAGCCAAGTTGTGCAAAGAATTACAACTGTGCAAGCTGGAAAAAGAAATTGGAAAGACCACGAAAGGTAATCTTGATGTATTCTTTTCTGTTAAGACACATAAAGTGAATGCACCCCTGCGGACTATTGTTACCGAGAAGGGAGCGTGGCAGAGACAGGTCAGTCTATTCCTACAAGAGCACTTAAGTCGGTTAGAGACCTGTGATCCTTTTTTGGTGCGCAATTCGCAGAGTGTCATAGATTACCTTAGTAGTGGTGCAGTCACAGATGTGAGGGGCTTTTCCATAGATGCTGAGGATCTTTTTCATTCCATCCCTCATTGCGCTCTGTTTGTCGCGGTTCGTGAATGTATTGAAAGAAATGACGAGATTGGCTTCCAGAACGCTAGCGGTGTGTGTACTGATGGGTTTTTAGAGCTACTTAAGTTTTATCTGGAGTCAACTTTTATCCAATTTAACGGTAAGCTTTACGTTCAGTAAAAAGGAATTTGTATTGGTTCGTCTGTGGCGCCTGTGCTTTGTGATATTTTTTTAGCCAAGCTCGATAGGGCCATTTCGGAAAAACTGAATGACGAGCGTGTTTGTAAAGTGTTTCGTTACGTGGATGACTTTTTGGTTTTGTTTCTTAAGCTGGAGGGCATATGTGAGGCAGATGTCGTGAGGTCTGTTTTAGAAGTTTTCGCACGCCATTCGGAGGGGCTCACTTTCACTCACGAACTTCAGGACGGGGCTTACCTGCAATTTTTGGATTTGAGATTAGAATTCATTGCTAAACACGTTCGCAGGGCTTATCACCCACGCTCGAAGAAGGGTCTTCTTCCATATGATTCATCGTACTCTAAGCTGGTCAAGAGAAGCATTGCCTCGTCTTGCCTACAAGCTGCACTCGAGAAGTCATGTCATCATGTCGTTAACGAGAGTTTCTCCCGGCAGGTTGAGAGACTGACCGTGGCAGGTTTCCCAACTTCGGTTTTATTGAGCGTTGCGGAGGGTTTGTTGAAGAAACTCAAGGGAGAACCCCGTCCCCGGACTGAAAGGCCAAATAAGAGACCGCTCGTAATACCGTATCTCCATAAAATTTCACACAACTTGAAAAAAGTTGCCTTGAGGTACGATGTGCCATTGGTGTTTTCCGCTCCGTGTAAGCTGTCGCAATTATGCGCGAGAGTGGCCGATAAGAAGGACAAAGGCCCCGCCTGCTCGGTGAAGCATGAGCATCAATATGTTATTTGCAAGGTGGGAGTTGTTTACACGATTCCACTAACGTGCGGGAAAGCCTACGTCGGGCAGACGGGCAGATGTGTTAATCACAGATTGCGGGAGCATGACTTGTCGTTGCGATCTGTGGTTGGAGCTGTAGGGGGGCATTTGCCATTGCATTGTCATGGTTGTGGGTGTAAACCTACCTTCAGTAAGACTAGTATCATTGGCAATGGTAGGGAAAGAGTGAATAGAGAAATTTTAGAGGCGCATGCAATCATCAAAGCCGGCGCGAACTGCGTAAGCCAAACGTCACTGGGCCTGAGTAGCAAAGAAATGTTTTTTTTGGACACGTGGTGAATTTGTCATGTGACGTGGGCGGAGTTGCTGTTTTCTTTGTTTTGTTTCCTTGTGATTAAATTTCAGTTGAGAGTCAGCGCTTGTCCTGTCTGCACTTCCTCTAGTCCCCGTTTTCTGCGCGCTGTTTGCCTTTTCGTCCTTCGGAACGCTCGGAACCGGTCGGATCCTCGACCGCAGCGCCGCCGCGTGCATCCAGGTCCTTTCTACGCACGCCGTTCGTCAGGGCCTCGTCGCACTAGCCCTTTCTAATATGCGCCGTTTTTTCTGCCGCTTGGTGGTGGGTATGTCGACGGGACATTTCTTGTTTCCGTACTTTATAAACTACATTTGTTTCTTTTCTGATCTCATTATACCGGACAAAAACTACTTTCATACATAATTGAAACGCTTCGCGACACTTATATTCTGTATCTCGACTAAAAAAAAGATTTTAGCGGTTCTGACCAGTAGTAAGCCCAGGACCAAAGACGTCAGATATCGCGCGCTTTAGCCTACGCGGGTCGCCCTCGTAGGTGAAGGAGGTTTCCGCGTCGTCCGGTTAAAATATGACGCACTGATATTTAGTTACTCTCTCCGTGCCCGCTGGCTTGCCCGAACCCCAAGAGACCTGGAAACCACAAAAAAAGGTAGGCGCCTAAATATGATTGCAGGGCCCCTCTAACACACTTTGATGAAAAGAAACCCTTCATCCTGGCTTATGATGCCTCCCCATACGGAATAGGAGCTGTGCTGAGTCACCACATGCCTGATGGGAAAGAAGCACCCATCGCATTCTATTCCAGGAAACTGTCTACCACCGAGCGCAATTATGCTCAGATTGATAAAGAGGCGCTTGCAGTGGTCGCAGGTGTAAAAAAGTTTCATGACTACGTATGGGGCCGCCAATTTCAGATCCACACGGACCACAAGCCACTTCTGGGGCTGTTCACCCCAGACCGTCAGACACCGCAGATGTTATCACCACGGATGCCGCGCTGGTCGATATTTCTAAATGGGTACCTGTACTCTCTCCTCCATCGGCCTGGGAAGCGGCTGGGCCACGCAGACAGCCTCAGCAGAATTCCCTTAATGCAACAGCACGAGGACGACCCGGCCCCAGCAGAGACCATTATGCTCCTGGACATGCTCCCAGAACCTCCACTCCAAGCTGCTGACATCGCCACACAGTCTGCAAGGGACCGTACCATGTCTCGTGTACTCAACTGGGTGTGGAAGGGGTGGCCACCAAGGCACAGCATCATTTCTGAGTTCACACCATTCGTGTCAAGGCGACATGAGCTGTCTGCCCACAGAGGTTGTTTACTGTGGGGTGACCGTGTGGTGATACCGCTGAAGCTACGGTCCCGGATTCCCGAAGCCTTGCACGCCGGACATCCAGGAATTGTTCGGATGAAGGCACTTGCCCGCAGCTATGTATGGTGGCCAGGAATGGATGCGGCTATTGAGGAATGGGTGCGACGATGTTCTCCCTGCCAGGAAACACGGCCAGAGATGCCCCGAGCACCAGTCCATCCATGAGAGACGACCCGGGCGCCGTGGTGTCGCCTGCACATTGATTTCGCTGGGCCGTTCCAAGGAAAGACACTCCTGATCATAGTGGACTCCTATTCAAAGTGGCTGGAGGTCATCGCAGTGTCATCCTTGACATCGCTCACCGTGATCAATGCCTTACGGAGGCTGTTTGCAACACATGGTCTTCCAGACACAGTAGTGTCGGACAATAGGCCTCAATTTACGTCCGCCGAGTTCCGGGAGTTTCTTGAGGCCAACCTGATCCGCCATGTGACATCTGCACCTTTTCATCTATCTACGAATGGCCAGGCTGAAAGGATGGTGCGAACCACCAAGGAGGCTCTGTCGCGCATTGTGCAGGGAGATTGGTCACGGCAACTGGCAGATTTCTTGCTACAGCAGCATGTAACTCCACACTCAAGCACGGGGCGATCACCGGCCGAACTGTTCATGGGCCGCCGGGTATCGACCATGCTGGACCGGCTGCATCCCAAAAGGGCTCCGGCCAAGTCATCCCAGCAAACAGGACTGCTGCCAGTGCCACGCTCATTCCTGCCTGAGGACCCTGTATTTGCACGCAACTATGGCCGTGGCCCCCCATGGGTCCCCGCTGTGATTGGCCGAGCGACCGGGCCAATCTCCTACGAAGTGACCCTCCCAGATGGCAGGGTGTTGCGGCGGCACGTTGACCAGCTCCGGCGCCGGGCAATGGCGCCTTGCACAAGCGAGGGACCGGCACCAGCAGAACAACAGCCAGAGGTCTACCCCACAAAAGGGCCATCACCAAGGGAAGTTTATCCTCGGCAAGCGATACCTCCAGGGCAAGTGAGCAATGAGCCAGCCGAGAGTTCGTTGGAAGAGCAGCCAACGGCTGAACCCTCTGCAGGCGACACAACCATGTCCCAACCTGTGCCAACGACCGCACCACGGCCAGTGTCGCCGGAAGGACTAGAGGGGATCCTGAACCAGCGACGCTGCGCCGTTCGCAGCGAGCTCGGAAAGCCCCATCCCGCCTGCGAGACTTTGTGCTGGCACTGGCCGAGTGTTGAGCCTGAACTTAGGGGGAAGGGGTGTTATGTTCGTGTGCTTAGTACATCCGCATGGCGGTGCCAGCGGCGAGGAGACTGGCAAACGGGGATGCATGCGCCATCACGTTCTGCGCTGCTGCGCGTGTGGAACATCAAGTCGGACACAGACCGTTTTTGGAGCTAGTCTGGCTCGCAATAAATGTTGACGCCACGGAGTGTTTGTTTCCGCGAACCCGACATAACAACTGGACTATGTCGTCTGCGTCGCCGCCCGCCGTAGACCCTAGCAAGTTTCTTGGCCCTATTTTTTAGAGAAAGAAAGCTACGTTTTCTAATTTTAAAAGAAAAAAACCACCTGTGAAATTCACCTTTGACGAAAACTTTAGATTGCTACGCGCACGCGTCGAATTTTACGGCCCATTTTAAATCGAGCCTGGTTACTTGGGTCACCGTATACTTTAAATACCATCCACTTAAGTACTTCCCAACAGTGTTTGTTATATATAACCGTTGAGCGAAATGCTCATGCATTTCTTCGAAAATCAGCATGGCGGTAGGAGCGATTTCGGTCTATTTTTTATCAATTTGAGTGGACATATTTTATATTGCTTTTGTTGAAGCAAAATACTTAACATTGTAGTCTGTAGAAAGTGTATTTATAATATATATTTCAAAGCAAGTTAAATTAGAAATATTAAAAAAAGCGATGGACACACTCATCCCAAATAGACCGATCTCACTAAGCGTTTGGAGCATGCGTGACGCCGCCATTACTTCCGTTCACAAAAGGCAGACGGTCGTGGATACGAGGGGGCTTCTAGCGTCTCGTGCTCTACGCGCACAGAGTTCCAGCGAGGTGGTCTCGTGTGCTGAACTCATGAGACGCGGGCACGCGGGCTTTTGTCGCCGAAGTCTAATCGGCGCCCTCCGTAAACCGGCGTAAACTTTGTGTTTAACAAGTCTGGAGACCCTGGGTGATCAAGCATAGACGGCCAGCCTCGTTCCGCAGCTGTAGCCACCACATGCAGTTTCATCGCACAAAAGACATGTGTCGCGAGAGCAGCATAATCTGAAGCTCGGTGCCCCTCGGGAAATCTTCGCATAAAGAAAGGGCAGAGTCTGTTTAAAAAGTATCGTTGAGTGGCCAAACCGCTGACACGGCGTGATCGGGAGAACTGGCGAAATTCAGTTGAACGCAATTTAAAACGCGATCCGAATGCTTTGTGGAATTACGCAAGGTACATGAGGACATCTAGTCCATCGAAAACTATTGCATTGCAAGACGACTCAGGATATACATCTGAGCCGTCCGATGTCTGTGATCGTTTTGCTACGTTCTTCTCTTGCGTCGGTAGCTTGATTAATCCGTGCACTGTTATGACCGATGCTCCTCTTGAATCTAGTCGCAGCTTGGCAGTTCCGAATCTTACCCTTGAAGATGTGCTTTCCGCAATAAATGAGCTGGCTTCAAAAAAGTCACGCGGTGAGGACGGAATTCCTGCTTTCATCGTAAAGGAATGCAGGGATATTTTTTCCCCTGTGTTGCTGCATGTTTTTAACATATCCATAGCAGTGTTGCGGAGTTGCCAATCCGGAGCTGGAATGATTCCGGAATCATTCAGCATTTTCACGACCCCGGAATGGAATGGGAATGGAATGGCGGACGTTGAAGGGGAATGGAATGGGAATAAAATTGGGTGCCCTTTGCCCGGAATAGAATGGGAAAAGAATAAGCACGGTTCTTTTTTTTTATTGCTTACGGTCAGCTAATCCGAGTCAGAAATAAAATGAGCGGGAAACTGCTAGAACGCGAGGAGCCCTAACAGACTTATACGCCAACAAAATGCAATACAAAAAAAAAAAAAAAAGCGTCAAAGCAAGAGCAAAGGGGGAAAGGGGGGTAACGTACCGCCTTTCACGGACGCGCAGGCGTCGGACTTCGATGGCGTTACACGAGAGCGAAACAAGAAACCAAGCACCAAGCAAAAGGAAAGGGAGCGGCAAAGAAAGAAACCGCCATGCACAACTCGTTATCGTACTTCTTGTCATGCTTTTTTTGTTGTTGTTGCGACGGTTTGTAGAATGTACGCGCGCGCTCAGACTGAGATCTGGGAGCGGAAGTGACTCATAACACGCAGAGCTTTGATAACTCGTTGACTCTGTTGCCGTCGAAAGATGATCAGGTATTGCTTTCTTATAGTTCGAGGTGCGTTGTTTAGCAGGCGGCCAACCCTTTTGCCTTCCACGTTCATTCGTGCGCACTCCTTTGAAGTGCAAAATGTGGGTTTGCTTCGGCATTAAAACCAAAGCGAGATTCACTTCCCTCTTCTCCTCTTGGCTTTGCTCCGAGGCTTGTTTTTTTGTACTGCATTTGTATTGTATGTCCGCCTATTACTTGGTCTGTGTTCCGATGCTTGTTTTCTGTGTTTTATGTTTTAATGGGTTGGGGTTACAAGACAAGCTAGCGGATTCCCGCTCATTTTCCTTGACTTTAGTCTCTGCATACTTTGTTTCACCTTGCAATGGACCGCTGCGGACGCTACGAGTCACCCTAGGCAATCCAGTACCGTGAGCGGGACTGCAGGGTGACGCAGCACTCAGAAAGCACTGGATTGGTTTCGATGGCTCTCGTGCTGTCTGTTGAGGTCCATCCTAAGGTAAAGTAGACTATCGTCGCCGCTCTTGGTGTGACCGAACTAACTATACCTACAGAAAGACCGTCCCGCGCCAGACGAGGTACGACCGTTGCTGTGAGGCAACTGAGAAGGAGAGCTGGGTGCTAGCTTCCACTGAGGTTTTGGCTTCCGCGCGTCTCGGCTGTCCGGTCTGCATTCGTGCTCCTTGTCCTGGACCCTATTTGAGGCGGTGAGAAGTCAGTTGGACGGTGTTAATGAAGAAACACGGGGAATGTCAATTCGAACGGTGCGGTATTACCCCGTTAATTGTATCTTTATGTGAAGAGCTTTGTCAACGCTGACTTCCCGACCCGTCGCCACTACGCGAACAACCGACACCGTGGTAGAAGAATGAATCGGTTGGTACCGTCTGCTGCCTGAACCCGCCATTCGATCGGCGCGAAGAGGAACATCACAATTCGGACGAGAAGACAAGATAAATACAGATTGAGTCATCGCATGGTAGAAGACATTTTTCTACATTAGTCGCGAAGAAAATAAACAAACTGCACGCTTAAAGTTGTGCAACGAAGCTGTACACGGTGCAGTCGGCGTATATCATCGAACTTTATTCGCCGTCTGAAGAGGAAACACGAGAATGAGTATGCGAAGGGTCGAAAAGGGCAGGCGAACCAGCCAAAAATTGAATTGAATATGATAAGAAATATCGAGATTCGTAAAGCAAGCGTCAACTTATGCGTTTTAAAACAAGTTTCGTGACATGGTCTATGCGGTCCCTCGTGCTGCGCCGCAGAGGTTGCATTTTGTCAGAGGATGTCTTCTGCCGCTGTGCATGGAGTCGCTTCCAGCAGTGTACTAGCCGTATTGCTGTATTTGAAGAAAACAGTAATATAGCTTACTCCTGCGTCACGCACGAACTGGATATTTTGTATGGTCTTATCAAACAAACACGCTGGCCGCGTATGTCTTAAAAGTCAAATGCAAAAAAAAAAGTTAAAAAAAGAAAAGAAAATGAGTGGAATTAAGTTTTGCTGTTTGTTGCGAGCGACGTGGTCGCGAGACCGATGTCTTAAACAAGCATTGACATATCAAGGGGCTTTCTCAATGTTTGCAGTACATTGTAAATAAACACTTTCTGCCACCAGCGGTCCGCTTAGTAAAAATCAATGCTTTTTTGAGGAATTTAGCTTTTTTTTTTTGCAATTGTCTCTGCATTTGATAATGTCAGCTTTATGCTGCTTATGCCGACAACAAAATGTAGCTGTCAAGTGCCAAGTTTTTACGTTTAGGAATTAAAGGAATGGATCGGAACGATTTAGACATTCCAGGAGTGGGGATCGGCTCAGTGTCTCCATTCCTAAGAATTGAAAGGAATTGAATTACGGAAAACTCTAATTCCCCGGAATGGAATTGGAATGGAATGGGGATGCCCATTCCGGAACAGTGATCCTTAGAGGCCAATGTATTTCCTCAAGGATGGAAGAATGCAGTGGTTGTTCCTATACATAAATCTGGTCGCACTGACTGTGTTAATAACAATAGACCAATTTCTCTTCTTTGCTCTTTTTCTAAGGTATTTGAAAAGGCAATGTATAAGCATATTTGGGTGATTTCATTTCAACTCAGGCACGGATTTATGGTCGAATTTTTAATTTTGACGAAAAAAATATATGTTTTGGGGCAATTCCTATAATAAAAGAAGACGCAAACGGTTATTTCGTCGGATTTTTTGTTCTCAAGTTATGGACCGTTGAAGCGGTCAAGGTGGAAATGGATGTTTTTCCAGCCTATCGGAGGTGCCATATTTCACTCCATCCCTTTTCCCTACTTTTTACGCTACATCAATATAACTTTTTGGGAACACTCTAGACATAGGCTTTTCCATGCTAATTAAGCTTCCAGGTCATAACATTCTTAATGATTTTTTTTTTATTTGTCAAACCGCCTCTCTGTGACGATATTTGACGAAGTTCAGCAAGCTGTGCTGTGTGATGTAATCAACATATTTTTATGATCTTTATATCACCGTAAAACGCCAATTATGCTCTTTCTTTTGAGTATAATTTCAATATTTTGCCGCAAGTATATATTGCGCTACATGTGCCTGAAAAACGAATATTTCGAAAAACTAGCAAGTTTGGAGTCGATTTTCTAAAAAAACCCGCTTTTTATTTTTTTCATTTTTTATTCACAGTTAGTTAATATAGTAGTCTATCAGAAACTACCGACAGAAATTGTAATATATTGTTTGTATGGCCGCTATTAAGACTCGAATCTCGTGCTATGAGCGTTTTGAACGGGACTTCGCACAGGCGCTTTGCTGAGCAGAATTTTGGCCAATGTAAAGTTTTCTATTTAATGTTAGTACTTACCACAATATCTGAGCGTAAAAGCAAGTGAAGTAACAACATTTATCCTTACAACATTTATTTACTTGCCACTGGGGTGATTTGAAAGGTGTGTGAGCTTCGCCTTATGTATTGACGGAGAAGTACGTAACATCTAAACTCACGGACAAACTTAAGTCACGAGGGAAAAGTCTATATAACCTGGCATGAATCACTGCAAATAGAAATGAAACCTAAACACATGACTAACGCATTTGAAGACTTACACGCCACGAAGTGCTCGTCCTTACACGCCACGAGATGCTCGTTATTTTACGAAAGAGCCCGTATGTGCACAAAATAGACCGTACTTGCTAAGCGTCAGATACTAAATCGCACATATGTATATGCACTGCATATCTGTTTGACATAAGAAAATATGACAATTACATATAAAGTTCGGAATTTTAAACTCAAGATGCGACACGTAACCAGAGAAGGGAAGTATTATTTCATGTTGTAGCCTAAACATGTTCATTGCATAAAATATATCAAAATGTGTTGACCAAATGTCTCATATACTCCTAATTAACATAAAATACACTCAAAGTTAATACAAATATAAACTTTAAAACGAATTGAACACCGCCAAATTCCGTCTGGTTTACGGATAGACGACGCAGTACCTTTTCAATACTATACATGGCGCTGCTCACACAAAAACAGTGATAAACACCTGGGATAGGGATAGTCATCTTTCGACGTAGCACATTTCGAGACAATAGATTGATGCGATTCTGAGCCAGTTTTCGCTTTGTCCAAATTGCAGTCAGTTCAGTGTCAAAGTCTATGGCGCGTCGTCTGATCACACAGCGCGCACTCACAGGGGGACAAGGATGGAGGCACTGTTGAAACGGTCCGGCCTTTTCACGGTCCCACCATTTAGCTCTGTCTATTCTGGGGTTTTGTAAACTCTTTCTAGGACCATATCACCTCCCCCTTCCCCCATTGCTTTGCTCCACACATGAGAAGATTGGATGCCTTTCGATGGGGTTACCTTCTCCCACTCCTTCCTTTTAAGCTCCCGATAACGGGACAGCTCCTCTTGGTCGATGAAGAGAAGCGTTATCCCCTTGATTTTCTGGCCGAGAGCTTCAACGAACGTACGCGCGTTAGTTATGGAGCTCAGCTCAGTTGTTTTCAAGTTATGCAGTGACGCATGATGCTTCAGCACACCACCCACTCCATCGCACGCGCTTTTGCCGTGCCCTGACGCCGAGTATATCCACCTGCTGACGACAAACTTCTTCTGAAATTCGTGTAATTGGTGCCGATTTTTGAAATGGCTTGGAGCGCCGTCCGAAACATAGATCAGCTCCAAAAAAACGGGCACGAGTTCCTCGAGCCTGTCTTCAATGATTGTGAGCGCAAAGAGCGCGTGTGCAGAATCATGACAGGTATCGTCACTCACGACGCCGAAACTTAGTGTTCCCTTCGTGGTCGTCGCAACGCAGGTGAAGATTGTCACCATCTTGGTTTTCCAGTGGTATCCCTGCACTGCACGTTGGAGCACAATACTCCAGTTTTCGGCGAAATCAAAGTGGAGGACTACGACACGTGGCTTCACATTTGCTTTTTCAAGCCATATTGCTCTCTGTTGTGCGCGCCGAATATAATAGTGGGGTATGTATTTCTTCGTCCACTTGTTGAGTTCGTTAAGAAAAGCAGTGGCCTCCAAATGTTTTTTCACCAACTCGCCACCAGATTCCCACAGTGCCAACTCCAGTTCATCTTCAGCGCTCATCCCTAGCATCTCGAGGGAGATGTCCTTCCGGTTCGAACAGGCTTCACACCTCAGCAAGAAGCAGTTTCGGGAAGGATTTTCACAAAGAAACATTTTCTGGATGTCTTCAAAGGTCATGGTCTTCCCCGCCGCATTTGCCAGAGATGTCAGACAGAGTATGAAGTTGGCGCAGCATACACACACACACTCTTCATGTACAGGCTGTTTCTTAACCCACTTGGGCCGAAGAGAATAAAATTTTGTAAGGCCCATTTTTGACTCGGGATTGGCCACCTTGAATTCTTTGTAGGTTTCCCTAATAGATCTCGTCATAAATCGCTTCGTGACGAAGACTTCCTGACCATCAATAAAAAGCCTTACGACATCCTTCTTGTTCGGGCTTTGTCTTGAGCAGTCTTTTGCATCTGATGTGTAGTAAGTCAACGCAAGAGCGACATCGTTTTCGTTGAGAGCATGTCCTTGGTATGGGTCAGGTGACGCCCAGACCCCCATTTTTTTTCAGCTTTCTTGATTGATCCAAAGGATGCTTCGTCACTTCAGGAATTGCTTTCAGGATATCTTTCTTTTTGAGGTTAGATGGAAAGAGAGTTAAGAGGCGATAGCGTTCTAGCTGCGACGCGCTCTTGACGTAGGCTGCTCGTAAATTGCTGACCCAGTCGGAGCACGAGGAGCATAGATCTTCTTTGTCTGTGCCCGTAGGTTCTCCGTACACGTCACTTAGTTTACGACCAATTTTCTTTTTGAAGTCCGCGGTTATCTCGGATTGTTTTCGCTTAACATAGCCGGTACGACTTCGTGGAGTCACGCTAGAAGGGAGTTTAAGTGGTGTCACACTTACTTCGGCAGCATCAATTGCTTCAGACACTCCTTGGACCAGGGCTTCCTCGTCAACGAATGATCTGGCCGCTGGTTTCAGGGATGATGACGATGAGCTTGATGACAACATTTCCTGTCCTCGCTTATGTTCTTCAATCTGACCCAAGAACATTGTGTAGCGTTATTGCACAGAACATCTCCAGGGCTTACGCGCTGGGCGTCTTCAGCCGGTAGAACTTGCTTAAGAAAACTCAGGTTTAGCTCCGAGACTTGACGAAAATGGCGTCCGTAAAACACTCTTCTCTTGTGTCTCCTTGAATAGTCGGCGCACACTTTCCGGTCTGAACTGAATAATGTATTAGCCATGGCAGTAACGAACACTTCTGGCTTTCTGAAAGCAGGAGCAGTTTTAAGTTCATCCAGCTCAGACAGCACGGAGTTAGAATGAGTACCAGCTTTCCGCCGTGGCTTAGGAATTCAAGAGCCAGAAAGGGACCGAGAACGCTATTATCAGTTAGACGACGTGCGAAGATTCGGCTTCCTTTGGGTCCCCAATCTTCCCGTCGATCCATACTTAAACATTCGCTCTCCGCCTCGCGCGTAATCTGAGTGCCACGCAGCAGCGGCGTCTCTTTTAGTGCCCGCGGATTAGTGGCACGGTTGTGTTAGAAGGACGAGGAGGGGAGCTTGGAGAGACAGAGGGGGGCTTGCGACGTAAACTCTAACCTCGAAACGCCTGTTCTCCCGACAATCAGGGTTTCCGTGTCGGTCGCATCCAAAGGCATAATCCTTAGAGGCTCCAGGACCCCGACGAAGATAGAGGCGGTAGCCGCGTGATGTTCAAGATAAAGTATTCTATACACGCCGCCTGACTAGGGTGGCATCTGTAAAATTTTGGAGCCGAAAGCAAAAGGCCTCAGAGGACTTCTCTAACGATCTGCATTCCCCCGTATTGGGAGAAAAAGATGCGCTCGCACTTGTGAATACGGACTTCTAAGTAACTTTTTTTTAAGAGCACTATTCAAATTTTTTTTTAGTGTTTATGGTTGGATATTAGGTAACTGCTAATGATAAATAGAAAACTTTATATAGGCCAAAATTCTGCTCAGCAGAGCGCCTGTGCGAGGTCCCATTCAAAACGCTCATAGCACGAGATTCGAGTCTTAATAGCGGCCATACAAACAATATATTACAATTTCTGTTGGTAGTTCCTGATAGACTACTATATTAACTAACTGTGAATAAAAAATGAAAAAAATAAAAAGTGGGTTTTTTTAGAAAATCGACTCCAAACTTGCTAGTTTTTCGAACTATTCGTTTTTCAGGCACATGTAGCGCAATGTATACTTGTGGCAAAATATTGAAATTATACTCAAAAGAAAGAGCATAATTGGCGCTTTACGGTGGTATAAAGATCATAAAAATATGTTGATTAGATCACACAGCACAGCTGGCTGAACTTCGTCAAATATCGTCACAGAGAGGCGGTTTGACAAATAAAAAAAAATCATTAATAATGTTATCACCTGGACGCTTAATTACCATGAAAAAGCCTATGTCTAGAGTGTTCCCAAAAAGTTATATTGATGTAGCGTAAAAAGTAGGGAAAAGGGATGGGGTGAAATATGGCACCTCCGATAGGCTGGAAAAACATCAATTTCCACCTTGACCGCTTCAACGGTCCATAACTTGAGAACAAAAAATCCGACGAAATAACCGTTTGCGTCTTCTTTTATAGTAGGAATTGCTTCAAAACATATATTTTTTTTGTCAAAATTAAAAATTCGACCCTAAATCCGTGCCTGAGTTGAGATGAAATCACCCATTTATTTTCATTCTAAATCGTCTCTCCGTCTCAACCAACATGGTTTTTTCAAGGGCGTTCAGTAGAAACAAACCTTGTATCATTTTTGGTACACACTCTACCTAACATCACGTCCCGTGGGCAAGTTCATGTTATTTATTTCGATTGCTCTAAAGCTTTTGATCTCGTAGATCATAAGTTGTTACTCGCCAAATGTTCAGCGTTGGGCATGACTAGCTCGTTTTGCAGTGGGTTGTTTAGTTATCTTTGCGGAAGACCTCACAGAGTGCTGTATGAAGGGTGTTTTTCTGCCTCATATGTTTTAAGTACTGGAGTGTCTCAAGGGTCCAACCTGGGGCCGTTGTTATTCAACATTTTTGTGAATGATTTGGTAAAGAGTGTGCATCATTCAAAGGTGCTGCAGTTTGCAGACGATGTTAAGATTTATCGAGAAATTCATTCAACTACTGATTGTCTAAAGATGCAAGACGATGTTCATGCAGTTCTAAACTGGCGCTTAAAAAATAAATGTGTACTTAACCCCAGTAAGACCAAGGTTGTTTCCTTTACCCGTAACACAAGCTGCACTGAGTATCCATATACCATGTTAGGTTTAGCTATCGCGAGGTCCGATACTATTCGTGACCTGAAAGTGTTGTTTGATTCCCGCCTTTCGTTTACTGAGCATGTTTCGAAAGTTGTGGATGATTCGTATCGGGTGCTGGGCGTTATCTCCCGAATGACGCGGAATTTTCGTACTTACGCTAGCATGATTCATCCATTTCGCGCCCTTGTTTTGTCTCAACTTGAGTTCTGCTCAGTCATATGGAACACCATTGGATCGACTCAATCATGTATTTTAGAAAAAGTGCAGTGTCGTCTCGTGCGTCTTGTTTACGATCGATGGATTGGGAGGCGCATTTATTTTGATTATGAATACTTAATCTGCTTGGACCTGGTACCCGTGCATAAAAGCAGATCAGCGCGAGACATGACATTTTTGTATAAGATAGTGAACGCTACAATTGATGCACCTTTACTTTTCAGTGCGAGTTCTTTTAGTGTTCCCCAAAAGCGGACCAGATTTTCATTTCTTTTCTACCAGCAAAATGTTTGTGTCCTGTCCCCGATGACATGCCTTCAGCTCCTTTATAATCGCGATAGGAGGAATTTAGAATTGTTTTCACCCCTTTTGAATTTTAGAAGAGCATTGTTGGCCGCTTGACAAACATCTGTCCTTTGTTGTTCTCCATTGTTCTCCGTAGTTTTATTTATTTCCTTTTATCTTTTCTAAATTACGTCTTGCTTGTTTGTTTCTTTGTATCTGTTTTTTTATTGTTTGTAATATGTGCGCACTAATAAGGCCTCGAGCTGTCTGTGGGCACATTAAGCAGAATGAGCAGAATAAATAAATAAATAACGGTCAGGGCTACAAAGAAATGCCATTTCACGGCCAACTGCGTCGCAGGTGGCTGTTATTAATTCAATCAGGATTCTAGGTGCACGGTATGCATGACTGATGCCCGAAACCTTTCCGCAGCAATCTTCCCACGCCAGTCAAATGAGGACGTATTTGATGGGTTGCGAAGAGGGTGATGCGCCGTACAGTGGCCCACGTTTGTAATAATATCACGCGAACATCGACCGCCGGGCCGGCTAGCACCGTGTCGCGGAGAATTAAGGCGCTAACAAAGAGATTAGGCGCGTGCGCACAAAGATCTTTCCGGTGCGAGCGTCGTCTGCTAGGCTATTCCGTTGACCGCACGCAGCCCCTGCTATGTAGCAAAGAGGCGCAAGGCGCTGACTGACATCATTGTTTATTCAACGCCAACTTCTCGTTCTCTCTCTGTTTCTTTTATAGGTCAGTAGAGCAAATGTCTGAGTTGGAGGAGCGTGGACTGGCGCGATACCCGTCTTGCGCGGCACAAAGAGTGGCCCAATGACGAGCGGTTTATGTTACGCTTGAGCAGTATCACGCAACCAAGAGCTGTTCAGATCTTTGCTTGGAGGCGCTTTGCTCTGCCAGCAGATAGGGAGCAGGGGTTGTGTGCGGTCAACGGAATAGCCTAGCAGACGACACTCGCGCGGAAAAGAGCTTTGTGCGCACGCGCGTAATCTCTCCCGTATCGCCGCGCCCCTCCGCGGCACGGCGCTGGCCGGCCCGGCAGTCGGCACTCGCGTGATATTATTTAGAATTAGGGCCACTGTACCTTTCTAATGACGGGTGCAAAAAAATAACCGTAGAGGCCCCCTTCGAAAATGACGTGCCGATTGTTAGAAGATCGCAACCAGTGCACTATGGCGGAGCAAAAGGCAGCGCTGTGCGTGCGAATCTAAAACTAGAAGAAAAAACACAGGCACAAACGCATGCGCTTGATTGATTTAGCCGATGATAATCTACCCGCTGGCTGACAACTAGCGCCGTGACGTTGCCATTTTGGCACTGCGTGTGTGCATCTATCGTCTCGTAGCGTCGGGCGGTATCCTGTGTCATTTGTGCCTGCCATAAATAAGTATTTGTTTGATCGATTAAGTGATTCTACAACTTCCAACAGAGGGCATACATTCGAAAGGGGTCCATTGTGGTTGCGTGTTTTTTTATAATTGAAACATTTGACGGGTATAGTTCCCTTGTTCGATTGACAACTGCCCACAGAAGATAAAGCGCCGTACGTGAATGCTTCAGTTTTGGGGTTAATTCCTCTTGTAAAGTCGAGGTTGTTTTGTGGCGTTGTTTGCCTATGTTGCTGGGTTTGACTAAGCACAGCCCGACGTCCACTGTCCCAAACGCGCTTTCGATGAAAGACTTTGGATAGCTTCCGATTTACACTTGAACTTGGCCATTATATTGATCTAATATAAAGAAAAGAATAAGAGTTAAAAGACTGATAAAAAGAAACTAATATTCTATCTAGATTATGAAAGTTTTGTCCGGCATAAATGCATCCCAGGAGATTTTGGTGAGTGCGACAGTCATAAGCTTTAGTCATCGGGCAAAACAAATAATTTTATTACTTCGATACCAACCGAAACATTCCTGGGCGGTGTCGCTTGTATTCTTATATGTTATAGATTTTAATTTATTGAATACACTTTTTTTAACGTAATAGTAACATTATTGCGGCCTGCGCAAGTGAGTTCTATGGCCAGGCCTACATTATCTTCTGAAAGTGCAATTAAAAGATAAATAATTACCTAAATACAAATAATTATTTTAACTAGATATCTCAAAGAACATCTTTATATTGCAGAAATTGATGCATCAATGTTAAAAAAAAAGAGAAACAGCCCGGTTTTTTGTGTGGTATTTATTTGTGGATAGAGCACGAATTTTCAGTTATTCATTGTCAGATTTTGTTCTGGAAATCAGTCAATACCGAAACGAACCGCGCGATACCCGCCGGAATTACAACCCTCCTGTGACGTGATAGAATGACGTGTTCATTACGAAACTTGCGTCACTATTCCGCGATACAGCTCGACGGAGCTGATGCAGTCGGTGTCCCGCGGCTGGCGAAGTAAAGCGATATGCCATATTATCGGCCGCGACAATTTGCTTTGACTAAATGCGCGATATACTTGAAAAAAAAAATTAAATCATGGGTGCCAGTCATGTTAGACAAAAAAAAGTAGTTAAATTATTTTAAAAAAACAGTTAGGGCGCAGGCGAGCTGGTGTAAGTTTACCATTTTTTTAGACCACCTGATACTGGGTGGAAGCAACATGACGACGTCTCAAACACAGCTAACCACTTTATTCAGTTCTCCCTCCTTTTATACATCCTAAACCCAAAATCGTCACCATAAAACAAAAAAAAACACTCCAAACAAAGGCACCAAGGGGACAGGTCTTGACTTCGCAGCCACAATAATCTTTAAATAAAAAAAAATAACGAACCACTTTGAACTAACAAAAGCTACCCACACATCAAAATCTACTGCCGAGGGGAATATTTTTTTACCTCGCAGCCACTCTTATCTTTACAAAAAAACGGAGAAGCGAGCCACGCGGAACCGGCTGCAGTTCGAACCGATCAACCTGTTACACCTTTTTTTAGATATTTTTTTTTTTATGTACGCATACAAACGGAACAAGCTCATGGCAAAGGAGGTACGTCTGGCGAAAAACACGAGACCTGTTCAATTCATACCCGGAGAAAAGCTTTTGGCCTATCACGAAGAAGCATAGACGCCTGGATTATGCAACTGCCGATCGACCTAATTTTTACTGTCTCTTTTACAACCCTTTTGACGTCATTGACCTCTTTGCATACTACCATTGTACCGGACCACTCGGCTGAGCAGTTTCTGCATTCTTGTACATGTGTCGCAATTTCAGAATTAGTCGATCTTATCTTTACGTTTCTTTTGTGCTCTGTCAGACGATCGTTCAAGCATCTTGAGGTCTGCCCTATATACCTAAAACCGCAAGTCATCGGTATGTCGTAAACAACACCAGTTTCACAAGGCACTGACTTTTCCCTGTGGCCCTTCTGGCACCCTTTTTTCTCTCTTTGGAACGGGGTGAGGTTGCCCAATTTAAAGTTTCGAGCTGAAAACTACATTAACACCAATTTTTAATTTATTTTTTTTCCACACGCTTTTATATTGTGTGACACGATGTGAAAATACGGCATCACTGGGATCCTGTTCCTGGATTTTTCCTCCGCCTTTCCTTTTCCCGGTTCATTAAGGTCACTTGCCTCCCTATGAAATCTCCCTCGTAGCCTGCGTTCATCAATGTTGCCACTGCCCCCTCACTGCCCTAGCCACGAAATGAACACATGACCTGTTCAAAGCATTGGTGAACAGCGATCTAACGACACTCGCCTTTACCGTCTTAGAGTGGAAGCTCTTGTTTGGGAATACTGGTTTCGGGGCATCTTTTCCATACTCCCAGCATAGGGTTTCACCCACATAAAGTTTTAGGTCCAAAAACTGTAACATATTATTCGTGGGTGTTGGATTCGTATCTTCGTTCAACGGTGGTTGAATACGATGGGCAAACATTTGTGCAGAAAGATGGAGTGTGCATAGGTTCATCGGTGGCACCAGCTTTGGCGGAGATATACTTGAACTCACTTGATTCTGCCGTGGGAGAAATACTAGGAAAAACGCCGTCGGGTAGCTGTATAGGCAGGAGATATGTCGACGACATTGTGGTATGCACCTTTCAGTGTGGAATTGCGGAGAAGATAGAGTCACTAATAGTCTCATCAGCTCCTGAACTGAAATTCACAGTGGAAAAAACCAACAAATAATATGTTACAGTTTTTGGACCTAAAACTTCATATGGGTGAAACCCTATGCTGGGAGCATGGAAAAGATGCCCCGAAACCAGTACTCCCAAAGAAGAGCTGCCACTCTTAAGACTGTAAAGGCGAGTGTCGTTAGATCGCTGTTCACCAATGCTTTGAACAGGTCATGTGTTCATTTCGTGGCTAGGGTAGTGAGGGGGCAGTGGCAACAATTGATGAACGCAGGCTACGAGGGAGATTTCATCGGGAGGGAAGTGACCTTAATGAACCGGGTAAAGGAAAAGGCGGAGGAAAAATCGAGGAACAGGATCGCAGTGATGCCGTATCTTCACGCAGTGTCACACAATATAAAAGCGTGTGCAAAAAAATTTCGTGTTAAAGGGCAACTCCGGCCAAAACTAAAGATGAAATCAATTACTGGTATCGCTGTGGTGACACAAAATACGACCCCAGCCAAAATATTACGTCCGTGGGACGCCGCATTCTCAACTAATGCCGATAATAAAAATGCGACCCGCCGCGAGCCGCTGCTCTTTACCGGGCGGCCAGCGGGTTGCCGATCGCTAAAGCAACATTGGGTCGTGACGTCAGTGTCGTTCTCTTTTTTTTCCTCCGGTCCGGGTGCTGCGCGGAATGCGCTTCTTTGAGCTGTTACCACCGCTACTTCAGCTTGTGATTGGCGTGTTTAGTCGTTGCTTTTATCTCTAGCCCGAGTAGCTTCGGTATAGCCTTTTGTTTACTTGGTTGTGAGGACTCCAAGACTCGTTTTAGCGAGCAACTCGGTGCGCCCAAGACTGCCCCGATGTTCCTCGAAAGACGCCGAGTGCAACTTGTAGCGCTGTGGTCTGCTCAAACAAGCCGCTGCGCAGACACGGAGGTACTTTTTCACAAGTTTCCAACGGACCGGAAATTGGAGAAGGTGTGGGTGAACTCTGTTCGACGAGTGGACTTTGGACTTCGGCTTTTACGCGCCCGAGGTAAGAAAAACGAAAAAACAGACGTGTACAACCCAGCACACGTGTGCTCGGGCGCCGAGACCCGTGCCGGAGAGCCTCAAAGCTTCGCGAGTAGAACGCGGACTGACCCGCAGCACGAAATTGAGAGGGCCCCCAGTAACTGTACGTTAATGGCAGCGCGGCGTAGAGCAACGCCGCTCGATCCACGGAGCCCCGATGACAATTTAGGCCTACGACGAGTGCGGAAGACCGCACACACGGCGACAGCCGCCGAGTACGGCACCGAACGAGTTCACTCGTTTTCCAGTTGCTAGCTTTTGGTACACAAGCGACGAGTACGGTATAGCGCACGCACAGCGGCGGCCGCCGAGTACGGAACCGCACGAGTTCACGGGCTTTCCAGTCCCTAGCTTTTGTGATACGCACTAACTCTTGCTACATATGCTGGATAACTACTACGTATACAGAATTAAAACAAAATCAGCTTACCTCCTATCTTTAGACGACTACCGGAACAGAGATAGGTGCCGCTCGGCCTGCGTACTCGTTGAACGAGAACGATCCTGACGTCACGTTCACATAGCGGCTGATTTTCAGTATTGCCGGGGCCTTGAGCGGCTAGTTTTGGTTTTGTCGGCCGCGCCCCAAACAAAACTTTGAGGCGTCGATATCTTTAAAACTATGCACATCACCGCGAAAAAAAATTACACCTTGCAATTCAGGGACGCTGACTGCACTAAAAAGAGTGATAATCCCGAAACCCAAAGTATGGACCGGAGTTGCCCTTTAAGGTAGTTTTCAGCTCGGACTTTAGGTTGGGCAACCTCTCCCCCTTCCAAAGAGAAAAAAAAAAAGGTGCCAAAAGGGCCACAGGGAAAAGCCTGTGCCTTGTGAAACTGGTGTAGTTTACGACATACCGATGACTTGCGGTTTTAGGAATATAGGGCAGACCTCAAGATGCTTGAACGATCGTCTGACGGAGCACAAAAGAAACGTAAAAATAAGATCGACTAATTCTGAAATTGCGACACATGTACAAGAATGCAGAAACTGCTCAGCCGAGTGGTCCGGTACAATGGTAGTATGCAAAGAGGTCAATGACGTCAAAAGGGTTGTAAAAGAGACAGTAAAAATGAGGTCGATCGGCAATTGCATTAGCCAGGCGTCTATGCTTCTTAGTGATAGGGCAAAAGCTTTTCTGCGAGTATGAATTGAACTGGTCTTTTGTTTTTCGTCAGACGTACCTCCTTTGGCATAATCTTGATCCGTTTGCATGCGCACGTAAAAGAAAAAAAAAGGTGTAACAGGTTGATGGCTTCGAACTGCAGCCGGTTCCGTGTGGTTCGCTTCTTCGTTTTTCGCGAAGATAAGAGTGGCTGCGAGGTCGAAGAATATTCCCTTCGGCCGAAGTTTTGATCTGTGTGTAGCTTTTGTTAGTTCAAAGTGGCTCGTTATTTTGTTTTTTTAAGATAATTGTGGCTGCGAAGTCAAGACGTGCCCCTTGGTGCCTTTGTTTGGAGTGTTTTTTTTTTTTTTTTATGGTGACGATTTTGGATTCAGGATGTATAAAAGGATTGAGAACTGAATAAAGTGGTTAGCTGTGTTTGAGACGTCGTCGTGTTGCTTCCACCCAGTCTCAGGTGGTCTAAAAACTGGTTAATTTATTTAACAGGATATTGAAGTAGAATTTCATCTCCTATAGGAACATTTGCAGAATCCAGATGGCAGTGGGGAGGAGCTTTCACACTCATCTGCCTGCGGGAAATTAGGGTTGCCAGGTTGGGCTATAAATAGCCAAATTGGGCTAGTTTTATTTGCAGTTGGCGGGAGAAAATGGTAGTTGGCTATTTGGCTAGTATTGGGCTATTTCTGACCTGTGCATTGGGCTATTTCTGACCTGTGCATTGGGCAATTTCTGACCTGTGCTGGAACCAAAATGCCTGAAAGCACTTGGGTTTATAGGTTCAAATGTGTTTTTTAGAGTAGATAGATAGTCCTTATTCGACCCTGGAGGGTCGCAGCACCACAGAAAGGCCATTGGCCTGTACCTGAGGCCTGTGGTGCCGCAGTGTAACAGGAACTTAACACAACAGTAACAAGGTCATTAACGGTAATTAATGTTTAACACAAAGGTCATATGAGATGGTACGTGTCAGTCCGAAAAGGAGGTGTCCGTCACTGCCGGAGGAAGTCTAATGCCTCCTGGCACCAGGCTTTCATGTCCTCTTTCTCTTGGGGGGCGCTTCAGTCCCTTAACCCTGATAAGTATGCGACAGCAAACAAATTCGTCTTCTTTTTGCGCGCCTTGTGCATTTGTTTACCTCCGTGTTTTGTCCGAATGCAAGCATCTGTTGTTATTCCTCCATCTCAACAAGTCACGGCGCGGTTCTTTGCGGCCTTAACAGCACCTGTTCTGCGCATTCTTTAGGTTCTCTGTTGATTGGCTTGCACCTACACTTTGTGTTTAATTCTGCATAGTTCTCCCGTGACGTAATTCTGGTCATCATGCCCCGATAGTAGCGTCCCAATACAGTGGAAGGTATGTTGTCATGCGCTTGTACGAGCGTTTCAGGAAGTTTGCCGAACGTGCGAGGGACGCCATTTCTGGGGCATTTGGGGGATAAAAATGTATTACGTGTCTTTCTGCTCAAAATAAACGTTTCAAATGATAAGTTTGTTTGTTTGTCTTTTTGGCTATTTTTGGGCTATTTTTCTGGATCGATATTTGGCTATTTTTGGGCTATATCTCGTAGACGTTTGGCGGGTTGGAGTTCAAACTCCTGGCAACCCTGTCGGGATATGGGAACAGGCCCACTCGTCACAGTCAAGTCGTCATAGGGAAACCTATCCTAGGTGAACTAGACACAGAGGGCATCTCGTTCTAGGTGAACTCATAGTAGGGAAAGTGGTCGCAGTGACCTTCTCGTTCTTGAAAAGTTCGTCACAGACCTTTTTTTTTAGAAAGGGGGGGGGGGTGGCTTCAATTAGAAAAGTGGTCGCATCGAACTTGTCTCAGCTTCAAACTTGGCCTCTCCGTTTGTTTGTTTTGACGGAGGCGGTTGTGGTTGGCTTTTCGGTGTCATCTTTACTTTCGACGTCTCTTTGTTATTACGCCCTTTTTGGAAGCTTTGCTAGGTCGGAACTTACTGCTCAATGACATAACAAGGCTCATTCTGTGGCATGCAGACATTCACACCAGGATGCTAAGGAGCGTAGCAGTTATGTTTCGTCTATTGGGGCGTCTCCTTTGTTCTCAATCTCTACCTCAAAGAGTTTTTTTTTCTTTGAGGCGGCTTCGAGTACGTATATATATAGGGCCAAAATGTGCGGACCTTTAGATAGCACAACCGCATTTCGTAAGATGGAGCTAGCTAAAACCCAGCGTGCCGCTGCCGTGCTTCTTTGCGAAGGGTACTCGTATACGTGTAGCCGAGAATACCCCAACGCTGTGTACTAGGCGTGTAGAGATAGAAAGCATTGCAAGGTTAAAGTAACCACCCTCAGATGACCCATGACAACGTGCCCTGCTTTGCGAGTTGGCTTGAGATGAAAAATAAAAATATTTGGTTCTCCTAAACCCAATATTTTCATGTTTCAGAGTGGCTAATGAGTTTGCTTCCCATGGTAGTACGAGCGCGCACACCCAACCAAAGCACGGCCTAAGCTAACATGCGCATTCTTTACTTGTCCCCGACAATACACCTTCTCAGGTACGGCCCAGCGTGTGATATCTACAGATCAGCACGTGCGTTTTCATCGCTTCGGAAAGCGAGCAAAGCACGCGACATACGTACGAGCTCTCAAGCCGCCAGCTTAATTAATATTTTGCATCAGTTATCCAAGCCGAATTTCAAACGCAAGATCGGCGAAAAAGGTAAATTGTGACAAAGTGGACAAGCGCCCAGTTGCCCTCTGTTACGACTTCCCCGTGTACGAGATGCCCTATGACAACTTGCCCTATTTGACGAGTTTACCTATGACGAGTTGGTTGCGACGAGTTGGCTTGTGACGAGTTCTCCTAGACCCGCGGGATATAGTGCTCTTTTCAAACAAAAGTACAGAAAAGCTAGTCTTTTTCTTCAGGTTATCCACGGACGGCTTGACCCTGACAGATTCCCACCTAATCCACCCATCCCGTCCCCCCGCATTGCAAGCTGCGTGAATGGCTGTTTCGTGTCCTGTAGTTCAAAGAGGGGACAGCGGGGAGAGTTGTGGACTCCAAAGCCATCGTCAAGGGGGCCCTTTATCCCATTCTAACCGGATTAGGCAGTGAAAAACGCGGTTAGAAACTACGTCATTTCGCTGCCCGCTTCTACTTCGCAAAAAGATTTGGCTTAGTTTTTCGGTTATTTCGTGTTCCCAGATTTTTCGTACGATGCGATTTCGAAATAGCATGTGGATTGTTGATGTCGTCGTTCCAAAAAGGAATTTCGCCATAGTTTCTTTCATGGTGTTGTGTCACAATGTTGCGAAATAATCTACCACAAGTCGAAATGGCGTTGCGTCCTGAATAGCGGCCCCTCAGAGCCTACTTTTCATTCCCGCGAAGCAGTGCTTTGAAAATTAAGCCTACTCTCTTTTAAAAGTGTCTGAACTTCTTTCGTGAAAAAAGAAACGAAATTGTCCAGTTCGCGATTCAATCAGCAGCCATTAGAGTCCTAGCTTTTTTTTTTTTTTTGCAGAGCAATGGATTTCGTTATTTTTTTTTTCAACAATCACCCTAATTTCTTCATACGTGTGCGATTTCTAAATTTCTCGGAAGCAGAACTATATGTTGTACTGCCAAAACGCAAAAAAAAAAAAGAATTACGACAAGTTTAGACAGTGTTGCGTCTTATATACGTACTTATCAAAGCGTAGTCATACTGTCACAAACCTATGCATAAACAAAGATAGATTCTAACAATAACTTTCATATTTAAGAGTTCCGATTAATTACTTCGCAAAACTGAATTGTCACTAAGGCCCCAGCATCTTTTAGCGAGCACCACATTTGTTGTTGTTTTGTTTTGTTCGCCCCGACGATACGCCGCCACCGCAAATCAATGAAATAGCTAAACGCTGTGGCACCAAGTAACAGCGCCGAGGGGCGCTTTTTGAGTCATGTGATTATCTTTTCCACAAGACTGTAGGAAAATAGCTTTTTTCGAAGTGAGCCAATTCTATGTTGAGCGAAACTTAGATAAAATGGAATGTTTGAGTATCAGTAAAGCTTAAAGCCATGTACGGCGGCCACCTACGCGTGATTTTTATCTCATAATATGACCGATTCTAGTTTAAAAAACATAACATCGATGCACCGAGGGATATAGTCCGAATTTCAGAAACAATTAGCCCGGTTTCGGTTGCTGTCTTGTTTCGGAACGGCTCCCTCTTTGCGCGGGGGATAACGCTACTGCGAAATAGAATTAGAAGGGGTCCACTGTTTTGTGTCTGGGGTAGACTTCGTTGTATGGGGTCAAGGAAAACTCGTCATTAGCCAACTCGTCATAGGTAAACTCGTCAAATAGCGCAAGTCGTCATAGGGCATCTCGTACATGGGGAAGTTGTAAGAGAGGGCCACTGGGCACTTGTTCACTTCGTCACAATTTACTTTTTCGCCGATCTTCCGTTTGGAATTCGACTTCAATAACTGATAAACAAATAATAATTTACCAGAAATAAACACGACACCGTTTTATATAGATTTTTCCCAGAAAGAGCTTCTGGCAGCTGCCATCTTGAGAGTTTGTGCGTATGGCGCGTGCTTTTCTCTCTTTCCGAAGCGACGAACACGCACGTGGTGGTCTGTAAATATCGCACGCTGGGCCGTACCTGAGAATGGTGTATTGTCGGCGACAAGTAAAGAACGCGCATGTTAGCTTTTGCCGAGCTTTTGCTGGGTGTGCGCGCTCGTACTATCAAAGAAATCAAAATCACAAGCCCATGAGCTTCTATAAGAAACACTCTGAAACATGAATACTGGGTCTAGGAGAACTCGTGACAAGCCAAATCGTCGAGTAGGGCAAGTTGTCATATGGCATCTGAGGGTGGTGACTTTGAGCTTTTCAATGTTTCCGTCTCTACAAACCCAGTACACAGCGTCGGGGTCTTCTCGGCTAGGCATATAAGAATACCCTTTACATGGAAGCGTGGGAGCGCCCCGCTGGGTTTTAGTGAACTCCATTATAGGAAACGCGGTCGAGCTATCTGAAGGTCCGCAAATTTCGCGCCCATATATATATACATATTCAAAGCCACTTTAAAGGAAAAAAACCTTTGTAGTAGAGATAGAGAACAGAGAGGACGTATCGTAGTCACGGATGTCCACCGTCCAATGGTCGACTGGGGGCTGCCCAGCACGCTCATTAGTACGGATTATATTTGCAACGGACACGGGGTGACACGCCCGTAACTTCGGCAGTACAAACGGCCGGAGCCTACTCGTCGCCACGTCAAGCCCATTCACGAAAACTGTTTCACAGCTTCGTAGTTTGTCTTTGCCGCCCTATACTCCGTTCACCCCAAATTTGAGACTGCGGTGGAAGCTATGTCCTACGCCTCTCTTTCGCGACGTCATCACGCTCCCGCTCATAACATCGCAGAGGGCCGGGTCAGGTGATAAGAGGGAGGCGGCTGATTAGCGGCTGACACGCATCTTTCTCCGAAACGGACAATGGCCAGCGGTTCCTTTAAATAGGACCGCCCACATAACAATAAACAAGTTAAATACAAGAACAAATATTTATAAACCGTTGGGCAGTTCAAAATTGTGTCGATCTTAACAGCCAAGTTTAACCAACCTTAATCCGCCTGAGCAACCAGCATTCTTTTTAAGAAATTTGAAGGTCTACCACACTCTTAGAAAAAAGGGTCAGTATAGTCCTCCCTAAAGGGGGGAGCGCTCTTGACACATATGTTTTTTTCAGAAAGGGAGACAATTTCGTCCTTAAAGCAGGTGAGCAAAGTTCCTCCGTCGAGCAACTCGAGCTCAATAAGGCTTAGCGAGGACACTAAGTCTGCTGTACGGGGCGAGAGGATCAGCAAATAAAAACTTAGCACGAGCTTTCCGCGAACGGTATTTATTTCCGAAGACGGCTTCCTCATGCAGGTAAAAAACTTAGGTTTCGAAAGCATGAAGTCACTCAGTCTTCTCATCGTCATTACTCCGATGTTAAACGGAGACAACTGATACCAGTTACTTCGCGAACTTTGTCTTACCTTTGCTATTCCTTGAGCCAAGATTGCTTGGTCAAACGCACATCACAAAGGCGTGGTAAACCATTCGCCCGCAAAACCAAAAGCCGCTCTCAAGAACAGCAAATCCGAAGCAGCCTCTTGACTCATTTCAGCACGGTAACAAGAAATTATGGCGTAGCCGCTTAGCGTAAAAGGAGGTTACATCGCTTGCCACCAGATGGCAGGGTCAAGCAGAGTAATCGCAAGTAGCTAGGCTAGGTGGCGCTAGGATACTGCCCAATTCATGTTCTACAAAAAATATTTTTATTTGCTCACGCGACCATTGCACTTCGGGATCTTCGGGAACCTCTATTATACACAGATGAAGAAACAATACCATACTACAAGCATCAGCTGAACATACCTTGAGCGCATACAAATACATGGCTCATAGAAACATCAATGGAAGGTCACACCACCCCGATCACTACACCGGAGCTCTGCGTTTCCGTCTTTTATACTGGTCGTTTTGAACGTACCAAATTTCTTGGTGACTGCCTAGGCGATAAAACATATTCCCAACTTGTTGATTTTTTCCCAGCAATGTAATACCTCTGAGAGTATTGTTAATGACTCAGGGGGTGAATATCTCAATAAAAAAAACTCTCGATCATGCCGTAATTATTTGAAAATCAATAAATCGAGTCGCTCCAATCGGTTCAAAGCCATGAGTTTGTTTCCCTGCACGGCCTTCGTACCCAGTATTTCTATTGTAGTGTTTTTGTTTTTTTTTCGTTTTTTTTTTTCTATTTGTGCTTTTCGCGCACGGGTGCAATTGCCGTCTTGATTTAATCTCTGTAGAGCGGCTATTCACTCAGCTGGAAGTGATGCTTCACGGACAGAGAAATCGCTTTCGATCAACTTGAATGCCGTGAAAGCCTCGACGTGCGGCAGGTGTTAGGTGTACGGAGCTACGCCGTGGCGAGCTCGAAAACGTCTAGTGCTTATCCCAGAGCGCACTTGGAGGGCAGGTTCTCAAGGAACCATAGTATATTTAAACAACAAAATAAAGGATATCTTTTTTTTTAAATTTTACTTGCTATTTTTAATGCTAAAATTCGACACAGTAAATATACATACTTTCGGTCATAATTTCGTACTGTTCAGTCCTTTCACTAGAGAGCAATCGCTCTCGGAGACTGAGAGTCACATCGGCCACTGCACGATAGGAGCTTACCGTTAAAACCTGCGTACCAACATGGCTATCCGCACGTCGATCGATTGAACCTAATTCCTCAAGTGGCCTTAAATTATTTTATGTAAAGTAAAGCGGAATGTCCCCGCCCCCACGGATCACGGCCCGACAAGCGGCATTATTGACCGACAGCTTACGTCATCTCATCTTGTTACACCACTGATATGCGAACACACGGTCACATCGGGTATAATTCCAGTCTTCTGTTCACAACGCACAACACTGCCATCGCGATGTTGCTGCTATAGTGCTGACAAGCAGAAATACAAAACCGCGTTGATTGCCGGTTTTCACCCGGCATGGGAAAACAGAAGCGAAATCAGCACGGAAGGCACCCAGGCAGCCGGCGGCAAAACCTGCTTGTCTTGGACCCAGTTCAAGCGATTTCCATAGCGTCGAAAACGTGAAAACAGTTCCGCGTGGTTCGACTTCTGTAGTTCCACATGGGCACCGCAACCGAAGACGGCCGTCTTACCCAGTGTATGAGCACTGCTGGCACTGCTCCGGAACTTCGCTGTTTCTAGCGGCATCGTTTGCTCGTTTGATAATATTAGTGGTAGGAACGTCATGCAACCGAAATGTTCTGCACGTTTAGATTAGAAGACGGAAATACAGACGGCCTTCGCTGCCGCTTAAGTAGAGTCAACTCAACAACATTTATTAAACAACGTGCGCGACGTGTTCGAGAAACGAAACCGAAAGGAGATGAGTCGGGAGGGCGGAAGCTTTCTCCCGTCTGCCTGGTGAAGGAGGGAAACGTGTCGTTTCTCCCTTCTTCTTGTGTCCGCTTGGGGGCGCGTCGGTAGAAGGGAGGAAGATGCGCCCGTTGCTACCTTTCTCCTCTATTTTTTCTTGGAGTGCTGCTCGAAATACGTAAACAATGTGAAACGCGTTGCTCAAATCAGGTATCTACTTGGTTACGTGGCGGGCGATACGGAATATCCATCGAGACGAAATGTCCAACTGAGCCAGAATGTCCAACGAGACTGAATATTCAACGAGAGGGAAGATCCAACCAGGCCGCTATCTCCACCGCGACTGAACATCCATCAAGACGGAATATCCATTTGGGACTGAATGTCCAACGAGTCTGAATGTCCAGCGATACGAAAGATCCAACGAGCCTGAACATCACTAGTGGGTCTTACGTCTCGTTGGATCTTTTGACTCGTTGGATATTCGGGCACTGAATCTGCATACCACAGGGTAACCCCTGTTTTGTCATTGCGCAGTAAGTTCCGACCAGACAAAGCTTCCAAAAAGGTCTAATAACAAAGCGACGTCGAAAGTACAGATAACGCTGAAACGCCGATCATAACCGCCCTCTACAGACAAACAAAAGGAGAGGCTGAATTTCAAACTGTGACAAGTACGATTGCGACCACTTTTCAAGTTAAAGGGCAGCTCCACTCAATTCTGAAGATTTCGGGATAATGAGTGATTTCAAATTAAAAAGCCCTAGTAAAAGACACTACGTCGCTGGCTTCGCGAAAAAAGGGATATATATTTTTAAATCTAATTTTAAACACGAGCGGAAATCGAAACCGAAACTTCGGCTCCGTCCGGCAACATTGGCCTCGGGCCGCCAAGTACATGGCCATCACGTGGTACGAGATGTCACGTGATCCTCGGCCCAACGACGGGTGGGATGGAGGCGGGCGTGCGGCAGGCGCGAGTGTCGTCTGCACCGCACTCTTCGCCACGTTTTGGTGTCTACAGCATTCGACGACGTCTGCACAACTGCGGCCTAAGTCTGCGACTCTGCGCACGTGGTGTCCATAGTGTGGACGAAACTCCGAGAGGCAATAATCACAAACGGTGAGACGACGACGGTGTTTGTGACGCGGAAGACGGCGGTAACGGCGGGACCACAGCGAGCGGTTGGTCTGCTCCCAAGACGCGCGCTGCGCAGGCGCGTACGCCAATCACGTGGACACCGCTGAGCGCCGAGAGGCAACGTTGCTGACGTCATGCGCTACGCTCGATCGGAGAAGTAAAAGCAAGCAAAAGGGGGCCATGATGATGGCGTTTAGCTCAATGTTGGCTCCGCCCATGCCGTAGCCTTGACTGCGCTGTTGGTTGCGCCCAGGGATGGGCAAAATACATGCAAATATGTATCGAAATACAAATGCAAAATACTTCTTCAAAAATTTATTTAATTACAAATCGAATTGTATTTCCAAAAAAGCATTTAATTACAAGATACAAATACAACCAAATGTATTTGGTCTCCTCCAATACTTTTCCAAATACATTCCTCAAAATTTTCGTCAGCGAGTTCAGAGCACCTGCAACGGGTTTCTGGGTATCTCATTTTAATTTTGCATCGCACACTCGGGAGTTAGTGTGCGAGGCTCTAGTAAAGTGATAGAAATATAATCACGAAAAAACGTAATCAGCTTGGACGTAATAGGTGAAAAAAGTACAGAGCTTCAAGCAGCTTTTTTTGTCGATTACATTTTTGTATAGACCAACAAAGAACCGAGACGACCAAGACGCGCAGCACTAGCTAGAGAATTTTTTATTCTTGCAACTCGCACCAGTTACGAAAATCTGGACGACCCGTGCATTTAGAATGTTCCAGGCAAAAATATGGATGGAAATCAGGCTGGAAAGCATCACAAGTTGTCACAGGCACTTATTTAGCCAGTCTGACTGTGAACGTCGATTTCGTCACAATTTTTGCCCTGGACTAGCACCATAATCACAAAGTCGCTAAACGCTTGTGCTTGATTGAGAGACACTGCATTCGGTGCAGAACGTAGTTTTCTTCCTGTTCTGGACAGTGCCTTTAAAATAAAGCCGGAGAAGAAAAAGAAAAATGCCCCATGGCCGAATAAAGGATGGAGACTATATCTTACACCCACATGCATAAAAACAATATGTATTTTTGCCCACAAAATTGTATTTAATTACAATTGTATTTAAAATACCCACGTTTTAGTATTTAAATACACACGTCAAATACATTACCCAATTTGTAATTAAATACAAATGCAAAATACACAAAGGATTTGAAATACGTATTTCAAATACTTGTATTTGAAATACTGTCCATCCCTAGTTGTGCCTGAATTCGCCCGCTCGAGTCAGCCGATTTCGGGAACTTGGCGAGTTGCAAAGTTTGCCGGACCGTTTAAGAAACATTTAGACAGAACTGCGTCGTAATCTTTGACGTGTGGTCTTCCTAGGCGATACTGAAGAGGACTGCATTCTTTTTTCAAAACCAAAAATGAAGCGGAGTATCCCTTTAAAGCCCCCCCCCCCCCCCCCCCCCTTATGAAATAAAGTCTGCGACGAACTTTTCAAGAGCGAGAAGGTCACTGTGACCACTTTCCCTACTACGGGTTCACCTAGAAGGATATGCCCGCTTGACCAGTTCACCTATGACTAGTTTCCCTATGGCGACTTGGCTGTGTCGAGTGGGCCTGTTCCCGTTGTACGGCATTCTGAGGTGTCTGGACCTTGATTGTGTTTTGTCGGTTTCTCTTTAGGGAGAAAAAAAAAGAAAGGTGGGGGAGCTACAACTCTGCGCATGAGTTATCGTCGACCAAAGGAATAATCGAACAGATAATACCGAAGTAAAAAAAAAAAAAAAAAAAAAACGGGAAACTCGTACGGTTTTAGGATATTTCATCGAACGCCGTTCCTTCGAAAGAGTGGTCGTCCCGCACCGAAAAGTCCAGTTGCGAGAATTGACCGGTATTTCCCAACAAACAATCCTAATACAAAAAAAAATATATATATATCGGGGCTGGTGGAGGGGGGAGGTGGTGGAATCCCGAATCTATGCCCTTGGGGACAACTCCTGGTGCGTCCACCGTCATGCCATCCAAGCGCCAGTCGTACGAGAGGAGAATGAGAAATGACTTCATAGTTTGCAAGATTTAGTAATTTCGAAGAAAGTATAAATTTTCAAATTTTATTGGCAGAAACCTCTGACGCATTCAATGAAACGGCGTTCAGTGAAATGTATGGTCCCAGGTGCGGTTGGCCTTCGCTAGACCTTTTTTATGCTTACTCTCGCCCCCGTCCGCCAAGTAAGCCTATCCGGTATGGGCGACGAAAAAATATTAAAATGTGTCAACCTGCAAATAGTAAAAAAATATAGGGGAGACAAAATGAGAATGGGTGACGGTTACGCTTATCTCCTAAATGCATTCTATTGGCGTGGCGACGGCAAAACAATGTTTTCGCCCATACGGGAAGTAACGACATTTCAAGATGGCGGCTCCTTTGTGAAAAATGTCTATAGTGCCTCGCTTTGCCTCGCCTTGTGAAAATATGATGACTGAAATCCGGCATCGTCTTTCAGGCGCGTGCGATCTTTTGCGGTTCCGATATAAAAAAGGCGCAATTCGATGTTAAAGTCTCGAATCTCAGAAAAAACCTATTATAACAAAATCTCACCGGAAAACCGACCGATGCGAAGAAAATCGCACCGGCTTCTTGCTGAACGCAATGGAAACTTACCCACGATTCTCGTTTTCGGAAATGGCATTCTTTTTTTTTTTTTTTCATGTAACCTCACACCTCTGGTATTGATGTTGCCGAAAACTATACGGTCGTGACACAATTTGGGGACTGTGAGTGATCGTCGCGAGCAATAACGACGTCACTTCGTTACTGTTCGTAGAACTCAACACTGAGGCAATGTCTTCATGAAAAAAATACGGGTCTATCACTTTGTTAATTGTTCCCATCCTGCAGAACTGGTGACATACGCTTCTTTATCAGTATTGGTGTCTGTATTACACACATTTTGTATATATCTCCGTTTCTGTTCCTCATAGGGCCATCAGAGTAAAGGCGCACTTACAAAGTTTAAAAGGTTCATCGTATAATCCTTGGGTGGGTTTATCTCCGCATCTGTTAGTTTTGCGGATAACTTTTTTTTTTTTGGTGAGCTTTTCTTCGGTAAACTTCTTGTTGGTGCGCTGTTCTCTTACGGAGAAAACCTCACCGAAAATTCGGCGGATGCGGAGAAGGGCTCACCAGACTTTTGATAGATGTGCGAACCAATCTAACATTATTTATTTGCACCTCTCGATATTTTATCGAACTCCGTTCAGCCAAAGTAGTTTAATTAAACACCATTTAATTGAACCCAATTTCATCGAAGCCGTTTTGTAGGACGCCGTTTTATCGAACAGTATGGTTTCTGGCCAAATGGTTTCATGTTTTTTGTGAATACTGTATTGTAGGGGTGTGCGAATATTAATATTTTCGAATACGAATCGAACACGAATAGTTGGCTTCGAATATCGAATCGAATAGTGAAATCAGTTGCATTTATTTATAGCATTTTTATTTTCACATGTCGGAACTGATGTTGATTTTTCTTTTGATTTCTTGATTTCTGAATAGCAGAGCGGCAGTTGATTTTTCTGCATGACAAGTTGTTATCTTCACTACAAGAAGATTTTTCGTTTTTGCGTTTTTATTCTCGTTAACACCAGTGAGGCACTGGTGTTAACGAAAATAAAAACACAAAAACGAAAATTCTAGTTGTAGGGAAGATCACAAGTTGTCATGCAGAAAAATCAACTGCTGCACATGGTTAGGTAGGAGGCGCTCCCTTCGAGCGGATCTATACCTCCAGCCACAGAAAAAAAAAAAAAAATCTCTCTTTCAGCACTGAAGTAGTGGGTATTGCCAGGTATTTTATGTAAAGCTTCGTCAGACTCGACTATCTTAAATACCCGACAGTTCGCCACGACTCACAAAGACCACTTTCCCTTTTTAGCAGTGCCTCCTCCGCATAAGCTACAACTTCTTATTCTGAAGCTGAAACCACTTTACTTTCTATCGCACCTTTGTCTAAGTGGTCAAATGCTTGCCAAACATTGCTGAATGTGTGAGCCCTGCTCTTTTGACTGTGTTGCACCTTCCGGCTGGGTTTCTTCAGTAGCATCACATGAGACTAGCTTTTGAAGCACCAGAGCTTTTAGCCATAATACTTTTTTTTCTATTCAGCTTTACAAATAGGAGATTTGAAGCGTGGGTATAAGAACATAGCAAAGCATGCTTTCTTGTCCTCCTTATACAAAGTGAACCTTGCCTTGATGAATCTTATCAGTTCCGCGGGAAATTCTGATGCCCCAGCACAGTTACCTAGACAGAGGGGCATACCAAAACCATAGGAACTTGAGAGGACAAAGACGGATACTTCTCAGCACTGGCAATAAGAGCGACATTAAACAATGGCTTCAATGCTTGCACATATTCACAAGCATCTTTTTCACTCTGATGAACCAAGTCCATCGATGTCACAGTCCGAGGTAGCAAGTTCATCAGTGACTGCTTCTTTCAGTTCCAGAAGCCGAGACAACATTAGATACTGGCTATTCCGTCTCGTCTCCACGTCTTGCACCAGGCGTAGTGCGTCCTTTCTCATCTTCTTTTGGCACTCCTCAAGCATTTTCTGAGCTGATGAACTGCATGTGCTTGTAATGTCCGGCGATATGCTTAACTTTTTTGCACAGGCAATCAATGGCCGGCGAACGAGATCTCGCGTCATTAATCGCCAGTTGAATGGTATGCGCGAAGCTCGCTCTTTCAGTCCACGGAAGTCTCCTTGCTGCAGCACGGATGTCGCGTCCGTTATACGTTACGATGAACGTCGCAAATTCATCAGGTATCTCCCAGTCACCGCGCATTTCGGACAGCATGGTTGTAATGTTCACGGAACTGTGACTGGCAGCCATCTGTCTAGTGTTCAATGTGACCCGCTTCATCATGAATTTTGGAGTGAGAAGATGGCAGGTGAAGCTCACGTAACTTTCGTCAGCGCGCGATGTCGACATGTCGCTTGTGAAGGCAACAGCGGCAGCGCCACCTTCAAAGGCGCTGTTGAGCTCTGCTTTCGCCTTGTTTCGGGTGTCGTCATACATCCGTAGCACAAGCACGCGCGAGATTGTAGAGCGTGATGGTAAAGCGATGGTTGGGAAGGGCTTCTGTTTGAAGTTTTTGAAGCCGCGGCCTTCCACAATGCTGTAAGGCTGCAAATCAAGTGCCACCATGGTGGCCACCTTGTTATTTAGCGCTCGCACCCTCTTTTCTGGCAGGGGCTCCATCCGGTGCACGAAGTCCGTCAGCGTCGGTTGATCTTTTGCTGGCGTACCAGTGGTAATAACACGACGCTCTTTCAACAACGCAGGATGTACTCAGAGATGGTTGACAAGGGGCGTTGTCGTCCGTGTGGGCGCTTTAAGAGTTGAGTCGCATGCCGTACGTTGCGCCATCGAAGCCGTCAACCTCGCAAAATATTTCCAAATAGCACACCTGTCTCCTTGTTTTAGAGCCGTTTCCCGTTCGTTTCTCCGCTTCGCAGACGGTTCCTCTCAAACACTTCCATCCGCCATAACAAGGGTGGGCGAACATGAAAGTGGGCAGTTTAAAAAGTCAGGAGTCTCAAGGGCAAAGAAACTCACAGATTACCGCCACCTTCACCGGCGCCACCTGTTTAGGTTGAAGCCGCCATGCAGCTATGTCGCTGTTAGTGGGCCTTACCTACCGAAACCGAAGCCGAAAGCAAAACTTACGCTTGCGAATACGTTCTCGAATATTCGATTAATTTCGAATATTCGTCTTACGACGAATATTCGAAAAATAAGGAAGACTTAGTTTACGAATTGAATACGAATATTAAACGTGTAATATTCGATTCTTATTTAAAATTTCGAATATTCGCCCACCCCTACTGTATTGTCTTTGCATTCAAAAAATAAAAATATTACGTTTTTCTTTTGCTTTATAGTAACCAAGGACCTCTTTCGGGGATGTGACCTAAGACGTACTTGATATTTTTCGGAGGTCTGTAGTCGTCGCGTGCAGAAGCGAAGATCACATTGTTGCTGTTCGCAGGACCCAACTTCCAGGTAATGCCCTGTCTCCATGTCGTGGGAGACACGTGTTTGCCGTCTCCCTATCTAGGCCTAGCACACGCATGCCGTGGGAGCGTTATGGCGACGTCATCCCATTTACGGGGGTAAGGCCGCATTCCTCGAATAGGGCGTGTCTACCCTCGCCCTTTGGGGTGAAAGTGCCTCCGGCGCACCCTTCGGAAATGGTGGTGGCCGCGGCCCATCTGCGGGATACCACCTACCCCGGGCGCGTCTATTTTTTTTTTCTTCCGCTGGCTAGATAAGCGGCCCACGAACGGCGGCCGTGGCTCTCGTGGGGGAAGGCTCTCGGCCACGGAGCCTCGTTTTTTTTTTTTAGCTTTCCCCTTTCCACGAATCTGCCTAATGCGGCAGCGTGGGCCCCCTCCAGGTGAATCTGTCTAATGCGACCGCGCCGACCTTTTTCCGTTCTTTTCTTTTATTAGTTTGGCCGACGGGCATAGCGTGGTGGCACAGGAGCCAAATAAACTCGCTTCTTCAGTATCTTTCTGTTTTGGAGTGAATCCTCTCCTCGGAGTTCACGGCAGCCTCCGGAAGGACCCGGCCGTAGCAAGCGTCAACATCGAGCTACGCAGTGGGATCGACCTAGCGGTGCAGTGAAGTAAGTCGAATCCCCTAATGTAAAAACTAACTGAAAAAAAAAAGAAAAAACGAGTCCTTAACTTTTTTATGGTCTGCATTCTGCAAAACTGTGGATTCGTCTGCCCCTTCCTCATGTTTATTAGAACGTAAGCTATTTTTCTGTGGTCTCAACGAGAACATTAGGTTTTAGAAATATACGAACACGCAGCATGAGCGACGACCAAAGTACGGACGTGAGTTTTAAATACAAACAACACAGTGCGAACAATACCGAGAATATTAAATTTTAAATGTTGAATGAAATATTTTGTAAATTAGCTTTTCACCGCATCTGTAGGTTCTGCGGTGAGCATTTCACCTGTGAGCTTCTCTCCGGTGAGCTATTCCTTGCCGCCGATTTTCCGGTGAGGTTTTCTGCACCGACCAACAATAACAGCCGACCAAGGGCTCATCGCAGCCAAGTCAGTACAATCGACGAACACTACAATAAAGGCTGTGCGGGTTCTGGTCCAAAACATTCGCCTCTCTTTCACAAAATACTGGATGAATAGTGGGTTGGTTGGGGTTGAAAGAAAAATCTTCAGAGTGAGACTTCCATAACTTCCAAATAAAACGGTGTTACGCCTACTACCGAAAAGCTTTTCTTGTTTCTAGTTTCACTGAATAAATGTTCGCAAGGTTTGTTTCATTACGGTAGAAATCAGCCCCTGAAACTTCATATGTAAAGCGAATGTCGAAATTAAAACAAAATCGACGAATTTACGTATGTTTCTTCCGCATTTAAGTATAAGTAATTAATTTAAATGCATCTTTGCAGAATATTATAAATCGCCAGATCAAATCACCTCTCCTACTTTGAAGAGAAAGAAGTGGTGGACAGTATCGACCCTTTTAGGCTTCAGTAGCTTTTGTCTGCCTGCAATTGCTAACTTCAGCCCTCATGCAAGAACCGTTTGAAGCGCGAAAACTTCCAGCTTTATTTTCGTGGCCCAAAACGCCAGCAAAGAACGGAACATCCTCAAACAACGCGCTCGGGCGATTGACGACTTATATCAAGGGTTCCGTGCTTTCGAATAAATCCGAAAAAAATCGGAAAAACGCTCGCAGGTAAATTTTTTGTCAAATCGAATTTATCCGATTAACTCCAAATTTCGAGGTCAGAGTGGAAAAATAAACAGCGAAAAAAAAAAGAAGTTTAACAATTAAACTTTACAAGAGCACAAGATCAGTGGTCCTGAGGAGATTCCACTTCAGTTTCCTTTGAAATCTAGAACTACTGAAAAAATGGGTTAGCATTTCAACACGTCGAGGTTCCCTCGGGACAACGAGTTATGGTACCCGTCCTTATCTTATTTATTTTTATTTCGATTTCTTCAAGTTCTACCCAGTAAAAAAAAACTCAGAATGTTAAAGAATTAGGAATCTAACAAAAATAAACTCCGATAAACCCTTGATCCCCAGCGAATAATAAACTCCAAAAACACCTTCTAAATTTGCCGAGAAATTAACTCCGAAAACACGGAATCCGATTATCACCCCCATCCGCAATAGCTGCAAAATATCTTCGCCACCGAACAACGAAGGAACAAAAAAAAATCTTTTATTCGCATTTGTGCGACCCCAAACCAACAAAAAACTGAACATCCTCGCAAGTGACGCGCTCGGGTGATTGACAACTGACTAATCACGCACGCTGCAAGCAAAATCTTACTCGTCGAAAAAAAAAAGGCTCCTCCCATTTTTTTATGCGTTTCGGGAGGTTTTCCCCCTCAAACGCCCACCGACCTTGACGACGCAAGTGGTCCAGGGCGCAATAACACATTCCGCAATTTCAAGAAAACGTATTGCCGACACACTCGTAGATGGCGCCAGCTTACAGCTGGATTTGTGACATCTTGATCAGCTACAAACTCGGTTAAAATTTGTCACAATCAAGATCTCTGGAAAAAAATATCTTGTTAGAGACATAATCAAAAAGTTCTTATCTTGAATATTGTGGCGCCTGAATTCGTATTTAGGCCCTGGTTTATTTTTAAATGTTCATGAAGAATGGAACGAAAAAAGGGATCTTTCAAGCAGATTTACTTTCCCGTAAAAATTTCAAAATTTAGAATCGGGATATATAACGCCACAATATTACTCAGTTTATATATTTTATTACATTTCTAATAAAATCATTCCCAAGTCAATCCGTTCGGTGGTTGCTGAGAAAAAAAGACCAACGTCTTGCCATTGGAATTGCATAAGGCTCGTGAGCTGCGATATCCTCTTAGCAAAAAAGTCAATGCTCGACGCGCCGTGTCACAGAAGTGACGCAGGTTTCGTCATTAACACGTGACCCTCCGGCGTCAAAACGAGGGTTGCCCATTCGATTGGCTTCGTGCGTTTTGTATCGGTATCAACAAATTTCCAGAACAAAATTTCACAATGAGTAACTCGAACTGCGTGCTCGATGCAGGATTTAGAAAATTCACAGGGTCTCTTATGGTATCCCTAAGACGACTTGAAGGCGAAAGCCGAGGAGCCGATGCATTGAAGACAGACACATTATTTACTTTGTTTCAGATTCTGTTTCACTTAGTTGTTCAGTCATCCACTTAATTCGCTTTTATTCCGCTTAGTTCACTCTAATTCCTCTTAATTCACTTTTATTCCTCCTAGTTAGCTTTGTTTTCCTTCTTAATTAGCTTTGAGTACTCTTACTTAATTTTTGTTTCCTCTTAATTAACTTTATTTTTGTTCATTCGTTTTGTTTCTTTTTAATTCGCTTTTTTGGTCCTTCTTAATTCCCATTGATTACTCTTGCATCTTTTTAATTACTATTATTTTACTTGAATTCCTCTTAATTCACTTCAATTCATCTTAATTCCCTTTGTCATCCTTCTATATTCTATTGCCTCTAATGCGGCTGAGTGGTCATGTAAACTTGTTGGTTCCTTTGGTGTCACTGCCGTGTTTCGCTCAACGACTTTGAAGGTCCACTGAACAAGAAAACATATAAAGCTTTCGTCTGAAAAAAAGAAAAGTGGGCTGGCCTTTTGTATTGAATGCGTCCATTTCTTTGATACAGACATGTGCTCTATAACCGCCAATTATACACGTAATTAGTGCATCTTTCTTAATTGTTTTTCTCTTAGTTGCGTTCTCGCTTGGACATCATGTACGCCTGGCCGCATAACTCCTATGCGCGTACCACATTCGTGTACCTTTCGCAGCATTTCTTTCTAAAGACGCGTGTTTTAAAAACAATTTATTTATGGCTATTACATCAAGTTTCCGAAACTCTGACGTACCTATTTCCCGACTATGAAGTGTGTCAAGCCTCTTTCTAAAACGGCAGTCAAAACAAACTGAGCTGCATATTGGCGAACTCGGCGAACGTGATCGCGGACCTCAGGAGTCCACACTGTCTTCCGCGCATGGTCCGTACCCAGTGTGCCTAGTCTGCCAGGGAAAATTGGCTGTGCAAACTAATGCTTATGCTTGGATAGTCCGCACCAGGTGCACACTCTCAGAACTAGGGGGAGTAGTAGTACTTACACATCTTGTCCCGTATAATACACCCCGGAACTTCAGTTCGACGTACAACTCGCTGACGTCGAACCGAAAGTACCAACTTTTACGAGCGGCTTGATAGCCGTGTGGTAAAACTTAGTAAAATAGGTAATATACGTCTTACTGTCTACAAAAAAAAAATATAATCGGGGTTATCTTGGACCTACTGTAAAACCTCAGTGTTTTTCTTTTTGTAGACTTCGATACGAACTTTAGATGTTTAATACGGTACATCGCGCCGCTATCAAGCCCCCTATAAAGGTTTGGGTCGTCACTTTGACCGCAGTGCGCTATACGTCGAACTTAAGTTTATGGCGTGCTTTATATGAGACAAATGGGTGTAAGACTACACCCTTTTTTAGAGTGCATAGTCGGCACCGCGTAGATACTCTGCACCCTACAGATCTACTCAACTCTCTGACACCACGCAACTGCGCAGCCGCAGTGCCCGCACACAGTGTGGGCAAACACCGGCTTGTCCATAGACCAGTGTGTTGATCCATACGTAGTCCGCACCGGACGCATATTTCGCATGCAAAAAAAAATTTCTCTTTGCACACCTCGGCACAATGATAGCTTTATTTGAAAAAAGAGGACCCTTTAATGAAAAGGAAATTATTATGAAAAACTTCTGCCATTCACGAAGTATGTGAAATCTATTCTTATTATATAATCATTAAAAACTAAATGCTTTTATAGTCAGCACTTTTAGATAGCCCACACCATGAAATTTCAACGTGGGTAGACATCGTGATTTTTTCGCAAGCCTGCTAATGAGAGCCGTGTGACAGTTACCGAAGTTTTAGGCGGGGTGGGCAAACAAAATCCTGATTTAGCAATAATAATGGAAAGAAGATTTATTTAATTTAAGTCATATAAATTTAATTTAAATCAATGTAGCTTGAAAATACCGATCCTTTATCGCTGCTTGTAGTTTTCTAGACCTGGTAGGGGGGGATTCGTCAATTAATCCGCTCGATCACTGAAAACAATGCAGAATAAAGAGTTGCTATAACTGAAAGTAAAATATAATTAGGAACTTTTTATTAATGTCATCCAACGTTACTAGAATACAGAGTTGGGAAAGTGCCATAGGACCCTGCTTTAAAAAAAGTGGCTTTGATCCGTACTAGAAAACCAAACCGATTGGTGATTGTACGAATGCTTAAAGGTTGTGGCGCTTCTGTTACTAATAACTAGTGCCCTATTGCTTTATTGTCTGGATTTCCTAAGGTGTTTGAATGCGTTATGCTTAAAGCTGCGGTCCCACGGCGGCCATGACTATGACGCTTTCCGCACGTTTTCGAAATGCGATTGTGGCGTGTTCAAGCTTGCTAAAATTGTGTGTTATATATCATCTTGTACTGTACAAAATTATCTTTCTTCTGATGCGGGATTTGCATTCCTAGTGCAAAACGCTAATTCAGTGGGCACCCGCGAACATTGGCCTTTTTGGCAAAACATGGTTTCGTGGTACAGTGGTACAGGGTGCACAATTGGAGCAATTTCTTTCACATTTTAGAATGTTATAGAAGAAGAGTGCGTTCATTGTCAACACAGGCCTTTTTTTTCGTTTTTGTTTTCATTTTGACAGATATTTACTTTAAAATAGTTACCTCGCGGAAGCACATTCAGTCGCGAATTTGTAGCCGTCTACTCGGTCATTTTATTTGAAACTTTTTACATATGTTTGCAACTATGGTAGGAAGAGCTACGCTAAATTTTATTTTAATATAGCCTAAACTTTTTTCGGAATGCTCACGTGAAAAGTGAAAAACAAAACAGTTAATTTTGGCAAACTTCATTTGGTAGTACAGTGGTACAGCGCTTAGGGATTGGCACAATTGAATAAAATTGTAGACCCGCAAAGGAAGATATACTCTGCTTTGTCATCACAGGCCCTTTTTCTAAATTTCACCTTTGATTTTCCATACAAAAAATTTGAATACAGGCGAAATCACGAATTTGTCGATAATCAAAACCGAGTATTTTGACCCCTTTTGGCAGACATTTAGGCCGATATTTTTAGTATGCAATGGAGGTTACTGTCCAAGGTCCTGCTTATTAGCCCACATTTTCGCTAATCGTGCGTAATTATTAAAAAAGTAATTAAAAAATACAGAAAATATAAATTGGATGTCTGGTTGCGCCCTCTATGTGGTGGCGGCTGAAATGTGACTATGCGAGGTTCAGGAAACTGCCGAGGATGGCGCTGATTCCAGCTCTGGTTGCCAGCTTCGGAAACTGGTTCTACACCTGGCTTCTTGCATTTCTTGCAAAAAAAAACGTGCTGGAAAACTTGATCGAAACTCGTGAGGTCCTTTATAACACGGTAATTTCTGCTAATATAGCTTTTAGGAAGAGTTTCAATCGCTTTCATAATGTCAAACGATTTTTTTTATACGAGGCTCCAGCGGTTCAGTCTGCTGAATAAATCGTTCACGCAATCGATATCGAAGTTTCAAATTACCCAAGTGCCAAAATCGCCAGTTCTGCGTCGCTTCTGGTTCGTGCTTCTGGTTCGTGTGCACGCACGTGTTTGCTGCGTGGTTCTTCGGTTGCTGCGAGTTTTCGCGTATTTATTGTGCACTGCTTACCTCCGTCTGCGCATGCCTCTCATCCTTGTAACTACCCCTGCTCTGTCTGCCTAGCGTGAAGTTTGTGTCGGTCTTTTCGTTCGCTGACTAAGCTCGTGTCGGTGTCCTTCCTACGGGCTGCCGTTAGTGTTTGCGTATCGTGTGTGTCGCTTTGATAACTAGGTCCCCTGTTTATGGGGCGGAGGAAGCGTCGGGCGTCGCGCCAGGGGTGGGTCGTGATTGGGGAATCAGCTCAGCAGCCGACACCGACTTCGGCGCGTTTCTTCTACGCACGCGCGTACTGTCGTTGATATCGCTACTTCGCGCCGTGACGATGCGCTGATCTACAGGCCGGTCGGCGCTCGCGCGATATTGTTGAAAATTCTCGAGCGTGTACTTACGTGTCGAAAGCCATAATAGAATTAAAGTGGACATTTGGCCGGCAGCCGGCATACCGTGGCTCTCAAAAACAGATTGCTAGGAGTGCCCTCTAATTCGCTGGTTCCACGCTGGGTGCGCGAAGTCCGTGCTTCTGGCCGCCCAAATGCGTTTTTCTGATGCTTGTTTTGTATTGAATAAACAATAGATTCCTGCTAATATTGTCCTTCATAATCTTCACTCTTGACAACTCTTTAGTGTTCGAAGGAACTCCGTCAAATTTGATGATAATGCATGTGTAAGTACAACTGGAACCTCATAGTTGCGAGAATACTTTTCCTGGATTGTCTGCACCTTTCTGATAATATGATCGGTCTCCATAAATTGCACTTCCCCGCTCTGGGAGCACGGCCAGCGGTGGTTCTCTGTCGGTCTTCGATCCTCACACACGTGAAGCGTTGCCAAAGCTGTGATATACCGGGCGTTTTATTATTATGTTTTTTGTTTGTTTGTTTTTCTGAAAGAAATGATACTTTTGGTATTCCTACGGGATATCATTATCGGCTGCGGCGGACGTAAAGGAACGAGCGTAAATTTAGTTAGTGGCCTTATAAACTAAAATTTGACATTTGCGAACGCTGGAGAGAGGGCGACCTCCTTTCCACCGTTCGCTCCGCTGAAATGGAACAGGGTGGGAGGAGCTTCCACTTCGTTCTTGACCTGTCACCGACTACAGTTGCGAATTCCACTTGTCATTTTGGAGCAATGACAAGATAGAGCTGAGTCATGTATTGCGTTCTCTGAGATGGAGAACGCAATGCGCACGGAGTTGCTCCACGTATGCACCAGTCACCAGTAAAAACGACCTGACCTCCGAGGAAGTCAAGCGAGACGCCGGCGGACATGGGGGTGGGCCACCTCACCGTCACCACCGTCTACCGTGCCTTCAAAAACACGGGGCGCGATGTGTTTCTGCAGTATAACAAAAAATTTAACAAACAACGTGCAAACTTTTATTTTTTTTCCTAAGTGTGGTTCGTAAGGCTGAACAAAATACAAAAACGATACGCCGTGCTGGGATGACGTCGACTACAATGGTACACGATCATAACAAAAGCACAAATCCTGCCACATTCTTCTGCTACAGTGATAAGAGTATATCTTTGTCCGGGATGCAGCAACAGAGACATTATTTTCAAATTAGAGTTCGAAGTAAGCCTTCGATGCTAGCACCGACCAACTCACTTCACTCACAGGGTGAAAACGTGAAACTTCGTATGATTAATAATAAGCTTTATTTTTCATTTCCCACTACAGGTAATGATGGGGCCGAGAATAAAAGCCGCGATAGACGGCTTGACAAGCTCTCCGCCCCAGTTACATTCAGCAGCAGTCAGAGGGAACAAAATAATATACAAAGGCATTCAATCAAAGAATAAGCACATTTAACGGATATCAATTACCTAGTTAATCTTTAAAGCATATCAATGTACAAAATCTACGTTTACATAATAAATACAAATACATGGACATGAAGGGAATTATTAACAACTTACCGAGAACATAGAGATACAACATCGAAGATATACAAAACCAAATATCAGTAGACTACATCAAAGGTACACATGACAGAACGTAATTCATTTAAACTCAATTTATCTATATCAATATTGTGTAAAATTAGTGAATTGAGAAGTCTCTGGACTCGGTAGGCTAACATTTCTTTGCCAACGTTCAATCGACACGTTGGTATTTGCCAATAATCGGGGTTACGAGTTTGATACGTTAAAACATGTTTTTGTAAATTTGACAATATTACCAAGGAAGAGGTGTTATGTTGCAATTCTTTTGAAAGGCTTGTGGATAGTCTATAGCTATACATATTTTTGATACTAAGTATATTATAAATTTTGAATAAGTGTTCTGTATGCGACAAATAGGGTGCGTTTGCAATAGTTCTTAGTATTCTTTTTTGAGTTAAGTGTACTTTCTCCAAGTTTGTTATTGTAGTTGTGCTCCAGACTAAAGAACAGTAATTCAAATGAGAATAAAATAACGATTTATATAACACGAGTTTAATCGATGTTGGAAGTATATACCGGTCCCTAGTAAAAAAAATCATTTGTATGAGAAATTTCTTGTGTCCAATAAACACATATGAATCATACAAGATATATAAGAACATATAAGAACATATAAGAACCATATAAGAAATATATGAGAACCATATAAGAATTATATAAGATATATAAGAACCATATAAGAAAGTTATAAGAAACTTCCCACTAGTTTCTTATATGGTGCTTCTATGTTCTCATATATCTTATATAGTTCTTATATAGCTCTTATATGGTTCTTATACGGTTCTTATATGTTCTTATACATCTTGTATGATTCATATGTGTTTATTGGACACAGAAATTTCTCATACAAATGAGAATTTTCAATAGGGGTGCCTGCATATCAGCCCTACAACATTAGATAGCTTTTTATTTAGATACGCAATATGATGGTCCCAGGTCATATTATGAGAAAATACTACACCAAGTGTTTTAAAATTCTCTACCAATTCGATGTCTACTGAGTTTAAGGTTATCCTACATATTGATAGAATAACTTTATGTCTTGTCCGAAATATAACAGCTTTAGTTTTGCTAGTATTTATTTTTAGAGCGTTCCTGTTGGTCCATGATGATATTTTATCTAATACTAAATTAATTTTTGACACGAGCTCTTCTGTATTATCAGAAGCATAGAGAAGTGTTGTATCGTCTGCATACATTACAATTTTAAAAGACTGGTCAATATTTACTATATCATTTACATAGACATTAAAAAGAAATGGACCTAAAATACTTCCCTGTGGTACCCCTGAAGAAATTTGTTTTGTATTAGAACAAAAGTTACCGCAACACACATATTTTTTCCGATTTTCGAGATAGGACCGTAATGGATGCAAGGCTTGCCCCCGAACACCATAAAATTCGAGTTTTTGTAATAACAATTCGTGGTTTAAATAATCGAAAGCTTTAGTAAAATCAATATAAACCCCTAAAACAAGTTTCTTGTCCTCTAAGTTGCGTAAGATAAATTCTTTTTCTTCAAGTAAGGCAAGTTCCGTAAAACAATGTTTTTGGAATCCAAACTGCGACCTTGTAATGAGTTCATACTTTTCGAAAAAATTTGACAATCTTACATGAATATTTTTTTCAAGCCCTTTTGAAAACACGGGAAGTATTGAAACAGGTCTATAGTTATTAATGTCATTCTTATCACCTTTCTTATGCAGTACAGAAACTTTGGCAATCTGCATACGTTTTGGAAATATACCTGCAGATAAACACAAGTTAAATATATGAGTTAAACAATGCACGACTAAGTCTAATACATATTTTACGGGTCTAACTTGAATATCATCTGCATCTCTACTGCATGTATTATTTAAGCTCATAAATACATTAAAGACCTCGGAATCTCTAACGGGATCTAAGAATATTAAATTTAAGTTTCTATATTTAATATACTCGGAAGCCTTATTGTCGTGAGCTAGAGAAACTAGATTTACAAAGTATAATCATTAAATACATTAGCTAAAGCCGTATCTTTAACTTCTTCTCCGTTAATATGCAATCTATCTATGTTGTCATGGTTCTGATTATCTTTTCTAGTTGAGTTTACTTTTTTCCAAATAACATCAATACGTCCAGCTGAAGATCTAAAACTATTGTGATAATACCGTTCCCTAGCGGTTCTTAGTTCCTTCGTTAACTGGTTGCGATAAGCTTTAAACTTTGTCAAATCATCTTGATTTCTTAATTTGTTAAATCTTTGGAATAACTTGTTTTTTTCATTAATTTTGGATAAAAGACTTGGGGTAATCCATGGTTTCCGAATTCTACGTGATTTTTTTCGTTTTTTTGTAAGGAAACTTTTTTATATAGAGGCGTTTAAAACTCTCTGGGAACGTGTAGTAAGCTACATCAGGGTCTATTGCAGCAAAAACATTGTTCCAGTCAGCATTTTCAATATCATTACGAAACATGTCCAGATTATAAGAGGTGATATGCTGAAAGTGCCTAAATGACTCTGCATTTTTTTGTGAGAAAGACTATCATTTACGCATAGGAATATAGGTAGGTGATCGCTTATATGGGTGGTAAGTATACCAGCTTTCAGACATACGTGATCAATGTTTGTAATAAAAAGGTCAATAAGAGTTTCCGTGTGCACTGTAATTCTTGTTGGTAGAGTTATTATGTTAGCGTATCCATACGTTGTAAGTAATATTTCAAATTCAGTTCTAGGCGTAGTATCAAGAAGCATATTAATATTTAAATCTCCTCCAATGATTACCTTCAAGTTATTATCACTACCGAATCCCAAAAGCCCCTCAAAATATGCAAGAAAAGTATTAATATTGCCATCCGGTGGACGGTAAACCACAGATATAAGCATATTTTCTGCCAACAAAGATAACACTTCATAATCCTTTGTCATAGTACAAAAAGTAGATAATAATTCGGTTTTGGTGCTTTCTTCAATCAACAAACATACACCTCCGCCACGATTAGAAACATGATTTAAACAGTAGTGGTTATAAGATGGCAGCCTAAAAACATCTTCTTCCTCAGTATACCGTGTCTCGGTAAACATAATTATATTGAATTTAATTGAAAACTGGCTAAAAAGACACTCGAGATCTGTTACTTTATGTCTAGCAGACCTTGCATTTAAATGAAAAACTTTCAGTGACGACTCAAAACTGCGTTCAAGATATTGTGAAAAATCAGCGGGAAGTACGTATGGTGATTCTTTCATGAATTGCGAAGGCCCTAGTATCTAGACGATAAAGACCTCGAGCTACGAATGGATCGCTTTCAGATCATCTTCGCTTCTAATCACAGAGGCGTCATCACCATCTTTGCGCCTGATAAAGACTTTTCCATTCCTATGCCATACGTACATGAAGCCTTTTCCCTTCGTCCATTCTTTTGCCTTGGCTAGTAGTTCACGATTTTGCTTTGTCAGATTTTCATTAATGAAGTATTTGTTTCCAGTGTTTCATAACTTCGGACAGAGATCTAAAAATAACACGCACCGCTTCAACTTGGACACCCGAAAATAATGAACTTTAGTGGATTGCGCGCAAAAGGTTCGTGTACGCAATAAAACTGCCGGTCAGAAGTACCGTTGCGCAACCAAAATCAGCATATGAGACATCAAATTATGAAGAAAAAGCAGGTGTGAGCATGCCAAAAATATTCGACATTTATTGTTGTCAATATTTGTTTTTCTATCCTCGTGCTTATGTCGGAGTGGAAAGCCGTGAAACTCCCCATAAAATTATTTTGAGCAGTGTTTCCGACGGTGCTCGCTCGATCGTAAAATTCCCCTTTGTTACTACTTTGGCGAATCAAGCAAGGAAGCCACGTTCACCTACAATGTCCTGTCCACAAGAAGGGAGGTCAAAATTCCCTATACTTTTTTTTTAATATTTTTTTTCTTCTGCGCGATATCGAGTATGAATTATTCTCTTTCCCTGCACTCTCGCTGCGACGAACAGTCCGAGAAACGAGTCACCCTATGACAAAGATGAGGGTCTCGAAAATCTCCTAAAATCGTGGTTTGTTCTCAGAGACACATAGGTGTGTAAGAAAAACCGCGGCCCTCTCCACGAAGCTTATACGGACATTCTTGATAAATAGCGTTGACTTGAGGTTTAACTTTGCATTTGCTTTGTAATCACAAGCGTGACGTCACGTACGCATCCCACGCGACCCGACTGAAGTCTGAACTGGTGTATACTATGCGTGGACAATGGGGCATTCGTTTGACTTCCCGGCCGCGACGACCTTGGCGAAGGAGGAGAGAGCGGGGTCCCGAAAACTCCTAGAATCGTGGTTTGTGCGCAGGGACACATCCGTGTGTAACAATAACCGCGGCCCTCTCCACGAAGCTTACATGAGCATTCTTGTGTAACTACTGAAGATGCCTCCCGCATGGGAGGCGAAACGTCTAATGAAATTGTTTTTTCCTGTTGTGCGAAGTCGGTGCATTTATTTTAATTATGTTACCAGTCGGCCTGTGTGACCAGTGCTCATTTGAAGAATCGCCTTTGTCTTTCCTGAACCCTAACCAAAACACCCTCATAACATTTTTTTTTTTTTTACTGTTCGGCTACGTTGGCATAGCCTGTAATCGACATAATTTTTGGGGAAGCCTACTTTTTTTATAATTATCTGTAACCAATTCTGATTGAAGAAGTGACAGGTATAATAATTATATTGTGATTTCAAAGTATCAAAATTCGACGAACCGAGAGATGCAAAATTCGGTGAAACAGCGTTTCAAAAAAATATCCGGTGCCTGAAACTTGCTTATATGAAAATGTCTAACATGTGTATGTGTTCTAACACAGAAGATGAGTGCAATGTGGCAGCTGAATGGCCTCACAGAGAATTGACAACGAGTTGGAATTTTTGATGAATTACCCTTTGTCGAGTCATCCTATTACTGATTGGCCTTTTCAATCAAATGCCCGTTGACAAATATTGTTCTTGGTTTATTTGCCAGATGTCGGCTCGTCAAGCCGACATCTGCCAGCATTTTCATCACGCCTCCAGCGCCTGTACCGACTGACGCCGACAAGTTGGCCTAGAGTAGAATAGCCCACGGTCTATTCTATAGCCGCTAAATATCTCTACGCGAGCATGATTTGTTTTCAAAGGGACGCCCGCCTGTCGGTGCTTCTTTGACTTATACATACGTCACGGTCAAAACGTTCCGCAGCTAATGAGTGAAGGCCGACCAACCTATTTTGTCCAATTGTTCGTGTATGGGAGATGAGAATGCCACTGTGTCAAAGACAAGCACATCGTTTACGTGGGGCGGCGGAGAAAAGCTCACCGGAGAAAAGCTCACCGCGAAACCGGTAGATGCGGAGAAAAGCTCACCGGCCTTTGAGCGTATGCGGAGAAAAGCTCACCGATATATTTTTTAGCTTTGCTTGATTCTGCGTCATGCGTGGCAATTTAACACGATTCGCATTCGTCACTTCATTAAAAATATGTCATCTTTTTTGTAATATTCTTGAAGTTCATTGGGCGTATTTACCAATTCCTCAGAAATTAGTAATCACCCATTCTATAAATTAATGAAGTCGCAAGCATAAAATCAAAACATCGTGCACCGATAAAAAAGGCAACAATTTATTGACAGCTGACAGCGCGCCGTCGCTAGCCCTGTCAGATAGAGGTTTGTTCTTTGCGAGCTATAATGAATAGCGGTGTGTGAGCCGGTTCAGCTCCAAATATTGTGTAGTGCCTAATATGTAAGAAGGTGCTTGTTGATTTAATCAGTGTCGGCTACGCTGTTTTCTTTCTGTTAATTTCACTAACAAAGCTTTAGTTGCGAGAACAGCTTCGCTTGTCGTGTTTGTTTTCTTCACACCGTCGCCGTCGTTTGAGCGGTTTTCATCATATAAGTATAACGTTTACGGATTCGCCCTATTCGCTGCATAAAAGAAGACTACTTCTTCTATGGGTTACGAGTAAAAACGCTGCCATTGCGAAGCTCCGAAGGTCATGGGTGGCTCACCGTAGAAGGGCACTATCAGACAAAGGAAACCTGTGAAAACACCAGCACGAACGGATAGAAAGCGTGCATGTCCGTGGAAGAAAGAAGCCTCGATATCCTATTGACCGTTCTATCCTGTTTTCAAAGGTTAACCAAAGCTTCAAAGAGAATTTCAGGCACCGCGCGTTGTTGCGCATGCAGTTTTGAATTTTCGGCAGTTACAGCTTTGATTTTTTAGATTTTAGGCAGACATCATTAATTTTTTTAACTTCTTCCCGTTCTTCAAGTTCATAAAGTTTTTAATTAGGCTTTCGTTGCCTCGAGAGTAAGCCGCAGAAAACATTCGCCCGCAATTATTAATTTGGGAGCAGTATATCCAATAAGCTTAACAAATATCTTTTTTACAAAGCTGACGAATTTTAATTATTATAGATTGATATATGTTACGCATTATCCAACAGCCTCAATATAAAAAGAAGAAAAAAAAATCGGTAGCTTTTCTCCACATACGCTCAGTGGCCGGTGAGCTTTTCTCCGCAACCCCCGGTTTTGCGGTGAGCTTTCCTCCGGTGAGTTTTTTTCCGGTGAGCTTTTCTCCGGGATTCGTTTACGTGTGCGAGCGTTGCTAAAAATGGAGACCACTATCGATGTTTTGTATACATGTTTTCGTTCTTAGCCAGAGCGAAAACAAAGGTTAGGTGTCACGAAAACACATACACAAAGACAAAAAGCACTTTATCACGGCGCATTTTATGCGTTGTTATATTAGTGGGTGGAATCACCCAAAGAAAGATAGTGAACGCCGTGGCGTTCAGGTGTTGAGCTGTTGGTGATGCTTGATCGGCGCAATATGTCGGCCGACCTCCAACTGAGGGTGATATGAGGCAGGGCAGCTCTGTGGTTTTACTTGTTGTTTATTCTGTTTTCTTTCTTTTTTGAGCGAAATATTGTGGCTCACAACAGCTAGGCATCGTCGTCCGATGAAGCTCTGTTTTATTGATTGGCGTTTCATCGAATAGTGGACATTTCATCGAACAACGCTTCATTGAACGCCAACTCATCAAGTAGCTTGACAATGCTTGATCGAATTACGTTTCTACTATCAAATTATTGCAGATATAATAACTACGCTCGTCATATTTCGTAAATAATGGTAGCCTTTAGCGAAAATTATGTTGCATAGTTAGTTTCGGCCGTCAGCAAATAGTGAAAAATATCTATCTACCTCTATATATATATATATATATATATATATATATATATATATATATATATGAAGTCAAAATGCGTACTGTCGGAGTTACTACTTCTAAGTTTACTGCGACGTTTCGAGCGGGGACCACTCTTCATCACCTAATGTAGAACGGTCCCGGCTCGAAACGTCGTAATAAACTTCTAATTAGTGACTCCGACAGTACGCATTTTTAACTATATATCATATATATATATATATATATATATTACTAATACAATGTCTTGAGATTTACACTCACCAAGTAACCATTTTCAGCTGTGATTTGAGACTGTATTGTGTTTATCCCCCCGTTTCTGGCCTTTTTAGTGTAGGCTTCCACCAGCTCGCTTGCGCGTCAACTCTAATTTCAAGTGAAGCAAGTTTGTAAATTAGGGTGGCACTATATAGGTTTGAAATCCTCTGCCAAGTTTATTGCCTTTTGGTGGGCCACGTACGAATTTTGGAATATATCTTTTTATCCAAATAATCGATTAGTTAATCGAATGGCGATTCGGACGAATTTACTACGACGGGAAGAACGAATTTGCAAATCTCATGGAAATTAGGAAATTTCAGCCATCCTTGGTTTCCGATTGGTCGCGTTCAGTAGCGGCTCCCTCCGCACAGAGTAGCCTCAAGTCAGAATTCACAGAGTCTCTACTGACCGGCCAAAAAAGTCCGGCGCTTCAACTGCTCCCGCCCAGACGACTTGATGTATTTGTATACACCCATGACATCCGCCGCGATCGGCGATTGAGGTTCCGTTAGCCGACGCAAGGGTCAGCGGGCGTCTCATATTTCCATACTATCATTTAGCTACAGAAACAAAAACAACAAAAAAATATCATCCAGTCCATGTTCACTAAGTTCACCACTGACAAGATAGTCGGTACTCGACGAGTTTCCGTGCAAAGCTGATCAAAACGAGGCACCAGATCAATGTTTACCTTGCTTTTTTTTTTTACGGCTGTCACCTGGAAAGACTTGGCTTGTCGCGTTTTCTCAACGCCACTCCAAATATTGTTTGTGCCCCGCGCACCATCCTGTTGTAGCAATCTTTTTATTGTCCCCATGTGATTTCTTTTTTTATGTTTTTATGTTCTTACTGGTGTTTAATCATAATTCGGTCATTGAAATAGTTTTTGCTGGCGACCCTATCATTCTTTTGACCCTCTCGCAGCAAAGGAATATTATGCCGGCATTACGCACGAAATAAGAATGTAGACACTCCGTCCCATATCTCAAATTACATCACAATGTGTTTACACAACTGCAGGGCGGAGGTGCGATGAGCAGGTTCTGAGAAAATATTAGTTTCAGTATTTTCAAAAGACCGACGAAACAAAATAAAGAAAGAACCGCCAATCGGCAGCGCGTGCAAGCAGAGGCAGTGGTGACAGGAAGCGCCAGGTGTGTCTTTCGTACGGCCGGCATTCAAAGCGCGCTCAGATGTGTACTGTTACGCTCATGAACTCATGAGATGTTGACTCACTGCCGAAGGTGTACTGTTTTTTTACTCGTAGGATTGCAACGCTGGGGAATGTAGGCGTGTGATTTCAGAAAGCGCTTCCTACCAACCATTTCTACGAGCGAGTGCTCGAGCAGCCCAAACATTGTATACAGTTACGTCCTCGCGCCCGTGCCTTTGCCAGCCCCGTACACAACTTATGCAGCATCGAGAAAGCATAGTTCAAAATTGGCGGTCCCACTTTTCCATACCGCTTCAAAACCCCATCTCGCTCAAATCAGTTGGCAGCGGGACAATTTGGGGCAGAAGGCCTCCAGTTGGGGATTATCCGGTACATTGTCCTCCCAACAATGAACACGGGCCTGACGCGCCAGAGGGTGAACACGTGAAAGGAGGGGCGTAAGAGTGGAGAAGGAAACTCAAGGTCGCCAGCGACGGGAAAAGGGGTTTCGAAATTGGCGCGCAAGTTTTGCCGCATTTGCTCACACGGACAGCCAGCGCCGCCCTGGTGGTTCAACTAATGTCTTGTTCAAGATGGCCGCCGTGTTACCGCAGTTAACCAAATTCATTTTTACATCCCCCAAAAATTGGTAGCTTGCCAGCACAGTTTCCTGACGGGACGGTTAGTTGAAACTAATGTGTGCACATTTTCACTTCTGTGCCCCTCTTCTTATGAACAGAGGCAGAATTGAGTGTATATATTTCGATATGTCATAAACGTTTCATAAATTGAACCATGAGTTCTTATCATATAAATTGTTTTTATATGGTTATTGTGCAGAGTTTTGCGAATGCTTTCAAAGTTACCTATCATGTCGTCCCAACCGTGTTCCAATCAATAATAGTCGCTCAATAACTTTTTTCCGATTCCGGAGTTCCCCAAGGGTCTTTTCTTGGCCCCCTGTTATTTATAATCATCGTAAATGATTTAGCGTCATATGTTAAAAATACCGAGTTGTTGTCTTCATATGACATAGAACTTTTTATGAATGTTCATACACTATAGTCGACTGCGAAACTTTACAGATTGATGTGTCGTGTATAGTTCAGTGGTGTAAGGTGAATAGCTGGTCACTGAACCCTCTAAAAACAAAAAGTCTTGTCGCTTTGCACATGTCGTAATGTACTACATAACGATTTTATAATAAAAGAAACTTCAATCGAACGCATATCTGTTTTAAGAGAATGGCGTGAGCATAAATAATGAACTGGCGTTTACTTTTATGCGCCCTCTATTTTTGGCAGTGCGACAAAGATATCGGGAGTGATATCTCGCATCACGTAGAAGTTTAAAAACCCTGTTTTTTATAATTCTTTTAATTTTCTCTTTAGCTTTGACAAGACTTGACTTTTTGTTACCTGAAATTCTTCGTCAAGGAGTTCCGAACGTTTCGGGGTCGACTTGACTCCTTCTTCAGGTGTGACCCCGAAACGTTGGGAACTCTTTGTTTCTAAACTTTTGGTTTGAGTTTTCTTTTTTTTCGAATTGTTCCCCAAATCAGACAGATTTGTGTCGAAGATGTTTACATCGAAGTCTTCCTCAGAAACGGAGTCAACTGAAATTGAAAGTGTGCAAAAACGCTTAATACACATCGTTTACGGCCGCTATCTTCAGCGCCGCCTTTATATTGATTACAACTTCCTTCTAGATAAGTTCTTGTTGATGCCATTGTCTGACAAAAGAACAGAACATGACTTGAACTTTTTACAGACGATAGTAAATGGAATTATAGAAAATGATTCGCTTTTTTTCACTGTTAATATCCATGTCCCCTCCCGTTTGACTAAGCATCACTCTACTTTTCATGTCCATATCATATGCAGATCTTCATCCTTGTTGCGCATGCAATCACTGTTCAATCGCTTTGGGTGTGGTCTAGTATAAGGTTTTTACTACATGCAAGATCTGCAGCCAGAGTTTAGTGAGTGCGCGAAATATGTTGTGCTCCAAAATGTCGCACCGTGTCTTTTTTGGTAGTCACACTTGGTTGATTGGTCGATTTTTGAACAGGCAGCGCTTCATCTCTTCACCCTGCCAGTGTCCAGTATTAACGTTGAGAGGGCATTCTCGATGCCCAAGGCCATTAAAAGCAAAGAATGAGCCTGGATCAACAGGGAGAACCTGGAAACGTACTTATGTGTTCACCATAATAAGATCACGTCATCCTGATGTACAGAAGGTGAAGTTTCATGTTTTTTAGGCACTGACTTGTTTGTACTTCAGTGTTTTTTTTTTTTTTGTTTTTCTACAGTTTCACACATTTGCCAAGTAAAATTTCAATCTATTTTTTTATGTATCTGTGCCGTTATTCCTTGAAGGATCAAAAATATCAGAGTTACAGGATCATCTGATCCGGTGTCCGATGGTGTTTCTTTCATATTCACCGAAAAAGAAAAACGGTAAGAAAAACGGTAAGAAAAACGGACAGGTTTACTATGGCAGGAATGTGTAGAGTTCGGGTCGTCCCAAAGCGGAGAGAAAGGACGAGGAGAATGTGCTTGTAAACTCTAACTATATTTTATTTTGCAACTTGAACGGGAGGACCGATACGTGGTCCCCACACCTGTGCCGGGCGGACAGCATCGGGGTTCGACTCGTCGGGGTCCCTTTCTTTTTTCTCTTCCCCGACGATATCCTCCTTTCCGGTCCTCCTCGCAACGCGTCTCTCCGTCCTGGCGGCTCTCTTTGTTTCTCAAAGGGAGGCAGGCCGGGGAGAGATATCTGATTCCCGATAGTGCTTGCCTCTTCCGTCTCGTGTCGGCTTCTTCTCATCTGAGAAACCGCCTTGGCAGGTGGCTACGACTACGCCGACGTCGCCACAAATGTATTTCAGTTGTTCTGCATCTCGGGTTGCTCTAGACCAAGGATGGGCAGTATTTCAAATACAAGTATTCCAAATACTTTGTGTATTTTGCATTTGTATTTAATTACAAATTAGGTAATGTATCTGACGTGTGTATTTAAATACGAAAACGTGGGTATTTTAAATACAATTGTAATTAAATACAATTTGGTGGGCGAAAATACATCCCTTAAATTTATTGTCACTGTCCAGAGCAGGAAGAAAACTACGTTCTGCACCAAATGCAGTGTCTCTCGATCAAGCACAAGCGTTTAGTGACTTTGTGATTACGGTGCTAGTCCAAGACAAGAATACTGACGAAATCGACGTTCACAGGCAGACTGGCTAAATAAGTGCCTGTGACAACTTGCGATGCTTTGCAGCCTGATTTCCATCCACATTTTTGCCTGGAACATTCTAAATGCGCGCGTTGTTCAGATTTTCATAACTGGTGCGAGTTGCAACAATAAAAAATTCTCTAGCTAGTGCTGCACATCTTGGTCGTCTCGGTTCTTTGTTGGTCTATACCAAAATGTAATCGACAAAAAAAAAGCTGCTTGAAGCTTTGTACTTTTTTCACATATTACGTACAAGCTGATTACATTTTCATTTGGTGATTATATTTCTATTACGTAACTAGAGCCTCGAACACTTCCTAACTCCCGAGCGTGCGATGCAAAATTAAAATGAGATACCCAGAAACCCGTTGCAGGTGCCCTGAAGTCGCTGACGCAAATTTTGAGGAATGTATTTGGAAAATTATTTGGAGGAGACCAAATATATTTGGTCGTATTTGTATCTTTTACTTAATACTTTTTGGAAATGTAATTATATATGTAATTTAATACAATTTTGACGAAGTATTTTGTATTTGTATTTCGCTACATATTTGCATGTATTTTGCCCATCCCTGCTCAAGACACAGCTTACCTTAGATAAAAGCTTAAACAGTTCCGTTGGTTAACCGAACAGGTTGTGGTTGACCTTTGCCCTTCGGAGGTGACGTGGACGATGCTTAGTGGCCCATGCGTCTATTGCTCCTTATAGTCGGTGCGAGGATAGCAATGCCGTAGGAGCTTCGCTTCAAGTGCGAGCTTGCTGCTTTGATAGCGCTTTGTCGCACTCACAGTGAAGACCCGGCGGTAGACAACAAGTGTGCTGGAGACGGAGCTTCTAGCGAGTATTTAAAAGGTTAAAAGCGCAAGACCAGACGAGGAAAAAGAAGGTAACTCACATGACACGGACAGGCACTAATCGACGGTGACAGGCTAAGAATTCTAGTGAGCTCTTAACCCTTTACCGACGATGTCTATTTGACAGCATGTACGATCGCCGGGGATTTCATTTGACGTCACCACGAAGGCACGCCAAGTTTACTCGTTTCTATTATTATGTGCAGTGGTTTTTGGTCTGAAGACACTATAGATATTATTTGGCTTCTAGAATTTTGTTCTATACCTTCCCTATTGAAAATTCCATCAAGCTACGTAATTTGGGACACTGACTGCCAATCAGCAGCCTTGGTGGAACGTGATGGACCATCAGACGTCATCTGATGGTCCATCAGATGACTTCAGACTGCCACTGCCAAGGGAATTTCATCAACAAGGGCAGCATTTATATAAGAGTAAAGCTATACGCACTCATAAATATCGCCAAATGCCTCGATAAAACAAAATGTTCGAGAAAAAAAAAAAAAAAAAAAAAGCAGCACCACCGCGCATCGAACCCGCGAACACGTGAATACAAATCGGACACCTTAACCGCTATGCTACGCCACCGTTAGAGAAACTCGCATGACTATTCGTTTTATACGAAATGCTTCGGCTACAAATGCAGTTAAGTCGTCAGCGTGTTATGCAAAGCACTCGTACATCACTCGCCGTACTTCAGTTCTACTCACCTGCCATGTAGAGTACTTTCGCGTCGTAGAACGATCCTTTTGTTCGCGCATCACCGGCCCAGTAGACCTGGTACACCCTGTCGTCTTCAACTACACCGCTAAAGTCCCTTACATCGTCGGAACTCACAACAGGCTGGGTCTTGTCGAGTAGAAATTCTACTAAAACATAAGACATTGTAGAGCCCGGGCAGGATCGACAGGTTGGAGCAAGCGGGCAAACAAAACGAGTCGAGAGCGATCGTTCATGAAGGCTCGGCGAAGCCTCTATGGGCGAAGCGAAGTGCGAAGTGTCGTGTTCGGCGCTTCGGCGAGCTTCTGATCAAGGTTGTCGGTCGGTTGCGTGTCATATCTCTAACGTCAGCGATTTTATGGGCTCACGTCCCAAAATCGTTTTCTCGTGCATAGATTACTTTTCGTATTCATAGATATGACGAAATAGTGGTATCCGAACGAACTTTACGTCCTTTGACCGTACGTCTGTCTGCACGTCAAAGCTTTCTGACGTACAGTCAGAGACAATCGATGTACAGTCAGAATCACCACCAAGACATCCTGATGGCATTTCGCGGCGGCCGACTGCCACCAGGAAACCATCAGAAAGCCGACAAGCGGGGTCTGACTGGAGTTTGACTGTCGGTCAGAGTAACTTGTTGGCCAATCAGACATGCTTGACGTACAGTCAGGCACAGTCAGCGGTCCACTAGAAAACATTGACTGCCAAACAGGGTTACATTGATGGATTTTTTCTTCGGGTTATTATGTTAGCTGAAATAAAGGTACTATTTATCAGTAGAAATCTAACAGGCCTTGGTCCCACTACTATGAGGGTCCTTTGCAAAATGAAGTATTATTTCTTTTAGAGCGCAGCTCTTAGGCGCCCGTTTCCGGCTTGAGCGGCGTCGCCGTCGGCGTAACTGCGCGGTGCAATATGGGTAAATTCCCCGCTAAATCTAGCAGAAAAATTTCCCCGCTAAATCTAGCGGAAATATTTCCCCGCTAAATCTAGCGGAAAAACTTCCCCGCTAAATTTAGCGAGAAAATTTCCCCGCTTAATTTAGTGGAAAATTTCCCCGCTAAATCTAGCGGAAAACTATCTCCACTAAATCTAGCGGAAAAATTTTTCCGTTTAATGGAGCGGAAAAATTTCCCCGCTAAATCTAGCGGGAAAATTTCCCCGTTAATTCTAGCCGAAAAATTTCCCCGCTAAATCTAGCGGAAAAATTTCCCCGCTAAATCTAGCGGAATGATTTCCCCGCTAAATCTAACGGAAAAATTTCCCCGCTAAATCTAGCGGGAACATTTCCATGGTATATTTAGCGGAAATTTCCCCGCTATATTTAGCGGAAAAATTTCCCCGCTATATCCAGCGGAACAATTTCCCGCCATATCTAGCGGAAGAATTTTCCCGCTAAATCTAGTGAAAAAATTTACCCGCTAAATCTAGCGGGAAAAATTCTCCGCTAAATCTAGCGGAAAAGTTTCACCGCTAAATCTGGCAGAAATATTTCCCCGCTAAATGTAGCGGGAATATTTCCCCGCTAAATCTAGCGGAAAGTTTCTCTCGAGGGTCACGTGACCCCCGCCGAGGTCACTTGACTCCCAGGTCACATGACCCCCTCCCCAAGTTCACATGACCTCGGGGGGGGGGGGGGGAGCAGGGCGGCCACGTGACCACACCCCCCATGTCACGCCCCCCCCCCCCTTCCCCGAGAACCCGTAACCCTCAGTACCTTTCCCTCCTCCTCCTCAAGAGCTGCGCTCTAATTCGGCGTTACAGGGGGTTGTAAACGGCTTTCATTTTTTTTTGTCCTTTTAAACTTCCAACAGGAGTGCTGCTGTTCGCCCTTAACATAATGTTCAATGTGGGCTCAATTCTACGCTGCAATCCTCATAACTCAGAGGGGACTACACGGAGGATTTAGTGTTGAGTGCCCGCTTTGTATAATAGAGTCATCTAAAAGAATTGGCCAAATCATCACGTTTTATTTAGTGCTCGAGCAGGTTCTGCCGCACCTTCGACTGCTTCGGCACAGAAAGTTGTCCCCGAGTAGAGCTGCACTCGAAGGGATTGACACAAATCCGGTTCATTGCGTTTCCTTGCGTTAAAGAATACAGTAGCTGTCGCAGCTTACACGCAAACTGCTGAACGTTGGCTACACGCATAAAGTTGGGCGAGTTGGTTTGACATCATCAAAGGGGAACAGCGCGAAAATAAACGAGGGACGAGAACTAGAGGTAATCCCTGACAGGAGGATGATTGAACCAGCGCCGTGTCTGTCGTTACCTCTTCTTCTCGTACCTCGTTTATTTTCGCGCTGTTCCCCTTTCGTAAACGTTGGCTCTTGTGCGCGAGTACGAGCTCCAGCCGAACGACGACGTACGTCTTGCGTTTAATCTGCGTCGGCGTGGTTTCGTCTAATCTAGGCAATCCAGTACTACGGCCTCCTAATTTAGGAGGCGGTGGCTAGACGTTTACGGCACTCAATAACAACTGATCGAATTACACGTAACTGATTACATTTTGGAGTAATTGTGTAATAATTTGATTACAGTTTTAGCAGGGTGTCGAACCGGAACCGAACCGAACCGAAAACCGGAACCGAACCGGTATTTTTTCCGGAGCTGAACCCGAACCCGAACCGTTATATAGTTATCGCGATGAACCCGAACCGGAACTGAACCGGAAAAAAAATAACGGTTACCGGCTCATGTCAAAACGGTTCGGCCAGGCGCTGTTGACAATGAATGTGCCATCAATGCCATTTGTTTTTTAAGTGCCGTCAACTGACACACACCTCGCTTACATATTTTTCTTCTCCACTCAGTCTTAGGAATATAAACGCTGCATCCATGAATCTTGACATAGGAACCAGTATTGCGCTGGTCGCGGCTTGCACGGAAGAAAGAGAATTGGAAGGCTGTAAACAAAAAAAAATCGCGTCACGGGATTTTATTTTTTTACAATCTCGTAAATCCTGAATGCTGCTGTGTGCTCATTTCATAACACGTTTCTAGAACGTGATGTTGCAATTTTTTTTTTATTTTGATGTTATTTTGATGTTACAATTTGTCATTTATAATTTCCGAACCGGTTCGCGAACCGGTTCAGCGCCCCGAACCGGTTCGCGACCTGGTTCGCGGATCGAATTAATTGAACCGGAACTGAACCGGAACAAAATAAATTTACCTGAACCTGAACCGTAACCGAACCCGTATTTTTTTCGGTTCGACACACTGATTTTTAGGAAGTAATCCTAACAGTCATTTGATCACTTTTGAAAGTACTAAATTAATCGTAACCGCTTCTAAAGGCTCTCTTTGTTCGTTCAAGTTGCCTACCGAGGTACCCCAAAACAAATTCCTGACAGGAGGATGATTCTACCAAATTTGTGGATTACGACGTAGTTCGCAATTCGGTGGTTCTACACCGAAAGTGAACAGTACAAACGACCCGTTTTGAAACCGGCAGAAAACTCTAGTTATGAAACTCTGAAATAATCGGAGAGGTAATGGTAACGTTTTAAGGTAACTGCCAATTACCCTTCGTCTTCACTAATCGAGTAATCTAACTGAATATTTTTTAAGAGAAGGTATTTACAATTTTAATCGCTTTTTTTTCTCGAGTGGCACGTGTTAGACAGGTATTGGCTAATTGCGGTTGAAGCTTTCTCTCCCACTCTCTTCAGTGTCTGGTGTGTGACGCTACGGGAACAAGAACGAGCAAGGGAGATCTCGTAATTCGGTACGCGCTTCCCGCGCTCACTTCAGGTAGTTTCAGAAAGGATCAAATAAAAAAAAAAAAAAAGCCTAAAGTTAGGTCCATAAAAAAAAAAAAAAAAACCGCATCTCCACGTGGTAAATGATGTTGATCGGGGCGAAGCTCTGGTGGTGCTTGTCTGCGTAGACGCTGAGCCGCTGCATGACGAGCCTTTCGTTCGTTTTCATCAATGTCACGCTGCGGTCAAATGCTCGAATGCGTATATAACCACGTTCCATACCACACGTTTTCTTTCTGACATGAATGAAAACGAGCGAAAGACTCGGCATGCTGCGGCTCACCGTCTACGCAGACAAGCACCACCAGAGCTTCGCCCCAATCAACATCATTCACCGCGTGGAGATGCGTTTTTTTTTTTCCCCTACACGAGCACGGAAGCACGTGCTCGCGTGCTCGTGACCCGACGGCGGACGGACATACGGACATGGCTAGCCCCTAAAGGGGTATTCACGCGAGGGAGATATCCCGGGAATTTTTGCCCGGCACGCGCATCCCACGACGAAAACGTCAGGCTTTGCGATGTGCAAAAGCCTCGCGTTTTCATATCCAGATGCGCGCGTGTGGGGGAGAAATCCCCGGAATTTCTCCCTCGTGTGAATACCCCTTAAAGGGGTCATGAAACGATTTTCCTACTTCTTCCTTCTTAGCTTTGATCCTCAACTCAAATGCGAATTGTTAAATCACGTGGTAGTGACATTCCTTCGGCACCGGTGCGATGACTCCTAGGTTCCACCGTGCTTTTTATGCACACCATAGAAATTGTCATTCCCCAGTGACAATAAGTTCCGTCAGGGCACTCATTGGCCACGAACGCGAATCCAAATATTCGTCGACGGTTTGATTGTTGACGAGCGCATACGTCCGAGTGACGCAGTTCTCGTGTCCAATGCGTGAGCTGGGCTCGGTGATGTCAGTTTGGCGCCGGTTACGCGCTTTTGGAACCGCATCTGTATCATAAAGAAAAGGCGGAGAGCTTTCGAAGGCAAGAAGGTACAAGATAGTCCGCTATATTTTCAAATGTTCGTACCGAAAAGCTGGCTTTTGACTTTCTAGCCTCTTTCTTTTGGCCAACTAAACGATATGCGATTAGTAAAGTCCCAATTTAAAATCATTCATCCCAACTCAAAATTCGTTTCATGGCCCCTTTAAGGAGCTTCACCCATAAAACTTTACTCCCCTTGTTTGTGCCTTTTCAGCTCCCGACGAAGCGCTCTCCCGGCCTGCAGTAGAGCACGGGGCGAGGAATCTATAGTGCATTCACACGACCAGCATAACGGTTATCAGTAAGGGCATTGGGCTCGTGCCTGTGTGCCACGCGCGGAGTATTACCGACTGCTTCGCCGCCGACCATAGAGGCGTATTCACACCGGGGAGAAATCCCTCCCTTTGCTCCCCGAGGCGACTATCACATGGCAACGACGTCACGTGAATTCAGTTTTTTAGCTACTTGATTGGCTCTATCGGATCGAACCGTTAACTGCGCTTGGAGTTAAAGTGACACGAAGTATACTACCGAGCTTCCGAAAATCGGCACGTGACTTTCGAAATGGGTTCTATTGCGACGTACTCAAAGCTCGTAAAGCTGCGGTACCACTGGTAATATTGCGGTTATGCCACATTAGTCATAAAAAAAGCAAGAAACCGTCTGAAATCATGTTCGAATCATACATGTGTATCAAACAACATGATTAGAACGTGCCTGAGGCGCATCCGCGGGTAATTCTGTCACCATGTCTGCAGCGAACGCCGTCCCTCTTGTACAATGTACGAGCAGTGGGACTCCGGCTGAAGACCTGCCGAAACGAAAAGACCTCAACTTGTCGGGAATGCGAGATGCGGCTTGTGTCCGTAATTGGGAGGAGGGTCTATCTCTACTCACTTCTCGTACTCTGGCTTGAGTCCGCAGTCCTGGTATCCGACTGCGACCTCGTGGACTCCGACGAAGAGCAGCAGATGCGCGTTGAAGGCGAAGCTGCAGACCGCAGTCGCCAGGATGGCCAGCTTGGGTCTCAGCCTCGTCGAGCCCAGCTGCAGCCGCCACAGCGGAAAGCGGATGGCCACGAAGCGCTCTGTTGTGAACCCCACCGTTAGCCACACGGAGCAGCAGCTGAAGGCCGAGGATAGGAAGACCAGGATCTGACAGCCACCGAACCGGTACACCTGGGCAACAGGGAAACATTGGCCTGCTTAAGAAGTCTCATCGATACCTATTTGTAATGCTTACACGAAAAGAGGGTGAGAGAAGAGTCAAGATGAGAGCTCGTAGGCTCGCCAAAAATCTGAGCTCTGATTGGGAGATCGTGGGATTGACACGAAGGCTAAGTGCCTGTTTCTCTAACCACGGTCTTCCTTCAGTCAGAGGGAATAATACGGTCAACTGAGTTTTGTGCCACGTCTCGCGTCCAAACGCAGGACGCTGGCGTTCTTCGCCGAAAGCAGTTTGAAGGGTGAGCTGAAATAAAGGCAGCTTCACGTCTATTCCTATCCTTGCAACCAGAGCTCGCTGCTATGATGTCCCCACGCGCTTTCTTCCTCACACTCAGCGTCTCTTTGCATGTACCAGCAAGAACTGAAATAAAAGTTGGAGCGCAGTCGATTTGGCAAATCCGCACAAGAGACGCGGAAGAAGAAAGAAGACACGCACTGTCTTTGACCAATACCACCTAAATTACTAGGCCTACAACTGACGCCATCGTTAGTGGACCCGCCCAAGCGGCAAGCGCGCCGAAGTTCGATAAGAGTCGTCGCATAACGGCAGAGTGTTCCACGTCGCTGCGCTCTAGCGTCATGCTCGATGTGAGCCGCATAAAAGACTCCCTGGCGGCGGTGCTAACGCGAGCTAGACGGCACTGCGTTGATCCCTGTGTGATGACGTCTGGGAGGAAAGGCGCAGCCCTTGTCTTCAAGGTGGTATTGCTCTGACACAGTTGAGATGTCAATCATCGACGCAAGAAGTTGATAGGTATACAGTACAGTTACCCATCGGCTAAAAAACGCGTGCCGGAGTCAGTCCTTTAAGCTTTCAAATAGAGGGAGACAAAATATGCACATCAACCCACCTGAACGCCGTTAGCACCTACTTTTGAGCTACTCCTATTAAAGGGCCGGTGCACCGATTTTATGATGAAAAAAATTTTAATCTCGTAATTTTTGCGTTGTTTATCGTGTCCCGGAGAATAGCGAACGCACTTACTTTATTAAATATGTCGCGATTCCGCTGCATAATCGCAAAGCAAAAGTCAAGCTTTTTCCCCCACCTGCTGCCCCAAGCAGCAGCCGAATGAACTACGGCGAAAAGATTACGTGACCTCGCTTGGCTCTAATCTGCAGCCTAAAGCGCGAAACACATGTACGACGAAACCGTCCAATCCGACGTCCGACCGCGCAATACGGCGGTCGGTGGCGAGGGTTTTCAACGCTCTCCGATGCTAAGAAAACCCTCTCCCCCCAAGGTCATTCCGGCAGTCCGCACGTCGGATCGGAAGGTTTCGTCGTACATGTGTTTGCCGCTTAACGCCCGCTAATATCAGCAGAGAGAGGGAAAGGAGGCGTCCTGTAAGATAGCACACGGGAAGCTACACGGCACTCCGAATGACGTCACTGGGAGTGCGACCAGGTGTGACCCTGAAGACTGGGAGCGAGTTGAGGGGTGCCCGAAATGCCAATATCTATCTTTTTTTTTACGCAACAACTAGGGCACGCAGGCGAAATCGGTTTTCTGTTCTTTACTTCAGAAGTGTCAGAGGGCAACTTCCAGAAATCTTTGACCTAAGTCCGGAAATCGTTGCACCCCCCCCCCCCCTCCCTTTTAAGCTAAAAGCCGTCAGCGAGCTCTTTCTCTCAAAAGCGCTATTTTAGTGGAAGCGTTGCTGCGCAGTGTAGCATGATCTCCCTTTTTTGGGAGAAGATAGACTTCAAGTCTGGAAAGGGGGGGGGGGGGGGGGGGCTCCTCTTTCCCTTTCCCCTTCACGGTCTCGGAAAAGGGGGAGGGGGCAGAAGGGTACCCCCAGCCTCAAGACATTAAACCAAATCGGTTGGTGCAAATGTGTACCCTCCCGCCTCTGAGGTCACGAAACCTCAGGGGGGTCACGTGACCTCGGGGGGGGGGGGGGTGTCACGTGACCTCGGGGGGGGGGGGGGTCACGTGATCCCCCTTTCCCGAGGTCACCGAGGGTACTCGCGGTCTTCCCGAATTAACCCAAGCTGTTCCCGAGGTCCTCCCGAAGGAACCCGAGGTCCTCCCGAGGTCCTCCCGAGGTCCTCCCGAGGTCTTTGGGGGGAGGGGGGGGGGGAGGGGGCTCGCGGTTACGCCGACGCCGCTCAAGCCGGAAACGGGCGCCTAAGAGCTGCCTTCTAAAGATTATTGAGACTGAAAACTGTAAGAAATAAATCACGCCGGGAAACGGGTACGCAAAAGGAGCGTGTACGCTACAAAGATTAACTTGCGGAAGATACAAACAAACATAACATAGCGAACCAAACATGGCCGCACCTTATTGCTCGTCAGCGCACACAAGGGGGGTTCTCTCCTTTACCTAACGAATGACAATGTCAGCCAAGTCTAGCGTTCGGCTGGCCACCATCCGATTCCCTGCCGCGCCCGTCACACCTGTGCAAGGGCTGCAAAAAGAAATTCAATGCGACCACCGAACAGCGTAGCGGCAAGACCAACGCTTGAAGGAGTCTTCCTCGCCCCACTAAAAGAGCTCGGAGCCTAGGTGGCGCAGCAGGGTACCCCGCGATAAAGTAACTGTACGTGCTCCACCTTGCGGAGCAGAGTACCGCAATGGTGCTTCCAGGGCGGCCATGCTGGGTCCGAAGCCGCACGGCGAGAAGCGACTGTCGCTTCTGCAGGTGCCGCCGATGCGCGAGCTACGCCATCGTTCTCCGTGACGTATTCTTCGCAGACTTTGAAAGCATGTTTTAAAACATCGCTCGCGTTATAAAACAACGCGATTATACTGTATCCAGTGTCTACACATAATGTTGAATGGTCAAGGAACCTTCCAGTTCGTTCTATTTTAGTGTAGGATGTATATTTCGCAAACGCAAAGCGAGAAACATGACCCGCCCGAAACTCGGCGCCTGCAAGGTCGTTTTTCCGCACGAAGGTCGGATCCAGCTCTGTGTACGTGACAGCTTCTCAGCAAAGACGGAGTTAGCGGCGAATGGAAAAGGAACGCGATACGCTGGCGTTGCAACCAGAGCCTATACAGCTACTCTATAGCGCAATCGAGAGAGCACGGGTCACATTGCACGAGAACGTCGTTGCTGGCCAGCTGCCTCATGTCGATTCTGCCAGAGAAACATTTGGCCAACTGTCAACAGGAGCTGGGCGAAGCCCCCACGGGAGTGCCTACTGCCCGACACAAAAGTCCAGAAGCCCGTACCCCGGACGCCATGGTGCACCAAGCGCCAAAATTGGCGCGCGACCGGACAATCGGAGAAAGCATTGGTGTTTGTCTCCACCTGCCCACCGTTGGGGAACTTAGGGTCGGGAACAATGCCCCAGCGGTGGAGTCGTTGTCTTGTTGGAAGAACACCCCAGCCCCGACACCACTCAGAATCCTTCACAGGTTCGGGAAGGCTATGAGGAACCAAAGAGCTCCACGGAAAGGCGTTCGTCCGATCCCTCTGCTCAAGAGTGATCCGGGTCACGCAGAGCTCCTCGACGACACGAGGTGGTGGAGCCTCGCCTTTTTCGAGGTCTGGTGACGCCTGTCTCAACTCCTCATGGCAAGCCAGCACCGCATGGTAAGACGGTGGCGCTCCTTCTGCGCTCGGGTAAAGATTCCCCAACCGGGCGTGGAACAAGCACTCGGCGCGAGGGCCCTGGACAGTAAAAAGAGCCAGGGACTGTGCTGGGGGACCGTGTAATCCAACACCCCTCAAACAGTGTAGAGGGAGAGCGGGAGGCAGGCAGTGTCGACGCAGGGCATGCCCCTGCCGCCCAGTGACGTGGAAAGGCGGAGCACTGACTTCGTTACAAGCTCCAGTAAAACCTCCAGTAAAACCGGGAGACATGAGGTGACTGGCCGAGTGAACAGGGGGAAGAGGAAGTCCAAAGTGAGCACCATAGAAAAGGGGCTCACAAGACGTAGCTCTTACTAGGTAAGCTCTGTCGCGGAGGGAGAGTGTAAAGGTGCCCGCAACAACCACCTACTTTCAAGCGCGGAGTCCACAACCTCCCACGTGCGGGGAGCCACTTCACGAGAGTCGAAAAATCACGTCGAGAACTCGCAGCTCGTTCACGACCTGGATGTCCGTAGGTAGAGCGGAATGGGAACCTAAAAATCTCTAAAGTTTGACTCTTGGTAGTGTTTAAACACGCTCCAGGGACAGCGCCGTACGCTGTTAGAGAAAAGGGTCTCTATAGTCCTTCCTAAAGGGAGAACGCTTTTGTAATCTACTTTCTTTAGAAAGGGAGAAACTTTCGTCCTGGTAAGCAGGGTAGCAAAGCTACTCCCTTGCCTGCATTTCATTATGGCGGCCCCGAATTGTGCGAATCGAGCTAAATAAGACTTCACGCGGACGCTACGTCTATTCTACGGGCGAGAGGAGCAGGAAATGGAAGGCGTAGCACGAGCTTTCCACGAACTGTATTTAGTTTCGAAGTCAGCTTCCCCCGCAAATAAAGAAACTTGCATTTTGAAATCAGTTACTCAGTCTTGTCGTCGTCAGCACTCCGATGTTAAACGTAGAGAACCGATACCCAGTTACTTCGCGTACTTTACGTGATACATTTGTTATTCCTCAAGCCACGCTTCCTTCGTCAACCGCACGTCACGGACGAGTTGTAAACCATTCTCGAAACCGAAGAGCAAATTTGAAGCAGCTGTTGCTCGAAACCAGAAATTATCGCGAAGCATAAAATAAGGTTAATTCGCTTGCCTCCGGATGGCGGGGTTAAGCAGAGTAACTGCAAGTAGCTAAGCTAGATGGCGCTAGGTATCGATCAATTCATGATCTACAAAAATAACGTTATTTTCTCACGCGACCATTGCCCCGCGGGTCCTTGGGGGCCTTTATATATTGAGTATATTGAGTGCATACACATACGAAAAATATATTGATATTTTTGCATTATATATAATATATATATGGCAAATATATTGAGTGCATACACATACGAAGCAAACACAAACTTCAATACAACAGCACACGAACCCGATTACTACTTCTCAGCTCCGCGTTTCCACTTTTTATACTCGTCGTATTGAAGGTACGGATTTTCTCGATGACCGCGTAACCCAAAAATAATATAGCCAGCATGTTGATTTTCTTTTTCAGTAATGTCATATTTTGAACAGCTCGGGTGATGAATGTTTTAGTAACAAGCAAACGCTGATGGCTTAAATATTTGAAAGCCAATGGAACAAGCCGCTCCACTGCGGTTCAGAACCATGTGTTTGCTTCCCCGCACGGCCTGTCGTAGCCAGTTTTTCTATATTCTAGTGTTTGTTTTTCTATATGTGCTGTTCGCGTGCGGCTGCAATTCCCGTCTTGAGTTAATCTCCGTAGAGCGAGTATTCACTGAGCTTGAAGCGATGCTTCACGGGCAGAGAAATCGCTTTTCGATCAACTTGAATGAGTCAAAGCCGCGACTTCCGGCAGGTGTTAAGTGTACAGAGCTACGCTGTTGTGAGTTCGAATTGGAAACAGTTCCTCCGGGAACCGTAGTATATTTAAACAACAAAACAAAAACGTATATATATATATATATATATATATATAGATATATATATATATATATATATATATATATATATATATATATATATATATATATATATATATAAAACGTGAAAGCTACACTAATGCGGTTTGTGCAGGTGGGTTTACGGCCAGGCGGACATTATGTGGGTGGCTAATCTTTGGGATAAGTCGGCTAATTAATTAAAATTCGTTAATTAACTTTTTAATTACTGAAAATAAACATATGGTTTCAATCAGAAACTGCTGAGCATCATCGAAAACCCATACATCAACTATTTTTAGCAGATTATAACGCCGGGGCAGCATTTTACGGCGTTCTGTAAAAACGCTCCTTGAGACGCGATTCTAGATTTCGGTTTCTTATCGGAGCGCATCTACGCGCCAGCAATCCTGCTCCCCGGTGGTCGCGGCGCGTAGCCACCTCCTCGCCTCCCTTGTAGAATGGAAGGAAGCACGGTGCGCGTGTGTTGCGCATCTCAGCCACTGGGGAGCAGGGCCGCGGGTGCGGTGATGCGCTCCGATAAGAAACCGAAATCTAGAAACGCGTCCAAATGGAGCGTTTTTACAGAACGCTGTAAAATGCTTCCCCGGCGTTACATCCTTCCAAAAATAGTTGATTTAGTGGTTTTCGATGACGCTCTACAAATTTCTAATTGAAACCTTATGTCTATTTCCACTAATTAAAAAGTTAATTAACGAATTTTAATTAATTAGCCGACTTATCGCAAAGATTAGCCACCCGCATAATGTCCGCCTGGCCGGATAACCCACCTGCACAAACCGCATTAGTGTAGCTTTCACGTTTTTTTTAAACAAAAGTGTAAGAATAATATAAAAACACCCTATATATATATATATATATATATATATATATATATATATATATATATATAAGTCAAAGATGCGTACTGTCGGAGTTACTAATTCGAAGTTTATTTTCAACGTTTCGAGCGGGGACCGCTCGAAACGTCGTAATAAAGTTCGAATTAGTAACTCCGACAGTACGCATCTTTGACATATTAACTTTTCCCGGTCCATTGTTCTTATATTTACCTTACTTCACACACATATATATATATATATATATATTTAGTAAAGCTATACGCATTACGTCGTGCACCTCGACCGGAAACCTCTTTAGGAACGACGCAAAACTCGCATAAAACGAATGGTTAGAATGAGCATCCGAAGCGGTAGCGTAGGTCAGCGGTAAGGTGTCTGCCTCAAACGCAGCGAATCCCAGTCCAATCCGTAATGTGGCCTTACTCTTTTTTTTTTTCGCTCAAACATTTTTTTTTTTGTTAAGCATTTGGCGATATTTACGACATTTCTTTTTTAACGATTAACACAAACACAAAAAAAGTCTTGTCGACGAAACTTCGCAGAACTAAATGGTATGTATATCTTTTTTTTCCAAGTTTCCCAGCTTTTTCTACAGTCTCGGGTATTCTACATCATGATCAACTTCCCCCAGCTCGACTGCGCACTCACTGTTTTCTCTTGTATGTGACTTTTTTCATGTATGAGACACCGTTTCCGGATGTGCAAACCGGGGCAGCGGAGCGTGGGTTACGACATGATACGAATTTATTTCTCACCACAGATGCATATGGTGAATGGGAGGCCAAAGAAAAAAGCTGCAGAAATGCAGCTTGACAAAGCTGCGGTCCCGGCCCCATTTAGCAGCCACCACAGAGCACAGGAAAATCTATTTACAAAGCGTGTGAGTGTGACACATAATGGACAACGTGCAGTGCTAAATGAACAGTTTAAGGATAATGCTTTTAGACAGATGTACAACATCGACATTTCTATCAAAATAGCTATTGAGTAAAACAGGCAAATTGAAACTTATTCTCCGTTTGCCATAATTGGTCCTACACTTCGGAATCTGCAAACGCTGGTGATTTCTATATAACATTGATTGTGTTGGATGTATGTAGGGGACATTAGGCAATTATTCTAATCACCTTTTTGTGCAGTAAATGTAGTGTACTTAAATTCGAGAAAGATGTATTTCCTCAGACTAGATTGCAATGACACAGATGAGAATAAAATAACGAACTATAAAACCCTCTTTACACTTGTTTGAAGAATATGTCTGTATTTATTAAGAATTCCCACAATTCTTCCCAGTTTAGCGCAGAGATATTAAACATGATTACTTCAAAACATGTTTTTCGAGAAAAAAATTCCAAGCGTTTTAATTCTGCTTACAAATTCACTATTTAACGAGCCAAAATTAAGAGGATCGTAAGGTTCATTACTCGGACCATATGGGCGGAACATCACCGGTTTTATTTTGGATAGATTAATATGAAAACAGTTCTCTTTAGCCCGAGTTTTCTACTTTAAAAAAAAAAAAAAACATTAGTTTTATCCCTCAGACCCGCTTCACATATGTCTGAAAAAAAAATATACTTGTATCATCGTCATAGATTATATGTTTGCATTCTCAGTCAATCTTCACTATGTCGTTACTACACAATAAAAAAAACAAGTGGTCCCAGTATATTCCCTTGCGGTACTCCTGATGAAGTGCTTAAAAGGGTTGAGTGTTGGTCATTGAATAGAACAAACTGAGAGAGATATTGTAGATATGATTTAATAAAGGCCAGTGGAATATCACGAGTACCATAAACATACAATTTTTCTAGCAAAATCGTGTGGTTAACACAGTCAAAGACTTTACTAAAGTCTGAAAATATTCCAAGCGTTAAAATTTCTTATTTGAAGATTGTGAGTATTTTTCCTGTTGAACTCGTAACGCTGTTCCTGTTGATCGTTTTTTCCCGGAAGCGAAATCGGCGAGGTTGCGTTTGCGTTGTAATGTGCCTTTGCGAGCGCTTGTGCGTTCGACAGTCCAGAACCTACTTCGAGACGACGTTCACTGGTGCCTGTATAATCAATAAAATCTGCAGGAGGAGTATTTTTCCTCCCTCTAATTATCAGATTGCTCATCGTTTGCTGGCGGTTCGAGTAGCCGTGCTGGAATTGAGATGACAGCGGCGGTTTTCGCCTGTGCATGAATGGGATTTGTATCTCCGACATATTCTTTCCAAAAGTTCGCGCCGTCTACTAGCTGCTGCGCCATTTAAGTGACTCCGCCAGTGATTGGGCACGTACACTCCCAGCATGTATTGTACACGTGGGCCGCGTCATCGTTCGGCCTGAGTTCGGCTCAGCTAGTATTGAAACGAGAGCTGTGTCGGCGTTTGGAAAGGACTCGGGTCCTATGGCAAGCCTCGTGTACGTGCATTGGCGACCGCGTTATTTTTGCTCAACCCTTTAAACACCAAGTTATTTTTGAAAAAAAAAAAATATATATACAAACTTTCAAAAAATTGTTTTCATTTGCACTTTTTTTTATATACTTATGCCGTTCTGATTTTGCAAATACATTACTTGATTGGTTTCTGACTGCTGTAGATACAAAACTTTTAAAAGAAAAAGTAGATTTTTATGGAAGCTTTTCCTGAGTGCATGTAAGAGTAATAGAATAACAGATGTTGAAATGCGCAGTATTTATTTGAACATACGCACAGTAACAAAAGATGAAGTGCTTACATGTTTCTCCGTTCTAGCGCTAACAAATACATCTCAACCTGCAGTTTGCCAACGATTCCTTGCACAGTTATTAACGCAAAGAACACCATCATCTCTTCGTGATCCACCGGTTTCCATGAAGAACCCCGCGCTGCGAAATGCGGGACCGCGTAGCGGTTTGTTTCTGTCACAATAAGGTCAACAATGTCGCAATAATAATAATAAAAAACCTCGAACCAGCCGAGGATGTCTTTTTCGTCAGTGGGTTGCCGCAGAATCCCAGGCACGGCACAAAACGGAAACCTTGGAGGCGCGGGTGGCGTGTTTTCAGTGTTTACGCGTTGCCACACTCGAGCACTACCCAGCGAGTTGTCCTCCTCGTCACTGTGATCGTCGTCTAAGTCCGTTTCGTATTCAAAATCCAAGTCCAACTCACTTTGGGAGACAAATTCGATGTCTTCATCGTCGCTACTATTAGAACTGCCGCAAGAGACAGCCCGTTTCCGAGGGCCGTCACCGGCATCACTCAAGCGTGCTGCGCATTCTGATCACAGTTGCAAGGCTAAATACGCGCCAAAGGCCAAAACACGCTATATTTGCGTGACCTCTCATGCTTTCCAGTGTCGCACATTGAAGCTAAACCTGATGGACGAACCGGTCTCGTGTTTGGCTGTGAAAGCAAACCATCATTTTGGCTGGACGAGTGTGACTCGTCATCGGCGATATTGGTACAATCTTCCACGACGAGTACAGCTCGGACCGGGTGGTTAAAGGGCGCTTGAAAAAGGTCAATTTTCAAGTCTTGCGTCGTCATTCTCTGACGACATCGTCAGAGAAACTTCGATGCAAACCCGTCTCTCTATCCAGGTTTTCCTGGCTGCTGCTCTGTCAGCGGCACGCACCCGATGGCAACCGGAGCGTTACTTCACGGATGACACCCAGCAGCTTCAAATCAAGCCGGCTTCCTTACCCCTGCGCGGAACGGTGCTGACCTTTCCGCCACAACTGGAACGAAGAACCACAATCGTCTGGCAACATGGAACAGCGCCTGACACACCTTCCCCCAAATCTACATCTACAAAAGCACGCCTTTTGTGAAGGCCAGTCGGGGCACGACATCGTCAGAGAAACTTCGATGCAAACCCGTCTCTTCATCCAGGATAGCTACTACTTTGATCCTACCTGTTGTCGTAGCGACAATATTTGCCTTTTAGTCATGTCCTGCCCCGACGACTTTTTTGTGTTTTACAAGAGATTCCGTACTGTCATGCACATTTTTGCTTTGAACTACGTCCCTTTACTGCACATGCTTCTCATTTTGTCTGGAGACATCGAGACGAATCCAGGCCCTGTCGATGCCTCTCAATTAGATCTTATTTTAGAAGCGATTACCATAATTGAGGTTGGCCAGGCAAATATGCTTACCGCTATCTCAACCCTTCGGATCGAGCAGAACACTACTGATTCGTGCGTCAAAGAGCTGATGGAGAGAGTTACTACTCTCGAACAAAATCTTGCCTCGGCCAATCTTCCTCCCGCCCAGTCTACTCTTGTCACAGACCATGGCACAATCCCAGCAGAGCTCAGTGACATCAGGGCCAGATGTGACGACGCAGAAAACAGGCTTCGACGCTCTAATCTTCTGTTTTTCGGTATACCTGACTCGCTATCCGAAAATTGGTCCCAATCAGAAAAAAAAGTGGTTGACTTCTGCTTACAGTATCTTGGCATTGAACTCGATCCCTCGAATATATAGCGGTCTCATAGGCTGGGGCGCTTTTCCCAAAACAAGAATCGACCAATTATTGTGAAATTCCTACGTTTCAAGGATAAAGAGAGCATACTGGGTTCTGGTTCTAAGCTAAAGGGCAGTGACTTTGCTGTCCGGCAGGACCTGTCCGAAGCCGTCCGTTTGGCTCGCTCTAAACTTTTTCTGCACGCCCAAACTCAAAATGGGCCCTTTAAAATCCGTTAAAACAAATTGCATATGGCCGGCAAGTGTTTCATTTACGATGCCGCGACTGATTCAGTTATGGAGGCTCGCGCCTGACTCCGTCCGAAATCAAGTCACCGCAGTTTGGCAACATCTTCAAAGTCAAACACAATAAGATCAATTTCCGGTTACTCGGTTGTATTTACGACCATACGCAGCCTCGTACAAAAGAGGGACGTATTAAGCGCTTACTGCGAAGATAGTGACTCGAATATAGTCGTTCTTACTGAAACTTGGCTCTCGCCTGATGTTCGGGATGACGAGTTGTTCCCCCGTCACTTAGATCTTTCGGTCTTCAGATGCGACAGAACGCAACAACGCGGTGGTGGCATCCTCATCGCAATTAAGGAGCACATTTCACCTTTTGTTGTACATGTTGTCGAAACCATTGAGCCGAAGTGTTGATGACTACAAGAAAAAACACTACTTTAATCACCGGTAGCTGCTTTGCTCACACTTTCCAGTTCCGAACGAAAATCCCCGATAGCAGTTGTAGCTCGCGCTCGGGCCCAGTCCCCGCACCTCCTCGTCTTCTTTTCCGCTCCGCTGAAGGGTTTCTTCATCCACCCCCCAAAAGGGAACAAAGTTCATTTTTAACCACTTTCTAGTCCGTACACAAGTTGTATTGGTCGTTTCACAACCGCACCAGCGGGAAGTCGGATCTCGCAGACTCGTACTCTTCCGTCTCTTCCGGAAACAATGTTTTCACAACTCCCATCTTCCAGAGCTGGCGTGGTTGCTGGCTTTCGTGAAGAATAACCAGGTCCCCAACTTTGAGATGTCGGTTTGACCTCCTTGTCTTGTACAGTGATCGGAGTTCTGTTAGGTACTCCTTTGACCATCGTTGCCAGAACTCTTTCAGGAAGTCTTCTCTGAGTTTCCAGAGCCTTCGCAACGATTCTGCGTCTCCGTTTTGCAAGTCGGAGTCAGACGGTTTTGGTAAAGACGTAAGTCTTTTCCCTGTCGTGAAATGCGACGGTGATAGTGGCTGAGGCTCTTGTGCTTCACTGTACGCGTAGGTCAATGGTCGAGAATTGATGATTGCTTCCACCTCAGTGAGGAGAGTCACTAACTCTTCTTCTGTCAGGACTCTTCGTCCGATTGCTTTCTTCAAAGAGTTCTTGACTGACCTGATCAAACGCTCATAAAATCCGCCCCACCACGGGGCACGTTCTGCAATGAACTTCCATTGTATCCTGCTGTTTGCGAAGTAATTCCGCACTTCTTCATCTCGTAGAACATTCCAAAGCTCGCTTAAGTCTTTCTTGCTTCTCTTAAATGCCAACGCATTATCAAAGTAGATCACTCTTGGCACGCCTCTTCTTGATACAAATCGTCGGAGCGCACGCAGGAATGTTTCTGCCGTCATGTCCGGTACCATTTCCAAGTGTACTGCCCTAGTAACTGCACACGTGAACAACGTGAGATATGCCTTCCTCTTTGTTTTCCTCGCTGTGACCCATACGGGTCCCGCAAAGTCAACACCCACGACCTCAAAGGCTTCCGCTTCTGTGACACGATCTGCGGGCAAGGGCGCCGTCACTTCCGACATTGGTCTGGCGTTCAGCCGTTGACATGCGATGCATTTCTTGATTTCTTTTTTTATCATTTGCCGAGCTCTCACGATCCAGAAGCGCTCGCGCAATTGCACGAGTGTGTCACGCACTCCCGCGAGCAATAGTCTACGGTGTGCTTCAGTTATCAACAACTTCGAAAAGTGGTCGTCCTTTGGCAGCACAACGGGATGCCCTTCTTCGAAGGATTTTTCGGAGAACTGTAGTCTTCCTTCTACCCGAAGTATTTCATCGTTATCCAAAAAAAGAGAAATGTCTCTTATAGGAGAATCTGGCGGTAGTTTTTTGCCGTCTTGAAGATTCTTTATCTCCTGTTCGAAGGCTCTACGTTGTACATTCTTTATTATATATTTTTCGGCTCTGTTCAATTCTTCCGCGGTTAATGGTCCAGTTTGAGCGCTAATTCTTTTAGACTTCATTATAAAGCGGAGTACCCACGCCATTGTTCGCCGAAGTCGCATAGCTGTGCTAAACCGCTCAATTTCTGGAACCATCGTTTGGTCTGCTGTTGCCGTGGGTAACGCTGCAACCTTTTTCTTCTCTGTTTCTTCTATTATGAATTCTTGCGGTTCAGACTTCTCTGGCCACCGCTCTCGTACTGTTAACCAGCTAGGTCCTTTCCACCATACTTCACTGTCGAGCAGCTCCCTGGCTGTGATTCCTCTGGTCACCAGGTCAGCCGGGTTCTCTTTGCCTGGGCAGTGTTTCCAAGAGCAAGGTTCAGAGTTTCGCTGGATTTCAAGGACTCTATTCCTTACAAACTGTTTCCAGTCGTTTGCTTCTCCGAGGATCCAATGAAGAGCTATCTTCGAATCGGTCCACAAGTGCGCTTCGTGGATGTTCTCCTGCAGCTTGGTCTTAATGTAGACACTTAGTCTGGTTGCCAAAAGACATGCCAAAAGTTCTAGCCTCGCTACAGAAAGTTCTTTTAGAGGTGCCACTCGAGACTTGCAAAGCAGGATCGTGGATGTCGTGGTGCCGGAATCATTCGTCATAGTTACGTATGCTACGGCTCCATACGCCTGAGGACTTGCATCGGCAAAGATGTGCAGGTTTGTCCTGATCGTCGCTCCCTCTATTCCCCGTCTGTAGAAACGTGGCACCATGACGTCACATAGCAATGGAAGATCTGCACACCATCGGTGCCATTCACTGCGCAGGTCAAGAGGCAGTAGGTCGTCCCACTCCAACTTCTGTTTCCAGATTTGTTGAAATAGGATCTTTGCTCGCACGACAAATGGCGCGATGAATCCTAGGGGATCGTAGAGTCTCGCTGTAGTCTGTAGGACAAACCTTTTTGTGTCTGAGTGCTTCTCTACGAAGTTCAGAACATCGTCTGGTGCAAATGTTAAGAGGTCTGTGGCAGGGTTCCACGTTAGTCCCAGCACCTTGAAAACTCCCGCAACCTGCCCCAATGGGTGTTCCTCGTGGTGATTCGAGTCGACCTCATTTAAGAGCGTTTTCGAGTTAGACACCCACTTGTGCAGCTTCATTGACGCTTGCTCGAAAATTGCTGTCGATTCCTTGAAGATCTTAGTGGCTTCTTCTTCGCTGGATGCACCGGTAAGAATGTCATCCACGTAAATGGAATCTTGCAGCAGCGCCGCGGTGTCTGGATACTCGTTCTTCATTGTTTCCAGGTGATGTTTTATTGTCGCAGACAATAAAAATGGGCTCGATGTAGTTCCAAAAGGAACTCTCGTCATCCTCCAGATGAGAATTGGAGGAAGTGGTCTTCCGACCTGTGGGGTCGTTTTATACCACAGGAAGCGTAACGCATCGCGATCATCTTCTTGTATACTTATCTGAAGAAACGCCTTTTTGATGTCGGCCACTAGGGCGATACAATGTCTTCTGAAGCTCAGAAGCAACGCGACAATATCCGGGTTCAGATTGGGGCCACTTTCCAAACAGTCGTTCAACGACTTCGAGCTTTTGCTATGGGAAGAAGCGTCAAATACCACTCGCAATTTAGTGGTGGTGCTCCTTTCGCGACAAACTGATTGGTGTGGCATGTAGAACTTCCGAGATCCAGTCTGCTCATCTGACACTTCTTCTGCCATTCCACCTTCGGTGTACTTCCGGATCGCGGCGTCATAGTCCCTCATCAACTTAGGGTTCTGAGTTAACTTCCTTGTTAGCTGCTGAAGCCTCCTCTCCGCAACTTGTTTGTTATCGTCTAAGTTCACTACGGGTTTCCACGGGAGGGCCACCTCGTACCGAAGACCGATCTTCTTAACTGTTTCTTTGTAAGACGCGATCACGGGTTCTGTCTCTGGATGAGGTTCGTCGGTTATACCAATCGATTCAAAGTTCCAAAACCTTTGCATTATTTCAGATGCATCCATGTTGTTTGTCGTTGCGTTGAGAACGACCATCTGTGAGCTCTTGATGACAGATGCTGAAAGTTCTGTTGGACCGTGTACGGTCCAGCCAAGCGACGTCTCGATTGCTCGAAGTTTTCCGTCGAGTCTCTTAACTTGGCCCGTGACGAAGTTCCAATAGCAATCGCCTCCAATCAGTATGTCCACACCGTTGGGTCCCTCAGCTTCGCAGAAGTCCGCGGCCGTGTATCCCATTTTTTTCAGTTGGCGACGCAATTCTTCTCTTGGATAGGGCAATCGTTGACCACAAATACGGCTTGTCTCAAGTGCTTCCAAACGGAAAACTTCACCTCTCTGATTTTCAAGAGTCACAAGAACTCTGCGAAAGTTTCGTTCTGTCGTGTGGTCGCCAAATGCTCCTACCGTCAGTCTTTCGTTTCCCAGGTGCTTGCATCTGAGCTTTCGTGAGTGTACTTCTGTGACAAAAGACCTCTGGCTTCCGCCGTCGAATAGCACTCTTACAAGGATGCGCTGTTTCAGTCCCAAGCTCCACACTGTCGCTGTTTGCAGGAGGACGGTTTTGTTGACCCCGTCTTTAATCGTAGATTGTAGGGCCACTGGACCAGCAAAAGTCAGTTTTTCCTCTTGTCTGCCCTTGTCGTCTCTTGAGCTTGACAAGAACGTTGGGTCACACATGACTGATGCGTGTCGACCTTGGCAGTTGGAGCAAGAAATGTTTTTTCTGCATTGTTTGGCCAGGTGGTTTTTCTTCGTGCACCTAAAGCATCTTCCCGAGCTCGTTAAAATCTTCCTCTTCTCGGGAAGACCTATCGTTGTTGTGCACACCTCTGTCTTGTGGTCTGCTGACTTGCAGAAAACACAGCTGTGCTTGTCACTTTTCTGTAGAAGTGTCGCGGCCGTTCCTTTTGTCCATGGTTTTGAATTGCGCTTGCTGCACGAGATGCTACTCCACTCTCTTTTCCTGCTTTACTTATGCCTCCTGATTCTGTTTTTTTGTGACTGTCGTTCTTTCTCTACTTTCAACTTCAATTCTCAGAAATTGCATAAGTGATGGTAGTTGCCTTAGCTGGGACTGTTCTACAACGTGTTGGTTTCCTTCGCCAGCCGCGTCTACAACCGCATCTTCCGGGCGACGCTGTTCTTTCTTCCGAACGACATTTCTGTTGAAGGTTAGCACAAGATCTTCTGGAATCAGCCGAAGTACAAGGGGGCAAAGGAGAGTCGAATAAGAATCTTCGTTAACTCCTAGAGACTTGAGTCCTCTTATATGCGCTTGGAGGTCATCGTGTAGTCGTCGTAGTCCTCGGACGTCTTGCGAGGTCCGAACTGTTCTGCTAGTTTCATCATGTGGTCATCTACTAGCAGCGCCTCGTCGCCGTAGCGGGACTTTATGATCTCCCGCGATCTTCATAACAGCTGGCCGTTGGTGGCAATCCGGCAATCGCTGCAGCAGCCTCTCCCGACAACGCCGATCTGAGGTAGTGGAACTTCTCGGCTGATGACAGTTCTGGGTTACCATGGATGACCTGCTCGAACTGCTCCCAGAAGGGCTGCCATTGTTGACGTTGTCCGTTGAATTTCAAGAGTTCAAGTTTTGGTAGCTTGACCTTGACTGACGAAGTGGGACTGCGGTGGCTTGTTGTGATTTCTTGACCGCTTGTACTCGCTCTTTCGTGTAGGGTCCGCACCTTGAAGGTCAGTCTTGCCGAGTAGGTGACGATACGATTGCTGTACTCGACGGTCCGAGCATACTCTTGTTCGATGTCACTTGCTGCCAACAATGGTTCGAGGGCAGAGTCCGTTTTGGTAGGCTGACCATGTAGCGCGTTGAGACGAGTCAGTAAGACGTTGAGCTCTTCCTCAATCGGCACTTCGGTTTGGGTAGCTGTATCGATTTCCGTCAGCAGCTTTGTTACCTGAGAACGCAGGGCTTTTCGCTTCTGTTTCAGCCTATCCATGGCAGCGTCGTTATGGTCCCTTGCGTTCTCGAGCTGGATGGTGTCTTGTCCTGTAGCCTCGTTACATCAACGCTTGTGACACCTTCTCATCTGGCCCATCGTACAGTCCTGATCCCGGGTTTCGGCACCAAAATGTCGAAACCATTGAGCCGAAGCGTTGATGACTACAAGAAAAAACACTACTTTAATCACCGGTAGCTGCTTTACTCACACTTCCCAGTTCCGAACGAAAATCCCCGATAGCAGTTGTAGCTCGCGCTCGGGCCCAGTCCCCGCACCTCCTCGTCTTCTTTTCCCCTCCGCTGAAGGGTTTCTTCACATGTGTTTCATGACCTTGAACTCGTTTGTGTTTGTATTTGTTCGGCGTACAGCAAACTTTACTTATAGCATGTTACAGACCACCCAGCACTGATGGTAATTTCACTACTAAACTCACTTTTCCTTGCTAGAGATAATAAATCTCTATCCTCATGCCAACTTTTTAATGTTTGGTGATTTCAATTTCCCGGATATATGCTGGTCGAGTCTCTCGTCTAAGGGCCCTAGTGAATCGCGGAAATTCCTCGAATTATGTTTAACTTTCAACAAATGGTCGATTCCCCGACTAGGCTAGAGAATATCCTGGATCTTGTTTTGTCATCGTCACCCGATTTGGTTTGCTCTATTGAATATAGCAAAGGTTTCAGCGACCATAAGTTATTGCAAGTCACCCTAACACAGCCCAAAACTGTGAAAACCCAAGTTTCAAAAATGATTAATGATTTCAATAGGACCGACTACGCGAAATAAATCGAGAACTGATCGCATATTACGCACAATTTCTTGCCGAACGCTCCACAAGGACAGTCGAATCCAACTGGTTGTTGTTTCGGAACAAATTGTATGATCTTATTGAGCGTTTTGTGCCATTGATTCGTATTCACAGTGACGTCTGTAATCCTTGGTTCAACAATGTTATTACGTCTCTGGGGAACAAGGAAAAGCGTATTTTCAGAAAAGCTAAGCAGAACCAGTCTCCAATATCATGGGATTTCTACTATGATTGCCTTAAATTGTATACCCGCGAGATTAAAGCGGCAAAAAACAAATATTTCAATAGAGACCTACCCACCCTCACGCAAACCAACCCCAAAAACTTCTGGACCTTTATTTCTCCAAGCGACCACTCCCGGTCTATTTGTTTGATTGATCCCAACGGCTGCCCTGTCCCTGAAGCTTCCTGCCCTTCAGTGATGAATGAGTACTTTGCTTCTGTTTTTACTTGCGATCCCAACTGTCCCACCAGCTCCTTATAACACCATGGCACCTATTATCATCTCCCCTGACGGCGTAGCCGATCTTATAGATCGCCTCAAAGTTTCATCATCCCCCGAACCTGACATTTCTTCAAAAATCCTCATAAACACAAAAGACATATCGAGCGAGTACCTCACGCTCTTATATACCCAGTCATTGGCAGAGGGTCGTCTTCCTCCGGACTGGAAGGTAGGAGAAGTCTTACCGGTCTTCAAGGACGGTGACTACAGACCGATATCGTTAACTTCTATCCCATGCAAACTTCTAGAGCATATAATTTTTTTCTCATGTGGTGTCTCATCTTGATTAAAACCACTTCTTTTACGACCACCAGCATGGCTTTCGTAGGGGTTTTTCTTGCGAGACCCAATTGTCACTGTTTACACATGAAATTCATGCCAACTTCGAATCTCATTATCAGACTGACGCAATCTTTCTAGACTTTTCGAAAGCATTTGATCGTGTTCCGCATCTTCGCTTACTGACAAAGCTCTCTGCACTGAAAATAAACGTTAGCGTGATTTCATGGATTCAAAATTTTTTTTCTTCACGAGTTCAGTTTTCAGTTGTGAACAGTCGCGAATCTGGTTTATGCAACGTTACGTCAGGTGTACCCCAGGGGTCGGTCCTCGGCCCTCTCCTTTTTCTAATATTTATTAAAGATCTCCCTCAATCCATTTTCTCCAAAGTGCGTCTTTTCGCGGACGATTGTGTATTATACCGACTAATTTCTTCTCCGGACGACCATGTGCTCCTTCAGAATGACTTGTCTACCATAATGAATTGGTGTTCCGACTGGCAGATGAGCCTAAATTATTCAAAGTGCAAACTCGTACGTTTCACTCGCAGGCGCTCTGTTTCGTCATGCGTATATTCTCTTGGAACCCAACCCATTGAAGACGTCCCATCATACAAGTACCTTGGTGTACTCCTTACCTCCGACATATCCTGGGCCGCTCACATCGAATCCATTTCCGTCGCCACATCAAAACCTTTGGGATACATCCGACGCTGCCTACACTCTGCTCCTCCGAATCTTCGTCTATTAGCCTACCAGACATTCGTTCGGCCAAAACTTGAGTACGCCGCCGCTATCTGGAGCCCTCACCAAATCTACCTTACCACCCAACTTGAAGCCATCCAAAATCGTGCCGCTCGCTACATACTCTCTGCATACGATCATACTGCTAGCGTTACGGCTCTAAAGTAGCAATTAAACCTAACTTCGTTGGCTACCCGCCGTAAGTGCTCGCGTCTCTGCCTATTACACAAAATATTCCACCATCATCCGGACATTAGATCGATGCTTTTACAACCTCCTCCCCGATCTTCTCGTAGATTAACGAACTCTGAGTGCAACGCATCTCTGGGTCCACTAATGCATTTAATAACTAATTTTTTCCCCTAGCGATTTCAGAATGGAACGTTGTACCTGAGTGCGTCGCCTTAATATTATGCCCTGACGCTTTTCGTTCCTCATTAGTCTTGCATTTTCAAGGGAAATACTGACTGCCTGTTTGCTTTCTATTTTTGGTTCTCTGGTGGATTAGTATTGAGTGGGTGTTTGTTGATGAAATAGTTGTTATTGTTTCATTGTTCCTTTTGTTTTTTGACATGTGATTGATCCCCCCCTTATGTAATGTCCCCGAAAGGGGACCTTTAAGGGTAAATAAATGACATAAATGAAAATAGTCAACGCGAACTGTGGCGCCGCCCTCAGCGAAAAGTAATACGTTCGAGATATCTCCAAATATACTTCAAATGCATTTAAACGTATTTTCTGCCTCTAAATGCATTAAAATGTGCACTAAATGCATTTTTTTGTCCTTCATATATTGTTAAAATGTATTTCTCTAAATACGCGAAAATAAGAGTTTTCTAAAATGTACTTTAAAAGCACCTCAAATACATTTTAATGCATTTATGCGATGTTAGTACATTCAAAATGCATTTCACATATTTTTGGTCAATAAAAATTTTCTTTGCTTTGTACTAAAATATATTTTTAAAAATATATTGTAAATACATTTACAAAAATACATTGTGGTAAATATGAATTAGGCCTAGTCCAAATGCACTTATATACATAAAGTCGTGGATTGCTATAGAGGGTATTCACTGGACGATATACTTGAGGTCGATGTTTAGAGCTCATGCTCAGAACAAGCTCACATAATAGGCTGCTAAGACCGACACTCTTGATGATGCGAAATGCACGTTGAAAAAGAACTGTGAAAGCCCGCCGTCAGCACGCGCTCAGCAGTCGAGCACAGAGCTATGTCCTCTAGTGAATACTCCCTATAAGCGCGACCGACACCAACAATAATACATAATTTGGCTTGCCATAATCTAAATAAACGTTAAATGTTGCTACATGAGGTAGGCTTCGCCAAAACCTGACTTGAAAAAGCAAGACAAATTTCGAGCAAGAAGTTTTTTTTATGTACACATTTTACTCTCAATCGCCCAATTCCAAAAAAAAAAAAAAATATCCACACTTTTTTCTTACGGTTGGCAGCACTGTAGTAGGAGGCCAGCGTGCGCCAGGTCTCTACCATCGACCCCGTGAGTTTCTACGTTTTTAGCCGGAAAACGTCTGAATCCTCGCCGAACAATTCCTGGAGGGCTGCATGACTGTTCAAGAAAAGCATACGATACGTTTCTCGATCATTCGTGTAGCTTTTCAAGCTCCGAGGTGCACGTTTCTATCGTGAAGAGACGGCCGATTCAACATGGCTGCCATCTGCCCGCCACTGGCGGCCAGCTGCAGCCTTGTCAACATGGCGCCCATATTCCTGCCCGCCTGGCTATCCTGCGGCACCTCTTGTGGAACTTTCCGGTGCCTTCTGGCGGTCAGCAGGTGTGCCGGACGCCTTCCCGATTCTACAGGCCTTCGCAGGATGACCGAATGACAACCAGGCGATTCCAAGGCGAAAAACTTAGTTCCGAGACCAACCACCTTTGTTTTTGCGGCATTCGCCACTGCCGGACGCGTGTTTGCCTGCATCGTGTTAGATTTTCAGCCATCGGCCGCCGGCCTAAACGGACGGGCGACAGCTCATCTTCGGCAGCACACGGCAAGCGTTTTTTTTTTTTTTCGAAATGCGTGTTTTATTAATTTACTTTGTTTGTAATGTTTGTTTACATGTGTGTCCGGGCAACGTTCGTGTTCCAGAAGTTGTGCAAGAGGAAACGATTTTTTTTTCTACCTTTAAAGGAGCTGTGCAACGATATTCGATTGGAATGTTTTTCGCTCTACACGAGCTTACTGGCACACCTGGGACTCAAGGACACTCACACGCAACGCCATTGGCCAAGAAACTCCTTTGTTGCGGTGTAATTACAAGGACAAAAGCGATCATTTTCATTCAATCTCTCCCTTGCGAAATTTGATGACGTAACTCGGGGATCGCAGTACACCCAAGTGACGATATTTGAATGCGGTTCATAGATTGGACGCGAGCATTGCGTGGATACTCGACTTGGGCTCGTGACAATTGCTAGCTCGAGAAGCATTCCGGTAGTGACCCGTGTCCAATCGCTGCAACGACGACAACAGCCGAGCCATAACAATGTCTGGAACTCAGCACGTGCCCTGTGCTTTGCCAACCCCAGCGCGTGGCTATGATCAACACTGGCGGCATATAATCGGCTCCAGATCGCGTGGCCGCTTGTTCTGGCTGCGAGTTGAGGGGGTGAACTTTGCTCGTTTTTCTTAAATTTTTTTCTGGGACTTCTATTGCGTGGGGTGAAAGACGAACGCGTGTTTCATAGGTGATTAACGTCAGGGATCCGTTTTAAGCGGTATTTGTGCACAGTACAAAAATTGTTGCACAGCTCCTTTAAGGACATCAGCCACTAGTTCTGTTTCCTCTGTTGTTTATTTTTCTGTTTTCTTTCTTCGTCGCACGTGTGACTGTTGTTGGCAGCAAGTGCTTATCTTTTGTTAAGCGTAAAGGTGCATTCTGTAGTAATTTTGAAATGGTGTTGTCTAAATATAAAGCTTTGTATAAAAAAAAACAAAAAAACGAGAAGGCTGAGGGGATGGAGTTTACGATTGTACCGGTAGTACAAAATAAACCAGTTTCTACTTGCGATCTGTGTGAAATGCTCAATGTGTTTGACAGTTCTATTTTGTGTGTCTAGCATTCTGGGAGGGGTCTCTGAGCGAGCATTAATTTGTGCATTTGTTGTACTAGATGGCTTGCATTTTTGAGGTCGGGGGATATTCAAGGGCATTGTGTAAGAAATAAATAGAACGTATAAATTCTGTACACCTAAAATGCATCGAAATAAAATACAGAAATGCATTTCGGATACATTTTAGAACGCCATCGTGGTGCAAATTTAATTTATTCTGGAATACACCTGAATGCATTTATAATATATGTTCCTTCATACTTTTAGTGGACCAAAAAAATACGTTCGAATGCATTTCGAGAAATTCATTTGAATGCATTTCAAGTGCGGACAAAAAAAATTCGAAAAAATACATGTACTAAATGCATTTAAAATGTATTTAAAATATAGGCTTTTTTTTGCTGAGGGAAACGTAGTGCACAGACCTATATTTCTGTGCTCGGGAAGGCTGACATGGATTGGAAAAGAAGGTCCGTCGCTATAGACCTTTCCAGCGGCAGTCTCGAAAGAAGCGATTTACAGCGCGCGTCCTTGGTTTTGAGAGGGTACGTCAGTGTTGCCCGACTGCGCTGGGCTGTGGGTTTTCTCGTCATTGGGCTCTGGCAGCCTGCGTAGGCGCATTTCCGGACGCTGGTAGAGGCTAATTTGCCGCGTTCTATTTTTATTTTGTGTTCTGCGGCGAATAAAATTTCTCGTGGTTTTTAAAGATGCATTGTACTATTTTTGGAAACAAAAACAAAGAAATGAAAGCTGCTTTGGTGAGTTTATGCGCGACGAAACAAATGCAACTGGAATGTTTGTTTTATATTATGTTCATATTTTTACGGCACCATACACTCAGCCGTGTCAATCCACAAAGGCCTTAACCGTCGAAAATATTTGACCACACAGGATAGCCGAAATGCATGGGCATTCTCTGCTCACAACATGAAATTCAAATAATCTCATCAATCCAACAACCTATATTGCAGTACCCCACGGTGCCGCGTTATCCGAACTGGATTTGAGAAAGCTCTCAAATAACACAGCATATCCAATATACAGTGTCGACGATAGTCACTTCACGACGATCGGACGGACTCCGGTGTGTTTTGGGGAACATATAGAAGAGAGGTGCTTTTTTGGACAGCTTCAAAGCAAATGAACGAACGTGTCTAAACTGCCAGCCCCCCCCCCCCCCCCCTGCCCCGGACCCGACCCTATCAGCTATTTTTCGCAAAAATCCGGGACATAGCCGGGGAAAGGCTTTTCGGAGATTACCTCAACGTAAATAGTCCTCCAAGAACGTCAACTGCCGGCGTCGCGGGCTGCTTGACGTTCGCTCTTTTCGTTCGTTTCCTGCGAAGGCCGAGCGGGCTACGAGCCCTGGTATTCCCTGGTTCTCACAGTGTAAAATAACACACAAAGGGAAAGCATCCTAAACAGGCAAATAAAGTAAAAACTTCCAAGAAAAGCCAGCGAACATCGAATGCACAATGCAGGTGGGGAGTCACGCTGACCGGGTTTCCACAGCTCAGGCGGGTGGCAGATATGTATGGCTGATAGGGGTCGCTCGTCTCGCAAAATGGCGGCGGCCAGAAAGTTCTTTTTGCAACACGACGTCTATGCAAAATGCTTTTGTTAGGAGCCGCAACATGACACCACTGTATTTTTGCACATTTCCAACGAGCCGCGAAGTGGCGGACGTGTTCGTCTCGGCGTCGCCATGTGCTAGCATGTCGCTCGTTCTGAGACGCTCTCAACACCTGTCCAAACAGGACACTTCAGAAATCGTGAGGCGACATAACTTCGGCGAAAACCGTAAACGTTGGAGCGTCCGATGTCTGTTTGGACACCACCGAGCCAAAATCTCGATTTTTCCTCCTAGCTTCCTCCGCTTTTCGTTGTTCTCGCTGCTTGTAAGACTTGACGTCACACGGCACCTGCCAATGCCGTCCATCTGTTCTGCCCTGTCCTTGAACCCTTAGACGTGTTCCAAAATCTCCTCTATCTTACTCCAGGATAAGAGTTTAGCACCTTTGTATCTACCCTCGTCCAGCGTAGCTCTATCTGTGTTATCACGTGACACGATCTGCCGGTGTAGCTCGAATCTATTTGGGTAAGATTTTGAACACCGTCTACTCCTTTCCGGTTTTCGGGATCTGAAGAGAAGGGGGGGGGGGGGGGGGGGGGGGGGAGCGGGGCTTTAAGCGATTGTCCGACAGCCAACAGAGCTTGTGAGTGGCTGTCAGGAGTCACGTGATGAGGATGCTCAAGGCCCCCATGAAAAACGCGTTAAAAGTTTGGGAAAAAAAATTAAACCCCGAAGGAAAAAAAAAACGGACGGAAGCCGACCGCCATACGACTTACGTCGAATTCTTGTCACCTCACGATTCCTGTTGGGACAGGCCTTGAGTCGCAGTGCGGTGGTGCGTAGGTCAGCTCGACGGGGTTGCGTGGATTCACTGGCAATGACCTTCAAGGGATATCGAATCAAACAATTATTGTCCATAATAAGTGGCGTACGATTTTTCCACGAGCGAGGAGCCGTCGTTTTGTGCGAGCACACGCAACGAATTCGACGTCATAATCCCCCATTCGTGCTTAAGATGGCGGTGAATTTTATGGGCTTCGGGCCAAAGGAAAATAAGGACAGGCTTTTCATCTTCACGAGTGAAAGCTACGTGCATGTTAGAACAATTAATCGCTTATCGTTTACATTAGACCCCACTGTGGAGATGAAAACCCTGTCTTTATTCACTCTTTCCCTGGAGCCGACACATTTCACTGCCATCTTAAGCGTGAATTTGGGTACTATGACGTCAATTTCGTTGCGCGTCCTCGCGCACAACGGCGGCTGCTTGCTCGTGGAAAGATTGTGCGCCCCTATTATAGACACTGATATTTTTGGTTCAGCATCTCTTTAAGTAGGCGAGTCAACGATTTTTGTACTTTGCTTAAATACTGCTTAGAACGAATCTCTGAGATTAATGACATGTGGAACGAACACCCGTTCTTTTTGCTCCACACGCAATCGAAGTCCAAGAAAAAATCAAATAATAAACGAGCCGCGTTAACCCTCTCATCTCACAGCCAGAACAAGCGGCCATGTAACTTGGAGTTGATTACATGCGGCCAATATTGATCTTAGTCACGCGCTGAAGTTGGCAACGCACAAAACACGCGCTGAGTTCCAGATATTGTTATGGTTCGGCTGTTGTCGCCATTGCATCGATTAGACACATGCCACTACCCGAATGCTTCTCGAGCTATCAATTATCACGAGCCCAAATCGAGATCCCACACACTGCTCGAGTTCAAGCTATGAGCCTATAATTCATGTATCGTCACTATGTGGACTGCCCCACTACATCATAAAGTTTGGCGAAGGATAGATTGAATGAAAACGCTGGCTTTTAGAGCGCAGCTCTTAGGCGCCCGTTTCCGGCTTGAGCGGCGTCGGCGTCGCCGTAGGCGTCGCCGTCGGCGTAACCGCGAGGTCACGTGCCCCCCCAAGGTCACGTGACCCCCAAGTTCACGCGACCCCCAGAGGTCACGTGACCCCCAAGGTCACGTGACTCCCCAAGTCACGTGACCCCCCTCCGAGGTCACGTGACCCCCTAACCCCCCCCCCCCCCCCCCCGAAGTCGCGTGATACCCCCCCCCCCCGAGGTCACGTGACCCCCTCCCCCCGAGGTCAGGTGACACCCCCGGAGCATATTCAAGAATGAGGGGAGGAGGAGGAGAAGGAGGAGGACGGGTTTCTTGGCTAGTGGCCTTTCGTGCGACTATTCTTGAGTCCCAATAGTGCCAGTAAGCTCGCGTGAGGTGAAGAAACATTCTGTGAAGTCCCGGGCATGGGCGTGTTTTTTCAAGGACGCGTTCGCGGAGGGCGCTGACGGAAATGTGAATTTATGGCCCGTGTTGGGTTCAGTGACAGCTACCGCCTGAGGGCCGCCGAGCGTGGAGGTCCCTCACAAAGACTTCGGTGGGGACCCGGCCTCGCCAAAGTGGCCCGACACTGTAAACCCGAAAAGTGCCTGAAGCGGGACTCGCGTCTGGGGGGGGGGGGGGGGGGGGGGGGGGGGTGTTTTCGGCTGGGAGAACCAGTGACCCCAGAAGAACAATTAAGGGAACCGGCGCCACGCACAGACGAATGTCTCCGGGGTCTATACGGCTTTCGCTTTTCGGGACTAGGGAGCCCTACGCAGGGACGTGAGGAAAGGAGAGCGGGATGAGAGGCCGACCGGGGAGTGAAAAAGGTGGACTTGGACGAGACGTGGGAATCTGGAAGGACGCTGAGACGGGACGAGCTCGGACGGTTGCAAGTAGCGCTCTCTGGTGTGTGTCTCTCCTACTTGTCCGCCGTTTTTAGCGCTTTTAACCCCTAAACCCTTCTATTTATGTGGCGACGAAAAAACAATGTTTTCGCCCATACTGGAAGTGCCGACAATTCAAGATGGCGGCACCCTTTTGAAAAGGGTCCATAAGGAAGAGGATCTGTCAGCGCCTTCCTTTTTTTTTTTTTACAAGATTAGATTTCACGGAAATCTTGCCTTAAGTCCAAAGCGCCTCGATGGATTGGAAATTACGCGGAGCTTCAGAGAACAAACACTGCTCCTCCAATATTTTATTTTCAGTACCGCTTTTTATAGCCTCTTTCTCCCGAATATCCCCAAGCAATAGCATTAAGGACCAGAAAATCGAAATGTGCCCTTTATAAGTCCACGAGTGGCGTTGCTCGTTTCTTGTATGAAGGTTTAGTTATCGCTGATTGAGCATTTTTCACAAAGAGACTTGAAACCGGTTGATAATACGTGAGTAACAAACGAGACTTTGTGAGACGCAGATGTTTCGGGAGGCACTATTCCTCTTCAAATGTCACGTTTAAAGAAGGGGACTCTCTTTTTAAAACCCTCTTTGTCTATGCACCCCGTTTCAGACCAAGTCCGAACGCAGACTACACTACTATTCAGTGGCGCCAATTAGACGCCATTGAATAGTAGTTTAGCCCGTAATAGCTTTAGCTATTACGGGCTAAACAAATCACCCACAGAAAAACGCGAAGAATTGCAGCGCATTCACAGCCCGTGAATAAGTTTAGCCGGTAATTGCAAACGCTAAAAAAAAAATGAGTGCCGTGATGATGCCTTTTTGCTGGTGCTTAATGGCCCTTTTTTTCGCATAAAGACGACACCAGGTGGCTAATGCTGAAACTACGGTTGGTGGATGAAATGGGAGCTGCGATACATTTCCCGCGTTCTCTGCCGCTGATCCGAGTCGCGGAACGGGGTAACGCAGCCATTCTTCGGGACACCAACCGAAGTTAGAGCTTTCAGCCGCTGCAAGAGGAAGGCCTGCGCATGTGCGGAATCCTTCTAGAAAGAAAGAAGGTCCAATGGCTCCATTTTATGGTAGTGTAGGCTGCATTTCGACTTATGAATCTGAAAGGAACCATAATGAACTCTCGGCTTTTATTCGAAGGGAACACTCGAAGTTAGAGAACCATTAATTTTAACAAGCTTGGTGGCTCCTCGTTCGTATTTTAGTGCCTCTCGCACAGGCAGTGCTTTCATTTTGTTATGCGGCACCCGCTTTTTCGCAGTGCTCTGCAAATTGAACTAAAATATACTGCCTCGTCGTAGAACTTCCTTCGATTCATTGGACGGCACTTAAAAAAAAAGTTTATTTGAAACAGCGTGATTGAGACACGCGTGTAAAAAAAAAAAAAATTTAAACGTTTTTTTTTTTTTTTTTTTTTGGCGCTATATTGACGGCGCGAGACGCGATTTTGGTCGTGGATGAAGAAAGAATAAACAATTAAAACAGGGACAACACAACCACATCTTTCATGAAAGATGTGGTTGTGTTGTCCCTGTTTTAATTGTTTATTCTTTCTTCATCCATGACTTAAACCAACACGCTCTTCTACCAAGGATTTTGGTCGGTAGTCACTTCTTTCCACTTGTTGTCTCTCTCGACATTTCTGGCGCATGGGGGAGAGGTGGATCGACTGGGCCATTACGTTGAGGTGGAGAGAGTGTAGGACCATCTCCTTGGGGTGAAAGAGTGTATGACCATTCCGTCACGTGATGGACTGTGAGTGAGTGCTTATTTCTGGCAAAATCCTGGATTGTTCGTACGCCGAAACGCACGTGATAGCGGGGAGGGAGTGATAGCGAAGCTGCAAGCTAGCAGCGATAACGATGAAGGAAAAGTGAAGGCGCGGCAAGTAAAAGCCGCGGTCATGCTGACAGTACATTATACAGACCACAGTATGCAGACATTTTCTGACGCGCTTTTGTTCAACGTATGACCGTCCTGTCACAATGGTAATAACAAGACTTGCCTTCCGACATGGTTGAAGAAGCTTCGAACATGCTTGATGAGTGTGCGCATATAGCTACGTCATTAGTGAGGCTTAGTGTTGCGTATTCGAGGAAACGAAAGCACCGTGCCTTTGCGTTTTTATTGGGTGTTCCCCGCTGAGCTTGCGAGGAGCCCAAACTGCGGTCTTAGATCGACGCATGGTGACGACACGCGTGCAAAGTGTAGAGCACGCAACGCTAACGCAAACACACAGCGGTCGCGTTTGCTTCTTTAGGCTATGCTAAACCTCTCCATTAGGACGTTTTCGTCGGCCGTGTTCCCACCTTTTCTTCGCTCTCCGGAACGAGGACGCCGGTGCTCTACGTGTGCGCGGCACTAGCCTTGCCTGCAGAGTCTCGGCTCTCGTAACGGGTAGCGCAGAACGTTGTGAGACAGCGTAAACGATCTACGAAAACTCCCTATTATGTCGGCCGCAAGCCGTGTCTTTTGTATTACCTGTGATCAGTTGAACTAAACGCCCCCCACCCTCGCGTCCTCTCCTCGCTGCCGGCGCTGGGATTCTGAAAGCTTTCCCGGCGTACTCCCTATCTACACGTCGCCTGCACAGTTCTAACACCCCCCCCCCTTCCCCCCCTCCTTTGCTCGCAATATCCGTTCTGCTCGCAGTACTTCGTTCTAGGAGAGAGTGGCAAGACAGTCAAGCGCACTGCGCTGAGAAAGTATTCGCAAACCCAACACCTTATAGATGGCGGGGCGGTAGTTCTAAGATGGCGGAAGAGACAGGGATAGCTTCTTGGGATCTCCGGTGTGCCTGCACGCTGACGCTGGTCAGTGCGCTAAAAGTAATTTAATTGTCGACAAATGCAAAAAAAATGTGAAGCGGTCTTCGCAGGAGCATGTTACAGGTGACGGAGATGTGGATGTGCTCTAGGGAAAGGAGCATGTTGACATTTAAAACTTGCGGAAACCTTAACTAGCGAAGCTTTGTGGAAGGCGTGCACGTCTTAGACACCGGCAACGTTACTGTCTGTTGCGAAATTTTGTTCAGGGCGATGAAGATGTAATGGTGTTCGCGCTTCGCTTGGCCGTTCGTGCTTTAAAAAGTGAGCCGCACACGGTGACCACCAAGCTCTGGAACAGCAGAATTCTCAGTATTGATGTCATCGTGTCACAGACTCACAACTCGCTGCTCACCGCCATTGTTTTAGTGTATCGCAACACGTAATAAAACTGCGATATGGCTAGCGATAGAAAGTTTTAGGATTGAGTGACCGGAGGCTACCGTGGGTGCAGCATTGCAACCGGACGCTCGCGCAGCGGCTTTGAAGCATAATTTTCAGCGCGCGCCAAGAGCATTGCATGCTAAAACATGCTAAAACTGTCTATTAACGCCATTGGCGTGTTTATGGGTTTTATTTATTGCTCTATTAAAAAAAAAATGTAATCTACCGTAAATTTGTGTACCGTGTTATTTTTAGCGTTGCGACTCGCCTCGCCATAACTGCCCATTCTAATCTAGTTATGAACGGCTTGCAAACGACTACCTAACACCGACGCACTTAAAATGCTTATAATGCAAATGAATGCAAGGTGCAAGCGAGCTGGAACACAATGACGAAAATATTCCCTAGAGAAGGGGATTATTCGTTTGCATTATAATTATAGACTCTTTACAGCAGCTGTGCATGGGCGCCGCCTTAACTGACCTTCAGTTTTTGTTCCCTCTTATTCCGTTCGCTTCACTTTATCATTACCACAGCAGGACAGGTTATTGCCATTTTAGATGCTACTGTGTTCTTGTGCCCAGCATAGGCCCTTGTGAAGACCCGTCAACACCCGATTCAGTAGGTCGGCATGTCGGTAAGACGAGGGAAGGGCGGCTATGGCGGCTCAATCTGGCGCGCGTGTAAAGCGTCTATAACCATAAACTGCAAGCTTTCACCCTTGTCGGTGTTTCACTGATGACAGCTGATAAACCTGTTTGCTCTCCTGACGTCTAACCCCTGGTTAGCTCAGTTGTAAGAGGGTTCCAATGGAAATGGAGAAGTCCGGAGTTCGATACCCGGACCAGGCGGATTGTTTCGGTACGCACCAGTGACCTAGCTGTGTTTGCAGATTTGTGTTCGTTCTTTGTTCCTCTTGTTTCCCTTCTCCGGGGATTATTTTCGTCATAAAATGGTTCGAGCATTTTTTAAATTGCCTTTGTAATTACCTGAATTCAAGTACGGGTAGTGTCTTTTTAAAGGGAAACTTAGGCGCGCGTCTGTATTTGAGAAAAACATTTCAATCGTATTCATTTGGCCTCCAGGATACGAATATCGAGATTGTTTTTCAATTTGGTGTACGAAGGCAGAAGAAAATAATTTAATAAAGTACTGTTGAAGTCCCTCCTTTTCGGAGCACCACGTCATATGCAGAGTTTTCGGAATCTCCGCTTTCGCGCATCTTCAGCGCCTCAGTTCATCGCAAGATACTTCATCCCAGGACACTTCATCCCAGACACTTTAAACCAAAGATGCTTCATCCCGAGATGTTTCATCCCATGTATATTATATGCCAGGATATTTTATACGTAAAGAGTGGCTCTGCCGCACTTCATCCCCGGATACGTCATCCCAGGAACGTTCATCCCGGTCACTTCATACGAAAGTCATTTCATCCCAAGATGTTTCGTCCCAAGACGTTCCATGCCAGTGGCATGAAATACCCAGGCATTTCATACCAGAATAATTTGGGGCACCCACGAGTTGCTGAGCTCGAGCAAGAAGAAATCTTACAGGCTATTTTTTGCGCACCCTCGAAGTCGTCGTGTTCATGTAAAATATGGCTCATTTCATCGGTTGCAGCACTTAAATGAACGCCATTTTTGGGTTTGCATAGGAGCGCCCTCAGACAACTCGGTACCGGACTTCACCGAAAGTCTGCAAATTTCGCTTAGAGCCTTTCTTCTCGTTTTGTATTCTTTCCTCTTATTCATTCATTTACTTCGATCCCCATTTGCACTGCTGCTGCAAAGGTCAAATTTGCTTGTTATGAAAGTGTACACCGGAACAAACCGCAATAGTGGGAATTGATGTCCCTTGAAAATTGCCCGAAAGGTATCGTTCCAAGACAACTTTCACCAGAAATGTGAAAATTTAGAACGTTTATTTTACGATAACCCACCCATAAGAACAAAACCTTAACACACCTTCCCAGAACACACCTCCAGAGGCCGAAATTCGGGCTAATACGCTCTTCAGAGCACACAATTCGGGCTAATAGAGTCTTCAAAGCTCACGATTCTGGCTAATACACTCAAAAATCGCTGAGCACATAGCACGAGCACGCACTGAGAAAGTTGTCTGCGTCTCTATTGTTATAGTCATTCACGATCCAGCATAGACGTTTGTTGGATTGCTTGTACTGCTTCTTCCTGTATAGCGGTGGCTCATGGCCCACGTCCAGCTGGTGGGCTATCGCGTTCACACGGGCTTGTTCGAAGAGAAGCGCATCTAACAACTTGAATACTGTAGGATGGGATGCACCGATAGAATTTTGAAATACCCGGTGCCAGTTTTCACCGCTATGGATGATTCTGGGAAGGCTGACCTCTGTAACGCGCTTGCAATTCCAATGGATATTGGGAAGCTTTGGTCGTTGTGGGGTCGACCGACTGAGGTATTTTCAAAGTAGTCCAAGAGGTCTTGGTGCTGTTCCGTGCGTCCAAACAAGTTCAGCAGCTGTCTTGCAAAAATCGGATATCTGTCGCAGATGTCATAAACACCGCAGAAGCACAGTGCGATCAATATCTTCGGGATGAGGTGGTAACTGGAGTCGTCAGTGAATCGTGTGTGCATGCCGAGCTCTTGAATTTGGTGCCAGTTGCTTTGTACGAAATCGAATAATCATCCATGCACCTCGACGTCAGGAATACATTTCCGAGAAACATTCTCTTCTGCCTTTTCGAAGTCCATCACTACTGTGTGCACCTGTCGTGGGCTTGAAGTGGCATCGTCGATAGCCTCAAGTAGCATGCACGTGGCTCTTTTATACGTCGCTTCACGCTTGTTTGCCAAGGCCCAAGGGGCAGTAAACAAGGGGAAGCACCCTGCCTTTGTAGAGGCCATGAACAATCCAAAGCTGGTAAAACTTTTCTGGCGCTACTTTAAATGGGCCGTTGCACGACCAGGATTCACAGGTGTTTAAGCGGCACAGGTCCGTGTTACATGCGAAACTATTTTTTCCGAGTCAATACAGCCTGTGACACCTGCGAGAAATACTTCAGGTGACGGTGTTCTTGTCATGCGCAGGAGTTCTGGTAGAAGCATGTCTTCAATACGGTGGGGAACTTGAACTGCGCCATGGACTTCGCGTCGAACTCTTTTCACTTTACTTTCCGGTGATGATAGCTTGGGGAGCTTCGCGATAGTCGCCGGTCTTGCTCCTTGAAAGCAGGCGGCCACGACGTTCGGAGGGTGTCGGGGGAACGCTTGGCTGCCGTTTTGATCTCATCTTGTAGACGCGCCGCAGCGATATTTTCTGGACTCGGTAGATGGCAAGTGTGGCCTTGTGCCACAGTCGTCGTCTCACCTGCAGTAACAGCTTGGCTTTCGCAACCCTCCTGGAATTTCTCGCATCTTCATGCCGTCTTCTCGTCGTTGGTTCAGTGTTTGGTATACAAGTAATCTTCGAAGCAGAGCTTCGGGGGGCTCCATAAGAAGCCACAAAGGTAGCCTTGTTCTATAAACAAGCTCGATTACAATCAATGAGTCTGACTGGCTTGACTGTTCGACTGATGATTTCTCGATGCCATGTACAGGACGATCTTACGTGGCACGGGTAACAATGTAATAAAGACGAAGGGCACAGGTCGGCTCCGCGCGTGAAAAACCGATTGTATAACTTCTCGGCAGAAGACTTTGTGGTAAAAAATATCCAGGTATAAAATGTGCTTGGTATGAAGCATCTTGGAATGAGACATCTCGGGATAGGACGTTTCTGGAATCAAGTGTCCGGGATGAACAGTACTGGGATGAAACGGCCTGGGATGAAGTGTGTTGCCCTTGAATCGGCTGAACCGTATGGACTATTCTGGCATCAAATGTCGCAGTATGGATTGTCTATGGGATAAACTGTCTTGGGGTAAAACATCCTGGGAACTAATGATTTTGGTATGATGTGTCTGGGACACGGTGTTAGATAATACTCTTCAGGTGAGGACAGCGCGCTCCTCGCGCAGTGCAGATAAAGTTCGCTTTCCACTCTCTCTCCTTCTCTCTCTCACTATGGTTTCAAGTGGTGCCAGCAGATGACTCGTCGACCCGTAGGCACGGCAAAGACGGCTCGTTTCGCCTCATGCTACACACGCGCAGAGCTCCAGCGAGGTTGTCGCTCGTGCAGAAAGACCACTGTGTACCGGGGTGTCATGGCAACGAGATAGTTTTTTTCGCTTTCACACAGTTTTGCCGTTTGGCCGCCGGTGACACTGTCAGCCGCGGGCACAGTGGCCGCGGAATGATGCAGCCTTTCGGATGCCCGTCGAACGAACACTATCTGATTCCTCGCGCCGCGCCTTCAGCCCCACCGTGTCCTCACCTAAAGAGTCCATCTTACACCGTGGTCTGGGATGAACTTTCCTGGGATGAAATGCCTTGGGATGAAGCGTGGTTGAACCCCTATAAAAGCTATGCACGCGCACTCTTGTTATTTTCAAAGAGGTAAAAAAAAACAAAAAAAAAACGTCGCTACTGGTGTCAGTGCGAGGGAATATACCTGTCAACCTTGCAATTGCGCGCGCTGTCCACACGAGCGACACGTGCTTGGCGGAAAAAAGATCAGCGTATGACGAAACGACTGCTCGGAGGGTTTTGTTTTCTCGCGTTTAGTTGCATCTTAGTGAATAACAAACGTGATATCCAGATTCACAGAATAAATATACTCCAAAAATCACCTCTAACTTTTTTTTTTAATACTTTCAGGTTTTTTTTTTTTTTTTTTTTAGTGTTTGAAGCCAGTTGCAGATTAAGAGGTGGGGTCCGGATGTCCTGACTCCCCTCTTGCTTTCTGCATGTGTAAAAATTTAGGGCGTGGAAAAAGGGGGGGGGGGGGGTCTTAAGCATATATTACACGCTGAACAACACCTGAACCCCTCTCCCCCCCCCCCCCCCCCCCCTTTTCTGGAAATATCTGCGTCCGCCCCTGTTTGGAGCATATTTTGTCATATCTCCCTTGTAGCGGTCTTAAAGGGCAATTTCGGCCAAAACTCAAAATAAAATTAATTAGTGGTATCGCTCTAGTGACACAAAATATGACCCCAACCAATACAGTACGTCCGGGGAACGCCGCATTCTCAACTAATGCCGATAATAAAAATGCGACCGGCAGCGGGCCGCTGCTCCTTAGCGGGCGGCCAGCGGGTTGCCGATCGCTAAAGCAACATTGGGCCGTGACGTCAATATCGTTCTTTTTTTTTTTTTCCTCCGGTCCGGGCCTTGCGCGGAGTGCGCTTCTTGGAGCGCTACCGCCGCTACTTCGGCTTGTGATTGGCGTGTTTAGCCGTTGCTTTCATCTGTAGCCCGTGTAGCTTCGTAATAGCCTTTTGTTTATTTGGTTGTGAGGACTCCAAGACTCGTTTTAGCGAGCAACTCGGTGCACCCAAGACTGCCCAGATGTTCCTCGAAAGACGCCGAGTGCAACTTGTAGCGCTGTGGGCTGCTCAAACGAGCCGCTGCGCAGGCACGGAGGTGCTTTTTCTCAAGTTTCCAACGGACCGGAAATTGGAGAAGGTGTGGGTGAACGCTGTTCGACCAGTGGACTTTGAACTTCGGCTTTTACGCGCCCGAGGCAAGAAAAACGAAAAAAACAGACATGTACAGCCCACCACACGTGTGCTCGGGCGCCGCGACCCGCGCCGGAGAGCCTCAAAGTTTCGTGTCTGGGACTGACCCGCAGCGTGAAAGCGAAAGGGCCCCCAGTACTGTACGTCACTGGCAACGCGGCGCAGAGCAACGCCGCTCCATCCAGAGAGCCCCGATGACAATTAAGGCCCAGCGACGAGTACAGAAGACCGCACACACGGCGAGAGCCACCGAGTGCGGCACCGAACGAGTTCACTCATTTTCCAGCCGCTAGCTTTTGGGTATACAAGCGACGATTACGGCATAGCGCACGCACGACGGCGGCCGCCAAGTACGGCACCGTACGAGTTCATGGGTTTTCCAGTCGCTAGCTTTTGGGTATACGCACTAACTCTTGCTACATATGCTGGATAACTAAAACGTATACATAATTAAAACAAAATTAGCTTACCTCCTATGTTTAGACGGCTAGCGCAACAAAGGTAGGTGCCACTCGGCCTGCGTACTCGTTGAACGAGAACGATCCTGACGTCACGTTCACATAGCGGCTGATTTCCAGTGTCGCCGGGGCCTCGAGCGGCTAGTTTCGGTTTTGTTGGCCTCGCCCCAAACAAAACATTGAGGCGTCGATATCTTTGAAACTACGCCCAATAGCGAGAAAAAAATTACACCTTGCAATTCAGGGACGCTGACTGCGCTAAAAACAGTCAGAATCCTCAAATCGAAAGTATGGACCGGAGTTGCCCTTTAAAACGCGAGCCTCTTCTTGATGTCTATTGCTTGACACGTTGCACGATCATTTTTCTCCCACTTAGAACAAATGATAAACTTTTCGTAGACCGTACACTAAAGTTCTATTCTATTAAAGTGAGGGTAGTTGCCATTACGTTGAGCACAGGTTGAGCTGGCGACCACAAGACCAGAAATCCTCAGAGTATGCGATATACGAAGAATTGCTATTTCAACACGCTCACTTATTTGTTAAACCTGCTTCATGCACAAGCTTGCCGAACAGAACCATGCAGTAATAGGAGCACCAAGGCACCAAGGGCGACAGTCCCTGCCACCGTCCCCACGCCACCGTCGCCGCTGCAGACTCCGCTTTTCTGGTTCTCCGTTCGTCCGCGAGAGGGCGAGCGGCGAGCTGGAGTTGCGATTGGACTGAGGGCGGTAGCGGCTCTACGCAGCGAGGCGAGCAAAAGGCAGAGAGTTCTGACTGCCACGCACGAGAGGCAGAGCGTATACTCGGTTCACCTTTAAGCTGAGACTGCAGCCAATGGTACAAGCACGAGAGCTCGGGGTCGCTGATTTGAAGCGTTATTCCGCAGAACGAGCGCTCACTCTAGAAATGCATGTCTCAAAAACCAGGGACGCGGACTAGCTCGCGCTTGTGGCATTGTCTGCAATCTCAGCTTAAAGGAATGTTGAACCAAATACTTCAGTGTCCATAGTAAGTTGCGAACGATCTTTTTACAAGCCAGCAGCCGGCGGTGTACGCGAGCAGACGCAACGAAATGGACGCAGTGGCAGTGAAATGTGTGGGCTCTGGGGAAATGGAGAACAACTTCAGGCTTTTTATCTCCAAAGTGTGGTCTGGTGTAAAAGGTAGGCGATTAATCGGTCTAAAAGCTGAGAGTCTTCGGGACTCTCAGCTGTCTGACCGTCTTGGACGTAACCCGAAGCTCAAGCTCAAGGACGCGTAGGTACAAGCGCGCCCAGGCGAAGACGCCGACAAAGAAAAGGCAACCAAGGCAGGCACGGGTCAATCTGAAACTCCAGGAGGTCAAGGTGTCAATCTTGACGCGACCAAGCCCGCCGGTCGTCTCAAGTGGCGCGGAACTAAGCCTAACGCCACCAACGCTGCTCACGACCAGTCGTGTCGAGTCTCTACGGGCAGGCCTGGTTCTTGTTTATTCTGCGGACGTTCATCTCATCCTCGTGAGGACTGTCCCGCTCGGAAATCGAAGTGTAACTTTTGCCGTAAGCAAAAGCACTTCGCTTGGTCTGTCTCTCCCGCATGAAAAAGCAAGCCAAAGTAGGTGCTCTGCAGCTTTCTGTAGTCGACGCCGGAGAGAGGGCTAAGTACATTGACGTCACCGTGAACAACTATACAGCGTCCTTCAAAGTGGACTCGGGAGCTGATGTTACGGCTGTTCCAGATGATTTCCCTCGGATTCCAAAGCGTTTGTCAAAGGTGGAAAATGCCATTCATCGACCGGGCAACCACCCGCTTGAAGTGCTGGGTTCTTTCTCATCGACGCTGTGGTGGAGCGGCAGATCTTCCAATCAGCAGGTGTATGTCATCCAGTCTTTCAGTACTCCTTTGCTGGGCTTCTTTGCCATACAGGACCTTCAGGTCATCAAGTTCCTCGATATTGCAGCCAAGCCTGCAGTCAACCCAGGCTTCACTGAGCTCTTCACAGGTCTGGGTACGCTACCCGACGAGTACACGATACGGTTAGAATCCAAAGCAACTCCTTTCTCGTTGAGTGTACTTTGTCGTATGCGCATTCCCTTACGAGAGGTCGTGAGGACAGTACTGGAGAAGCTCGAGCGGCAGGGCGTCATTTGTCGGGTTGAAGGCCCTACCCCGTGGTGTGCAGGAATAGTCGTTCCGAAGGCTTCCGGTGGTCACCGTCTCTGCGTTGACCTTACGAAGCTCAACAAGGTCGTCCTTCGAGAATGGCACATGCTCCCTACGGTGGACCAAGTTCTCAGGCTTCTGGGAGAAGCGACCGTGTACTCCAAGTTTGACGCAAATTCCGGATATCACCAGGTGAAACTTGCCGAGGAAAGTCAGGAGTACACCACTTTCATTACTCCCTTTGGCCGCTTCTGCTTCTGTCGTCTGCCTTTTGGACTTACGGCGGCACCAGAGTACTTTCAAGAGCAGATGGCGCGCATACTGGAAGGACAGGTCGGGTGCGTCAACATGATTGACGACATTCTTGTCTTTGGACGGACGCGCAAAGAACAGGCCGCGCGGCTCAACCAGGTGCTTTCCCGACTATCGAAGGCTTGCATAACTCTCAACAAATACAAGTGCGTGTTCGGAGTGTCCGAGGTCAACTTCCTTGGAGTCGTCTTATCAGCAGAAGGTGTGAAGCCAGATCCTAGCAAGATTCAGGCTGTCCAGGCGATGGAAAGGCCTGAGGATGTTGCAGGGGTCCGAAGGCTGCTTTGCATGGTAAACCATGTTGCGCGTTTCGTGCCGCACATCTCCGAAGTCACCGCTCCTCTCCGAGCACTTTTGTCGAAGAGCAACGTATACGCCTGGCGTCCTGAGCAGGCGGCTGCATTCCTACGGGTGAAGAACGTCTTGAGTTCAGACTGCTGTCTCGCCAAGTACAGCCCAGTGTACCCCACAACAGTTTCGGCAGAGGCCAGCTCCTTCGGCATCGGTGCCATACTCCTTCAAGACCAACCTTCGGGAGAAAGAAGGGCGGTGGCCTTCGCATCTAGGGCCATGACCCCGACAGAGATGCGCTATAGCCAAACAGAGAAGGAGATTCTGCCAACGGTGTGGACTATACGACGCTTTGACGAGTTCGTACGTGGTTTTCAGCTCAGTGTGGAGACCGAGCATATGCCCCTGGTCGGTCTCCACACTCGGCAAGATGGAGTTAGACATGTTGCCTCCTCGTATCCAACCCCTTCGTTTAAAGCTGACGCAGTACCGATTCCGCACGCTGTATGTGCCGGGGAAACTACTGGCAACAGCAGACACACTCTCCAGAGCTCCCCTGAGAATGGGGTCTGAGGACAAGGGCAAGGGATCCCTTGACACATTTGCAATTGCAGAACTGGAAGACACGTCTGTTGACCTTCCACTCCTCCCCGAGGAAGTCAAAGCTGCGGAACAGTCTGGCGAAGAGAGCTGTGCACTCAAACGGTATTGCGAGGGTGGATGGCCGACGAAGCACAAGCTGCCCGTCAATTTGTCCAAGTATTGGTCTGTCCGAGGCGAGCTGTCGCTGTGCAAAGGAATTCTCCTCAAGGGCCCGAGGCTCCTCATACCGGCCGACTTACGACAGGCAATACTGAGGTGTGATATCTTACGCTGTACACACGAGGGCGCCACCGCGGTGGTAAATAAACAGACGACGAAGACGATGTCTGACTGGGCCAGTCAGTACGGTCTACGTCCTCGATTTGGAATGTTGTCCCTGACCTTGACTCCGGCAGCGTGCCTGGCGTGGATTATCACATCAGGCTCATACATGAAGGTCACCAAGGAATTGTCAAGTGCAAGGCCAGAGCTCGTGACTCTGTCTGGTGGACAGGCATCAATGCACAGATCACTTCCCTGGTGAGCGGCTGTGAGCAGCGTGCCAAGACAAGAGTGCAGCCGGCAGAACCTTCCATATCGTCCAGCTTTCCTATTCGCCCATGGGAAGTCATCGGGGCCGACCTGTTTCATTGGAAGAAGCAGGACTTCATCGTTATTGTGGACTATCACTCGAGCTACCCGGAAGTCTTGACGTTAAGCAGCACCTCGAGTGGAGCTACTATCGCGGCAATGAAGTCAGCCTTCGCTCGGCATGGTATACCGCGATCGGTAAGAACGGATAACGGCCCGCAGTTTGCATCGGGGGATTGTGCGAAGTTTGCAAAAGATTATGGCTTCCAGCACCATACATGTAGCACCGGATTCCCGCAATCTAACGGCGAAGCGGAGCGAGCTGTCCGCACCATCGAGGAACTCTTAACCAGAGCGGAGGATCCATACTTGGCACTGTTTAGCTACCGAGGCACCCCCGGTGTTTCGGGAGACAGCCCGCACAACTTCTGTTCGGGCGTCGTTTGAGACACGGCTTCCTAGGGCTCAAGATGAAAGTCCTCCACGGCCAACATCGCCCGCTCGCGTGGAAAGGAGGAATGAGTTGTATAAGCGGAAACAAGCTCAGGCCTTCAACAAGCGGCATGCTGCCCGCGAGCTGCCTCCTCTTCGTCCCGGAAAAAGAGTGTGGGTACAGTCGGAACAGTGTCCGGCCACGGTGCTCAGCCCAGGACCGCGTCCCCGCAGCCATCTGGTGGAAGCTGCCCACAGCGGAGCGGTCCTTCAGCGCAACCGCAGGGGACTGGTTGCTTTCGCATCCCCAAGGCCGCCGGTTGAACAACCCGCAGCTGACGGTGTGTCTCCAAGCCCAATAGCGGCTCAGCAGAACATTAGTAGTGCCCCAAGAGGGCCGCCTGTGTCGACAAGTCCCTATCGAACTCGCAGCGGACGAGCCGTGACCCTCTCCAGGCGTTTAGACATGTAACGGCGGACAGTTTGAAAACATTGCAGTTGATGGGACTATTTTGAAAAATAAGTGGGTGCGTTTCGCCGCAAAACCTATTTGGCGAAAACGCAGCCTCTAACCGCTCATTCACACTGGAAGCGGATCCGCGTTCGCAAAGCGGTTGCGAACGCGGTTATATAAAGATCCAGTACAATTGCACGCGCACTTGATGTCATGGAGTGCGCGTGCTATTGCACTGGATCTTTATACATCCGCGTTCCCAACCGCTTTGCGAACGCGGATCCGCTTCCAGTGTGAATGAGCGGTAAGAAGGGGAGATGTAGTGGTCGCTATTTGTGAGTTGGTCCAGCTAGTGGCGCCCTCTTAGTGTAGAGTGGCGTGCGTGTTCTTTAGTGGAAGTAAAAGAAGAGGTCTTCACGTGCAGCCGTCGGTATCGGACGTCTTTTACTGAGCTCCGCCTCACAGGGTATGAGAGGTAGCATCAGAATTAGTTGGGGGGCTAGTTGGTTGAACATCTAGACGGTGGTTTAAAAGCGCAAAGGACTAAGAAGTGTCAAATTTAATAGAGCATTTAGAGAAACTTCCACCTTGTCTTTCTCTAAATGCTCTATTAAATTTGACAGTTGTAAGTAAGCGCTCTGTCCTGTCCCCTTCTTCTCTTCTTAGTCCTTTGCGCTTTTAAACCACCGTCTATATGAGAGGTAGGCTCTGAATCCTACAGAACCCATACATTTCACTGTCATCTTAAAGGAGCGGTGAAACGATATTCAGATAGGAATGTTTTTAACTTTACACGACCTGACTGGCACTAGTGGGACTCAAGTATTCTAGGACGCAGCGCCACTTGGCGAAGAAACTCCTTTGTTGCGGTGTAATTTCAAGGTCAAAAGCGATCATTTTCATTCAATCTCTCCTTTGCAAAATTTGATGACGTAATGTGGGGATAGCAGTACACCCCAATGACGATATTTGAATGCGGTTCATCGATTTGACCCGAGCATTGCATGGGCACTCGATTTGCGCTCGTGATAATTACTTGCTCGAGAAGCATTCGGGTAATGGCCCGTGTCCAATCGCTGCAACGACAACAATAGCCGAGACATAACAATGTCTGGAACTCAGCCAGTGTCCTGTGGTTTGCCAACCCCAGCGCGGGGCTATGATGATCCTTGGCGGCATATAATCGGCTCCAGTTCACGTGGCCGCTTGTTCTGGCTGCGAGTTGATGGGGTGAACGCTGCTCGCTTTTCTTTAATTTTTTTCCTGAACTTCTATGGGGTGAAAAACGAAAGCGTGTTTCATAGGTCATTAACGTATTTGCGCAAAGTACAATAATTGTTGCATGGCCCCGTTGAGCGTGAATAGAGGACTATGATGTCAATTTCGTCGCGCGTGCTCGAGCACACCGGCCGCTGCTGGGTTGTGGAAAGAGTGTGCACCACTTGTTAGGAACACTAAATTGTTTGGTTCAGTATACCTTTAAAGGAGCTGTGCAACGATATTCAATTGGAATGTTTTTCTCTCTACACAAGATTACTGGCACACCTGGGACTCAAGGATACTCACACGCAACGCCATTGGCCAAGAGACTCCTTTCTTGCGGTGTAATTTCAACGACAAAAACGATCATTTTCATTCAATCTCTCCTTTGCAAAATTTGATGACGTAACTCGGGGATCGCAGTACACCAAAGTGACGATATTTGAATGCGGTTCATAGACTGGACCCGAGCATTGCGTGGGCACTCGACTTGGGCTCGTGACAATTGCTAGCTCGAGAAGCATTTGGGTTGTGACCCGTGTCCAATCGCTGCAACGACGACAACAGCCGAGCCATAACAATGTCTGGAACTCAGCGCGTGTCCTGCGCTTTGCCAACCCCAGCGCGTGGCTATGATCAACACTGGCGGCATATAATCGGCTCCAGATCATGTGGCCGCTTGTTCTGGCTGCGAGTTGAGGGGGTGAACGCTGCTCGTTTTTCTTAAATTTTTTTCTAGGACTTTTATTGCGTGGGGTGAAAAACGAATGCGTGTTTCATAGGTCATTAACGTTAGGGATCCGTTTTAACCGGTATTTGTGCACACTACAAAAATTGTTGCATCGCTCCTTTAAGGCTGCGGTCCCACGGCAGCCATCTTGAACAAGGCGTTAGTTCAACCAATAGATGACGACGCGCACCCGTGGTGTGGCCGAAACATTGGTTCACAGTGGGATGGCTCGAGCACCATCACGTTCCCCTCGTGGCCTTGCTCGCCCAGCTGCCAGCTGTGCTCAGCTAGCTCAAGTAGCGTGGCCCAGCAAACGGATGTATGCGAGAATAGAGAGTTTTAGAATAGGGGCCCCCAAAGCTTGGGGGCCCCAAAGAAATAGGGGCTCACCACTGCGCATGTGCAGAACCCAAAATCTGTTTGGGGCTTTGGGTTGGCGCTTGGGGTCGGGTTGTGTCGGCAAACATGGCGGCGCCCTTTCTGCTCGCTTCGGAGCAAATTCGTCATGGTCGCTGCAGTATTAGCCCATTTAAATGCCAGTGAATAGTGCTACCGGCTTTCGCTTTGCTTGATCTCGCTCAAATCACAAAGAATGAGCGGTGGGCTCGCCCCATTTTAAATATCGTCCCCGATTTTGGCCGTTTCTAAGCCTAAACATACGCGGTAACCGTTGACATGGCAACGTATTGCTACTCGGTGGCACGATACCTGCATCTTGAAAACAAGTATTTCGAGGCTTCAAAGTCGCTCCAGCTCAGATCTAAATAGTGCAACTGCCCGCAGAGTATGCGCGCTCGCGTTCGTCTCAGTCTTGGCATACTTGAAGGCCAAAATCTTCGGCTGCATATGATCAAAGCGCACACCCAAAAATATCGAGAACGAGCCATACCTAAAACAGCGCGCAAGCAAAGGAGGAAGAAAATAGAACACAGGAAAGAGCGCTGACTCCCAACTTATGTATTGTGAAAGAAAGAGAAAGAGGAAGCTTCAGACGTGAAGCCCACGCGCACAAACAAGCTATAAAGAAGAAAGAATAAAAACATCTAAATTACTAAGTTGCAGTAGAAAAGGAGAAAACTGACATTATAAGGTCACGAAGACAAAAAAGATGAGAAAAAAGAAGAAAGAAAAACAACAACGTGGGCTTCATATCTGAAGCTTCCTCTCTGAAGCTTCCTCTTTCTCTTTCTTTCACAATACATAAGTTGGGAGTCAGCGCCCCTTCCTGTGTTTTGTTATCTTCCTCCTGTGCTTGTGCGCTGTTTTAGGTATGTCTTCTATGTACAAGCTAGCTCAACTCTCTATGTTATTACGAGAACAAGCGCCAAATTAGAGCGCTACGGATTGGATTGTTTCGGCTATACCCGAAATGGGATGGCCGAACGAGTCGAGGCCGATCCAAGGCCAAAAGAAAATGGAGGAAGAGAAGGCTCCCGGGCGCGTTCGCTTCTGAATCGACGATGACATTTATGCGCTACGCGAAGTGCATGCCACTAACTCATTCCAGGATTCCAGGAGATGGACTTGAATGGCCGAAAGGGTCCCCGAAGCAATCGGAAGAAATTTCCCTACGCGGGCCATCCGCGACCGGGTCGACCTGCTGCTGGCACAGTTTAATACGAAGCACAGATTTCCCGGTTACTTTTCGTAACTTAACGTAAAAAAAAAGAAAAAGAAAGAAACGGGTCTGTGTGAACGAGCCTTTAGCCGCGGAGTAGCAATACGTCACCATGTCAACAGTTACGACGTATGTTTAGGCTTAGGAACTGCCAGAATCAGGTACGATCTTTAAAATGGGGCGAGCCCACCGCTCATTCTTTGTGACTTGAGCGAGATTAAGCAAAGCGAAAGCCGGTTGCACTATTCATTTGCAACGAAATTGGCTAATACTGCAGCGACCGTGACGAATTTGCACCGAAGCGAGCGAAAAGGGCGCCGCCATGTTTGCCGATATACAACCCGGCCCCAAGCAATTGGGGGCCCCACGTTATTTCTCAAATTTCACGTTGGGGGCGCGAGCCAACCCAAAACCCCAAACGGAGTTTGGGTTCTACGCATGCGCAGTGCTGAGCCCCTATTTCTTTGGGGCCCCAAAGCTTTGGGACCCCCGATTATAAAACTCTCTATAACTGTCGTGCTGCTTCAGCTACAGGATGGGCTAAAAGCAAGCTACACCTACCAGCGTCGTGCCTGTGACCGGGGAATGGCCCGTCCAGTTCTCAGATAATTCCATTGGCTCACATGATAGCCTGGTATTTGAGGGCGTGCACTCTCTTGTTGACCAGAGAAGTAAATCTTCTGATTCGGAGACGGTCGGCAGATGGGCCTTGCTGTGCCGTTCCCAACTGGTGTTACCCTCCCTATTATCTGAACCGCAAGCCACAATAAAGTGTCGTTTCGGCGCAAATGTTTTGCGTTTTAATAATTTTTCACTGTTAAGAAGTTCGTTCGTTGCCCACAATGGCGCTGCATGCGAAAAAGGCGAGCGTGCCGCGTTGCGTCGTCACAAACCCTATTCTATAAGCACGCTGCGTGAGGTGTCGTTGCGTTGGGTACCCCAAAGCTTTGTGTTACCCAAAGCGTTGGGGCCCCCTATTCTAAAACTCTCTAATGTCAGGCTGGGTATAAATTTTTCTCTGATATAGGAAGATGCGGTTCGGCGGTTGTAACGGGCTTTCGCAATAAATCTTACCAAGAAGGAATGAAATGTTGATTGACGTGTTAATGTTCTATCGTTTCAAGGTCGGCATTCCTCACTGTGAGACATCAGCATACAACGACTCCTTCATAGCAAGAACGTCTTCTGAGTGGAACCACCTCCAAGCATCTTTAGTAGCTATCCCATCACATGATTTATTTAAAGAAGCGCTTACTAATCACTTTTGTTAATATTTTGTCGAAATGATTGTGTTTTAATCACTGCCTTTTACGCTTGTATTTTCTTTTGAGTGAATTCTTATATGCCCCACCCCCCCTGTAATGCCCTATGGGCCCTGAGGGTATTGAAATAAATAAATAAATAAATGAAGATATCTTCTGCAGGAATGCGCGCTCAGTAGACTCAATATTTCAAGACACCAGTGGAAGCGGACGTCAAGTAAACTGCTTCGCGATGTCCGGTACTTACCTCACCATTTTAATGATGACTAAAATAACGTCACGAAATATTGTGTTTCACGGGGTCCGGAAGATGTTGTAAAGGTTGTTACATTATAGGTTCCCAGAAAACAAACGCCCTTGCAATATTTTCGGAAGTACCGACACACATAATGTTGTAAGTACAGCTTAGGAGGAATATGATGAAAACCATCAGAAGAAATAGGAAGATGTTTATTTGCAATGATGACGCTATGAAATGAACGGCGATTAGCGACGGTAAGTTATGAGCGTTCGGGAATTTATAAGTTCACGTGATTGCTAACTATGGACATGCGTTTTTGTCGGGAGATGGTGTTGCGGTGATGACCTGATATGGGACGACTCGTGGCAGACGAACAAGCAAGTTTCTTCTCAGCGAATGGTAAGTGTCCAGTGTCAAGCACAACACGTGGCTACCGACATTGCCGATGTTTCGAACACTTACCGCCTTCGACAAAACTCCTGGCACTTGGGCTAACTTTCTGGAAAGACTCGAAATCTTCCTTGAATCCAACGCCATCATGAACAGTAACTGAAAACGATCCACTATTCAATCGGTGGGTGGCGAAACGTATCCGCGTCTGCGGAGTCATGGGCGACGCGTACTAAGTGGCTGGAAGTTTACACGATGCCTGCCACGACGTCCAAACACGTCATTGACGTACTACGGTCTCTTTTACCTACTTTTGCACAACCGAAAATACTTTTCTCTCATAACGCGCCAAATCTTGCTTCAAACAAAATAAACAAGTTTAAAAAAACAAAAAAAACAAAAAAACGGCATCAGGCATCACATTAGTGCACCATACTATCCTGCAACTAACGGGCATGCAGAACAGATGGTGTGCGAAACAAAAAAAAAAAAGGCCATTTCAAGCTTACGGAAGAAGCACTTCAGTGAAGAATGGCCAGGTCGTTGTTCTAGCAGCACGCGACGGTCTTATCTTACACGGTGAAAACAAAAAAAACCACCGAAGCAATATTCGGCGGACGAAGAGCCACATCCCTCGATCTCATGATACTATGGCTTATGAACGAAGATCGAGAGATTCCCAGATTGGGATTAATTGCAGTTTATTCGGTCGGACAACTCGTCTACGTAACGAATTTCAGCGGAAGTCGGGCCTTCCATGTAAAATTTGAGTAGAAAAGGCTCTATGTTGGTTGACCAGAAGGTGTCATCTCTCTGAATACGTTGGATATCAATGCCCTTGAGTGTAAATATAACTAAATCACAAACATCTCTTTGCGTATTGTGTAAATGCCCTTGTATTTGATAGTAGAAGCTATGGTGGTGATTTGGACCTTTCACACCAGGCTCCTTTTTCTTATTTTCGCCTCATACTCCTTTGCGGTTTAAGTATGCTTCAAGAATCTTTTGGAAGGGGGGCACTTTCCGTCAACGAGTCCATTTGTTCCAAGTAGTCAATCAGGGAATGCTGCTAGAAATCCGTCCCTCCTATTAACGAATAAGCCGCAATTCTGCACAGTGTAGTTTTTCTGTTCCACGTACAGTTGTAAAGCAGCATACTCATTGATTCTACCATATTCTGTTGCGTGTGAAGAAAGTCTTTCGGTACACGATACTTGAAAAAAGTCTGGCACTGTACATTCTGGTTCGACACCCACTAATATCGCCGTCCTTATAGATCCTCATCATTTAATCATTACCTCGTCACCTCATATTGCTCTTCCTCAACAGTAAGTACAATAGGCTACCGCCATATAACAATCAAAGAATTGAATAATTGAGTCGTTCCGTCCTTCAACAAGTTTATTATTTATATAATGTTATTATGTTACATTACCTCGATACGATTGACGTCCATCGTCGATCTTCAAATACTTATACCAGTATATAAATTAGACGCACAAGGGGGGGGGGGGGGGGGGGGGCGGGGGGGGCGGTGGCCGAGTGCATGGTCTAGCGCACACCAGCTCGGAGCACTTGGAGCGAAAGCTCGCGCTGCAGAAGCCACCCCGCCCCTGCCTGCTTCGATCTGGAAGAGCATCGTACCGGCATGCGGTCGTGTGTCACTACTACGTGGTGCACGTTAAAGACCCCAGGCTTGCGGTTGTACCGCACTGGCTAAATTGCTCATCTACAGCTGAGAGTCAGATGCCCACTAATGCGGACTAACTTCCGGCTGTATGAACATACACACAACAATTTGCAATTAGATGCATAATAACAAAGAGCCACAGCGTGCCGCCTCTTTTCATTGGATGCCTTTTTTTAAACCAGCGCAAGCTCGCGCGTTCTCTCTTTTGAGACGGTTAGAATGGTCGCACATAAAACCCGCGTTTCTCCTACCCGGCCGCTTCCTCTCATTATGTGTAGTTGGTTATAACTAAATAAGCTATAATAATGGTGTATTATTCATATTTACTTTCAGTTTCAGTCAGGAAAAAGAAGTTTCGCGGGAACTGAAGCAAATAAATTAGCTGCGCTTAGAGTATCGGCACTCTCTTCCCCGACAGTGTTGTGAGCGCCGCCATTCTGGTGCTTGTGCAGAGCAGGCGCAACTGCCGATCGTCATGATTCAAAAGTGCGGCATCCTCAGGATTAGATTCGGTGTTAGGAAGCTCATGTAATTTTGCTTTGTTTTGTCGCACACTGTTTAAAGTGGAGGACGGAAAAGTGTTTTTGTGCTATCAGATAAAGCTTCTAATAACTGGCAACAATGATTTTAAGCCACATTATGGCCAAGTGTCGCTAGTCTGGCGCGTAGCTTATTTAATGACACTATTCATGCTCTTGTTCAAGAGGCTTATACCTGGAGGGGCCATGACGTAAGCCCCGTGGATTCCACAAGACACTACCTTTTGACACCTGCCTCTTCCTCATTGTTCCCGCTTGTGCCAGTAAATTAGCTACGGTTCAGAGTAACGACACTTGGCCATATTGTGGCTTAAAATCATGGTTGCCAGTTACCTGAAGCTTTATCTAAAATCACAGTAAACGCTTTTTCGTCCCCCACAAATGTTTAAACAACCCGCGACAGAGCATTGCAATATTGCATCAGCTTCCTAGCACCCCATCTAATGCTGAGAGAGAGACATGGTTTTATTTGATGAGGGGTTCACCGGCTATGGAGTTGTGCTCCTGAGACGAGAGGGGAAGGGTTGTGAGGGGGTGAGGGAGATTTCATGAGGAAGTCGTACTTTTGGATCATGACGATTGACAGTTGCGTTTGCTCTGAACGAGACCCAAAATGGCGGCGCCCAAAACAATTTTAGGGAACGGAGTGCCGATACTTTAAAGCTCATTTAGTGACTCTAGGCATAAAGTGAACTCGGGTGTATAATTTTCCTCTTCATCTTTATATTTTATTGATTTCAATCATATCGAATAATGAACACACTATATCACGCTACGCGTGTGTAATTATTTGTCTTAGATTTATTAACCTGACCCAGTACTTAAATCATTCACTTATCGATACTAAATCTTCCAATATATTTTTTTTAAATGTGAAGGTAAAAAGACACGTAGATTGATGACGATACAGACGCCAACGCCACCCTCGGAAATGTTTTGAACACTAGAAATCAGCAGTTTGTCTGCCATCCGCAAGGTAGCGCAACAAAACACCTAAACAGTTTTTAATTGTTCTTAAAATTAGCTAAGCTTTACACCTATTGAGAAACCAAAGCAAGATCATTGTGAAAATATAATACATCGCATTGTATATCTATTCCAAACAATAAATTGTATTAGATGCCAATAAATCTGCTTGATGTCCAAAAAAGATATGCGTCAAAAACAGGTAAGTTTGAAGGGCTCCTGGAAATGAAATGAAAAAAAGCCATCGTTAACCTTTTGGGCACCCATTGTAGCTCTAAATGTTATAACAGATTTTATCATAGTTCAATTATTTCCTCAGCGGCATTTGAAATACCATTACTCGAAGCACAAAAAAGTGCTACGTTTGATATAAAATATCTAAACAAAAAAATTTTACACAACATTAGTTTTTTTTTCTGCATACTATCAATTATAACACTACATTTGTAGCTAATTTCATTGCTCTAGCGCTTGTCATTAAAGATATATGTGTGCTGAAAAATGTAAATTTTATGGCAATATTTGGAGGGATGAAAAAAACAAAGAAGTGCAAATACCCAAAAAGTGTATCGTTACATTCCGCTCCGACATCATCTTAACAAAACTGCTATATTGGAACCGTGCTGTTTTTAATGGATTGTTCATGAAACATGAACTAGCGGAGCAAGTGAGGGTCTGCGCCATCATATTCACAACGATACAAACGCGCATGAACAGCAAAAACCTGCACATACATAATATCAAATGAAAGACGATTGCATTGCCCCTTGAATAACATCAGTCCCACAAAACAGTATTTAAAAGGAGATGAGTAATGACCTGACAAAAAGTACCTAAACTGCCACATTTCAGTGGGACCGTGGCCTTAAGGGCGAACAGAGTATAGTCATTTACAAAAAAAAGGGCTCCTGGCAGGTTCTATTTTCAGTGTTTGTGCGTATGGTGCGTGATTTGCGCGCTTTGCAAAGCGACGAACATGAGCGTGCTGGGCTGAGGATATCGCACGCTGGACGGAGCGCTGTAAATATTTGAATGGTGTATAGATGTTTTCTGTTTCCTGTCGTTCTCAGTCACATTGGTTTCCTACCCGGTATGCGGGACGATAAAAGACGAAACCGACCTGGAATATTCGAGAAAATATAGGTTAGGCCAAACAAGAATGTGTGACAGTAACGCATTTTTTGTAAACTCCTTGCAGCGGCATGGAGAGATCAAAACGATGTTTTCCACATACCAGAAGTGACGACATTCTAGATGGCTGCGCCTTTGTGAAAAAGGTGTATAGTATGCGCCTTTCAGGCATCCCTGAAAGCGCACCACCAAAATCTATCCCACAAAAAGCAAATCTCCACAAGAAATAGCTTAAAGAACATTTTTCAACAGCGTAACTGCTGTAATAAATTTGCAGAATATTTGGCGCATTCTTTTTGCTGCAAGTTTGTTCTGAAGGGGAGAGGGGAGAGTAGCGTTCATCTGTAAGGCGATGTGACATAAAGATCTTTATGCACAAAATACCGCCAGAATTCCCGTTGGTTTACTTGCGTCTTATGCTCTTCTGAGCGTGAAATCAGTGTTTTCCTGCTAGCTGAAGTTATTTTGTGTTGTGATCAATTCCGGAAGCCTGTGTTGTTGCCGATATCCAGGAATTTCGCAAGGAACGTTTTTTATTAATTTTATATTTCGAGTTAAAAGGAGCCGCCACTGAATAAGTCCTTTTTTCGGCGGTCCATGTGGCTTCCTGAATGTCGTCTGTGAGGCCCACAACAGGAACAGAACGGATAAACGGATGGAGTCTCCAGTCCTTCGTATGTCATGTATGGTAAAATGTGAATCTCAATATTGAGTATATACCAGAGCTGGTAAGGAATGTATTGCACTTTTACCAGTACTTAACTGCATCCGTCGCTAACTCGAAAAAATTTTAAAACTACGTTAGACCATAGACCAACACAATATAAACCATTCCGCAAGTACGTGATGGCCACAGCATGCGGCAGTCTTACGGCCCCAACCATGATACCAGTGGCAGCTGTGCTAGCGCTCCAGTTTGCGGTGCAAATGTCGCGTGTGTGCGCGTGCCACATATTTCGTTTTTTTTTTGCGAACAAGTTGCAAATTGATCATCCTTCTTTTAGTGTAGAATGTGATACGCATTTTTCAAAACTTAACGTACAAGAAGAAAACAAAAAGTGCAAGTTTTGATATTTTCAAAGGCACACCTCTATACATTCGAACTTTGTAGACTTGTAATGCATCCAAGACGCGTTCTTGTTTTTTATTGAATAGAGGAAGTACTCGTCTAGCTTCGTAAATGCGTGTTTTTCCTAAGTAGCGAACTCACATTTTTTTTTTTAATATTTATTCAGAAATAACCTTTTTGGGCTATTTTGAAGTGTCATGACTTTGTTTCACTTCATAATGCAGCCACGACATTTGAGGTTATGCTCCTGGTAACCAAGGGAACTCAGCATAAAAAATATTGGAAGTGCAAATCCATCAGTTTCTTTTTTTTTGTAAACACCACTGGATTGTGATAAAATTTCAAAGGATTCTCTTAACGCGTTCTTTGTTTTCTCCGATATCGTTCTGGCATTTGATCTCATTTTTTTAACTGCATACTAGAAGTACTGGGCTGGTTCTCTGTAAGTGTTGTTTTATTGTATTTATATTCAGATTTGTTTAAAAAGTATTAAATGGGGGACTGTTTTCAAGCTCGACTTTGTACGTAAGAAACCAGTTTCAGGGAAGAGGAAAGCTATTTAAGCAATGGTTCTTTAAATATAGTTTTTCTCTTTCTAAATAAAATCACTTTCTATGATTGTAATTTTTTCTTAAAGCATACTAATTATCTGAAATGTTAAAAAGAACTTATGTTGTAGCAGACAGCGCGCACTTGCGTCATCTTTTGAACGGTGGCTGAAATTCGAGGTTGAGAAGTTCAGGAAAAGTGTCGCTGATCCTGTCCCTGCCGCATAGAATTCTCATTTCAAATATTTCTTCGCGTTTTTCTACGTTCTTGCAGTAAATAAGTTACTCTTGCGAGAGAGAGAAAAAAAAAAAGCGAGGAGCGCGTCGCAGGGGTCAGGAGCAAGTTCTCGAAAACATCTAGTGCCTATAAATAAGCTATTCAATGCTGCCTGCCATGTCTTGACACCACGAAAGAGGCAAATATTGAACTAGATTTGATAGTGACGCCGTAAGGCAACTTTTTTTTTCTTCACTTTGACATACACGAGCAGACATTTTTTTTAAGGTTCCAGCTTTCCAACCGCCCGCCGGTTCTATTTTGTTCGCCACCGTGCAGGGATTTCAGATTTTCAGTTTTGAAGGGGCCATGAAACACATTTTGGGCTGGGATAAGTTATTTGAAATTGGGACTTTACTAATCGTATATCATTGAGTTGGCCAAAAGAAAGTGGGTAGAAAGGCAAAAGCCAGCTTTTCGTTACGAACATTTGAAAATATAGCGGACCATTTTGTAAATTCTTCCCTTCGAAAGCTCTCCGCCTTTTCACTATGATACATCCGCGGTACCCAAAGCGTGTCAGCGGTGCCAATCTGACGTCAGCCGAGCCCAGCTCACGAATTGGACACGAGAACGGCGTTGGCTATCAGGTCAGCTGAACACGGAAATAACAAGAACACGAAGGAAAGGACTGGACATTCACACCGCTGACTGACAACTGACTTTTACTTTTAGGAGCGAAGCTGCTTAGGGGCTAACCATGTCCGTATGTCCGTCCTAGTGCCACTAAATAAACTATGCTTCAGAGTAACGACACTTGCCCATATTGTGGCTTGAAATCATGGTTGACAGTCATCTGAGCTTTATCTGAAACTACAGTAAACGATTTTCCGTCCTTCACAAATGTTTAAACAGTTCGCGACAAAGCAAAGCAATATTGCATCAGCTCCCTTACATTGACTCTTATGCTGAGAAAGTCGCACTTTTGAATCATTACTATCGGCAGTTGCAGCTGTTCTGCACAAACACCAATATGGCGGCGCCTACAACAATGTGGGGGAACGGAGTGCCGATACTCTAAGCGCAGCTCATGTAGTGGCTCTAGTCCGTCCGATGTCCGCCGTCGGGTGTTCGTGCTCACCAGCACGTGAGCACGTGCCTCCGTGCTCGTGTAGGGCAAAAAACAAACAAAAAAACAACCGCATCTCCACGTGGTGAATGATGTTGATTGGGGCGAAGCTCTGGTTGTGCTTGCCTGCGTAAATGGTGAGGCGCAGCGTGCCGAGCCTTTCGTTCGTTTTCATCAATGTCAGAAAGAGAATGTGTGGTATGGAACGTGGTTATATACGCATTTGAGCATTTGACCGCAGCGTGACATGGATGAAAACGAACGAAAGGCTCGGCATGCTGCGGCTCAGCGTCTACGCAGTCAAGCACCACCAGAGCTTCGCCCCAATCAACTTCATTCACCACGTGGAGATGCGGTTGTTTTTTTCCTCATCCCAATCTAGGCCTTTTCTTCTTCGTCCTACGGCTGATTAAACACGTTTAAAAGCAACCTTTTAGCCTACCACTCAACGGAGTGCGGCAAACCTCAAATATTGGCGTTCTTTTTCGTGAACTCTAATCCACGAGGTGCTCACGCAATCTCCTCCTTTTTCTTCAATGGCCAAGGCCTCCAGCACTTCACGCGCGAAGAAATTCTTGTTTCTATGAAGGACGGTTATGCTGGTGAGCTCTGAGTCATATCCACAGGTCCGGCAATGGGCTGAAAAGTGTCCCGCTGATGTAGTTTCTACCGACGCTGCGTGCTCTCTTGCTCTATTGTTTATACATCGGCCAGTTTGGCCGATGTATCTCTTCCCGCAAGAGAGGGGAATACGATAGACGACCCCGGTTTCGCATTGGGCATACCGTGTTCTGTGGGCTGTGTCACATATCGGCTGTTGATCACGCCCCTTGTTGACCCGGCGGCACATGGCGTACGCTTTGTTCGGTGCCGAATAAAAACCTGAATGTCTTGCCAGCCTGCGATCTTTTTTAGTCTGTGGGTCACCCCATGAATATAGGGCACAACCACGATTTCGCATCGCCTTGGTGGATTCGCCGCTTCCTCGCCGCTTGCTGTTCTCTCCCGGAGTTTCTTCGAGAGGCTCTCATATACGCTACCTCACAGAGCGCTCGGGTAACCTGAATCGCGTAGCCGAGAGATCTGTTGTTTAAAGCTTTTCTCACCTTGATGATGGCAGGACTTGCTTAGCACAGAGAAAAGAGCAGTGCTGGCTTTTCTTCTTTTGGTGGTCTTCGAATGGCCTGGGTAGTAGGGAAGATACCCCTTACACGAGCGAATTTCGTAGCGCCAACAGACGTGAATTGCTTTGCACTCCAAAAGAAGGTCCAGGAACTTGATTGACTTTTTCAGTGGTAGTTCGTAAGTAAACTTCAATTCCGGGCAACTTTCTTTAGAAACAGGTCAAAACTCTTTCTTTACATCTCTTCCCCGGATCTGTCACCTCAATGTTGCATAGCACCAAATAGTCATCAACATACCTAAAGATGACTTTTACTCGCGCGTCATTCAGGTTCTCTTGAATGTTCCTGCCGGATGCTGCAAAAAACAAATCGCAAAGATAAGGAGTGACCCGAGAGCCAATACACACGCCGCTTTTTTGTACGAAGTGTTGCCCTTGATGGGCTACCACTGTCGCTGCCAAGTACACACTGAGTAGTTCCAGGAAGGTGTCGACGGTGATTCCAGACGAATTTTGGAATGTTTCGTTCCTTGTTCTTCAATGGCTGTTCAAAGGATCAACAAAAGGCCTGTGTGTGGTATTGAGTAATACATATCCTGGATGTCGACTTACAGGGAAGAGACGACACCAGATCTATGCTCTTCTAGATAACCAATAAGTTCTGAACTTACTGCCCTGTAAAGATCGTTGCACTGAACCAGAGACAGCTGTTTCGCCAGGAAGGACGACACGTGGGCTTGCCATGTTGCCCTTTTCTATACAATGGCCCTAAAAGGTGCTCCATCCTTGTGTGTCTTCACTGAGAAAAACACATGAAGGTGTCCCATCTTCGTCTTTTCGATTTTTGTACAAAGACTGTTCACGTGGTCTCTCTCAAGTGGCCGCACAATGGCCTGTTTACATCCTTCGCTTCGTTTTTCTTCGACATTAATGAAGTTTTTAACCATGGCTGCGGCAGCCTTGTATGTACCAATAGTATGTACCAACTAGCTCAACTAAAACCTGTAACTCAGAACTGCGTCACTCGGACGTATGTGCTCGTCAACAATAAATCCGTCGACGAATATTCGGATTCGCATTCTTGGCCAATGAGTGCACTGACGGAACTTATTGTCACTGGGAAATGACAAGTTCTATGGTATGCATAAAAAGCACGGTGGAAGCTAAGAGTCATCACACCGGTACCGAAGAATGTCACGACGATGTGATTTCACAATTCGCATTTGAGTTGAGGATTAAATCTAAGGGGGAAGAAGTAGGGAAATTGATTTATGACCCCTTTAACGCTGCTCTACTCGTAGACAACTTACGGAGAGTGTTATGTCCAAACCGCAGTGATTGGACCTCACGGTAAGGCAACAAACAGCTGGACATCGTGGCCCAAATCTGAGGCTCAGGAAGAGGGTCTAATAAACCCCTCTCCCATGAAGTGCGCTTTGAAAAGCGTTGCACATTGGCGAAACCCTCTTTAGGTCGTCTTTCTTTCAATTACTTTTTATTTCATTTATTTAAGTAAGAATAATGTCGGACGATCAAATTTCACGGTGTTGGTTTAATAACGCAACGACTCCAAGCTTCCATTTTGCGCTTTACTCCAACTAAGACTCTCGCCCTTTGTAACTAATGATAATATAAAGCCAGGGCCTACTTGTTAGAAACAGCGTCTCAGCTGAGACTGTGGGAAGGAAAGCACTGCCAAAGCTGGCGCACGAGCTGAGTGGGACTCAAGCCGCGTGTCAAGACACTCGCGCGCCCCACCTTTTGCAGTGCATTCTTTCACTCAGGGTCATCTTTCACGCTGTCCTAGCAAGCCGGTCCAGGATCACAACTCGTGAAGTTTCCCTGCGCTTCCCTTTCGTTTTTGGGAGTCCCCGCAAACAGTGTTGCGAAATAAAATCAAGCGAGAGGCTCAGTGCTGCCCTGCCATGTTTTTTTATGACCGGGCTAGAGAGCGGTTTTTCCATGGCTTCCACTCTCGCCTAGGAGCAATGGGTCTTCTTTAGCCGCGTGGCAGTGCGACCGGATACCATGCCCTAAAGCCCCTCCATCCTGGTAAAAGTGGCGCCATTCATTGTTGTGGAAATGCTCGAGACACGCGCCGCGCGCCACTTCTGTGAACAACATGGCGTCTGAAATATAGTTCAGTGCTGCGCTGTGCCGCTATTATCTTCCCAAGGGCTGCACGTTGCACGTGCCTCGTGCATCGGCGCACCTTGCGCTACTTTTGAAACATAAGGGGGCTTTACTATGCCCAACACCACCTGAGCCATCCTGAACAGCTGTTCCTCCACCACTGCGATAAAAAAAAAATTTGTGAAGTTATACTAACTTGAAGTAACTGTAGTGAGCCGATTGAAATAAGTTTCGGCTTACAATATTCAAATGCTTGTTAATACAAACTTGTTTCTTGAGACGAGGAAAAAAGAGGTGTTCCGCATAAGTCCCTGCAGGTAGACGGCCTCATAACCTGTGGGTCTAAATAGTTTAGAAGCGTCTCCAAATCAACCCCGGAGCAAAGAGGGCAACACGGCGAGGAGGACGTGCCTCTTAGAAGGAATTAAAGCGCTGTAGGTCGGTAGGGTCACAGCGATCCCCTTCGAGCTCCCGTCGCAGGGGGAAAATATACTCCCCGTGCAAGGCCCATAAGAGGCCGCGTCTGTTCACTCTAGCCCGGCCATTATTCTTCCAATTGCTGAACGAGGCAAGCCCATGCTTTTTGGCACATTCGGCTTCAAACCTAAACAGCTCAGGAGAATATTGTGAAGCGAAAACTTGCGCTGCAGAACCCAGGAATCATAGACTCAAACTACGCCGCCACCCATTTCGATCTGGATGAGCATCGTACCGGCGTGCTAAATTTCTCACCCACGCCGGAGGAGCTAGGTGCCTCTTAGGATAGTTTAACTTTGCACTGCCTAAACATATAACAACAAATTATCTACGTTGTATTCGCGGAAATGTTTTCTAAACAGAAATTAGCAGACGTTATCGCGTTTTGAAGTCACGGGCGCCAGATCACGAATGCTTGCTAATCCCCGTACTACGCCACTTCGCCGAGAGCTGGGGATTGTAACATCGTTCCGACGAGAAAATAATATGGCGTCGAACGAAAATTCTATGTTGCGTATAAAAAGAACGGGGGAAGTTTGAAGTCGTCGCCTTCTTTCACCAACAGCGACAAGGTTGGCAGTCTGATATTGGGAATAATTTTTCCTTCATTGACGTAAATACCGTAAAATACCGGGCAAGTGCCCACTCAAAATTTAGAGATAATCGCGACAAAATGGGGGATGAGCGCTTGGCCGGTCATCAATTTTACCCATATCAATGTACTGTGCGTACTTTCTCAGATCTTACAAATTTGGGAATCGGCACTTAATGTGGAATGGGTGGATGCTCGGTATTCTACGGTAGGAGCACCGTCGGACTGTCAACTTCGACGTTGTTTATTCAAAATGCAGCGACTTCAAGCAGCCACCATGCTTTTCATAAACATCAACAAACTAATCGAAGACATCGTTCGACGCCATCTTCCTTTACATCCCGCCGCCATGTTCTGAAACTACGAATGGTGGAAACCTTGAACTACATATCATAGCAACTCGAAGTTTAATTTATTTATCTTCACTACAAAATAAATAAACATGCTTTTTTTCTGTTTCAAGATTTCAGTTTTTTAATTGCGCCGGTTATGTTCTGTCCACCACCCTGCAGGGATCCTTCAGCTTTCAACCTTACTCTACTCGTAGACAACTTGCGGAGAGTGTTATGCCTAAAACTCAGTGACCGCAGGCGTCACGGTGAGACAAAAAAAAAGCCAGTCATTGTGGCTTTTTTGCCACAATGACTGGCTGTGGCGCTAAAGATAGGCCAAACGGCCTATCTTTAGGTCATTGTGGCGCTAAAGATAGGCCAAACGCTCATTGTGCCGTTTCCCTGCAGGTTAATTCTTGTTTCTTTAATTTAAATAACCGCAGTATAGCTTTTATAACAGCAATTTCTTCACAGCAACTTGACCCTCTAGGTCTTGCAAGCGCTGCTTGGTGCTCCTGAAAATTTAGTTAAAAAGAAATCTCTCGCTGTATACCTGGGTGACAAATTCAATAAACATTTTCTGAAACTGAACCTCACATGCATGCCGGTTTAGTGGCTCTAGTAGAACATTATTTCTTTGAGTTTAGAAACCTCGCCTGAAGTGAAAAAAGTAATGGATCACTAGTAACTCATTACTCAAAAAACTGTTTGAATTACAGAATCGTTAAGGCTTAAAAATTGTAATGGAGACGTTACAAAATGACTATAAAATGTAATTGACTACAAATTACTTGCAACGCGTTGCGAACAAGTCTGCCCGCATTCTGCACTGCGCGATCTACCAATCGTTGATCCTAAACTGAGGAATGGGGGCCTAGCGAGCGTTCGCTTAATCTGCACTCATTGCTTTGGCACGAGCTCCAACTGGTTCCCGCTACTATTGCATTGCTTTTGTGAATGGCCTAAAGATTCCTGGTGATTTTGCTCGCTATTTTCAGTTGCGAGGTCTCTCGTGCTGCAAAATAATTGTAGACGGAAACTGCGGTGCTCGATTTCGAAACGGATCATTTCAAGCAAAATTGAGTTATGTAAATCAGACGAAACTGGTCAGCGTTTTCTACTGGTTACAATGTTCAACATCACCTTGTATTTCCTGTTTACACTGTTTCAATTGAGCCTGAACACCCATTAGGTCTATAAGTTTTTAGAGGCTTATTATTATTTTATATTGCAATCTTCGTGAAGACAGCGTGCATATACCTTTATGTGATCTACAGTTCGTTGTCATTTGAAAAGAGAAGGCGGTCCACGCTGTTTTGCCAACTGGACGTGACCGTGCACTCCGGCATAGGAACGTGAAGATACCTTGAACTTGGGATGATCCGGACCGCTTGGCGGTTATCCCGTGCATGTTGTCAAAATAAAAATAAATGTTACGACAACAAGTGTGCGTGAGTTAATAATACAAATAATATTTATTTCCAGACATGCATGTGTCTGAGGGTATGCGGAAGAAGAACGCAAAAGAAAAATCGGCACAGGAAGATTAGACTCCTTACGTGTGGGGATGCGAAAGCATTGCAGACCCTTTGGTGAAATGTTTTCGATTTATTTTTTAGACATTCATTAACGTTCTTTCTGCTGATTCGGTGTGTGACGTGCGCGAGGCAGCGCGCTCATTTTATACATTCATGATGTGGCGCCACCTCCTCTTATTGGCTTCGCCGTCCCGTGCCCAATGTCTTACGCACAGGGCAACACCTTTAGTCAGCCAAATGGCTGCGACGTGACATGTGGGGTGACGCACGCGCCAGGTACACCTTTAGTACTCCAGAACCATGCAACCGCCGTGGCTTCGGGAAAGCGTGCCCGTCTCGCACACCGGAGGTCCGGGTTCGATTCCCCCGCTGACCGAAATGTACCAAAGTTTCTTCCAAAGTCATTAATTTGTTTTGCTTACAGGAACCTCCCTGGGGAAATTTCACCTGACTCCGAACATTTTTGTACGTATTCAGCTCTTTGCGGCGTCCGCCATTCTTGGTATTATCGCTCGGCCACGCCGCCAACGACGCCGGACTTTGGCGTAATGGAGCAAATAATGTTTCCGCATTAAAAAGTCTTCTGACGAAGCCATGAGCCACTTTTTACAGCAGTCGACGGTGTGCAGGACCAGTGTTATCGCAAAAAGCAATTACACATAAAATAATCAAAGTGACATTACCTTAGCATCATAATGACAATAATTCATTTCAACGTCATCAAAAGTTTCAAATACAAATCATTCACATTGACATTATTGAGATAAAATTTATTAACATGCTCTGTCACCGTTAATGTAAAATTCGGAATTTCTGTTGCATTCAAACAGATTATATATAGATATATAAACATACACGAAAGGCATTGGTATATTTCTTTAACATCAAATGATCAAAATAATTAAATAATATTGAAAAAAATATCAAAAGCATCATAAAAAAACACTTCGAAATCAGATACCCACTCGAAGAACAATTTTTAAGTTTAGGTGACTGGGGCTAAAAAATACGCTTTTAGTATTTTCTTGAACATGCGGATTCTTCGTCTTTGGTGTACTATTTCAACAATATTTGGGTGGTTATTTATAAAGTCAGAAAATTGGTAATCAAGTTTGTTCAAACTATCATCAAAATTATAAATTCTCTGAACACCGGTCTTGAAAAAGATTATTGTACTCTTTGTTTTATTATAAATCAAAATGCCGTCAAGGGCTACGAGGTACACAAGCACAAACATGCATACTAAAAGCTCGTGGCCACGGCGCATGGTGGGCGGTCGATTAATTTAACCGGCGACAACAAATGCACTAAACGACGTCGAGCTCTGTGACGTAGAGTTTCTTGGCTCTGCTTGATTGGCCTCATTGATCTGCTATGTCGGCTGCGCTCGGACTCAAAGCGAAAAAGAATTTAAATGTTGATGTCGTGCAAAAGCTCTTTCGTTCACGAAATGTTGACAAGGCATATCTTACATATCTTCTTTATCGTTTCACAACATTCTTCACCGATTGATTGACTATGTATTTTTGTTCTTTAAATCTCGAATAGTTCAAACGATAGCTACAGGCTCGTGAGCCTCTAACATAATCGCTTTGCCCACTGTGCAGCGCGGAACAAAGCTAGTATCAAAGAACAAAAATCGCCCAACTTGTCACTCTCGCTCGAGTATATGAGCTAGCTGGGCACCGCTTCTGTGCGAACTGGGCACTGCTAGCATCACTGGCACGTTTGCTGGCAGATGTGTCAGCGAGAGCACGCCCTGAGCGCTGAACGTGCACGGGCAAGCAGCAGAAAGGAGGAACTTAAGAGCAGAGGAGGAAGATCAGTGGCACGATCCAGTTTTGTGGCCACAAGGATGAGTGCCGTCATCTATACACCGCGACAACTTTTCTTGGCAATGCAGTGGAAGGTACAGGCCCGCGTCCCCTCTCCTATTTTGAGTGTGCGCAGGCTCTCCTCCTCCCCCATTTCTGGGGAGAGGAGGAGAGCCCGCGCACACTCAAGATGGGAGGGGGGACGCGGGCCTGTACCTTCCACTGCATTGCCAAGAAAAGTTGTCGCGGAGTATAGTGGTTGAACAAATGGTTTGTTCAAGATGGCCGCCGTGGGACCACCGCCTTAACGGATTGCGACGATTCTAAGTACAAAGAAAACAGGTTATGTAATTGCTTTCTTTTCTGTTCGTTTTATTTTCTCTGTGTTCAGAATTCACGACCATATGAAAGGTTGTATTGGGCCGTTCCCAACATAAGCGCCCAGGTCTGCAGTGCCATATTGGATGCGGAATGACACGTGTCAACCTCATAAATTTCTTTAGAGCACCATAAAAGGTGAAGTCGATCGCAAAAGGAAAACGTGAAAAGCCTTTGGTCGAGTGGTTTTAAGACCGACGTCTCCTGCGCAGTCAAAAGCTTCGCTGCTCCGAACTGAGAACGAAAGTTATTTTGCTAGTATGAATTCTGCTGGTGCAGCTTTTATCTTGTGAAATATCAGAAGGGCCTGCTGGCTGCTGCTGCACTGCTCCCAAGATTCAAGGTGTTGTGGATTCCGCATGAAGTAAAACGAAACACGGCCCTGAAAGCTGTCAAGAGCGTTCTTTCAGACTGTTCGTAGGAGTCGGCTTTGATCATCGGTGCCCCGCTTCATAGCCAACAGCGAAAGCAGCAGACGAGGAAGATTTCTTTGGAGAAGGCTTAGGAAATGCGCGTACCTCAGTGCCATGTGGAGCTAATGAGCTTTTGCGGTTCCTTTTCGAGCAGCACAGCTTTGTATTGACGGAACATAAAAGCAACTTTACTCTTCTTGACGGGCCGTTCCTCAGAGAAAACACGTGAATACCGTAAAGCGCATTCGTTGAGCGCCTATTTAGCTTAGGCGTAAACATGTTTACCAAGAAACCAGGTAAAATGTCACATGCCAGCATCAAAATGTGTCTGTTACTGGAGCCTAACAGCGTAGTATGAATTGACTTAAAGTGCATCGTGCCAAGAGCAAAAATGTGTATTTCTGGATGTTGGTAAACAAATGATTTCCATCTCAGCTGGTCTTTAGTATGTAGATGCACGAGGCCTGCCCTTCTGTCTAGATCAAAACGAACATGCATTGAATCAGCTTAATATATAAGTTTGTGTTTTTCTTTGTGTGTGTTCAGGTGGAACCGTAAGAATTTTAAAAATGGTTTCTGCATGTACATGATTTATCATGAAATATGGCGCTTATGCGTAACTCCAACGTCAAAACAGTAAAATGTTTTCATGAATACAATTCTTTCTTTCGTTGTTTCTATATAAAAATTGGTGTTTAAAATTCGGGCGTTTTTTTGTGATTGGATAATCGTGGAAAAAACGAAATGTTTAAGAAATTGTTTTGTAATTCACGTTTTTTTTATATTTAGAAAGAAAATATATGATTAAATATTAAGAGTATTATTAGGTGCAAGTGAGTTGACATGTTTTACGCAACCAAGTCAATAAAATTGGCAAGAGAGTTTTCAAGCATGATACAAGACACTACCTTGTAGTTTCGATTATTTTTAAAGCCTTCTTGCTCTCATAGCTATCTCTGTGAGTGGCACCTCTGTCTGAATTTTAGACCTGTACAAGGTTTGAACATACTTGAATGATTGATACGTTATCTCAAGATCATAACTTTTACAATACACAACAATGCCACTCGCGTCTGCTGTTCTTCTGAGATCAAAGTTGCCCATCCTTTAGTTTGCGCTGTACACGAACTCAACTCTCCTACGTAACGCCGCGGTGGTGGCGCGTCGGGCGCACTTCCGGTCTGGGGCGGTGGGCAGAAGCCGCCGTGCGAGACATGCATTTTTGTGTTCTTTTACAAAAACCAGACAAAAAACCCGCGTTCTCGTCAACGTGCTGCGACAGGGGCTGTACAAAAGAGTCTGGAAAGGTTTGAAGATTGGTTTTCATCTGTTTCTGCCCGCTGCCTTCGTCCGAGTACGTGGATGGTAGCCGTGCAAAGCGTAAACCAGACGCTGTGGAACTACGATTTCTTGTGCGGGCAACACTTTGTGGTCGCCAGATGCATTTGTTTTGTTCCAACATGAACAAGAGAAAACCGCCAAGTTATCGGGGGTTCAGAGCGTCTTCAAATTCACACGGCCGCCTGATCGTTCGAACTTTCGTCTGCTCTTTCGAACTTGTCTGCTTTTTGTCGTCTGCTCCTTCAAACAAAAGCGGCCCGTAGACCAAAATTTGACCTGGTGATTGCAATGAGAAGTAATTGCTGGCCTTAAAAGACTTAAGCAGGCTCGGTGTAAACAGTAGATACAAGAAGTCATCATTGGTACCAGTGGCCATCACCGACTTGTTACGCTTGGTCTGTTCCCGCTTCCAAATTTCAGTATCGACGTCGATCATCGCCGCTACCTTCTACACTTTTGCAGAGCGAGTGACGTCACGACCGAGAGTGTCTAGAAGAATCTCATCATGGTTTTGGCGTCCATTCTGCGGCGTTCACGCGAATGAATTCCCGCACGTCAAATTATTTACGCAAAGTTTAGCGGTGTAACGAGCCTTGATAATTTTGCCCAGGCGATTAAAGTGGTAAGACATTGCTATGAGGACGTAGAATCGACAATTACAACGCGAAAGAGAGTATGCAGGCTCACACAGACGCCGACAACGTGACATTCTAATGGTTTGTTGACGCGGGCCCGCGGTGAAAATGGCGAGCAGAATCTCATCGTGCGAGTCAGGCTTTAGCGCCCATTCTGCGGCGTCACGTGAAATGAATCGCCGCAAGTCACATTATTCACGCAAAGTTTTGCCTCGTTAATTTTGCTGAAGCCGCTCAAGTAGTCAGACATTGTTAGGAGGACGTAGAATCAACAACGCCAACGCGAAAAAGAGCGCGGGGACTCTTGCCGACGCCGAAAACAACGCAATTCAATGGTTTGTTTATGGGCGACGGCGGGCTTCTTGCCCACCGTCCACCGCGCATGCACGGCGCCGGTGGCGTACGCTAGGGGCACTCCGGTTTGTTTGTAAATAGGAGTTGGTGCATAGGAAATGGAAAGAAAATAAGGGGAACGGAGAATTTGCAATGGATGTTAAAACAACATTTTGGGGCTCGGCCTGTCAGTGCGGTTCAATAAAGTCAATAAAACCTAGCGTCGTTTTCAATGTCTGGGGTGGCGTACGTGTTTCTACAACATTCACATTTCATAGAAAATACTTTCGGAGCAGAGTAATCGGCATTGACTTGATTAAAAAAAAAAGTGTTTTCAGTGGTAATATTTTGAAATATGTTTTACCCTAACATGGCGGACCCTATTATTACATAAAATATATTCTGCGTTACTTTGTATCACTAACGGTTGCGCGTTCCTTCTGTTTTTCAATTAATTGAAGCCGGTAATGCGTTCCTTATATTGGCATGCAAAGACTCAGGAGTAACGTATTTCGTTACATTTGGTTGGTAATTCATACAACACTGATACCAGTTGCACCAAATATTCCAATCCACAAACTGCTGCTGTCAGCCCGCCATCTTTTTCGCTGCTAGGAGGGTGAGTTTTTAGAACTCTCTTCATTTTTTTTTTGCATCACCTATCTTTGTTTAGCCAAGTTGAAAAGTGCTAGTAGAGAGGGTAGATTGCGTGTTTTTTTTACATCAAGGGTATTAGCAAAACGAATAGTACTGACGGAATTTTTTAAACATCCAAAGATTACCTTTAACAGTCAGCTTTGCTGCCCCATCTCTGCCACGTTGCACTCAGGGAACTTATCTTTCTCCAGGTGCGACAACCACGCTGCGGCTCTTCGCGTGCAGATCACAAGACGACACGAGCCGTCTCAAGCACCGCCGCCATCTCTCCTGTGAAATGAATTAGTATTTCGGCATCCCGCATGCGCAGTACATTTGGCGCAATCGGTCCGTTGCCAAATGTCCAGGTCTTCAGGCAAGCTTCTGAAAACAAACTCATCGTATTGGGTTGATGGTGCAACTGAACTCCGCCCTTGCGTATACATTGTTTTGTAGTCTGGTGCAAGTTCAGAAAAGCAGAAAATCATTTCATCTTCAATATCGCCAGCGTTCATAGTCAAAGGCATTGTACGCTCTAAAAGAAAGGGATAATAAATTAAGGAAAAACCGATTTTTCTCCCGGTCGCCAACGGAAGGGGAGGGATTAAGTTGCTTCCGTTTCTCCATTTTACCCATTCACATGCAGCGGCGTTTGCTGGCCCTTGGAAAAAAGGATGAAAACTTCCTCCTCTATGTTTCCGGCGGAAGCGGCGGTCGGATCTGTGACAGCAGGAGCGGCAGCTTGAGTGGTTGGTCGCTTTTTAGATACTTGTAGTTATAATTGTAAGAATCTTGACTTCGCATTGTGCTGTGTCACTACTTCGGGGACGAGCGAAGCACAAACCAATCGCGCGGCAATTACTATAGAGCGACCCCAGAGAATAGAGTGTTAAATTTAGACCACATCAATACAAAGTTTTAGGGAACCTTTTTGCATCTCGCAGCAGTACACTCTAAAAAAAACAAACGCATGTTTGCTCCCTCTGACCGCGCCGTTCCTCCCTTTCCGCAACTTCACATAGCACGCCCGGACACCAGCAGAGCGCGCCTTTATCGGAAGTTCGAAAAGGGAGTGTTGTATTGCTGCCGAAGCAGCCAAAGTGACACTGTCCCTTTGGTACCAATGAAGAATCTTTATCTTTAATTTCTGTTCTTTTTATTAACTACTCAACGATAGTGGCACCGCCATACAACAATATTGGCGCCGCCACAAACGTTGCCCCCCCTAGAAAAAAATGTGTGTAAAGCAATATTTACAAATCTTAATAACATACCCGTAAACACTTAATACTACAGATAATCGTCCAATCTGCGTGGCCTCGACATTTGTCTTTTACATCTTATCAAGGAGTTGACGGTGGCGTTTTTGTGGGGATCGTTGTGCCACCACGGCGAACAGCGTCACTGTAGTGTTCTGCGATGTTAGGTGCAGTGACTGTGGTGTCGAGATTAAGACGGATGGTGGCCGCTGATGGTTCTTCAAACTATGGACTATGGTCCTCGACAGCCTGCGAAGATGACTTCGGATTTGATGGTACCCCAAGTGCCTCCTTCGATTCCAGGCCTTTCCATCTTCGACCAGGTAGGAGTCCTTCCTCTTGTGGTCCACCATCGTCTTGCACGCCGAGTAACCGGGGCTGTCTTTCGGAACGTGACATGGCAGCTCGATGCAAAAATTCTGACCCGGTTTGAACCGGCTGACCTTGGCTACCCGGCGGGTGTCCGTGCATGACCTTGACTGCCGTTCGTACTGGGCCACACGCTCTCGTAGGCCTCCATGATCTCTTGTCGGGTTGCTGAAGAAGTCTCTGGATGGTCCCCCGACAATGTTCAGATTCGTTCTGGGGTGGCAGGGGTGCAACAGGAAGGCTGGCTTCTAACCAGTGGCTGCTTGAGGAGTGCATTGATAGAACCCTAGGTACGCTACCACAGCTTCCTTGAATGGTCCGACACTCCTGGGTATTGAACTGCGCAAAGTCCTTGAAGACAAGGCTAAAACGCTCAATTTGGCCGTTACTCTGGGAATGATACGCAGACGAAAAGGCGTGTTTCACTCCCCGCCCTTTCAAGGACCCTTCAAACTCGGTAGAGACAAACTGAGGACCGTGATCGCTGACCACTTCGGCGGGGTAGTCATCATGACTAACATTGACCATAAAAGGAAATGATTTTTCCCGGTCACTTGATTCGTCAGGCACTACTCCGGCCACTTCTTGAAATAGTCAATGAAGGTAGCCCCTACTGAAACAACCTGTACAAATGTATACCGGCCTATACCGGTTGACACCGGAGTCCTGTATTCTCATATCGGTAACCAGTAGCTCTGTACCGAAGACCTGTAACCACGTACTGGCGAAGCCGATACGCCGTACCGGCTGCCCATACCATGTACAGGCGGCCGGTAAACACTTACGGGAACAGCCGATAGGCCACACCGGTAACCGGTAACCATGTACCGGCGAAGCCGATACGCCGTACCGGTTGCCCATATCATGTACAGGCGGCGAGTGAACACGTACAGGCGAAGTCGGTACGCCACACTGGTGGGCCGTAATAACGTACCGGTGGCCAGTAATCGATGCGCGGCTAACAGCAACCACGTATCGGAGCGAGCGGTAACACCTTACCGGCGCCGGCACTTAAACCGGCGGTCGGTAACCTTGAACAGGCTCTACCGGTATACACAATAGACCGATCTCACTAAGCGTTGGGCGCATGCGTAAAGCCGCCATAACTTTAGTTCACAGGAGGCAGACGGCCGTGCTCGCGAGGGCTCGTGCCTTCTCGTGCTCTGCACGCGAAGAGCTCCAGCGAGGTTGTCGCACGTGCCCAAAGACTAAAGTTCCCTCGCTGCATTGTGGCAGCGGTGGCGTAGTCAAACTGGCCGGTGAGATCGGTCTATTTAACGCGACCAGAAATTATCAGACCTCGACGGGAACGCGCTCACCGCGAAACTAAACTGTGATATTTTTTTTCAATAAAGAGTTTTAATCAGAAAATCACATGTTAGGCCATTTCAGTTTAACAGTTTCAGCTATCAAACTCAATCATTTTATGACATGCATATTTAAAGTCATAAAATGAGAAAACCAAATCATTGCGAAGCGAGGCCGAGATAAACGAGAGTTTGCTTCATAGCATTGAGCCCTGTACCGCGGTAGTTTCGGTTTCGGTTTATTGACGTCGGATTGGATTGGATTTCGTAGCTGCAAGCCAGAGTGCAGAAAAACAACCAACGACGGACAAACAATGTTTTTCTTAACAATAAATAAACTTAACATGGTAAGTTTCTATGCTTTTAAATGTTCTAAAACTATTTTGAGTAATGATAGTATTAATATAAACTAAGGCAGATTATTTAGTTAATCCAATCCAATCCTTACATACGCCAGCCGGCCAGTGCCAGCCAGTGCTGTGAACCAAAGCCGCATTGACGTTAGGGCTATCTCGATCGGTGTGTATCGGTGTCAATATGTACTAAGCGTACGTGATTTATATTGATGGCGCGAAGGCAATAGTCAGCGTGGTGAACCGTATCAAGAAGTTCAAACCGGCGAGCGTTGGCGACTTCGCCCCGACGTGCCGAAAAGCGTCTACTGGGAGGCTGTTGGAGCGTGCGCAGGGGAATGGTAAGTTGTTGTCTACGCATCAGGGGTTGAAGCACAACGTATACTGCAATCCGGTAATAAGGAGTTTTCGTAGATCTTTTTCGCTGTCCCGCAACGCCCTCCGCAACTCGCTATATACCCGGAACTCTACAGTCAAGACTATCGGCGGGCAGGCGCATCTTCGTTGCAGAGGGGGAAACGCGGTCTCCGAACACTCCCTAATGTTCGCCAGCCCCCGATTTTTTGCAAATTCCACGCGTCCAAAAATTAGCGAAATTTAAGGACACGTGGAAAGCGGAAATTTCGTGGGCCCCCGTTCCGGCGTCCCCCGTTCCGGCGTCGAAAATTCGCGAAATGTGGTGGGCACGAATATGTCCTTGCGCCCGATTCGGTCCTTGCGCCCGATTTGTGAAGAACTGGGCGGCAAGAGCAAAGGGTTTTACGTTGTTTAACTACAGGGCGCTCCAGATGGTAGCCACGACACTCAAAATAAATGGCAACAAATCGGCTTTGTAAGCTCGACAAATTTACCACATAAGTTCGACTAGGTGGTGCATTTAATGTGTAAAAATATCGAAAAAAATAATTCCTGAAACAAGGGTTATAGCGCAGGCTAGCTGGTGAACGGTCATATTTATAAACCCCGATACAAGGGGGGAAAGGGAGACGAACACGACGAATTTGAGATGTAATTCAGTGTGCATGTTTTGTTTTACAGAGACAGGAGCTGAGCTGGTTGCTGCTTTGAAAAAGAAGCACGTGGCCATCCCTATGGTATTGAACTCAAGGTTCGAGGTTTATGTGTGCCTTTAGGCTGTTTTTCTTACCTCATCTTCGACTCTGTTCAGAAGGAGGGGATTCGTCTTTTGTTTCCCTTTTTCGAATCAGCAGCATACTTCACTTCCGTTACCAGTGGGCAGTAATTGTGGGTAAAATTGAACGGTTAGGCTAAAGAATATCTTGCATTTTGTTCGCTTCATGAGTAATTGTGTCCATTCATTATGGCTGGTCAGGACTATTTGTACAGACACTTTTTAAATTGCTTGCTATTCTGGTACACAGATCCGGTGGGTAGAACGCTCTATGAAAGTGGACCACAAGCCGCACTTTAACACACAAAGTGCCGCAGCTTGGCCACTCCTGGTCTCGACTGTGCTGTAGCCGCAGTTGTCCCTTCTCAATTTCAAGAGACATTCTCCTGCTCGCTTCTCGACCGCATTAAATCTGAATTCGACACTCTTCAGTCTTACGAGATGTGCTCACCTGCTCTAAGTCAAGTCAAAATCTCGCTGTACACGAAGTTACATTTCTTCTCCACTATCGCAAGACGTCCTCATTTGTTTGGCGTCCTGCTTGCGTTGCAGCCGAAGTTTCCTCTCTTTAATCTTTTCATCCGCTTCAATGGTCCTCTTGTTGCTACTTGCCTCTCTAGCTTTCAACAAACATGTTTTATGTTGTTCCGAAGTACCCTAGGCACTTTGCTTTCACTGCGCCTCAGCACGCTTGCGTAATGTTCCTCTGGTGAGACCTGCTTCCGCATAACGACAACGAAAGATGATACTCAAGTCTGGTTCACAGAGCTCTCCTCAGATGTGGCTATGTGCGACTGCGACCAGATGCGGCACACATTGCTATGGCAACAACGGCGTTGAGTCACTGGCACGTGCATCAACGCAGCTCTTGCCTGCAACCAGTAGCTCTTTCGCAAATGCTTACCCATGTATGCTCGTAGTGAAGCGGATACGATGCCCGGCGTAGACTCCAACAGTTGTGGGTTTGAGGCGCAGTGCCGGCGGCATGTTTTTCTTTTCTGAATTATAATGTGCCGGCACATGCTGTTTTCAAAAGCAGTTACAAATCCTGGGACCAACAGACGCCTGAAGTGCATATGCCTTGCTTATAGATGCTATCGTATTTAAAAGCACTGAATTGCAAGTACAAAGCAACTGAGAGTTTACGTTACTCATAGAAAGTATACTGGGTGCAAAGTAGTATAATCATATTTTACTTTCTAACTAACTTAGAAGTTCCTTTTAACACAAAATTTTATCATACTATTTCGTTTACCTACAAAGTGTTTTCCGACAACAGGTATCGTCCTTTACACACTAGAGTATGTAAAGGACGATATACCAATTATTTCCTGTACTGACAGTGAATACCGGATATCTTGTCGGGCGTCTGGAAGCATTTCTTCAGGGAGGGGGCAATCACAGGTATAGGGCTGAAACCTGCACCCAAAAAATAAAGGGGGGGGGGGGGAGCAATTTAATGTGAACTATGGGTGTCCCAATTATGTGTTGGAGTTTATATTAAATAAATATTACAACACCTGGACCTTTTTCTTTTCCAGATTTTGATGTCGCCATCCCCTGCAGTGGGTGGCAAGTACAAGAAAAAAAAAAAAGACAGAGGACAGGACGTCCGCTGTGTCGCTTGGGGAGCATGCCCGACTGGTTGAAAAGCTGAGGTCGGCAAAGCAGAGGGTGCTGAACCTGGAGCAGGAGCCCCAGATAGAGAGGACGCTATCAAGAAGCAGCTGCTGGCACTACTAGGTAAGCGTGGAGGCACTTTCAGTTGCTTACCCCACACACTACATATTATGTGCTCACGCTTTATCTGAGGGATCAAAAGTAATTTTAATTTTTTTTTTGGTCGCAAACAGAAGTAAGCATATACTACAGGGGTGCCTCAATGTATGAATGAGTTTAAGAGGTGTCTATAATTCTCTTTTCTTCTCTTAAGGTGCAAATAGAGCTTTGAGAGTTTGTTTCTTGTTGCTGATGGCGATAAGCCCGTTTTGCTCGGCAGCACTTTTGCTTTGATTGAAGAAATATTTTTCTGCAGTATGTCAAACAATCATGCCATACCAAGACACCATGGTCTGTGCGCATAGATGAGGCTTGAAGTGAAAGTTTGTTCTGGCCGTCAAAACATTTTAAATATGCGCTTTCTGATGAGCCCGGCCAGCACACATCCTTTCGTCATTGGGGAGAAAGGAGTTCTTTTTGTTGAGGAGGAGGGAGTGGGGAAGCTGGTCGTAGGCATGACCACAGCACCAACAAGGCTGAACTTTAATCGGGCGGCAGATTGTGCCTAGCGACGCAACTGTGCAACTGGTTAAAAGGTGAGCAGACGATCTGCTACAGCATTGGATTTCGTCAGAAAGATTGAGCTTATATCTCGCAAACCGTTGGAAATGCTTGGCATTAATATTCATTAGCTATTCACCGGTATTTTTTTTTTGTAAACTAAACAACCTCTCTGCCGCCCACTGCCGGCGAACTTGAGCGCATTTCTTTTCTTCCTCTTTTTCTTCTTTGGTTTTGTTTCTCATCCTTTTGTTTTGTGTCCTGCTCGCGCTACTATTCCAGTCGCGGTGTGTTACGGAAAAACAAATAAGCACACTGCCGGTAGTCTTTTGTGGCATGAAATACTATGAAGCCCTCATGCCATCAACGAACCAGGAAAGTGCTGAAGTCCGATTAATCAAGCTTGTCTGAATTTTTGGCGTCCGAGAAATCGGTTGACTCCTCTGCTGTGTCTTGTTTCTAAAGAGTGTTTTATTATGTTGCAGTGGACAATGTCCCGTCTGGCGGTGTTGGGTCAGCTCCTCCAACTTGCCCAGCAGTGGTTCCTGCAGCTGGCGCTCCTGCTTCAGTTCACGTAGTGCGAGCTGGTGTGGATCACGCTCGACCTGTACCGGCCGCTGATGCTGCTGTTCCAGCAGCGGATCTTGTAGCAGGCCCGCTGGAGGCATTTCCCGAGTGTGTGCCAGTGCTTGCAGAGGTTGATGACGAGGTAAGTTCAGAATTTCATGGAATATTCATTCCAGATATTGGGCAAGTGACTAAATTTTATTGTTTCCACAGTTCCTTGAATGAGGTTATTTGTATGCTTCCTTAAATTGAGCCATCGGGCTGCTTCAAAATGCTGATGAATGTAAAGAGTAGGGCCGGGCATTGATAAGATATTTCTTCCCAATTAATTGGCACTTTTCTGAAACGTTTTCTATCTAGTGTCCTTGTCTTATTTCGAGCATTTTCATAAATCATGTACCAAGTAGCCCAATTAAAATTGTGTTATAATTGGTACCCTTCTTTCGCTTTCTCTCTTTACTCTGAACTCACTTAAACGGACACTTACACCCCCCAATAAAAGTTTTCATTTTTTGCCAGCCGATTTTTAATTGTGTCGAAAGACTACCAAATTAATATTTTGCAACAGTCACATATATTTTTATTAAAGCCAAAAAAAAACGCAACTGCTCAGAACCGAAACTGAAACCCGCGCACAGAGGTCGGAGAAGTGGAGAGGAGAGAGTGGGAGTGGGCGGAAGTCACGTGGCTACACCCGACCGTGAGCTTTTTTGTTTTCCCCTCCGTGTTTTTTTTGTGTGCATAGCAGACGACATGCGTGGCTGGAACTGTTTGCTATGCGATTCTTTTGCAGTTATGTTTGTGTCACTCTCTGTTCTGTACTTCAAGATGAGTTGTTCTTTACATTGAGAAGTTGGAGATGAGCAGTGAGTGCCCGTGGTGAATTTCTGTGATTGGCTCCGAAAAGAATACCCCCAAGATGTTGCGTGAAGAGCTGCCTTGCATGTCCTGCGTCCGAAAAAAGTGGCATTGTGCGGCAGACGTCTGCACATGTTTCCGAAACATCAATGAGATCGGGACCAATGGCTGGCTGCATTTCCTGTAGAGCCTTTCTATCTATTTCTAGGTTCACCTTTGCCATGGTGTCTTGGTGGAAAAGGACAAACTGTTCTACGTGAGGGGAGCCCGGGGAGACTCCATGTTCGTTAAAGAGGCCACGAAGTTTATCTTCGGCAGGGAGAAGCTGCATGGGCGGAGTGTGACGGGGTGCCATGCCGGCGCTTCAAGGGCGCCGTCGCCAAGAGGGCCCTGACTCCAGTCAAGTTGACAGCAGTATGTACCCACTTCTCACAGATGTCTCATACTTGGTGAGTCACTCAAACCTTATGGCTTCTGAAGTTGCAACCTGCTACGACAAAATTAATGTGATAAAATATTCCAAGGCTTTCGAACTTTCAGTGTTATAGGCTGTCGAAGGGTCACAGTTCGACTAGTTCGAGCTTTAGGAACGTGAAGCTCCGAGCACAAAACCGAAATGAAGCCCTATCTCCCTCTTTGTTTTTAATATATGAAGAAAAGTAAAGTGACCTTGTCACGGTCATCTAGGTCCCTTGGTGCTTTCTGATGTATTCACACTGAAGAGGTTTTACAGTAACATGCGCCGCATTGCAAATATCTGCTAATCCCTGCAAGTTTTGGGGGAGGTCCATGATATCAGTGGCCTGCTTGCAGGACCTTCTGCTGAGGCACTTATTTTTTCTTTTGAACGAAAAGCTGGCACTAGCAAAGTTGTAAAATTGAGTCTGTTTGTTCACTAGAACTGCTACAACCGAACTATGTTTGGCTCTGTCCTTTGAGTACTGCCTATTTTTTCTGAACCGCCTTCTCATCGTTGGTTTTCCTCCTTTCTAGTGCTCAGTTTTCTTACCAGGGAAGTATCTCGTATGAATAGACCATTGAAGGGTCGTAACACGGATATTAAATTAGTTAAATGGTTCTTGATATCAAATCTGTGTTGTCAATTTATATATTTGTCCAGAACAACAATTGCAGGTCAAAATCTTTCTTTCGCACTAAAACTGCCGGTCGAGAATTGTGTGTTCAGTGTTCCTTTTATTTGTTCCCATGGTGACATTGTTGGGCATGAAATAAGTTAGAGGTTGTAGGCAATCAGAGGCCCATGTTCATAATTAAAAATACATATGTAGATTTATAGAACATACTTTTACTTAAGTTAACAGGCAGGCGAGCTGGTTAAGGATAGACGTGGTTACCCGGGAACGTGGGGAAAAAAGGGACAGACAGACACGAAGCTCCGGAGCTTCGTGTCTTTCCGTTCCTTTTTGTCCCCTGCTCTAAGGTCTATTATTTTCATAAACACTGAAATGCAAGGAACACACTGTTGCAAGCAAACTTTAAGTGCATAGTTGTGGAAAGTCACACAAGGTCTTTTCGATTTGCTTGCACTGGCCGATCTAGTTCAAATAGTGTAAGAACTGACTTGTTAGATTCAACCGGAAGTTGCATGGACACTGAACTGGCCTGTTCGATTTATTCCAGTGCTGCACGAGCTCAGCCTCAGTTCCACAGAATCTTGCGCTGGCCGAAGTCAGTTCAGCGTTCATGCAGTAACAGATGGCAACTCTTCTGTCTTTCGGAAACCAATTACAGGGTCGTTTGTAACGCTGCAGCTTAAGTTCACGCAGCCGCAGCCCGACTTGCGCACTGCTTCTGCACTCCTCTGAACTCGGTCTGAACTGTTTCAAAACTTTTGGGCCGAATCATGCATGCCTGCTGTTTTAAGCAGACTGCGTAATCGTAAGAAGTTACTCTTGGGGTCTACATGGTATCAGAAGATATTAACAAAGCATAAATTGTAGTGGAAATTGCTTGCTTATAATTGCAGGAAGTAAAATATTAAATTTTTCAGGAAACTGTAGATATACATGACTTATTGTTGTATTCTTTTCCCCTGCAGATGCCTTCAACGAGTACCTATGGAAGCATCCTCGAGAGGCCTCTCCAGGGAAGAGGACAGCTCGGGTGAATCTACTGCAGTATGCAAATTTGTTAATATCCTACTGCAGGATATTAACTAGAAGTTTGACTTCTAAGCTTGCTTAGAGGTTAAGCTTCTTGTTGGTGTTCTGCAGATGCCAATTTGCGTTCACTAAATACACGTATAACCTGAAATGACCTGGCTCATGCTCATTCTTTGCATGGCAAATGCATGCGAATTGTTAAACCTGCAAAGATCCATCCATCCGTTTGCAAACGTTGAACACCATGTTGATTCCTATTACTGCGTCAGAACGGATAAACCTTTAAAGATAAAGGTTTCTCTATATGAACAGATGAACATGCATAAATATTGGTTCCTATATCTAAATGGGTCAACCGGTAAGGTACGGTTTCCTATATCTAAACGGGTCAACCCGTACAAGCACGGTTTCCCTTACCTAAACGGGTCAACCCGTACAGGTACGGGCCCCGTATCTGAACGGGTTCCTGTATCTGAATGGGTCAACCTGTACAGGTACGGGTTCCCAGTATCATACGGGAGACCCGTATCCCATAACACCGTATGAGATATACGGGTTAACCAGTATGAATTTTTATACGGGTTTTTTCAGTAGGAGCGGCATAACGGCAATCGTTCGGCGTACTCGAAAATGATACAACAGTGCCGATTCCGAGTTTCTCCCGTGGAGCAGATGGTAATTCGACATGATGTAGTGCTGGCACTACCGGCTTTGCCGACTTGTCGACTGGTTGACAAGCGCTGCAGGACTTCACGACAGTCTCAATGTGCCTGTCCATATCAGGTCACCAAAACGTCTCGTGGACTCCGGGTTTAGTTCCTGTAATCCCAGGATGGGCTTCGTGTGCCAGCTTCACTATCCGTGCCAAAAGAGCAGTACACTCTAAGAAAAAAAAAAAGACTACCCCGGGTAGTCAAAATACCGTTTTGGGGTTTCGGCTACCCCAAAAAAGCGAGTGACTAGCCTTTGGGCAAAGTGACGACCCCAAGCCGCTGTGGAAAGAAGACCTTTTCTGCAGGTTACGACGGGAGTAATCACTTTCGAATCTGATATTTACGTGCAGGCAGTCGTAAATGATATTAGTAACTGAGAAAACAACAAAAAGACTATAAAATATGTTATTCTTCAGCTTTCGAGTTTCTTCGAGGTCCGCGAAGATCATATCTGTTGTGCAATTCTCGTAAATTGGTGGAATGAAAAGTTTGTCAGCGCGAGCAGGCAACACTGGTCAATAGCGACGCTCGGCTTGGCGGATTTGACGTGAGTATTTGCAGGAATGAGGTAAGGATATTCTTTTTGCTGTATTTTATTGTGCAGCTTATTTTTTTTAATCACTAGTGGTATATAAAATTGTAATGAACCATTGAACACTGAGACCGAGGATCGGCGGAGTAAACATGCTCAGAGGTACGTGAATGTCGCCCGCACTGTTTTCCTCATCTCGGACTAATCGAATTTCTGAGTTGCACCCCTCATTCTTGTGATCTACCGGCTGTAGCCGCTGTACGTCCGCAGCCCGTTAACTTCTCAATTCAGTAGCGGGTTTCAGTTCAGTGGTAGCGTAGTAATTTGCTTTCACTAGATTGTTGCGTCGTCAGGGACGCTTTTTCTGCTGTTATAAGCGCCATCTGGAGCCCGAACTCTCGCCGCTTTCACCGTTCATGTTGTTGTTAAGGGGGGATTGGTGGCCGAGTGGGCTAGCGCACACCAGCTCGGAGCACGTGGAGCGAAAGCTCGCGCTGCAGAACCCAGGGGTCCTGGCTTCAAACCCCACCCCTGCCCGTTTCGTTCTGGATGAGCATCGTACCGGCGTGCGGTCGTGTATCACTACTGCGTGGTGCACGTTAAAGACCCCAGGCTAGCGGTTGTACCGCACAGGCTAAATTTCTCATCTACAGCTAGGAGACTCGTCGCCCCTATAAAGGCAGACCACGTTCTAGGCTGTATAAACATACCACGCAACCCAATTTTTTTCATGTTGTTCAGTTTTGATGTTCTGCTCTATGATTCATTAAACCTAAACCTAAAAGTCGATCAGCTATGCCTCGTTTCTTGTCAGGGCACCCGATAACCCGGCCGCTATACCGGCCCTCCTTAGACGTCCCCTGCCGCTAAGTAGCAGTCTGATCGTCGAACAATCAACATCGTCGCCTCTCCGTTAGAGAATCGCTACATTTTGGTGCGTCGGACGCTACTACGTTTTGGTGGGTTGGCTGAGCTTGTCAGCCCATCCCGTTCTTTCGACTGTTTAACTCTTTCCGGGGCAGAAAAAGAGCCCCGTGGTTTTTTCACAACCTACTTGCGCTCGTGCTCGTTTAGTTTTTCTTGGGCAGTATATAAGGTTGTGAGCTTCTTTGCAGTGTTCCAAAGCTTGTGTACCTTCAGTTCTTTCAGGGCAGTAAATAAGCCCCTGAGTTTCTTCACAGTGTTCCAACGCTCGTGATCGTTCAATTTATCCGTCTGCTCCGCAACACGTGACCTTTCAAACCGTCTGACCGTTTTCCTTCGGCCAGTCGCTTTGTACCACGTTTTTGGACATCACGAAATTGCATTGCATTGATACATGCTACCCTATACTCCGTTCACCCCAAAGCTGAGACTGCAGCGGGAACTACGTCCCAACCGTACCAATCAGCCGCCTCCCGTTTCATCACCTAACCCAGTTTTCTGCGCGTGGGTATGAGGTGCTTTCGGTGAATCGCATTGTTGTGAAATTAATTTTTTCTCTTCCTGTGTTTTCTAAGAAACCGTTTTCATCGTATACGCCTGTGACCTCAAAAGCAGCTGTTGAGCCGACATTTTTCTCCGACTCCAAATATTTCAAACATGACTAACTTTCCACGAATATGAACTTTTTTCAATATAATTTCTCGTTGAATTTTTTGTGTATTTCAAAAGATAAGTGTCGTGTTCTTAAGTTTTTATCATTGCAGTCTCCCTGTAGCTATTGTTAAAAAAATTAAGAAAGGGAGCGCAGTAGTATTTTGCTTTCCTTAAAAGGGGTGTGGAAGCGAAATTTTAGCACCTATTTCTTTGTGTAGACGTGGTCTCCTTTATGACAGCAACTCACAAACAGCAGTCTTTCGTCCGTAAATACAAAAAAGAAACATTTTTAAAACGAATAAAACGATTGCCCAACACCACGTGGTAGTTTGGGGGGCCGAGCTTCACTGGAATGTCTCACATCACGGAACATCATCATCAACGCCACGGCGCGGCGTGTCTGATAAAGGCGCGCAGGAGCGAGCGGCACTTGGCGCACTTCTCAGTTTTAGTACAGCATACCTCGGGTATCCCCACTCGGCTGGATTGTAATGCGTTGACGATAAAGCTGGCACCACATATAACGACAATCGTAATTTCGGCACCCCTGGCAGTGGGGGGGTTTGTGATGTTGTGAGCGTCACGTCATGAGCAAATATCCCGAGACACATCGCGCCAACTCGATGGCTGATTTTAAAGCGCTCAGACGAACTCGTCGGTGGGAACAAAAAATATAGCCATCTGCTGAAAATACAAGCGTGTGAATACTTGTTTACGGGTATCATGGATCATATTCCACCGATTTTGATCTGTTCTGGGGATATTTCAAGTTTCGATCCTGCACCCCCTTAATGTCCTTGTTGAGGTTTTGTTAAAAAAATTAATGAAGGGAGAATGTAATAATTGGCTTTTACTAGTTGTTTCATCATCAAGGACACTATTTGTGCTATTATGAGCGCAAGCTCAAGCCCGAGCTCGCGCCTTTTCTGCTGTTCTTGTTCTTTAGTTTCGATGTTCTGCTCAATAATTAAACCTAAACCTAAAAGTCAATCCCACCTGCTTTGTCGCCGGCAAGGTCCACGCTGACCGTGAATCTCGGCCACTACTCGTCTCCCGTCAGGGTATCCCATCACTTGGCCGCTCTACCGGCCCGTTTCGGATGTCTCTTGCTGCCAAAGAGCAGCCTGATTGTTGAAACACCGAATCTCCAACAGTGTTGCCTCACCATTAAAAAATTACTACAGGCAGGCTGTTCCACTTGTGGGGATGCCGTGTCCGGAGCTGATTTGCATGCTGTTGGTGCTATCCTCTTGGGGTGCCTACTGTTGTCATTTGTATACCATCAAGTGAGCAGACAACTTCAGGAACTCACGATAGGCCGAAACTGCGTGCCCACACAGCCTCTCCCGCACCAAAAGGGTGGTTTCCCCTCTCGAGTGGGGACGAGTCCGAATGCACATAGACAAAAATCAGTCTGGGATCAAATGCAGAAGCCGAATAACAGCTCCGAAGAGTGCTTCCTATCTTTTGCTGAGGTTCTGCAACAGTGGAACTTCAACAATAGTGGGGAAGTTCTTACAAGCCTGGTTTCAAGGCTGCGAAGGCTGAACCTCGTGAATGTCACCTTGACTTCATATTTTGCATGCTCGGCTAACCTCTTGAACTGCGGGTGATACAAAGTAGTGGTGGGGTGCTGTACATGACCGCTGTAAAAACGGTTTGAAAACAGTACTATTAAACTAGGGTCCGTTGTCAAACACTACTGTCCTTAGCTGTCCAAATCGACCGAAGATGCTGCACTGGGATTCCATTGTGGTCTCAGCCGATGCTTCTATTTGTTTTCTGGCCGAGTGGACCACGATCAGCATTACATAACTCTCCAGCGGTACAGCATAATATATCTGAAGTCGTGTTCAGTGTTGCTTGGTATCCAACTTGCTTACCCGAACCTGCACCAGAGGCATTTAAGGGAACTGGGCACATACCTTGCACCTTCTTACATGGTTTTAACTGTCTTGGTCAACACCGGAGAACCCAAAGACGGTGTTTGCCAAGCTCTTCATGACTGACATCTTTGAATAGGTGTCATGGAGCACAGCCTCCTGTATACTGATAATGCCTGCTCAATTGCCGGTTGTCAACTATCACCACAAGGGTGCCCTGCTTCCTCATACAAGACCGAGAATGTGAACGGCGTGAATAAGCCTCTCGTGCGGTCTTGTATTCTTAATGCTGTTTTTGGCATTTGTCGCGGTACCTGCGGGCAAGGACGTGCCGGGGCTGTCATTTCACGAGACCCCAAGCAACACCTGGGACCATGGAAAGTGACCGAAGCTCATTTCGAGGAAAGACTGCGTCCAAAATTGAATCTCCTACTACTCAGTAGTATGCGGTAGGCACCTTTTGGTGATGGAGATTAAGGAAAGCCAGCTCACCACGATGTTATATCGGGACGCGCCATGCAACAGTTTCATAGGACGCCAGCTACGATTGATGTGGGAACCATCGTACGATATCTCTCTTTATCGTGCATATGTTTCTTGTTTACTTTGGCAACAGATGCAATCAAAAGAGTTTTTGGTGGAGGCTATCAAGTTGGCAGGCTACTACCGCCTGCACATTCAGCTCATTGGTGATTTCACTTGGTTACTCCTTTCAGTGGAATGTCTAATCTTGATTCTGTTGGTCCATATCCTATTCATTGACTAGTTTGTTCCAAAGTAACTCAGTTGGGCCCTTTAAGGAAGCCTCAAGAAAAAGCTTTGCTAAGGCAGCAGTAGCCGTGACAATTTTTTCCTTGACACCGGGATAAGGTTACCTAATTTCATTTTGAGCAAGCTGGCACACTGCAGAGGAAGAATGACCCAGATTCAGCATGAAGTAGTAGGTTTCACATGAGTATATTCCATGCGTTGCTGAAAAAGGGGTGTCACACATAATTAGAAAGACAAGTTAAACAAAAACATTATTAGGTATTTGGTTAAGAAAGCTGTGCATACTTTAGCTCAGCGTTCAGTATTTTGTACACATTTTTCTTTATATAATCTATGGTTTTAAAATGCTATCATTGAGACACTCTTACGTTTTTTAGTTCACTCGGATCATGTAAAATACATTGGACGAGACAGACAACCGCACTTGGGCGTCCATCATATGTCTGAGCTGTGCTTTATTATTTTTTTTTTGTTTGGCTCAATAAGTATCTACTCTGCTAGTACTGAATGCTTTTTACAGGGTTGCGTCGCGACAGCGGACCTCTTTGCTTGTAAGTGTTTGGTGAGTGGCGTCACGAATCACTTTGAGCCCCGAACCCAGCGTGGGTTCAGACCCCCTGCATGCCTGGCAGTGCCAGGTGTCAACTGGGGTCTTGGCAGTTGAGCCGAGCCCGGGCTAGGTTTCGTTTAAGGGTCCCCCGGGTTAGGCAACACACCACCCCAGTCCGCGCTCCTCACAGAGAGGCGTTCCGCGTTGGCTCGCCCAGGACGATTCGGTCAGTCGCTTTGCTTCACCTCTCCTTTCTTCTCACTTTCTTCTTCAACCCTCTTTTCAACCTCTCATCTTTCAGATGTAACAGAATTCTTTGAAAGTGGAAAGGAAATATATAGACGCTTTCAACATACGCCAGATTGAGCCGCCTTAGCCGACCTTCTCTATTCTTACCGAGATGCCGAGCCACTGAAGCGGGCATTGACGAGCCTCCCCAAATGCCTATGCTGGGGAGAATGACACAGTAGCACACATCATGGCCATCACCTGTCCTGCTGTGGCAATGATGAAGTGAAGCGAATGGAATAAAAGGACACAAAAACTGAAGGTCGGTTATGGCGGCGCCCACGCACAGCTTGGGCTGTGCATGGGCGCTTCAACGAGGTTGTCGCCACCGTGCACAGGCATCCGAGAGTTTCGTCAGGCAGTTGCAGTAGGTTCTTTAAACTGCTCGTCCACATTTCATGGTCGGAAGGCAGAAAACACAGCCGCTGCGCCATCGCACACTGCCCGTACGGCTGTCTTGGATGCTTTGACCGCACTTCGGTAACGACGACGCTTGCCAACATTAAAATGACGATGCTCTTAGTGTTGTCAGACCACCAAGCGATTTCGCATAAGGTATATTGAGCCTAATTGCCCGGTTGCCATTTTTGTTTTTTAAACATGGCATATGTTAAATGTTTTTGACTCAGTAACTAAAATAACTCAAACAGGGCGGGCCGTTTGTAGTACCAGCTTCCGCAGCTAGCAGCGCTTAGCAGCGCCCTTTCCGAGTGAGTTTGCCGACCGGCATTGACTGCTGTAATTTTTTTTCCCAAGCGGTTAAAAATATTTTGTCATTTTTTTAGTGTTTTATATGAAGGAACAGCATGCGGCCGTGAAGTTTTGTTTTCTTATAGGGAAAACGGTGCCGGAAACTTGTGTAATGCTTAGGAGATTTTACAAAGAAGATGCTAGTGAGAGATCGCAAGTCTACGAGTGGTTTTCTCACTTTAACGCCAGGAAATTATTATTGATCTCCGACCAACCTTGTTCAGGGCGACCCTAAACCTCCTCAACTGATGAAAAAAGAAAACAAATGTGGGCATTGTTCACTTCGAGTTTATTCCTCTTAATGATACTGTTAATCGAGTGTTTTGCCTGGGAATTTTGCGACGCTTGCGAAACTCGGAAAGGGAGAAACTACCTGTTGTCAGGGAAAGGGGGAGTGATAGTTCCATCACAGCAGTGCCCCAGCACGCTCTGCCCTGTCAGTGCAACAATTTTTCAGCAAAAATTGCATGACGCCGATTCTCTATTTACTCTATTCCTAGGGCCTCGCCCCTTGTCACTTCTCCCTCTTCGCCCGTATCAAAGGTCTCGAAAGGGAATAGTTTTAGAAAGTGGAAGGCCCTTCAAGTCAGATATTGCAAAAAGGCGAGGAATGATTTTGAAGTGCTTGGGGAAAATATTAACAGCACGCCGCTAGATCCTTAGCAGACGATGTCGGTGGGCACACTGACACAGGAAGGGCGCCGCTTAGCGCTGCTAGAGGCGGATACTGGTATTACGAATGCCCCCCGCCTTCCTGAAATTCATTCGGGTCACTTTAGGGTACCCCCTCCTACTTTTCTTGATTGCTCAAACTGGTTCTGTGGCCCAGTAACTTACTTGGTGTAATCATATTCCTTTTTTTGTTGTACATATTCCCAGATTTTTTTTTTTTTTAGAGTGGTGAAATGACTGCAGTGCTGCATGTTTTAATATGTTTGTAATGCATACATATCATTGTTTTTTTCGGTTAAATATTTATTGTTTTCATGTAAGTTTATTGGTTTGTTTCAATTTCTAATGTGCCAAAAAGGAAGCTGCAAGGTTGTTTCTGGCTTCAGAAAGTATCATTACTATATTTATGATGGTTTGATAGTCGAGTACTAGAAAAAGATTCCTTTTCAGATTTTCATTTTCACAATGTTTCAAAAGTTGTTCTTTTAAAACAAGGTTGCTTTAAAAGGTTTAAAAATTTTAAGGGAAAATGTTTTCAATAAAAACTTGTATATCACGTTTGGGAAATAAACGAATACAAAGCATTGTTTCCTGAACACTGTCTCAATTATAGCCACTTTGTATACTGTTTATACAGTATGCTTGTGGTTGTAATTCCCTAAAGTTTAAAGCTTAATACTCTGTTTATATGAAGTGTCCGCATGCTTGGAAAGTGCCAACTTTTTGTAGTCAACAGGAAACTGAAAGATTTAAAATAATTTAATAGGAGAGTATAGGTTCTCTTAATGCAGCTCATAGAAAAAAAAACAAAGAAAGGCTAGGCTAGTTTATATATATATATATAATTTTACCACAACACGTTTTTAACATAAGTTTATTTGAGCGTCTTTTTTTTTAAGTGGAGCGAGTAGAGCGAGTTATCGGTTCCTCCACCAACACTGAAAAGCGTGCTGCCAGCCTTTGCCCGCTAATATTAAGTCGCCTATTCGCAAGCACTGAATTTAAGGGAAAAATAACGAATTGAACAACACAAGACAATGAATTATGTTACCTTTGGCCGATTACTGATTAGGAATGCAGATATTATTGCAACTTTTGCTGCTATTACACGCGCGGAACGATTATGGGCAACATGGCTTGAGTAAGCTTATCACTGCGTGAATCTGAAACCGAAACTGATCGGGAGCATGCCGTGCGGTGTAACTTTATCCGATTACATTCATATCCGGTTACCTTTTAAAGGGCTAGATTAAGAGAGATGTCTAGCCTGCCAGTTTAAATACACAAACGACTTATATACTCATAATACTTGCAAATACTCTTAGTAGTCACCTAGTAAACAGCGGCACTCACTTGCCGAATGGTTCTCAGAAATTGTTAGGGCATACATACGAATCAGGTCGTTAAGGTGGTTAGAGTAGAGAGTCGCGAATGTGCTGTTGGAGTTGCTTGTTTCTTGTTGTGCTATTGATATGTAGAAGCCTGTAGCTGCGCTCGGTATGTTGGTTGGTGTTCGTGCTTTGCGCGTGTGCCGGTGTATGAGCTGTTGTACCGTCAAACCTAAAATATATGAAAACATCGTCTTTTAACGCCACCTAGTGGTCACTACTGCACTTCCTAGGTAGCACAAGCTGCCGCCCCATTCAATAAGCGAAATATTGAGCAGTCATGTATCTATTGAATTACGGACAGCTGGTCTGCAATCCACTGCCTTCCCTACCTCTCGTTCGACAACAATCGCGATGATTGTGCCCCCGCTGAATGGGTGCTCCGTGCGCTGAATAATGCGAAGTGCGTGCACAGTCGCGGTGCGGATTACCAGGGGCCTGAAAGTGGATAACGAATGCTAACCAATGAGCAGGAGTGTTGAACGGTGGGAACCGACGCCGCTTGAATCGGTGATGCCTCGCCTCGCCGCTGTCAACCGAAAACGCCGGATCACTTACGGCAAGCAGAGCAAGCAGATACTACGTTCAATAAAGACAGCATTCAATTTTCCGCTATAAGATTCCTTATTTGAATGTTTTCTAGCCGCGAAGCAAATTCAGCCTGCCGCGCGAAAGCAGTCGCGGACAAACCCCGCGAATCCCCCTCTCATATCGCCGCCCCTACACGTAATAGGTGCGGTGCCAGTGCTTCGAGGCGCGTTTTGGAGTTCTTTAGTGCGTGCATAAGAATGTAAGACAGCGAACGGGCGTACGGCCGTGAGAATCGTATTTCAGAAAAAAGCAGTCCAGCTCGCTAGGCCTTACTCGTATTGCTCCACTGCCGCTTGCCAGCCGCCATGTGGCTAGTGGGTGTGGTCACAGTGACCGCCTGTTGATTGCATGCCGTGTGACTACACATATGGGGTCGTTAGTATTACTAAGGGGGGTAGCGATATCTGTGGCGGCTTCTGACTACCCCAAAGGTAGTCAGAAGCCGTAAAAGATATCGCTTACGACTACTTCCTTGGCGGCCAGGAACTGGTCGCCCACAGGATCACATGTTCTAGACGGCTGTCCTTTAGGGTCTACCGAGCAAATTACTGCTGCGATGCACAAAAAAATGGCACATGCAAGTTCATCTTTCTGTGGTGTTTCGGCAATCCCTTCAAGAAGCAACCGTGAAAGGGTGTCTCCAACAAAGTTGGCCTTTCCTTTCTGGAAAACCATAGCGAAGCTGTATGCGAGAAACCGGGCATACCACCTTGCAATCCCAAAAGGACGCTGGCCAGTTCCATGCGAGTTCAGTAGTGTTAGCAGTGGATCGGTCTGGAGCGTGATGTCTACCCCACAAGAAAACACGCCAGTCCTCGCATGCCCACATACAGGCCAAGGCATTCTGCCTTCTAGCGGAGTACTTCCGCTCTTGCGATGACAACGTTCGCGATGAGAAGGAAATGATCATCCGGTCCTATCCATTCTTCTGCTGAAAAACAGCTCCAAGGCCGTACGCTGAGGTGACCGTTGTCACGACCACGGACAGCTTCGGTTCGAACATCTGCCGCGCTTCAGAAGAAAGTAGACACTTTAATCGCTGGAAACTATCCTCCCAAGCTGCAGTCCACCAGAAAGGTTCACCCTTGCGTAGAAGCTTGCGCAGCGCTTCCGCCAGCTATGCGTATTGAAAAATGAACTTCATGTAAAACCTGACCATGCCTAAAAAGAAACCTAGCATGGTGACATATGTCGGTGCTGGAGCCTTTACAATATCATCGACGGGGCTTTGCATGCATGGGCGACACCCCCTGTTCACTGACGACGTTTCCCAAGAGTGGGAGTTCCCGAACGTTGAAAATGTACTTTTCGTTAAATTTCGAACCTGATTCGCCAATGCAGTGGATAACTTCGTGCACATTCTTGATATCCTACTCTTCCGCTGTGCCAAAAGTGATGATGTCATCCAGGTAGCAGAGACATTGCCGGCACCATTTCAGAATTGTAGTCATCATCTTTTGGAAAGCAGCAGGAGCTGAGGCTAGTACGGTACAAACCCTGGTGAAACAGAAGAGACCCTCGTGTGTTATAAATGCATTAAGGTCTCGGCTTTCATGACTTATGATGACCTGATGGCACACGCTGGACAAATACATCCGCCAAAAAGTACTCCTCCCCGACAGGCGCCTGTCGGAGATGCTGCGTCTGAGGCAACGAAAAACTGTTTCTTACGACGGCTTTCTCAAATCGACGCATGGTCGCACTTTTCCATTCCACTTCTTCACTATGACGATCAGCGACATCCATTTGGATGCATCGAGTCGCTCGATCGATGGAAGTGTGTCCTTCCAAAGGGACACATTTTGGAAGACCTAGCATTCTAAAGTGTGTCCCTTTTTCTCTTCGTTGTTGACGGAGAGCGGGTCAACAAACCTCAGCCATGAGCAAAAAAAAAAATCTATCTCTTTACATAACGTCTTAGATGCAGGGAACTTTGGTCTCCGCAGTCCAACACATGCTTCAGACACGCCATAACGAAGCACGCACCTAAATATTTCTTCATTTTTTCGGGCGTGTCAATTGCAGAATTGTGGCCTCCACTGTCCTGCACCACTCTTTAGATTGGTGTAGAACGCGAGCTTGTCATAAACGCCCTCACTAAAATGCTGCGGGAAGTAACTGATGGGAGTACAGCCATTATGTGTGTCGGGAAGAGTGTCGTCATCTCGGAGGGTAGTCCAGGTATAATGAAAGCATAAAAATAAATGAAGAATTATATAAAATTCTAGGAAATGTTTATGGCATAATTTCTTTTCGTTATCTTTTTTTATTTATTTAGCTTTTTGCTGACGCCTCGATGTTCTTGGCGCCTTTCTGTGAGGCTCAACATCGGGTTCTTGTGAGTCACAGGAGCTCGATTCGGTGCTTTATTGTACAGTTGTAACGTTAGGACCCGTGTAATCTTCATCACAGTCTGACAACTCCTCGATATTAGACGACTAAGCAAACAGATTCATGAATTCATCCTGAGTTTGATAATAACAAACGCATTTCCCACTGAAATATAGATGACAGCACAGTTGGACTTTTTCCACAGACCGTTTTTCCACTGAGTGGGGAAAAGTGCAATTTGTTGGTTTTCACGAAATATTGTACAAAACTAATCAAGAGAGGCATGTCGTACAACCGGCTGTACGTAGAAACATGAGCACATTTCTAAAGGTTTCTATCGGAATAAAGATTTTAAAGCCGTGTCCACAGTGGGTTAGACATGTTGTTGAACTCTGCAACACGAATCAGAATATCAACAAAATACAAGTAGCGATAAAAAGTACTTGAGGACGTGCCTGGCGAAGCTCCCGTGCATCGGTTTTCCGCCGTTTATTTTCCTTTTTTTGAAACGGCGGCCAGTTTGGTCCATTTTTGGGATGGAGCGGAGAACTCAAGTGCACAGTTTGCTGTACACGAGGTCTTAGCCCTCATTAAAGGAGCGCGAAGCTTTAAGAATTACCTCTACCTTCCTGCAGCCGGCTGTACAAGGAGTCTCAGGAGGTTAAATATGTCCTAAATATCCGGAAGTACCGTTTGTTTTATAAAACTCGAGTGGTCGGGAAGATCTCTTTCTGGAGGCAATGTACTCGAAGTTGTATGTCCGAGTTCTTTTAGAGGCATGCCTCTTTTTTTGCTTTCATTTGTTTTGTTTTTCTTCTAGCATACACTCGCATAGTTTAAAAGCTAATACACCTTCTTAAGATAATATATTTACTCTTTGTATCTCCTTAGAGCTTGCAGTAGCGCCTCAGTGAGGCATACCAGCTCTTATCTATGCAGTATGGCTATATACGATCGGTCGCAGCGCCCCTAACCGATCGTCACTGCTCCCAGTACGGTGTGGTCGAAACATGAAGCCGTGACCCAGCCTTTATGCACCGATCTTCATCGTATTTAGAACACGGGTAAGTACTTTCCCGTCACGTTGTCAGTATTTTAGGGGTAAGGAAGCTAGATACGATATAACAGCGAAAACTGCGTTGGAAATTGCTCAGGCCAAAGCGCTATTGCAATCAAAAGGAGCACCAAAGCACAAATAAAAAGCTTCCCAAGGTGAAGTAGTGTATAAATTACGCGCTTGTGCTTTTCAATAAAAAAAAATAGGGGAACAAAAACGACGTGGCTCTGGGAGGGACAGAAATTTACAATTACGCGTTCGTTTTGGTTCCAGAAGGCACGACTCAGAACACTCGGTCACTATGCAGACGCAATTTCCGATAGCTTAAGAGACATTAAAACATCATTTGCGGCTGCGTGCCTAGAACTTTCGTGTTTTAGTTAATCATCATTTATTAGGATATTTCTCTGCCAAAACGTTACGTGTCGCTCTTTAAATGCGCAACGACGGTTCATTTCGGGCATAATTGCAGCTTCTTCGACCTGTTTCGGCGAGCGAAATTGTATTTTTGTGATCGAGGCGAGGACGCGTTTGTGAACAGGTCGTTTGGCGATCGTATCCTTCGTGTCCGTACCGATGTGAGGTGCAAAACTGTTCATACAACTCTTTAATAGAGAGCTGTACGAAACCCACTTTCGCACACCCCATGCGGCTCTCCGATGCGAACTCCGCCTATGCGATTCTTCTGTGGTCGTGCATTCGCAGTTCGCACCGGAGGGTCCATCGTACCATATCGGATGTCCGGAAACGGTTCCCTGAAACTTCCTAATAGGGAGTTTTAGTAGATCGTGTTTCCCGCTCCGCCTGACCTCCACTACGAAGAAACCGCCACTGCGCCTGCGCGTCGGTGGCCTTGACTGTAGAGTTCCGGGTAGCGGAGGGGCTTAGCGGAGCGGGAAACACGGTCTACTAAAACTCGCTAATAACTCCTTTGTCCTTACGGTGTGCGTCGACGGAGGATTAAACGTGTTACCTTCCCGCCAGGAGAAAGGTTCCTTCCTCTTTTTAGGTACAAACAGGTACTGCTTAGCGATAATTGTTTCTAGTTCTTGTGAGAGTTAGAGGCAATTACTAGCTAAAGAAAGTGATATATACTAGGTTCTACTGATGAGGTTAGTAACAATCAGTAACTTCTTGAGCTAGTAACGTTAGTAACTTTCGCGTTACTAACTGCAGTTACTAAGCAGGTATTGAATGTTGTGACAAGCAGTTATGCAGTAAGTAGTACGAACTTCGTCCTGAGAATGTACTCTAAGTATCGATGTAGTCCAAGGCACGGGAGCGAGTGTTGCTGTACCGACTAAAGCCCCCCTCGGGAATACCACTGAAAGTTGAGCCTGTGTATAGACGCTTTGCAGCAGCTGTGCGTGGGCGCCGCCATAACCGACCTTCAGTTTTGTTTCCTCGTGTCCCGTTTACTTCACTTGATCGTTAGTAGAGCAATCCAGGTTATTGTCATTCTAGATCCTAATATGACTTTCTCCCCAGCATTGGCCTTTTGGGGAGGCTCGTCAACGACCGTTTCAGTGGCTCGGCATCTCGGTGAAACGAAAGAAGGTCGGCAATGGCGGCTGTAATGAGGCGCGTGTGCAAAGCGTCTTTCGCACACACGACCACCCCATGAATGACACAAAATAACAAAAAAGACTCAAAAACGGAGCACCAGCGAACCGAACTGCTCTCGAGACTGCTGTGGAAAAGGGAAGACATCTTGAAAACACGAAACTTAGGAACAAAAAAGGCAATATCACACACACACACATATACTTGTGTGTGAGATTTGTATGTAATCCGTTACAAGTGCCGAAATTAATTAGCCTTTTTAAAAAAAAATGCTCTTTACCTTCGATCTTTTTTCTTCTTCTGCATACCCATAGAAAAAAAGTCAAGACTTCTACGTGACTATATATAAGAAAATATGTATATATGGTGCGCGAAAATGGGCGTAATCTGTGTATATTCACCTTTTATGAGTGTATTCGTCTTTTATTTGCTAGCGAAGACCAGAGTCATAGCGAGAGTGGAATAAGAGTGATTGTGTGCCTCTTCGGACAAGCTCGAGGCGGTAAGTGTGCAGACAAAAATTAAGAATGTCCGTCTTGGTTACAGTGACAACGACCATTTACATAATGTCGAAACAGGAGGAGAAACTCCGTCTTCCGCTGAAGTTGCGTTTTATTCTAAAATTCAATGAATACGAAATACAGTAATAACTAAATAAGATAGTCATAAGTATCCTCGTTTGTTGCTTTTCCAAAGGCGTTACAACACCGTCTCTTCTTCCCTTAAAAATCAAATTTTTTTTCATGCTGTTTTTCATTTTATTTTACCAAAATGAAGTTGCTCTTAGAAGCTGCTGGCTTCTTTTGTAGTCAAACCTCTATGAGTGGCCTGACCCTGTTTGTCAACACCAGGTTATCTGAATCCAAGTCACCGTTGTTGTGCGTCAGATTTTTGTAGGCTCTTCGGAAACAGTCATGGGTTTCTCTTTTCGAATTTTTTTACAAATAATAGATATCGAGTGGCAGCTGACCTAGAGACCACACTGCATTTCAGCAGAACTTGGCAAGCACAGAAAGCCTTAATGCAGTTCTCGGCCACTACGTCCTACTCGGCCTCAGAGCCACTTCCGGCCCTTCCGCCCCTCTGGGACCTAATGCATTGTCGGCCGTAAGGCGACTATCGGCCTTAGCGGGATGCTCCCGCTGCACCGCTAGCGATCAAACTGAGGAATGCCAGTTGTCATCCTCACAAAACTAAGAAAATACAATATGTAGCCGAGCACGAGTGTTTCCAATCAAAAAACATTTACCCGCTGCATTTTAACAAACATTAATAGATAAATAAGCAGTGTCTTTGCAGCGAAGCCCACCTGCCGGAACTGAGTTCTGTTTTTTCGAGAGCGTGGGTGCGATTTCGATCACTTCTAAAGAAGATACAAAAAAAAAAAAAAGGAAAATTGCTTTGAGTCAATTGAAATTTATAATGATCGGTATTAATATTAAAAAATAGATATGAACAAAACAAAAAAAAAATGGTAATTTTCGACAGAGCGGATTAAAAATATTGGTAAATCTAATTTTTGACGATGTATCAGGAATTTTGTAAAACATATTACGTGAAAATTAAATAAACTAAACATATGCCCGTCGATAGACCATGTATAAGAATACACCCGCATAGTGTTTGGTAAGCGACAAATCTAATAACTCATGAGATAGAAGGCTCTGAATATGCCACCGGATTGTCAAAGGGACGAAGTTTGTCATTTTTTACCTCAGTGAAAAAAAAAATAAAAACTAAGGTTTTTGCCTTTAAACTCAAAATATATATAAAAAATATAGACGGCTTGATATACAAGCAAACAAAAAAATACTGTGAGTTTTGCATGGTTTCAGTATTAATAGCAGCGTACTGAAAACTAAGTAGAAAGATCTCGGAGTAGAAAACTGATTTTCACGCTGCTCAATAATACTTTTTTTTTCTTTTTGTGAAGCAAAACATTTTTTTTTAACCTTTGAGAAGTTCTCTTGTTTTTTACAGAAATGGGGCAGTTGCAAATATGTTAACAACAAAATCGAAATACGCACCCCGACAAGCATGTTTGATTTCAAATGAAAGCACCCTCCAATCTACTTTACGATGGAACGCAGAAGGCGCTGCCAGATATCAAAGCCATTAGAATGCCTCATGAGCGTCACGTTAAATTGAGTAGGGCGGAGCGACGCGCAGGGCGCGTAGTCAAGTGATGCGTTCTGTGCGCTGGATTGGCTGAGATGGCTTGTAGCGTTGGCCGCGGCTCATTGCATAAGGTAAAGCGGAGGGAACCACGGCATTTGCAGACTCGTACGTCACCTCATGGCGCAGCGTTAACTCATATTTCTTCCGCACTGCGCAAAACACATACACGCAAACACAAACACACACACACACACACGCACGCACGAAAACAGGATTTCCGTTTCTCTTGTTTGTTTTGTTAAGGCTCCTTTTAAACAAAAACATAAAAAAAACACGATTAGTCAGTGAATATACGGTGGCGGTTTTCTTAAACCAGTTTTTGCAGTGTTTTGGATCTCAGACCGGCTTCCGTAGAGCAGTGCGGGACGGCAGGAACGATCTGACGAAAAATTTCCTAGACTCCCCTCACATTTTACCTGGCCGTACTAACGTTTTTAACGCATGAAATATTTTTTAATCCCGTGGGTTAGCAATAGCCTTGGACAGAGCCGTATATGGGGAGAGTTTGGTCAGTCTATGATCTCGCCGCCGTAACGCTCTCCTCCCAAGTCAGCCGATCAGCACGCGGCGTAGAGCGAGAGGCATGCACGCACGCGCGTGAGCTCCCGGCTGCTCCCACCCGAGTGGGGAGATCCGCCATCTTCGATCATTTTCCTGGCAAAATGCGTGAGATCGGCATCTAAATCTCGATTATTTCCTTTTATATCGCTGGCTCTGGCAAGAAAATGACATTCTGTTATTCCTCGGTGGGTTAAAAAGCTAATAAATGAAGATTTTTCGGCGTATGGCCACAAACTTTTATTCAGGCGAAAAAGAAGTCGGCCCGTAGCAGACGACGCGTAGCCTCAGCAGTGCTCTTCTCCGACAGCGTTGCTAAAAAATGGCGGTCGTCTCCTCTCTGCTCCCTTCTTTCTCTCTCGCTCCTTCGGCGCTCTCCCAACACCACCCAGAGCTGAAGCAACACCTCCTAGAAGACAAGGCCATAGCGCTCTGAGAGCTTACGTCACAATGGCGGAGCAAGAAAGTCCATGGCGCAACTACGTGAGAATACGGTATCGACGTGAAAACAATGATCCTTGAAAAGCGGCGCGGCGGTGTTCGTTCATGCGCGTTTATCCGACGTTAATTTACGTTTTAAAGGCGCAGTCTTGTACAATTTATTATATATATAATATAAACGTAATATACAACGCGCTTCCAAGGTTGAGAATACCAAATTTATATTTATGAATATCCCCGTAACCGCGGGACTGCGTGCAGTTCCGCAGCACCCCACACTTTTCGAAAGGACCGGCTGCGATGCTGCCGGTGCCACATGGCTCCGATTCTGGTAAATTTACGTTGTGTGTGAGCTGCTGACTGTCTGAAAAGGAACGCTGAGACATCTCAGAAGGGAAGGAAACCGAAAAGGAATCCAGTCATTGTCGCAGGGAGCGCACACCAGCAAGAGATGGGTCGACAACGTCAAGCCTTTCGTCGCCGCTGCTCTCGTGTGTGGTACTTTTGAGACTTGCTTCCCGTCGTATTTCTGTCATCACCGTAGTCTCGGGTAGTTTTTTTGTGTGTTCGCTTGATACTACGGCATTTACGTGGATTCGTGAAACAAGTCCTGCTTCGTTTTGAGTGACATGTGTGACAACTAGCCAACGAAGACTGGTCGATTAATCGATAGACCTCTCTCGACAGAGAGAGGATTGGAGTTTGTGTTCAAATGTGTTCGTCACGGATATTGTGGGACGTATGGATACGATCGAAAGGTGAGAAACAACTTGTTTACGGGCTTTCTTGGTCACGTAGGACGCAAGTAAAATGCTGCACTCGTTTTTTTAATCGCATGATAGATTGCAATTTTGTTATTTGTCGTTATTCGTATGCAGTTGCGTCGACATTTGTAAATATGCGCGGTAATCTAGTTTTCACTGGAAGGTGAAAAACAAGTTTGTGTGATTATTGAAAGTGCGTTGTTTGTGGTTCTGTGATTATTTATACTAGAGCTATTTTATTGCCTTTTCCGCGTTTATACTAGAATCTTAAGTGTATTAAGGTAATAGTATTATTATATACAAAATAAGTTATGTTTTGTTTTAAGGCAGCTCAAACCCCATAGGGAGAAGTAAATTAGTAGACTAAGGGCCGGTTGCACCAACGTCGCTTAGCGCAAAGCGGAGCTTAGCCGGGAACTTAAGCTTAGTTTCGGTTTCGTTCGGTTGCACCAAAGTCGCTTATCGCTAAACCTAGCACTAAACTACGCTTAACTTAAGCGCCCAACATTGGGCGCTTTGCTTCTGGTTGTTTCTTAATCGTGGATTAAAAACATGGCGGCTGGTTTGTCACGGTCGACGCGGTGGACGAAATTGGTTGTACAAAGTGTTTTAGGCTACATCAGCGTGAAAGTCTCGACAAAATGACTTTCGATTGTGACAAGGATGCAAAATATTGTCGCGAGAAGTGTTTATCGACCCCTGTATTCAAGTTGGCTCTCCACTTTCAGGGCGTGTTAGCCCTAACCGAGAAACGTACGGAGGTGTGGGGCTCACGTCTGTATTCCCGTTGGTTCTTCTGTCAACGAGCTTATTCGTATGTACTTACTAATTTTTGCATAGCTGTAACGTATTGTTATTTACCACCTTGTTTATTTACACTTGCAGCGCGTATCCTTCAATCTGATCAGCGCGTTGAATAGTGGCAGTACATGATCTCGGCGATCAGCTGATTGTCGACACCTCTGCCGTTTGCATTAGATTGCGGCGCTTTTAAGTAATAAAACAGCGAAAATTCAATTTCTTTTGTTTTCTGAGTTTTGAGACAATCTTCAGTGAATTTTCCTTATCTCGCGAGTAGAATCTTGGCTTCAGAAAACTGTATCGTTCCATAACTGTAACTTTTTTGGTGATCGCATGTTTTTTTATATACTTTGCTTTATATCTTTCATTCGTTTCCCGAGAACGAGATACTGTTGTTTCCGAGTTGTGCTCTGTGATGGTGTTTTCCCTTTACTTTTGTCGTTTGTTGTCATTGTGACGATGGTTGAGACTATATACCGGAACACGTTTTCAATAAAATTCAGTTGAAAGTTGCGCCTTGTTGTGTCCTCCGTAACTTTTTTGGTGATCGCGATTTTTTAGGAATATTTTGCTTTATATCTTTCATTCGTGGCGACGACAAATCGTAACGACTACTATGTTAGATTCGGTCATTGCTGTATCGGGGCAGGCTGGGGCAGGTGATGCGAAGAGACGACCGTTCTTATCGGCGCGATGTGATGTACTAGTGGGAGTTTTTTTTTTTTTTTTTTTTTTTTTCTGAACTGGACAGTGTGAAACTGAAGTCCGTTTGAGGCTGCAGCGGATGTTCAACGACGGTACAGTGCAGTTCTGTCACCTTGCTGATAGCGACGAGTACTGTCGATGCAAGGTTTCGTGACCTGACCTCTCGACGACTTCTATTCGACGATATCCGGGCATTTTCGCAGCTGCCGTGGCGAGTTCGTCACTGTTTTGAACTTCATCGGTCTCAGGCTTGACTTGGTTTTAGTAGTCATCTTACCTGCCTACTTATATCCCATGATGTTTTGTCTTCAGCGATGTAGTGAGTAGAGTGTCCTTCTCGCGTTCGGTGAGTTTTGGGGCCCCCGATGGCTCCTTCGCCTCAAAATGTGAGCACGAAAACTACTACCACTGTCAAAATATCCTGTTATCAACCGATATTAAACACACAATCACAGATGTAAAGGGCATTCGTGTTTATTTGAAGCTTTGACTTCTGTTATTGCAAGTTAAACGAAAAAATGATTGAATTTGGAGACCTTTAATTTGTTACTCACCGAAGAAATACAGCCAAAAGCAGACGCCGACGACAACTACTACGGCCGTTTTTCTTTTTTTTTTTTTTTTACATCACGTGATTCCTCTCCGCCAATCGTATTCGTCGCTCTGAGCGTTCCCTAGTTTGCTCTGTTTGTCCCTAGATTCCCTACGCAAATCCAGCGTTTAGCTAGGGGCGCGTCTGTAAAGCCGGCTTAACCTTGGTGCAACCGGAATTTAAACCCGTGCTTACCTAAGCTCGGTTTAGGGCGCTAAGCCGGCTTAGGAAAGCGCCGCTTTGGGTTAAGATAAGCGACGTTGGTGCAACCGGCCCTAAGTAGTAAGTTTAGTACCCCTGCCACACGGAAAAGTTAATATATTTTCATTCAGTGATATAGGATTTAATCAGCTCGCGGTCTTGAGTGAATATACGAGCGCCGCAAGCGGATTTGTCGACCCCATAATGTCATTCGATCGAAATTACATTAATTTTGCCATGTGGCCGGGGTATGATGCAAGAATTCAGTGACTTCACGCGATAACGTCGCTTACATGATCGTGAGAAACACTTGTCTTGCCTTGTCCGCGTTGACTACGTCTACCTGATTTTTAACTGTTCTGTTTTTCTGTTTCCAAATCACTGCGTGTCTCGCCATTTTGTCGAAGTATTTCTGTATAAAATATGCATTCCTACAACAATAATTGCGTGACTCAATGTTTTCGACTTAAAACAATCACATTTTTCTGTAGACGTCTTATACGCATACCTCGTGCCATTTCGTAACGATTATTTAGCGGTGTAATATTTTGCTCGTGTAATAAAATGTTTTCTAGACCCTTTGCTATGTGCAGCTTTCATTTTAGCTAATATGACACGCGTATGTGACTAAAAACGCGTTACGACGGTCGATCCACGCGCGTTGCCTTCGCTTCGACGCGCGCCCCCGATGGCCTTACTTTGCGACGTCACGAGAAGAGCGCTACGGCCTTGTTTTCTAGGAGGTGTTGGCTGAAGGCCGCAGCGCTCCTCCGGTGGCGTCACACGAGTCGTCTGGCGAGCGCCGCGTAAATGAGCTGCACTGAAGGCGTCGCGCATAGATTTACCCACGTAGAAGGGCATTTTTTATTGACCCAAACGTTTGTTAATTGGTCAAACAGGATTTATAAATATCTATATGACTGGGAAACATAATTTGTTAAACGGGCAGCATATTAGGACGTACCATTATTGTTATGATATAAAAGAACAAGGTTAACAACGTTTTCAGAGAGATGGGTTTTCGTTTTAGGCATCCAAATCTTGGGTGCTTCAATTATTTCTAAGAGTGAGAAGACACAAACAAACAAAAAATAAATGCCCTGAATTGTTATTGTAACTGATGGGACACGCCAAAATGCATAACAGCAACAATCAAGTTGGTGATGACATCTGTGATTAATGAATTCGTATGTGAAGCTAATGAAAAGAAGATTATTAAAACAAATGTGGACTCTGGAGCACGAAAACATGCAAAGAGTTGAAATGTACTTTTTACCAGAAGTAAACATATGATAATAAAAACAACTGCAAGAGAACTGTGGAATGTTCACCATAAGTAAGTAATCCGAGACAGACACGAAGGCGAAAAATTAAACGCAGAAAAGACACAAAACAGAGGGAAAGACGCCGCCTAAATCGAAGTGCACAAGTTTTGATTTAACCGAGTGCAGGCAAACTTAGCAAACTTAAAGCATAATTTTCAGTAAGGGACACAGGCAGCTGTGGGAGCTTCATGCACGCATCTACCCACGTTCATTCACATTACAAATAGATGCTGTGAATATGAGTTCTTTCACCTTTGAAATCTTCAAATTGTATATCCTCGTGTATTCGTGATTTCTTCTTGTATCCATCTTCCCACAATTCAAACACAAGCAACTTACATGCCGCTCTGTAGCTTTCGAAACAATAAGACACAGCACATGTACCGCATGTAGACTTTAATGCCGCTGCGCAATAATAATGCTATAACAACTGTTGCAATGAATATAAAATATTTATTTAGATTTTAGGAGTTCACATTTTCTTTTCTTTGACTTGAAATTAGCTAGCCTCATAACCTTTTCGTTCACCCTTCCACAATAGTTTTTCAGCACAATGTTCGTGCTGCACCAGAACAAGTTCTTCAGCACGAGCTCACTTGTGTGTCTTCAGGTGCGTCGAAATCAGAAGTCTCGTTGGTAGACAACACTTCCATTGTAAGCTCGGTGACGAACTGGCGCGGGATCAGAATTTTCACGAACTCTGCCTGCTTGGAGAGTTTTTGAGCAACAACGCAATTGTGTGTCACGGCATTAAAGGCGAACATGGTTGGATAAAAGAGTTGCCTCGATCCCATTTCTTGAGAAGAGAGTAGTTCCTCTGCGGAAGTAAAACTGTTGCCGTCTTATCTTCTTCAGTAAGTGCCGCCCTGCATTTTTGACATTTCGGCTTTTTCGAAGCGGCATAAACTACGTACCTCGGCACATAGACTAAAACTGGGAGGGTCTACTTTATCGCTTGTGACACAACCTCTTCTGTAACTATACTATGTTTCAGCTCGGCCATGGCGTGTCTACTTGTTTTTCAAGCTCCTCCCATCGTTCGCCTTCACACGGGATTGTCGGCAACGTACTCTGCAGTTTCAGCTTATTTTCACCTTCATAAAGCTGCCTTAGAGGTATGTGGTATTCCGAGCCAGCCAGGTGCCAGTACTTCCCGAAACAGTCTTCCAAGCTATCAGTCTGCATCCTTCCCAGCAGGACATAGTTCAGCCCGAGTTCAGTGAAGCAGTATTTGGCGATCTCTACAAATGCACAGGTTGTTTGACGGAGTGCTCCGTGCGTCTGCTTGGTTAGCGTGCCACTGGTAAGGTTCTCGCTCTCCCATACCTCAAGCCAGGCGTCCAGCCAGTCAAAAAGACTGCACAAAAAAGGCACATTGGAATCGTCCTCTGAAGAAGTCACTGGTTCTTGAAAGTCGTCTCTGAGTCGCGTTCCTTTGTTCGGCGTCCATGTTCAAATTTCCTTCAGATTTCAAAACCTCGACGATTTTATTGATTCCTTTAGCCACAGATGTAGGAACAAGAGCGGGACATAGGGAGGAGGCTACAGGCTCCTGATCGTGGTTTTGAAAACGGGAGGTTGCGCTACAAAGATACGTTTCTAAAATTAAAAGCGAGAGCTATCTTGTGCTTGTCGCCTTCGCTGCCACGTCAGTGTAAACTTTACCAAAATAAATTCAATAATTAAAAAAAAATTGAAAAGATATGAGTGTTCTCACCCTGGTATGCGTCGATAGAACGAGGTTTTTTTCGAGGAATTGCCCGCACCCATGCTTTTCTCAGTTCTTCATCCTCCGGCAACTAAACACAGCACAGACACTTTCTTCGACGACGTTTCATAGTTCACATGGCACTCAGGGACACAGCATTTAAGAGGCATGGCTAGCCAACACCACCTAGACAGAAGGCCTCCGCATGGTTTCCTCTTCCTCTATGAAACGCCATCAAAGTCGGATAGCGCTCGGTCGGTTATTGGACCCGAGTCCGACCTTGGACGCGCTGATTGGCCACGAGCCTCAGCCGAACACTGACGCAGCACTCGTGCCCAATCTCTCGCCTCGATCGATCTAACTATGATGACGCGTGTGGAGGCCTTCTGTCTAGGTGGTGTTGGGCTAGCCCGAAAGCCGCCCGTAACTTCACAACCACCACGCGTTCACCGCCAAACACACAAAACGTAAAAGACAAAAGAGACGGTTAGAACAATTCGCGTACTCCGGCCGCGAGGCTTGTGCAAGCCGCCGTGCGCAAAGGAGGCAAAAATTGTCACTGCGCAACTGCCCCGGGAAAACCCTGGCGCCCTTGGCTCGGAGAAATCTGAAAACAAAAACAAAAAAAGGCCGGAGCATGCGCCGCTTGTCTTCCTGGGGAAAACAAGTATAAGAAAAAGAAAAAGAGAGCGTGTGTTGCGGAGAAGCTTTCCTCTCAGGTCGGCCCACTCGTCGTGAATCTGTGACGTCACAACTCCAAGCGCTGTGGCCATTGCTCTAGGTGGTGTTGGCCACACCCACTGGCCAAACTCTCCCAATATACGGCTCTCGCCTGAAAGCGTGTGAAGATCTCCTTTCAATACTTCCGGTCCTTTTTTCTTCTTTCTTGATGCTTTTGTTATTTTTTTTTCATTTGTGGTTTGGCAAGCACTTATGTATTGACACATTTTTTGGTACTTCTTGAGATAATATCTGAAATCGACCTCGATATAAAGCTTTCAAAAACCGAAACAATACCTTTGTGTGCAAACAAATCAATGACGGAGACTGAACTGCTCTGGTGCAGAGGCTTTGGAAATATCTTCTTAACACCAATCCGCTGTGTGTAAACTAGCAATTTACACGGCCCGCAAAAATTGGTTCCTCAATATGTCACGCTCCTATTCTCTACAGATGTGCACGCAGTTGGTGGGAGTTTACAGTACCAAAATAAAAGTGTGAACTTAACTCGTTTAAAACAAGAAACAATAAAATTAAGAAAAATAAGCTTGTTCTGGGCAATCTACGCCTCCACTTCGAAGAATATGCACGCATAGTGAGAAGTGCTTTCGCAAGATGTGTACCCTGCATAGGGAGAGCGCCGGCCGAATAACCCTTAAGTGATGACGTCACTACATGGCGCTGTACTAAAAAAAAAAACCGTTGTTACGGCCGTTCCTATGAACAAATGCCTAGGGGTTCGACGCGAAGTTAGCAATTGTCTGAAAAAAAAAAATATTGTAATCATAGTGTCTTGTTCATATCTAACTTTGAAGACTTTTAATTGTGGTGTCAGGGTCATACAGCGAAGATGAAAGCCCGTGATGAAGTTTCGCAAACGGTTTTACCTTGCAAGCGGACGACACGATGGCTTCGCGGGTTCAGGGGTCCCTTCTGAGCAAAACTTCTCTTCTCGGGGGGAACTTTCTGCGGGATTCGGAAGGTAAAAACGCCCGTGCACAGCTTTGATCGACGCTCGAGATGCGCGAGCGCGCGAACGCAGGCCCGCCAAGGGTTCCGCGATGTATAAAAAGGTGGAAATTCTGAAGTCGAATCACGCACGACGAGGACGGGGAGTATGTCAAAGTCAAAGTCACTTGAAGTGCAGGCCAGCACACGTTTTACGGGGCTCTGAAGGCACAGAAGTTGCTTCAGTGCACATTTGTGTGATCAAATGAACTGTCCGTAACAGATATAAACTTCCCTTGTGTCTTGTATTCAGTTCATTCGCTATTATGTGCTAATGATATGCTCATCGCGCAACATTTTAGCCGATCTCTACACGTGGAATAGTTTTCGTTAAACAGAGTCTTGAATCGCGTGCAAATACGATTCGTTTTTATAAACATGATAATTCTTGGTATATTTGCTTGTTCCCAATAGATATAAGATAAACATCGTATTTTAAAGCAAACGAATCAAATTGGTTGAGACGGCATACTTTCCTCATTCCGCTTGCGTTCGTCGTCTGTTACAGGCATCTCAAGACGTTCCGAAGAGCGTAATTCGCCGCCAAAAATAATTCGTATCAGATTGTGGAGATCTGACTTCCCTATCCCGCGCTGACCCTTCGGGCCCCCAAATTCCATTAACTCGGACACAATGCCTCCCTGATGCGTCATGCCTCGGGGGAGCGGCGATAGCCTCGCCTACCACAAGATCCGGGTACGGCGCCCCCCCCCCAGGCCAACCGACGTCACGCGACTGGCTTCACAGAACAAAGGAGCCAAGGCTTGATAAGGAAAAGCGGGACAAAGAGGAGTCGCTCTGGGACGGCGGCTCTCTCGAAGTGGGGACAGCAAGGAACGCTGGCGCGGGAATCGACGGGACACCGACGCTGACGCGGGGAGTGCGGGTCCTACTTCGAAATCCCCGACGTGACAAAAATCTCACATCCGCCAAGTTTTCAGTCACTGCGAGTGGAACATTTTTACTCTAGCGACGCTAAAAGGCTTAAAATAGTGGAGTAGCATTTTTAGAGCTCATGACCACCGCTAGGGGCTGTTTCGTGGCCAGTGGATGGCCACAAGATGATCGCCTATTCATAGGAATGAATGACCGAACTCTCTCAAAACACGGCTCCGCGCCAAGACAGACGCATCTGCAGCCGGCGGCTTTCGTCGATACGGACGGATATCTACTAACAATGACTTCACGCGCAGCCCTTGTCTTTTATACTCCTTGCCACATCTATAGTAAAATGAAGTTTCGAGCATTATTCAAGAGCTGCGCGAAGTACTTCATACGAAATGTTGGTTTGTTGAAGGAAGAAACGATGTCTTCAGCGTTTGAAACGTGTACGTCTCGATGAAATAACATAAAGCCAATACAAGATGCGACCATATATATCATAACGGAACGCAACGCTCGAAAGCTTGACTTTCTTTTTTCTACTGCTTTTTTTTTGTCTAGATGATTACGGGTGTAGTTGATAGTGGTGAAGCTCGGCAACCCATAGGCCTGCTTCAGCGGGGTGCTCTTTTCGCGCCCATATTATAAATTGACCGGGTGCCTAAATATGTATCCCAGGTACTCAAGTTAAATTGAGCGCGAAAGGCTTCCCGCTTTATCCAGCCGGGAGATGTGTTTGTTAGATCGACTCATTCAGGTTTTCCAGATTAGCCTAGCCGTCGGGCCGCGATGGCTAAGACTATTCGCAACTCTATCGACCTCTAGGTTGCGGGGCTGTAGCTCCAAGATGGTGGGACAGACGGGAATAGATTTTCCTGGATTTGTCTTGCGCCCGCTCGTTGACGCTGGTCAGTGTGCAGAAAATAAGTCGCTTGGCTGCAAATTCGAAGCGGCCAGAACTCGAGCATGTCCGAGGTTACAGAGATGTTAATCCGTTAAAAAAAAGGGGTTGTGGATTTTTAGAATTTGCGTAAACACCACAGGACTCGCAAAATTTTGTGAACGGTCAGCGCTCTTTGGGCGCCGACCTCGTCATTGTGGTAAAAGATTTTTGAGGGTGATGACCATTTAGTGGTGTTCGCGATGTGCTGGCTACCAGCTCTGAGGACGAGCCGACGGTGACCGTCAAGCTCCGGAAGAGCAGCGTTCATATGTTTCTGTATCGTAGGCTTGCAACTCACTGCACACAGTCGCGGTTTAAGTGCTATTCCACACGTGATAAACTTGCGCCATGGTTACAAACAGGCAGATTTAGCACAGCGTAACCACAGCCTACCGTACGATGCGGCATTGCAACCTGACACTCGGGCTGCACTTTTGCAGTACGATTTTCAGCGAGCGCCAGGAGCGCTGCCGTGCCCATGGTATGCCTAAGGTAACGCTATACTGCAACTGCTTAAATACATTACCGTGTTTTTTTATTGATTGGTTTATAAAAAAGTAATTTTAGAATATAGGGTCTACTACACCTGTGTACTGTGTTATTCGCAGCGTCACAATCCGCCCCTTCCAATACAGCCACTTGTAAGCACTCGTCGCAAACAGCTGGCTAACACATACGCACTTGAAATCACGGCGCACCTCTGATTAATTGTCTTTGTATTTACGCGAAAAGTAGTACGCCTTGTCGAGCTGTTGAAAGTGCTAGAAGGAAGCGGTCATGTTCATTGTCCAGGCCCTTCAACGCGTAAAACGCGAACCCATTCCCGGTGTAGGTCGGTCTACACACCGGCGCGCAAGCAGTTATATCATAATTCAGAGAGAGAATAGATTTTTCGTAGGGTGTACGCAAACGTTTTGCCGTCAAGTTGAGCACAGATTAAGCTGTCGACGACAGGACCTTAAATCCGCAGCGTATGCGATCTACAGAAAGTCCCCAGTGAAATAATACGCCCCGGTCCCTTCGCGCCACGCTGATCCGAAGCGGAACACAACAATTATTCGCACTCGCTTTTGCGTTAGAACTGCACGATGCGTGAACATGCCTACCGAAGCCATGAGGTAGCAGTAGCACAAGGGCCTTCAGTCCCTGTCACCGTCTGCTCCGCCGTCCCCGCTCCTCTGTGTCTTCGTTCGTTCACGAGAGGGCGAGTGGCCGGTGGGAGTTGCGAATAGACCTTTCCATGGCTTACCACCAGGGGCGAAAATGCTGCGTCACTGAGCTTTTTGACGCATGCGGATTCTGTGATATACAGCACAACAGAGGTACAGCGCATGCTCGGAAGGCATTTCACAGTCCAGCAGACAAAGATGGCAGCCCACAGAAGGGGATATTTGGAAAAGCCTATAATCGCTGTGAGCTGAATAAACCCTGGTCGTCACTTATTGTGTTCTTTCTCGCATTCTGATTCCTTTTGCGGTGTTCTCTATTGGCTTATGCCAGAATCTCGTTTGCTGCAGAGCGATAATAAGATGCTGAGAACCTTCCATGCCGTATGTTTCTTTAGCTTTCTGTAAATATAGACTTTCCAGAGGCAAGGTTTTTTTCAGCCTTTACCATACGGGTTGGCTGGAATACTTTTTTTTTTTCTATTAGGCTATTTCAGCTCCATTTTTGGAGGAAAAGAGGAAGGGAAGATTTTTACATAGTTTTACATAATTACGAAACTTCCCGCTTAGCGGACGTCTCCGGAAATAAAATGTTGGTTTTAAAACTACCGGACGGAGATTCAATTGGAGCTGTGCCTGATACGTTTCAGTGTATGTGTCGTTTTTACCACACTCGCGTTTTGTTTTTTTGTTGATTTTGACAATTAATTAGCGCGTTTGCAACCTTACATTTGGTTCATAGATTTTCTATCTTCCTTTTTTTTAGCTAGACCCGTGTAATTTTTTCGGCGTTCGCATTTCTAATGCAGACTGAGAAGATCGATTCGAGGCTTAGTTTTATATCGAAAAACTTGGTAGGTTTGAAATTGAGTTTGCGGAGATTGCATTGGGAAATAAGGTTCAAAAAACAGGTTATTATTCTTTGCGGCGAAAGCCTAGCTCACTTATTCAACGTTAGTGACACAAACTTATTTTGATTGACTGCCAAAAAAAACAAAAAAAAACAAAAAAACGCTGTCTGGCCCTGCTACTTCTTTTTCTACTGCAAAAAAAAAAAAAAAGTCCCTCCGTCTTGCACATTCTTGCTTTAAATGAATCGTGGTAAAAGAAATTCAGTCATTTGTTTATGCTAGAGTCTTCCGCGGTAAAATCTTTGTTTACAAAAACACCGTAGCAACTCAGGTTGACCTCCTTGAATTTTTTTGTCATTTACCTAAATTTAGGTCACGTCAGTTTGTTACTTTGACTTATGTTTGAGCAACAAAGAAAACAGGCCACCGGATGGCCAAAAGAAGGTGCGTTTTGTAAAAAAAAGCCGAAAAATATTAGGCACTGCAAAAAATATCACCCATCTCCGTCATGTCTTTGTCTCGCATTCCTTTTGCATGCTTATCCAACCAAAACGCACATCAAAAGAGTCGAAGCACGCACCTGATCTCGTTACAACACCGTTTCCTTCCTCACGATAAAGTCCGCCTACCACGGTAGCTCTGGCCATGCCAACAAGGCAGCTGAATGCTGCGGCAAAAGCCAAAAGCAGATGACGAGGTTTTACGAGCACCTTCTCCGATAGACAACGCGGCAACGCAAGATTAAAGCCACGGACACACTGTTTATAGATTTTAAAAAAAGGCAGTCAGCATACAGATTCGAACTGGAGTCGCCGCGAAGTCCGTGCTTTGAATCCCGCATGGCAATGAGTTCCGGGGGATCTTGGCACGCGCACGTTCGAACCACGGATATTGCAGCGGCTCGTGTTTGAAGACATGTTTGAATGATGTATGAGCAGTGCTTAGAGAAATCGTGGCTCATACATATTCAGACAGCAAATATTTGTACTGCATCTCACAAATGTCAACGAAAAAATCTAAAAAAAAAAAAAACTAAGAAAACAGGTAGGTTGTGTACACGAATAGGCAGCAAGTTTGAAGCGTGACGCCTGCGTGCCGAGTCCGTAAAATGAACCGCATGTATATAGTGCAACAAATTTATTTTTATATAGCGGAATTAATATAATGAAACACAAATATGAAATGGAACACATATATTTGTTAGCCGCAGAACCCACTGAAAGAAACAAATATTGGAACATCGGGTAAACTCACATGAGGTAAATTTATATTACCGATTGATGTATAACAGAAATGTCGAAAAACGATGAAACCGAGGACTTAAGCTTACACTGTAAATCATCCTTCAAACAAGAAGAAAGTGCATTAGGATGTAACGAATGTCACTTTATGTACCACTTAGGACCTTGCTCATTAGTAACCCAAATCTCCCTCGCACGGAAGAAACCAGGATTTAAAAAGCTATGGAAGTTTCAAACGTTGTAGGGAGGGGGCAAGATTTATACCCAATTCACACAACTGTAAAGCTACCTCTAGCAAAGGGACCTTCATTCTCTGCGGCCAATCAATTAACGATCTTCCGCACGTGGCGTGTGCTCGCGACCCAAGGGCACGGGCTGATTCGTCGATAGCAAAGGGACTTATGGTAAAGGCACCTTTATCTTGACCGTGTTAATGGTGTATAAGAAATCGGAGCTCACCTAAAGACGAACAGCCTAAAGACAAAAGAGCTGGATGTGCAGCAGCAGCTGACTCCGATACAGACCATTTGCTATAATACCCAAGCATCATGCTGGATGCAAGGATTGGTGTTCCACGCGCCACACCCGCACGCCTTCCCCTTACAAAAGATTCGAAGCAAATAACCAAAATAAAGCGTTGACGAACGCGCGTGTAAGATGCTATTTGTTTTAGGTATTTTCTTCTGAAAAGTTACTACTGCTGAGGCCAGTACGTGTGGCGCGTGGAACACCAATCCCTGCATTCTCCTTGATGCTTGGGTAATATAGCAATAGGTCATTTGAGTATGTTGAGCAAGCTCGCACCACTGAAATAGCAAGTCGATGAGCTAGTCACAATAAAACAAACTGTGATTGATATAGAGAAGTGGTGCAGTCAATGTCCGACAGGTATAAGGAGCTGCTTACTAAAGTGAAATTCCACGAGAGCAAGATCAAAAATCTAAGAAAAGGGGTGAGTGAGCTTGAAAACGGGAGAAGGACTGACCAAACGAATCGACTAAAAAAAGAGATAAATAAACTCGAATTACACGGACTTGCCCATTTTCTGAGCCAAAAGCCACTAGAAACGAACAAAATCGCCGACCAGACACAAGTGCCCAGACTAACCAACGACAACGTAGAAGCAGTTCACCGCATCCTTACTGAAACAAATAAAACAATCATGGTGATAGTACGATATATCATCCGAAACGATCGTGATGCGAGGTTTCATATGAAGCGGTAACTGAGGAGTGGCACAGTACCCAGGTAGCACGCCAGAGGAATGCCCAACTTGGGCAAAGGTCTGGCAAACATAAGGGCCCAACTTTGGCGCAGTTCGGTTTTTGCACCATGGCATTCATCAGTGCCAAAGTACGGTGCCTAACTATAGCCTAAGTTGGGCGATTCTATGGCATGCCAAAGTTTGGCTCTTCTCCGGTACGCCAGAGGAGTGCCAAAGTTGGTGCCATACTTGAGCCATAACTGCCATAGTAAATCCTAATCTGGGAATTCGGGGCATGCCAAGGTTTGGCATTTCTCTGGTCCGCCAGAGGAGCGCCAAAGTTGGTGCCATACTTCAGCCATAACTGCCAGAGCAACGCCTAATTTCGGTATTTGGGACGTGCCAAGGTTTGGCGTTTCTCTGGTCCGCCAGAGGAGCGCCAAAGTTGGTGCCATACTTCAGCCATAGCTGCCAGAGCAACGCCTAATTTCGGTATTTGGGACGTGCCAAAGTTTGGCTTTTCTCGGGTCCGCCGCAGGATTGCCGAAGTAGTGCAATACTAGAGCTATAACTGCCACAGCAATGCCCAATCGGGGTTTTTTGGACATGCCAAAGTTTGGCGTTGCTCTGGTCCGCCAGAGGAGCGCTAAAGTTGGTGCCAGATTTGAACCATAACTGCCATAATAAAACCTAAACTGGGAATTCGGGGCATGCCAAGGTTTGGCGCTTCTCTGGTCCGCCAGAGGAGCGCCAAAGTTGGTGCCATACTTCAGCCATAACTGCCAGAGCAACGCCTAATTTCGGTATTTGAGACGTGCCAAGGTTTGGCGTTTCTCTGGTCCGCCAGAGGAGCCCCAAAGTTGATGCAATAATTCAGCCATAACTGCCAGAGCAACGCCTAATTTGGGTATTTCGGACACGCCAAAATTTGGCGTTTCTCTGATACGCCACAGGAGTGCCGAAGTGTGCCATACTTGAGCCATAACTACCAAAGCAACGCCTAATTTCGGTATTTCAGCCTCGCCGAGTTTGGCTTTTCTCTGGTCCGCCACAGTTGTGCCAAAGTAAGTGCCAGACTTGAGCCATAACTGCCGCAGTAAATGTTAATTTGTCGATTCGGGGCATGCCGAAGTTTGGCTCTTTTCTGGCTACCCACTGAAGTGCCAAATAAGTGCCAAAAGTGGCAAAGAAAGCCCAGAGGCCAGCCCAAGTTTCGAATATCTCTGGTGTGTCACAGAAGTGCTCTTTTACGCGTCCCAGGAGAGAAATAAAATAAATAAGCGTTGGAAGCACGATAGTAAGATGTCATCACCTCCGTTCCCAAGCAGCACGGCAATACTTTGCAATATCGTGCCAGTGCCGGCCGAAAGTCGGTTACAATATCGCTCAACTGTCCAGTTTTGCACCACCGTTTGATACCCGGCAGGTATTGCCGTACAGCTGTTTCGCCCCGGCCTAGCGTTCGCGTAATATTGTGCGAAAACTCTACGATGCGTCTGCTTCGTATTGGCCGAACGTCGTGCAAGTATGTGTACTTTACATGTCATTTGTTGCATATCCAATCACTTATACGGACAAACAAATTTTTTCGATTGCTCCCAGAAGTTTATTAAACAACTATCATTACACACAGTGTATTCTCAACATATTTACAAAGGTCACACTTCTCTGTAAAACGAAAAGCAAATTATAAAATACAATTAACACTGTCCTCATGCCAAGCAAAACTCATCACACGTAAAACCGCGGAGAATGAAAGGAAAGCAGGGCGACTATCAGAATCATGCTTGCAGTGCACTTACTAATAAAAGAGCGATATCATGTAATCCTTGATAGATGCATAATCCAACTCAGGCACCCCACAAACACATTCGAGGAAGAAGGTTGCGCACATTCAACTGACGTCTCGTCGTCGGCGAAGAGCAGTTTTTGTCGAAGCGTGTCCAACAAACACATCACAAGTATTCCACGAACTCCGGTGCAAAAAATGACTGTTACCGAAAAATTGGCATGGACGTATTCCGACCGTTTACGACGAAAAAACACGGCCACGTCTGCAACGCACGAAGGCAACAGAACACTGAAGAGCCCAGTTCGAAAACCGGACCTACGCGGCCTGCTTATTTCTATAACTAGGCAAACGGCGAAAACGACAGCCCCAGAGATCCCATCAGCGTGACAGAAAACGTCACGTGACAAATTTTCGTCCAAACTTTTTTGTCCTACGCGTCCTATGTAGAGAGGTCACGCTGAGTAACGCGTTTCGCTTCATCCTTTTGATTTGCTTAAAGCGGCTGTCGCGCTCGCTGACAGCCACACGAAGACGCAAAAGCAGGTGGGGAGGATTTGCAAAAGGCGAGGTCGAAGGGGCATCAACAACGCATAAAAGGAAAGGCCGCTTCTGCCGGTGACCTTGTCGCCTTGCCTAGTCTGTCAGCGTTCGGCTTCCATTAAAGGGGTCATGAAACGCTTTTCCAACTTTTTCCTGTTTCGCTTTCCTCCTGAACTCATAAATCGCGCATTCCACCAAACAGTTGAAGAAGACGAAAAGGGGGAGTCCCCTCTTGCTCGCACTCCCGTTTGTGTAATCCCGGACACATCCATTCTCCCCCTAGAAGATTAGCCCGTCGCTCAAAATTCAGACAAAAGTCGCTTTCCCCACCCCGTTCATTCCGAAGCTGACAGTGCTGTTGAAGCTACGTGCTCGTTGGGCCAGCCACACTTGCCACGTGAGCGTGGCAAATGTGGCTGCAGAGAATGAAGTCAGGTGATGAAAGGGAGGCGGCTGATTGGTCCGGCAAGCGTGTAGCTTCCACCACAATGTCAGCTTAGGGGTGAAGGGAATAAGTGAGGTCCGGTTGCGTGTGACGTCAGTTTGGACCCGATAACGCGCTTTTGGGACCGCGGTTGTATCACAGTGAAAAAGCAGAGAGGTTGCGAAGGGGAGGAGGTACGAAATAGTCCGCTCTGTTTTCAAATTTTCGCACTGAAAGTCAGGCTTTTGACTTTCTACCTTTTTCTTTTGGTCCACTGAACGATGTGCTATTAGTAAAATCCCAATCTAAAATGATTTATCCCAACCCAAAAATCGTTTCATGGGCCCTTTAAGGGCCTAAGAAAGATAATCTCCTTTCTTGAGAGCGAAATGGACGGGGTGGTTATGTTTTTCGGGCTTGTCGCCATCCGATAGGCCTCAATTATTTCTCTCCCCATTTGCTCGCAGTGGCCTCCCATGGCTGTCGTGCCGGTGAAATTAGGAGCGCAAAAATACTCCACAAGCCGGGCGAAGACGTGATAAATGTAATAACAAAAACGGCTTGACATCACAAAAATAACAATTTAATTAAACGTTTCGCCTCCCATGCGGGAGGCATCTTCAATAGAGCGCAGAGCGAGTGAGAGTCGCACAAAAAAGTTCGGTTATTTAGGCATAAAGTTTGTGTACACGTCCGGCAGGGGGCCACGGTTCTTGTTTACCAGCGATGAATCACTTCCGCGTTTGTCGTTCTGGATGAACCAAGATTCCAGCAGCTTCCTCGGTTCCCACCTTTTATCCCCCTCCAAGGTGGATGCCTTCTCAATGTCAAATTGGTGTCCTGACATCCATGCGTGGTCGACGAGTTCGGACATGAAGCGGGTGGCGGTCCCGTGCGTGTTCTTTTAGTCTTGTTTTTCTTTTTCGTCTCGTCGCTCCAATGTAGGAAGCGTCACATTCCTTGCACTGTACCTGGTAAATCACGACCCTTTCTGCCTCTGGCAGGGTCGGATCTTTTGGCTTGGAGATAACATTGGCGATCGTTCTGTAGGGTTTGTATACAGTTCGTACCCCCAACGGCCCAAGGCCGCGTCCCAATGCCTCCGAAACCCTTAACGTAACGTGTTCGTTCGGCTCGATCCAGGCGCCGATGGGACATTTGTTTGTTGGTCAACAAGAACGCATTGGTCTTAATGAGTTGAAGTCAGACAGCTCCATCGTGATTTTAAAGGCCGACAAAGGAAAAAGAACCGTTGTGCTTGATAGGGATGACTACATGAAGAAGATGTATGAAGTTATAAACGACAGTCACTATTTCGTGAGGCTATCAAGAGATCCCGCTGCTAAGTCCGAAAGAGAGTTAGTTGACCTTCGAGAGCTGAAAAAGAAAGGACGCATCAGTGACGACCTATACCGTCGTCTCTTCTCCTTTGACGCCGCGACACCCAAGATGTATGAACTCCCCAAAATTCACAAACCGGGTTGCCCCCTACGCCCGATTGTATCTTTTATTAGTTCATCCACTTACAGCCTTTCCAAATATCTGGTTATGATTCTGAGCCCTCTTACAAGAAAAAATGAGTTCAGCCTCCGGAATTCCCATGACTTTGTTGAACTTATACGCGCTCAGACCCTGCTGCCGCACGAGGCTATGGTATCCTTTGATGTGATTTCATTATTTACGAATGTCCCCAACGCCCTGGCGGTTGATGTCGCCCGTGACCGGTTGTTGGCAGACCAGTCGTTGTCCACTCGCACAACCCTCCTTGTTGAAGACGTTATACTCCTTTTGCGTTTTTGTCTCAACCAGTGTAATCTTAGTTTTAATGGGGACATATATCATCAGGTCAGCGGATGCCCTATGGGGAGTTCAGTTTCCGTCACCGTCTCGAATCTCGTCATGGAATATGTTGAGGAAAGGTAATGTCTGGCATTGATTTCCCCGTGAAGTTCTACCGTCGTTATGTCGATGACACTTTTGTAATGGTTAACAGAGAGAACGTAACTGATTTTCACCGCAATTTGAATAGTGTCCACCCCTCAATTCAGTTCACCTGCGAACATGAAACCGATAGTACCTTGCCGTGTTTAGATGTACGTGTCCATAGAACTAGTGAAGCTTTTTTTAAGATGGAGACATCCGTATATCGTAAACCATGTGACAGACAAAACTTTCTTGACTACCACTCTCATCACCCTACTCAACACAAAAGCTCAGTTGTAAGATCGTTACTTCATCGTTCAGAAACTGTCCCATCTAAGTCAACACTTAGCATTCAAGAACTTAGCCATGTGCGGGAGGCTTTGAAAAAACGTAACTACCCCGACAGGTTTGTCAATCGCGTTAAGAAACAAATGTCCCATCGGCGCCCGGATTGAGCCGAACGAACACGTGACGTCGTGTGCATCCCGGAGGCATTGGGATGCGCCCTTGGGCCGTTGGGGGTACGAAAGAACAATTGTCAATGTTATCTCCATGCCAAAAGACCCGACTCCGCCAGAGGCAGAAAGGGGCGTGATCTACCAGGTGCGCTGCAAGGAATGTGACGCTTCCTACATTGGAGAGACGGGACGAAAAAGAATAACAAGACTAAAAGAACACGCACGGGATGTCGCCAATTCCACGAACGCCACCCGCTTCAAGTCCGAACTCGTCGACCACGCATGGACGTGAGGACACCAATTTGACTTTGTCAAGGCATCGACCTTGGCGAGAGATATAAGGTGGGGACCGAGGAAGCTGCTGGAATCTTGGTTCATCCAGAATGACAAATGCGGAAGTGATTCATCGCTGGTACACAAGAACCGTGGCCCCCTGCGGGACGTGTACACAAACTTTATGCCTAAATAGCCGAACTTTTTTGTGCAACTCTCACTCGCTCTGTGCTCTACTGAAGATGCCTCCCGCATTGGAGGCGCAACGTTTAACTAAATTGTTATTTTTGTTATGTCAAGCCGTTTTTGTTATTACATAAATTAGGAGCGCAACCGGGAAATTTTCTCCCGTGAATGACTATCGGGTGCTTTGACTCCGAAGCAGCTCTTTAGGCGTCCATTTGATGTTCTCGGAGTCGGTCGTTGAGGCATCGCCCCGTTTGCCCGATGTACCTGGTCCCGCAGGACAGGGGGATCGCATACACTTCCTTCGGTTCCTCTCCTTCCGCCAAGATTTCTCTTTCCGGTACTCCCACGGAGCGGGCGGGTTTTGAGGTTGAAGCCGAAAATAAAGTTCGCTCTTTCCACTTTTTTTTGCGTTTCCTCCTCTCCTGCCCTCCTTTCCTCACTTCACCGCCCTCCCCCGAGGGGCCAACACGGAGAATGGATTAGGAGACGCCTCCGTTAATCCGGCATAACCCGCCGTAGAGGGGGCGTGCTGCTTGACTAAAAATTATCTCGCTGCACAAAAAAAAAACATAAAAAAAAAACAAAAAAAACAAAAACGTCGCGGGCAGCGATTTCATGCGCTTTGCCGGATGCGTAATGCTTCGTCCGCCTTGAACAAGCTGGTATGCATTGGACTAACATTTTTCGAAGCGCGGCAGGTTTAGTGTAGGTGCTATCATAATGGTCCTGCAAGACTTCCCTGTCCGCCACAAGCTAGCCAATAATTCAAGGACATAACGACGGCAGCGTATTCAAACAGTGCAAAATAAAATGTATATAATATTTATAAGAACACCATCGTCTTCACTGCTTGGCTTTCAAATTTTTAGCGCCGCAAATAATCGTAATCAAAATATTTTTATAATTGAAGACCCCTCGTCGTGCATCGAACCCAAAATTACGCTTACGTGAAACATGATTCGGCGCGGGAGCAACTCGAGTCACCGTAATTTTTTTTTTTTTTAACGTGGATTTTGTTTTTTAATCTAACTGAGGTATCACTGGCAGAACACGAATCGCATACTTGGAAGGATCTGAAAACTCATATAGCTGGTTGAGTCAATGCAATACTATCGCATTCGTTGAAGCTCGATTTGTTGATTCGAACTTCAACAAATCACACGCACCCATTCTCCCTATTTCTGTTTACCCAGCCATAGTCGTTCCCTCACGATGCAATACGAGTACAAGTAACGGCAGTTTATGCAATGTTGGCGATACACAGCCGTAATCGCACGGTTTTTAGGAGCGCTATAGAACGAGCACAAGCGTCGAATTTCGGTACTCTGATTGATTTCTGTCTTCCCGCCGTGACACCACACGAGAAAAGCGATTTCGTTCTGTCTGTGAAACTAGGAACAAAGAAATAAAGATATAATCCTGTAATAAAACAACGCGAAATGGATCTCTGCAGCCAATACCCAACCGTTCGCGAGGTGACTGGGAAAAGCATATATTACCACTGTGCCTTTTCCCTCTGCGCACCGCCAGAGAGAGTCATACAAACTCCTTTGCGCTATTATCAACACGATTGCGTTTGCAAGCCGGTAGTTTGACTCGGCTGGGATTCGTTCCTTCTGACTTTCATAGCTCTTTATGAAACCAGAAAGGTAGATACTTTTCTCCATTGGGTTGGTTTGCCCGGGGCCTCCAGTTATTTACGGCCAAACTCACACTAGAGGCGCTTCAGCAATGTTTACTCTGGTCGACACACGTGCTCCTTAAAGATGCCTGTCGTCAACTCTTTCCCAAAAGATACTTGAAGAGCCAATCTTAGAGGCCGACGCATAACGAGGCCTTAGACCTCAAAGAAATTATAACAGAAATTTGGCGTCGTCATTCCCAAACTGGTTGCCGGACGAAATCCAGGGTTGGTAATAGTAACATAAGATACGTACGGCAGAATTCCCTGCCATAAATAAAATGATTTGGCTAACGCCAATGTAACGCGAAATAGGTGCAAAGAGTTTTGCGATAGGAAGCGTAAACCGAAAAAAAGGAAAAAGAAAGAAAGAAAGAAAGAAAGAAAGAAAAAAAGAAAGAAAGAAAAAAAGAAAGAAAGAAAGAAAAAAAGAAAGAAAGGAAGAAAGACTGAAGAAAAGGAGAAATTAGAAAAAAAATCTCTGGTGACTTGGCCAAAAAAAAGTCTGTTCATGTGATTTTTCTTGCCACGTGACCAACAAAAAAAAAAAAAAACACGCGAAATAAAACCATCCCCTGCCCGGTTTCGAAGCTAGGCCCTCTTGATCGTGAAACTAGCGCGCTATCCGTTGCGCCAACATAACTTTTTTTTTTATTTCGTTATTGCAGCCAACATAACTTTTTTTTTTTCTTTCATTATTGCAAGTTGCGCCAATATAACTTTGCCAGTAATGCTCACGCATTCCCACATCATAGGCGAAAGCTTAGGTGCCTTCGCAGTTTTTCATGCCTGTGTTATTTTTATTTGTGGCGAGGGTTCACGTCCAGAATGCTTTTAGAGTTTTCGACCAAAACGAGTTTTCTTCATCCGAGTCACCTTCTAGAACCAGTAGACCGCACTGGGTCGTCCGGCTAATCAAGCAGCTATTTTCAAATTCTCTGGCGTGCCCGTCCTCGGATCCGAGGTCGCCGTTTGACAAGCTTAACTTTCTTCCACCTGGTAGCCGGAACCACCACGGCCAGCTTTGTTCCGTCCCCACTCCCTCTCGAGAGGATGGCCTCGCCCCGAGGCTAATCCCATTCTCTAAACCTCCTTCCATCCAACGCTTGACCTTTGCCTCCCCGTCCCCCAGCTTCGGGAGAGAAGGTTCTTCTCTGCAGAACGTCCCGTTTGTACAGCGGCTTTAAAGTTCAGAGATTGTCCTGTCTTTATCGTCCCTTTTGTGTCTCCACTTTTTAATGTTTAAAAAGTATCAACACGCTAAAATAGGACAATTTCCGGGATTTCATTTTCATCCCCCAAGTGTGATGCGGGAACCGCGCCATAGAGCCACGGTCGTTTCGGCACTTTGTTATCGCTAGGATTTGACAGTGCTCAATCACAATGCAAGACACGCACAGAGCCACGCTCGCTTTTGCAATGCGCCGCATAAAGGAATGTCCAAACAGGACACGACTCCGACAAATCGTGAAAATTGAAGCGGGCTTGAAGCGGGCGCGTCCGCTTCAATTTTCACGATTTGTAGGAGTCGTGCGTTTTGTAGTGTCCAGTTTGGACACCCCTTAATAATGATATATCTTGTTGAGACGTGCGCACATCCGTCTTGCGCAGTGTTAGCTCAATGGCAGCGCTTTCTGTAAAGGCGGATTCACACCGTGGATAGCAGTCGCGAGATCCAGCTAAATTGCATCGCAAAAAAAAAAGAAAAAAAAAAGTAATTAGTTGGTCAATTTGGCGTGCGCGATGAGCGAGTCCAATGCCTTCGTTGGCGAGTCGCGTCTCAAAAACTCTCGCTCCAAACGCCGTTGGTTGGCTCGGCCTCTCCGCGACTAGAGTGCATCGCAAAACGTCGAGTCAGCAAGCGACTGCTCAAAACCCGTCACTTTTTGCCCGCGATGGTCGCTTTTGCGATGAAAGTTATGGCGCGACTAGATCGCATCGCCGGTGTGAACGCGCCATAATGTCGAACCAGTCTCACGGCGCGTCCCGATATTGGCTTGTGTACCTACGCGCGAGTAAAACATCTGGCACAATTTGCGTTTGCAAAGCCTGCTCCAGCCGCGTCAAAACATTCAGCCAACCTTTGGACTGCAGAAATCAAGAGACAACCAAAATAAGATAAAGTTGCCAGCCGAATAAAACTTGATTTCTATTTAATTAAGATGAAGACCACCCGCGTACATCAAATACCTCATCAGCCGAACTCCAAGGCAGTAAGCCTAGTTCTGGCACTTGTTTGGCACCTTTGGCCCGTCGCTGCCAGATCACAGCCAAACTATCGGGAAACGAAGCCTAACTTGGGCACTCGCTTGGCGACTTGGGCCCAAAGATGCCAGATCTCAACCGAACTACAAGGTAGTAAGCCTAACTCTGGCACATTTGTGGCGATTTTGGCCCGAATGTGCTAGGTGACAGCCGAACTGTCAAAAAGTGAAGCCTAACTTTGGCATTAGTTTGGCGATTTTGGCCCGAAAATGCCAAAGCTCTGCAGAACTACAAGGTAGTAAGCCTAACTCTGGCACATCTGTGGCGATTTTGGCCCGAATGTGCCTGGTGACAGCCGAACTGTCAAAAAGTGAAGCCTAACTTTGGCATTAGTTTGGCGATTTTGGCCCAAAAATGCCAAAGCTCTGCCGAACTACAAGGTAGTAAGCCTAACTCTGGCACATCTGTGGCGATTTTGGCCCGAATGTGCCAGGTGATAGCCGAACTATCAAAAAGTGAAGCCTAACTTTGGCATTAGTTTGGCGATTTTGGCCCAAAAATGCCAAAGATCTGCCGAACTAACGGGCAGTAACCCTAAATTTGGCATTTGTTAGGCGATTTAGGCCCGAAGATGCCAGATAATAACCGAACTACCCGGGAGCGAAGCCTAAGTTTGGCACTTGTTTGGCGAATTAGGGCCAAGATACCCAGACTGTTGCCAAGGGAGGTCAGGTTTGGCACTACTTTGGCTTCTTCGGGCTTTTTAATGCCCTAAACTGCCAGACGCAAGCCAAGTTTTGGCCCAGAACTCGGTGCTGCCTGGGTAGTAGATAAAGTTTTTCTGCAAGAGAACTCGAGCGCTACAAACCTAAAATCGTTCTTTGATGTCAGAAGAAAAGAGAAACACCTCGGCTACAAGTTTATTTGGCATAAAGAAGGATGCCCATATGTGCCGAAACGAGAAGGTGACCCGGCATAAGAATTGAGTATGAAAGTGGCCTTGCAAAAATAAATAGGTAGTACATTTACCGGATAAGACATGGAAAGGACACAAACGTGTCTTTCTTTTGAAAAGTGTCGGTATAGTATAAACGTTACTGTTAACGAGTTTTGCCTTGATCGTTTGCACACTAATGTACGCAGTCTTAAAACAAATCATCAAACTTTCCACTCTGTGAATTTGGATGACCAGCGAAGCTGTTTAGCACTCGACAAAGACCCGCCCCGAGGTGCCGGAAAACTAGACACGCACGATAGGACCACCACCAGGCGGAAAGCAGACGCGCACGAGGGGACCGCCACCCCGGGAGAGAGGAAGCAAAGGAAACTAGTCACGTGAGCGCTTCGAACGACGACGAAAAGAGGGCGGTGCGAGCGTAAGCATGGCCGACGCGGGTCGCACAGCGGCAAAGCTTTGAGAAAACTTTATTATCTACACGGGGGTCGTCTTATCATCAAAATGGTGCCTATTGATATTAATCTACTGAAAATGCATATTCAAGTGATGAGACGTACAGCTTTTGCATAGAATGAAGTGATATTGCATGAAATTCGGAACCTGAGTTTTTGTTGAGGCGCAAGAAACATTTTCAAAACCTTAGGCATAAACAGCGTCGCTGTAAAAACATTTTATTGAGATAAATACTGTGATAAACTCTTATCTGGACAATATATACGTAATTGTTATATCGGAAAGAATTATTACATGTGATGAAGATAGCTTGTTCTCTCTAGATATTTTTTAGACTTTTTGGCTTACTAGAGACGAGAAGACAGGAGGAGGAATCTTGATCATAATAAGCCATAAACAGAAAATAACCAAAGACAAGAAAGTAAACGTCTCCTCAATGGAGGCAGTTTTTACTGACATTGAAGGCAATGGGGTGGGGGGGAAAGAAAAGTCCTATACCAGGATTATATTGAGTACCACAGGGCAATGTAATCGCATTTTTAGATGATATCAATGAATGGTTAAATGATAATAACGACACAGACTTAATAGTTGTAGGGAATATAATTTCAGACGTCAAAAGCCTAGTTTAATCATAAATAATTACCTAGATGATATGGCACACGCGGGACAGAAGTGATCGATATATGAATCCACAAGAGAAGAAATATTAGGCGAGGAACTAACACAGTCGTGTATAGATCATCTGCACGCAAGGTCTAAAGACAGGAAGCCCTAAGGACAAGTCATTTCTGAAAACGTTGCTGCTCCTTCTTTTGTGGCACGACTGCAGATTTTAGTCAAAGCAGTAATAAAGCTATCGAAAGCTCATTTATAAATAATAAGATAGTCTAATACATCTAAGAAATATACTAGACCGTTGTTCCCAAAACACAAAACCCAGAACAGTTATACGAACATTGGGTATATTCAAGGATATTTATGCAAGTTAACTCAAAGATGAAGTGTGAAAAAACGTAATCAACAGATTCACTGGATAACCGAAGAAATTTCTTCGGTTATCCAGTGACGAAACGAAAAACTAAAGCTTGGCACTTACTGAAAAGATTTCCCAATAAAAAAAAGTACAAAGAACATCACAAAATAAATTGGAATAAAGTTATAATCAAATAAGATTGACAAAAAAAATATTATTGGAATTAATTCTCTGAGACAAACAATACAGCACTACGCTGGTCCTTAGTAAACCAACTGTTACAACCAAGAAAAATAAAACGCTAGAATACTCTAATCAAACAGTCTTCTGTCCTGAACACGACTTAGAGGCACTAAAAATAGTTTTAATGCATATTATGTGCGGTCAATCGAAAACTCTATGCAGTACAACAACGGAAAATCAATGCAACCAAACAAGAAATAGTGATTCATTATTTCTTTCTGATATGTAAAACAATGATCCAATTGAAATTGATAAACGCTTAAAGGCTAATACAGCGCAAGGTTAGATCAAAATAGGGCTAGATAGATTAAATACCACAACATTATAATGAAGCCTGCATCATGGGGCATCATTCCAAAAAGCTTAAAACATTCGTTTTCGGCTTAAATATAAGAAAAGTGAGCAAAATTATTTCCTAAAATGTAGACAACTACGGTAAATTACTTAATGAAAAAATACATTAATAAAATACTTAAGTGCTATATCCCCAAAATGTAGCCTATTAACCCACACGCAATCTGGATTCAGGGAACATGTAGGAGCCATTGACCTTCTAAAATACTTTTTTTTATTATGTAAATAAAAGCAGGGACACCGAAAATTATGTTCTAGCTTTATTCAAAGATTTTACCCAGGCATTCGAAACAATAAATCATGATGCATTAATGGACCATCTATATAGTGTTGGAAATCGAGGGAAGACATGATTTATTCCGGAATTAACTTACTGATCGGTTTCAAATAGTACGTTTAGGCACATTTATATCAAGGAAATTAATATCAAACAAGGAGTATCACAAGGTAAAGTCCTCCGTCCACAACTTTTTACTTTATATGCTTACGAGATGTTACAGGCTAAGTTAACAAGTAAGCTCCTTCAATTTGCAGATGACACAATAATTGCTAACGCACATAGAAATTACGAAGCAGTGGCAACGACGACTCGAGATGATATCCATAGCATAATTCAATTTTACCGTAAAAAACAAAACAATCGCAAACATTCCTAAAACGTAAGTAATATGCTCATGTGATCCAAAAAAATGCATGATCAGAACTGCCACAAGTGCTCGTGCGTCCTGCTAAAATAGGCTGATAATGTCAAATACCTGGGTATGCATGTAGACAAACACGTTAAGTCGGATATTCAAATAGACCAGGTTTGTAGAAAAGTAAGAGTATTAATGGCAGATATGTACCATATGCAAGAACTAGCACCACGATTCAAACTTAAAAGTACATACAATGCACTGGACAAATCCGTACTTCAATGTGGAATAATATTCTACGGGCAGTTTGCCAAATGATAATAGTAATATTTATTCCGCCGTAGGAGAGCTGCGACGCCGCAGAAGGGCCGATGGCCCATACCGTAGAGGCCTGCGACTCCGCATAATACAAGTTTGAACAGAGTCATGAATTTGTACAAATGGCAATGACGGAATGGTGCGAAAATCCCTCAAGATGAATACAAACAGAGGAAGGGGGGGGGGGGGGCGAAGGGAGGAGTAAGAAGCAAAGAGGTATATGAGATCAGGCTTAAGGTCCTGCCGACATCAAGTGCGTTCCCATATGCACATAGACATTTCCACTAAAGCTAGAGTCGATTCGAAAAAAAAAAGAATAGTTTGGAATATTGGTTACTGAAGCGAAGAAGCTGATCTCTCAGACTATATGCATAAAGAACTAGGAATGTTACGTTTCAGAGATCAAATGAAGTTCAATATTACTATAAAACATTTTTTCAACAACGAACATAGACTGGAAAATGTCGAAGAAAGGCTATTAAGACCACATAAAAATTAATTAAAACATTTATAAGGACAATATATGGAGAGGCCACAAGGAAATATTACGTACATAAACTTCGTAATAAATTACCGGATGAGCTACATATAGCAAAATTCCCCATAATAAAAAAGGTAAAAAGATAAATAATTGAAGCGAGAAAAAAGGACCATAAAATGTATTGCGAAGGGGTTATGGAGTATTCCCGAAAACGCATAATACGAATTAATCATAATTTATTAGAATTACCTTGTAAGTCGCGAATTTTAGTATCCTGTACGGTATGTTAATACTAATTAATTATTATTGGACGTGTTTTACCTACACATTCTTCAAGTTAGAGGAATTAATATCCGCAATAAAAGGAGGTGAAACTGCAGTAATTGACACTTATATTGGTATGTTCTCTTTTTTTAGTTATCTACGGAAGAAAAAGCTGAGGGTCCTGTCGAGTCTCACGCTCAAGCCCTTATTGGCTTAAATGGGCTTTATATTGTATTGTTCTCAAAGAAAGTAAAGAAAGATGTTTTTTAAGTGTATTGTATTATACTGAATGATAGGCTAGAAACCGAACGGAACGATTTTCAAGATACAACACAAATGTATTCAATCAAAAGTGGCACAGGCAATCTAAACAGGTGTCGAAAAAACGCGAGTAACTTTCGATTTTCAGAGACGAAGCTCATCGATGGGCACAAGCGATGGATTATAACAGCTTTCCGTGTTCTCTGATAATTCCGAAAATAATTCGAAAAACAGTCCAGTTCAGTCAGCGTGAATTCAGATTTATCCGAAAAGCTCAAAATGTGGAGATCACAACGACAAAACAAAAAAGCAAAAAAGAAAAAAGACGGTGTTTACAAATGAACTTTATTTGGGCCCATGTAGTCACTGGTCCTTAGGACATCCCATTTCAGTTTGCTTTGAAATTTACAACTTGTGAGACTTTACCATTCTGCTCGTCAATGTGTCTCCATAAACGATCATAATACTCGGAGTTTATTTTGTTTTCGATTTTTTTTTTTATAAATTGGTTACGCAGCAAAATAAACTCTGACTTTAGAAGGTATGCGATCTCACAAAAATAGAACTCCGAAACATCTCAAACTTCTAACAAAAAAATAATTATTTTTCGCTAAATTTTAAGATTTATTTATTTCACGAGGATTGAACAACGAAAGCACGGAATTTTGATTACAGAAATATGGTAGGAGAAATACGAAATATATCGTAGCGTTTCAGCGGCGATGTGGCTTCACGCCTCCCCGAGCTCCGAGCGACGGTTAAGTAAACGGATTTCTTCGCTCTTCCTCGTGTGAGTTTCACCGTGGTGGCGCCAGTTTTGTAAATAGCCCACAAACACTTCCAGTTCGGAACTAGACGGCTGGTTTCGCAGTATTTTCGAAATCAAAAATACACTCTATCTTCTAGAAATATTGACTTATAATACTGTCAGACTTAATTCATCCTTCAGATAAAAGAATGATGAGTAAAAAAATTAGGAAATATACATGGTCCGGTAGTATTCCCTGGCTACCCACTAGATGGCCCCACTGAGTTTGTTGCCAAACAAAAAAGGACGAATTGTCAGAGATTACGCACAACTTCGCATAAGTAGCAATCATCCACGCACCAGCGGTGGTTGATTAACTTGGCCGGTCTTCAAAATCTTCTGCGCGATGCTGGAGATGATAGGGCGTTGATGTGATCAATCTAACGAGGTCTCAGACATTGAGCTTCATACGAGACAAGTAGTAAGTAGTAATAACTTTCAGTACCTATAAATAGCGACGCTTTCAAGCTATATCTACGCTGTTCGCCCTTAAGCTGAGACTCTAGCCGATGCCACAAGCACGAAAGCACGAGGTCCCTGCTTCGAAGCGTCCTTCCTCAGAACGAGCGCTCGGGCTAGAAATGCATGTCTCAAATCCCAGGGCACGCGTGTAGCTTTGGCTGCAGTCTCACCTTAAACGTGAACGTAGTGTTGGCTCGCAATCTAAAGCGTTTGGTGCCTAATAAAACCCCATTACCTCAATCGCAATGTAGACTCTGATTAATGTACTTTCAGAGTTCGCAGATTCACCCGCAGTCACAAAAGAACGGACGCGCGTGTGACACACTAAGCGATATTATACGGCGGATTCCATCGTGCGAAACAATAAAGCGGGTTGAACCGAAATAAGCTGAAGAGGACTGCTTTTCTTCAACCCGGTTCAAGTTAAAAAGCTGCCTTTCCATATTTTCATCGGAAGTGGAAGCAGAGCGGAAGCTACAATGGCGAGGCGGTCGTCCTAAGCAGGACTTCTACAGCAGATTAATGATCAGAGCACGAAGCTCACACACGTCTTCATTTTCACTTACTTAAGATGAGTCTTTACGCGAGCGCTAGTTCGACTAATGAATTCCTTTCAAAAGAGATTCTAGACCCGCTCGTTCCGTATTTGCTTAGAACCGGCGATTCGTAAATGCTAATTCGCCACCTAATAACTATCGCCTTCACCTACAACGCGGGTGGATCTTTCAGATCAACAGGAGCACGAGCACTGCGATCGAGAGGCAGTGACAAGTAGGCCTATATTTATTTATTTATTTATCTAAGTACCCTCAAGGCCCTGGGGCATTACAGAGGGGAGTGGTACAAGACAAATTTGGAACACAAACAATATACAAACACTAAAAGCCAAGCACGAAAAATGTAAAAGAAATATGTGAACAAATTAAGAAATGTATAAAACAAGGCAAACAAACAAAGAGAGATATTAACATAGGTAAGTAGTCAACGCACTTTTAAACAAGTCAAAGGATGGTATGTTTACTAATTGCGTTGGAAGGCGACTCCACTCTGAAGATGTCCTTGGAATAAAAGAGTTATAATAGGCTGAGCAAATGCAATGAGGAATTCCGACTTTAAATTGATGATCTACGCGCGGCGAGATGAAAACAGGATTTAACATTAGTTTGTTTTTTAGCGGAGTATTGGAATGATAAATTTTATAAAAAAGACACAAACGAGATATTTTTCGGCGTAATGAAAGAACAGGAAGTGATAAATTAGTTTTCATAGTTGAGACACTAGATGTGCGATGATAGTTAGTAAATATAAAACGGGCACCGCGATTCAGTTGGGCTTGAAGATCAGTCACGAGAGTTGAGAGACCAGGATCCCAAATTGCTGCTGCATAGTCTAGTTTGGAACGGACAAGGGTTTTATACATTAGTAGTTTTAGGGACACTGGGGCTAACCTAAAGTTTCTCTTCAGGTAACCAAGCATGGAGTTAGCGTTGGCGATAATGTGGTCAGTATGAGTTTTCCATGACATGTTAGAAGTGATGTGCACCCCAAGGTACTTATAGCATGGTACAGTTTCAAGGGGAATTTCAACGATTGAGTAAGTAGGAGATATAGTAATTCGACAGGAGATAGTCATCGCTTTACATTTGTTAGTATTGAGGGACATTTGCCACATATCACACCAATCAGCCACAGCTTGTAAGTCATTTTGAAGAAGTTCAATGTCAGTAGTATTAGTGACTTCTCGATAAATTACACAATCATCAGCAAAGAGGCTAATCGATGATGATACAGACAGTGGTAAGTCATTTACGAAAATTAAAAACAACAGGGGCCCCAAAACAGACCCTTGCGCAACCCCAAGAATCCGGGACATGCCGCCGCTCGCAACTTACGCCATCTCTCGGCAGTCACGTCAGCACCCCAGCGAAACTCAATGGGCAAAGAAGTTTTATTTTTGTAATTTAGTTAAAACTCTGCAAATTTAATTGCACTCGGGGGGCCATAATATTGATCTAATAGCCCGCTTATTTGAAGAATTTCAGTGCCTCCCGCCCATTACATTTCCTTCCCGAATCAACAAACCGAATCCCATAGACTCTCATTGAAAACGAGGCCATGACATTCAGCTCCCAGGAAGAAAAGCTTGTCGCCACAAGAGCTTGAGGTCAAATGTGATCGCTTTATTAATCTTAGCTTTAATTGATTCCAGGAGAGCATTTTCAAATTCACGCTCAATTTTGAGTTATCTAGGTCCAAAGCTCTCTAATAACCGAGGGCTGACAATAGCGTTAAAACATGGTTGGGTCAGCAGAGATCTCACGCCCAAAATATTTCGCAAATATTTACAATTTTAAAGAATGAAATATATATTTGTGATAAATATTCACATTATATTTGTGATAAATATTCTTCTATTTCTAATATACATTAATGATCTCCCGCAGTCGCTAACATCCTGTGTACGTCTTTTTGCCGACGATTGTGTACTGTACAGAAAGATTAACAACCCTGACGACCACTTACATCTCCAAACTGATATTGATCGGGTAGTTACCTGGTGCCACAAATGGCAAATGATCCTTAACACAGCAAAATGTAAACTTGTTTCTTTTACCCGTAAACGCACAAATTCAGACTTCACATATTTACTCAACAATTGGCCCATCATCGCTGCTTCCGCTTATCAGTACCTCGGTGTCGAACTAACTTCTAATCTTTCTTGGGTTTCTCACATTACCACGATAACCGCTAAAGCATCCCGTACTCTCGGTTACTTGAAACGCAATCTTAAATCTGCGCCCTCTCACCTCCGCAAATTATCCTATGAAACCTATGTTCGCCCGAAATTAGAGTACGCCTCCGCTATCTGGGCCCCTTACCAAACCTACCTTATTAATCAAATCGAATCCATTCAAAACCGTGCAGCCCGCTTCATTTCTTCATCATATTCGCGTTTCGACAGCGTGTCACTAATAAAGCAAAATTATTCTATCTGTCTACTGGAAACTCGACGTAACATTTCTCTCCTATGCTTAATTCACCGATTATGCCACAGCCCCGCTGGGACTTTGTTCTTGCATCTGGAACACCTGAACAAGGAATCACGTAATTTTAACACTAAGAGTTTTAAGCGCATCTTTGGGACATCATTGTCATTCAATAATTCTTCCCTGCCACGTGCCATCAAGCTCTGGAATGATCTTCCCGAGGCCGTTGTTTCAGTTTCCGACCCAGCACTTTTTCGTTCAGAATTAACCGCATATATGTTATCCAATTAAAAATGTGTAACGATGTTATTTTCTTGCAAACTGGTCACTGTATCTATATTTTTACTCGAAATGTTAACGGATGTGTGTATTATTATTATTTTTTATTTCAGTATGTGCTTTATGTTACCCAGCTGTGCAAATATTTAGTTTATTCTGTTGCGCGCAGATGTGTATTGATGTTTGTATAGAGTCGGCGTGCTCCCTGCCATTCCTTCTTCGTGTTAACCAGATTATATAACCCCCCCTCATGTAATGCCGACAGGCCTTTGAGGTACTTTGAATAAATAAATAAATAAATAAATAAATTGCACCATGGTAGCAAGATCCTTCTTTTCGAAGGACAAATGAATTCATTTTAGCGCCATACATGTCAATAGCAGTTATGGACAATAAGAGATTTTGCGGTTCCTGTACCATGCCCAAATCCTAGTAAAGAAATCGACGTCTTTACACAATTTCTGACTCACACACTTCTGGGAGCTCTATGTGGGGTCCGTTGGCCGCCCACCAAGAAGAACTGCGCTCACCCGTGATCGGCAAAAAGTTGGCTGTCATCTTGGACAATTGGACAACCTGTGAGGCTTAAATGCGATATCATTTCCCGCGTGAAGACCTGGCGGAGAGGAACCCCCCCCCTCCCGCCCCGCGCGTTATGTTCCCGTTACTCCACGGACCGTGTTCTTATGACCCCACGGATCATGGTCACATGACCTTGTGGCTTCCATTGGCCCACTCTTTCACTGTGGTTACGTGGTTAATGTGGCGCAACGGACGATGGTCACGTGACCCCCGTGAATTATCGTCACGTGATTATGTCACCAACAATGGTGCAATATTTCTCGTAGGGCCGCTGTGCTTTTTATTCTCTGGTAGGAGCGCGCTTTACTTGTGCTACGGCACCATTTTTTTTCATGGTATTTCTTTGTATTCTCGTTGTGAGCACGTGCTGTCGGCATCGGGTACACACTTAACTTTTTTACACCCTTTAAGGGTGCTACAGCACCCTTTAGGGGTGCTACAAGGGGTTTGCACCCTTCACTTAGCCGTCCAGCACCCTTTTTTTCGTAGGCTTAGCACCCCTCATGACGAGCGCGAGGGTGCTTAGGCGCGAGCACCCTTCCGATACATTGTGAGGGGTGCTGAGTGTTGGAAGGGTGTTGGAAGGGTGCTCAGTTATTCGGACAAGGGTGAAGATCTTTATTTTTAACAGAATAATTTGGAAAAAAGGGAAGCGATAGATATCTGTATGTCGTCTTCAGTGTATATAAGTGGGGTCAGCGTACATCAGATGAATTGATAAACGCCACAGTATATTTTTATTTAGTTTATTTTTATTTTATTTTTATTTATGACTAATTAACCAAAATTTGATATTTTTTTATTAGTTTAATGGCCAATATTGCAATTGCAGCTTCAAATGAAGCCATTCTTAAAGTCTAACTCATTTGAAACAATGCGTGAAAATGCAACAAGTTCTGAAATAGCCATCGGCCTTTCCACCACAATTCAAAAACTGGAGCGTCTGATGTTGTGCTGATATACGTATGTGACGTAGTCGTTTTCTGTCTCACCGTCATCCCCCTAGTGAAAAAGAGCGGAATAAAAGTATACTCGACATACACTTGTAGTGTACTGTATGGCAGGGAGTGTAATAGAATATTACAAAAAGTAGAGTAGTAGTATGTGGCATGCGGGAGCCGTTCCATGATTCAAGTATACTTGCCAAGTATGTTTAGATCATGTAACTACTAGCCTACTCGAAGTACGCTCTAAGCATAATTAAGTATAATTTAGGCGCGCCATTAGTATTATTTAGGATTATAGAAGTGGTTTATAGAGCTGCTGAAATGGCGACAATCAATGCGTCGGACTCCTCGAGGTACGTTCAAAGCGCGATATTTAGAAGGGCCACGGATGTTCGCCCCATTCGCGGAAGTGGCCGATCGGCATCTGTCTCAAATTACGACCAGCAAAAATAAAGCTCAATCAATCAATCAACTAGTGTTTACTGCAGAGTTAAGGAAGAAACACTGGACTTCACGTTGACATATTTCAATAATAACAATAATAATAAAATCATTTAGTGTTTTTTACAGTGTCCAGGGACATCCAATTAGTTTTCTCGCTGGCGTAGTTCAATAGAACGCATAAACAGATATGCTTGCGCGCGCGCAGACACACACATACACGCGCGCACGCAAGCATGCACACGCGAAAACGCACGCAGACGCAGATGCACGCATAAACAACCACGCGGACGTATCCACACGCGCATACGAACAGGGCGCATGCACGCACGCACGCACGGAAACGAATACGACGAACGAAACGTGCTTGAGCTATAGTTTCGGTTTCGTATTGAAAAAGAACACCTAAAGTTTAGATAACATCTAAGATAGACTAAATTTTTGTCAACTTTCTACAACTATATAGTGACACTGTTAATAGTAATATAATACTAATTTGCTTAGTTTTGTTTTCAAAAACAAAAAGGAAGAGCCTTTTGAAGACTGCGCAAGGACCATCGCTATTGCAATCAGCTACCGTTGGCACTGGATGTTACGCAGGCTTCGAGAATCGCTTCCTTTTTACGTTTTAGCCGCTTTAGCAGATATTTTAGATATGTTTTTTACGAATACCGTGTTCAAGAATAGCAAGCGACGACTGAGAGCTGGGAGACGCTGCCTCTTACCAACGCAAGTTGCGGACAGTCCATCAACACTGCTGCAAGCGCCGGTAAGCTATTTTGTTTCTGTGAAGTGCGTCGCTGTTTCAAACTGTGTCGTGTACGTGTACCATGTGCTTGCTAAGCTATGCTTGATTCTAACAATGCTTCTGGCCGGTGTTATTTCGTTATTTGAAAAGAGCGTACGTTCTTCAAAACCTGTGGCTCGCTCCGCAGAGCGAGAAAGATTCCTGTGCGACGAAAGATTCGTGTGCGGCGGAGCCGAGAGGCTGCTCTGGGCGCCGTTCTACGACGTTCGTCCGACGACCCTTTTGCGGAGCGTTCAAGTGCAGTCTGACGGCAGTTCAAGTAATCACAGGTGATGCTAGTTCTGCCGTGTGGTCTCAACAGCCGCTCGCCACTGATTCGTTTCGTAAAGCGGGAGCGAGAAAAAACGTTTCAAGAGCGAGCAGCATGATTTCTTGCCTATGCTTATGCCTGTGCCACAGGGAAGCGCTGTCTCTTTGCGTATGCCGAAGCGGCACGTTTCGAAGATTACGATTGTGTGATTTAAATTAAGTGAGTTTGGATGTCGCGTTTTTAAGTGGCAGCGAAAGCCGCTACAAAAAGCAGAGCAGCTAGAAAAAGCAAAAGTATAAAAAAACGCGAAAAGATCCTGAATATTCGATGGCGTTAAAAGAGTATACCAAGGTACCGACTCGCCCAGTTATTCTTTCTGTCAAAAAATAATAGCCAATAGTAATAAATGAGATAAATGCCAACTTTTAGTTGGTTATAAATTTCTAATTCACGCAGTACAGCCTTCCCTGCTGTGTTGCTTTCATGATATCAGGTAATGTGTAAATTTATAGGATAGTTCACCGGAACAAATTATGTCCGACCCATTATATTGTATATTTTTCCTAAATGCTCGAAGTTATATAAAAAAATGTTCATCATGAATTAAGCCGCACCATTGAATGTACAATAGCTTGTGACTTTTATGTATGTTCCCAGCAAAAGAAAACGATGCATTCAAAAAGGGCCAATTATTGCGTTTCCTCTCTGTTAAAGCTTTTTTTTTTAGGTAAACGCAAAATGTGGGTGTCTACATCTAAAAGAGTGGAATTGGCATCCCCCGCAGGGCTGGCAGGCCTGACGCAGTTTGGCTGGCAGCTTGCAACCTATGGGAACCTGGGGAACTGCCCCACAAGAGTGAGAGTGACACCCACCCTGCACTCCTTCAACGCTGGCACCATAAGGAAGGGGGAGCTGCCCCCAAAGTGAACGCAATGGCAGGTGGGTTGTTACAGTGAACTCCCATACAGATGATATTAAACAGAATATCATTAAAAATGAATTATTAAAAACAAAGAATAGGAGTCGCACAGACAAGGAGGAGGAGAGGAACCCAGTGCTGTGTCGTGTCCATGTGCGCTGTTCCCATATTCTTCACAATTTCTTTTTAATAATTGTCTACCAACTGGTCCAATCATCAGCACTAGCCAACAAGAGTATGCTGCTATTTCTTACTCTGCATTAACCCTGTGCTTACAGTTGAATATTATAGTAATGAACAAACAAAAACATAGGTGCAAGCCAGGCACGTAGCCAAAATTTTGATTCGGCGGTGCCCATGACAAAATGCTGTATGAGGGGGATGGGGGAGAGGAGACCCCAGCAAAATGGAAGATTTAGGGGGAAAGAGAGAGAGGAGAGAGTGGAGAGGGGGATGGGCTTTCATTATCCTTTGAGTGGGACAGGCTCTGGCAATGCCTCTGTGCCACTGGAAAAGCTGAGGTTCATATCCTTCAAATTAATTGGTTTAAAAAATCTATAATATATATTAGTGGCCAAGAAATTGCCCTGGAGGAATGCAGGCAGAGAATAACAAAATTGAATGCCAACACGACAGAACAATAATACAGAAAAACAAGACAGACAGAATAATCCACTACCCATGAAGTTGCCATGCAGTTGCCTTCATTTTGTGCGTTGTGACGTCGTTGAGCTTCTGAAGCAATTAGCTAGACATGTCAGTTTGTACTGGGCAAAAGACGATAAAGGAGCTTTTTTTTTGTTACATTTTATGACCTTTCATTTCAGCTTCTTCACATAAAAGGAATCCTTAGAATTCCTGTATTGGTGGTTTGGGCAACCTAGGCAATAAGGAGAGAATTAAGTTACTAGTGCATTATGCAGTGATGTGATTGCTGCGCCAATTGCGCCAAACTGCGCCAAGGGGCTAACCCTGCTACATCCTGCTACATTTCGCCAAAATATGGGTAATCTGCGCCAAGCCTGCGCCAAAGGACCAATTTAGGTCGCCTTTCAAAACCGCAACTTAACCGAGTACTCTAATTGAGCAGGCGTGTGTTATGTGGCACAAGCGGCCGCCTGACACAAAGTACTGTGCATCAATTGTCTACTCGGTCTTGCATGGTTTTTCCAGCGTCTCGCGTTTCGCGCTCTCGTCTTGTGGGTCTCGTCTCTGGTCTCTTTTTTTTTTCTATTTTCAGTGATAGACGCGGATGTGTGCAGACACTCCGACGCTAGCGTGCCGGGTACCAGCATGCCGTCGTGCTGTGAAACGAAACCATGTTTTTGCACGACAGGAGTTACTTTGTTAGCTGAAGCAACAGCCGTGGGAACACTATATTTGGTCACTGCCTTTCAGTCACCGTGGTCGCGCGACGTCGAATGTTGCCGTCCCCAAATCACTGCAGATATGGTACTTTCTAATCTGTAACGTAAGGACCGCCGCATGTTCATCAATATTCCTGTTGTTGTTTAAATTATACGTTACTACAAAAATCCATCTTTAATTCAAAGACTGCTCTGTCAAAGTATTGATTATCTAGATTCCTCTCGGTGGGCCTTCTTCCGAGGGGGACCTCGGTAAGTGAAAAATCTTTCGTGAAGGAAAGTTGGTGAAGGGAAGTGAGCTAAAGCAAAGAAGGCAATGTCTGCACGCTGAACCCGCATAGCGCGCTTGTGTTTGTCTCGAGTTCAGTCGTTACACAAAGCGCTCCAGGAACGTTTTGAGGCTGGCTCGCAATGTCTTGCATCGATGCACTCAGGTTCTTTATTTTTTGTGTGTTTAGCTTGTACCTTGTTTGCCGGCCTGGCAAGCACGCGGCACTGGACTGTTTTTGTCGCATGCTCGAAAGTTACATTTTGTGTACAATTTTGAGGATAAGTTAGCGACGGAACTGAGAGGCGTGGTTTCAGTTTCGATCGGACAGCCGTTGTCTGCGCTCGCGCGACGAAGCATGCCGAACAGCAAGCCTGCCGAAGTTTGCCTCACATGCATGCGAACATGATTGCGTGACTGAGGCACCAGCTGGGACGCTTGCGATTCATTGTTTTAAGTTCGCTTACTTTTGACAAAAATCTGGCACGTCGGGAACCAGTAAAACGGTGGCAAGCGGTTTTTCGAAATTGCTTGGCAATGCCTACAGCACGGTACACTTGTGGGATGTCTGAGCAGTAAAAACAGAAGCAGCGAGTTGCATCACAACACGTCACATCTGAACACAACACAACACAAAGTGCCCTTCGTTTGTACGGCACTTAAAACAAATATTTTTACTTTCCTAAGAATATCTGCTCCAAAAACCACTTTTGCTGCTCCGAAACTCTGTCTTGGCTGCTCCAAAAGCTGCTTTTGCTGCTCCAAACCACTGTTTTGGTTGCTCCAAAGGCCACATTTGCTGCTCCAAGACGCTGTTTTGGTTGCTCCGGAACGTGCGCCAAAATGGCTTAAGTCAATCACATCACTGATTATGTTTTAATTGAACAAGGCAGAAACAGCTTGTGTTGCAGTGGCGTCACATAATGCCGAATGCACGTGACTTGCGACGCTTTGGCGATGCCTCATGAAGCAACTACGATGGGTCAGACCCGCTATGTCTTGTTTAAAGCAAAATGAATATTATAATCAGGGAGCTGCACCAGTTATTTATTAAGGTACTTTTTATTTAATATTGCAGATAAGCAAGGAACATCTGAATTTATAATTATAAAGTATGGAATCATTAAGCAACGAAAACATCACATCATCAACACACCCGCCATGAAGCGGTGGAACAGGGTGCGCACTAGTGCACGGCGGTGGCAGTAGCTCTCAGTAGTAAAAGCACCCTTGAGCAGTTGTCACAGCTGTGCAGTAGCTGCAATTACACCTGTGTAATTGCAGGAAACATTGCTTAGAACCCAGCTCCTTAATTTTGTGCAACAGGTGGTTATGGGACTAACTGCAACAAATGCTCGCCAATCTGTGCCTTCGACTCGCCGGGCGCTGTAAGTAGGCGTGCTCGGAACATTAGCGTGGTCTTGGTCGTCTTCTGCTGCCCCTGATACCGGCTGGAGCCAAGAGTCTGCCAGTGCGCTTTAGACGCTTACAAGAAGTATGCTTGTACAGCACTATATCCAGCTCCACACTCCTTTTAGTACCCGGAGCTCCAACTTTGATGGACCTTGCAAAAACATGTGGGCAAGCGCCGTGGAGGGCGAGCCCTCCACGGCGCCAAGGGCATTAAAACTGCAGAGAATTTCTACTAATCTTATACTGAAACGGTGCTACTCTTTTTCAGACATCTTGGCAGTAGCGGCTACGATGATCGTGGTTTACAATGTCAAGGAAACCATGGCACTGTCACATCTGCTTTTGCTGGAGAGGAGGTAAACTATCAACTATCTTTCCTAGCATAGGTTGCAGAATGTAACCTAGCACTTTTATGAATTCCCTTGCGCACAATCTTTCTAAGCAAATGTTTAGGTGACATTGGTGCACATATGCAATTGTGAATGTATCCATCTTATTAAAGTTTTTCATTTTTTTTAATGGCATCCAACCATGCGGTACATTACAAACTAGCACCTTTCTTGCACAACAGATAGAGCCATGTTCCATGCTTGTACCTAGTTTAGCCTTTATCTAGATCAGAGTTTAGCAAAGTTATGCAGTTGGAGGTGAGGTTTAGGAGTCACTTGGGTCTCAGGGGAGCCAATACGGTGGTGATGGCACTGCTTCACATGTTTGGCTACAACTTCGACAAGGAAGCTTTCTATTCCTTGCATGGCGCACTTTTCTAGGAAGGTACAAAAGATCCAATGGCTGTCTTTCCTGGCCCACTGATGGTTGGGAATATCATGGCTAAAAGTAGTTTCCTCGAAGATTTCTAACCATCTAAAGCAAAATATTTTGGCCCAGATGTACATGGGAGGTGAAGACATCACACAAGTAGAATAAGGGCTGCTGTTGACTGATTTTGACTTTTTTGCAATGAGCAAGTCAAAGCAACGTTTACGTCTCTATGTGGAACCAGACTTCTGGCTAGCATTGCCGAAATTTAACTAATCGCAGAGATAATGCAGGTGTCCCTGTTGCGCTGATGATCTTGCATATTTTTCAGCGCTGGGAAAGCATGATTTACTGCCACTTGTCTAAGTTGCGTTCTGCACAAGTATAATGAGGCCTGCAGGGGGTGGGGGCATTACATATTACACATAGATAAGTAACTATAGCGAATAACACTGGACCAGCTCGCTGGTAGATAGTGATATGTTAACTGTGATGATTTAGAAAAGACTATTACACATGGTTCCTGCATTACATTGCATTGATTTTGTTTGCTAACACAGGAGCAAGACATCCCGGCAATGTCGTGCGTCGTGTACTCTGGCAATGACGCCGAGGGGGCTGACTTTTTGTACCTCGCTGTCGATAGGCAGCGGTTCCTGTCCGTGAAGAATGCAGAGGATGGCATCGCTGCCATCATGGTGGCTAACTGGCTTTTTAATATAAAGTGCTCGAAAAAGGCAGCAAACGCAGTTGCTGTACTAGAACGGTTGTTTTTCGACCTCAGCAGCGCTACTCCGAGGCCAGTTGGGATGAAATTCCTGAACAAGGTCGCAAGAGAGTAAAATCAGTGAGGCCAACAAACAACCGTTCTAGTACCAATGGGATGCTGAACCGAGATTTGGATGGCACGAAACCAGGCAGGAGCACTAGGTGGCATGCTGCAAACCTTAGAACATAACTCATATGACGGTATCTTGTAAGGGTGGCAGTACTTTTTGGAAAATATGAGCATGATTGAACAAAGCTTGCGACATCTCTATTCTCCTCTTCCCTTCTTTTTCGAAAATATGGCCATCCAGTTGAGATACTTCTGCATGAGTGATGTTTTGTGGTTTGTAGCATCCCACTCTGTGCTTCTGATGCCTTGTTTTGTGAAGCCAAATTTCAGTACAGCACCCATTCAACTTTTAAGGGGGGACACTACCCAGAAAAAACAATTTCTGCAAAAAAAAGTTGACTTTGAAAAATGTCATATTCAAATCCACCAACATCTAGAGAGTATTCCCAGAAATTTTCACTAGTTTACACTGCATAGTTAATTTTTTGTAAATTATTTTCGGTCCACCGATGCTGAAGAAAAGATACGGGTTGGAGCACTTAGAACGCATTTTTCTCTAATACACTTTTTAGCATAAATTTCCCTTTAGGAAAACTATCGTTTTGTTATTACATAACTTGGATTCATTTTTATAAGTTTTTCTGGGGTGAAATATTAAGGGTAAGATAGCTATGAGCTTGAATTTTTTATTTTTGTCATTTTTCATGCTCAAGAACTAGCATTTTGGACAAAGAATGGAGATCTAAAAAAAACAGCATTTGTGTTTAGTGGCATTTTTGTCATGAAAGATGGTATAATATAGAAAAATAGCTCCATAGCTATCTGCTTTGAACTGTTCTAAAGCAATATAACACATGAAAACGACAAATTTATAAGTAATTTCAAAACGATAGTTTTCCTACGCAGACACGCCCACTTCCATCTTTGAACGTTAGCAATTCTTATTGTACTTTACCGAAGTTAACAAAATTTGGCACAAATGTTCTCAACATCAATAGAAACAAGCCCTGTAAATGTCATTTAAATCAGACAAGTGGTTAAAAAATTCACTCTTTTGGGTAGTGTCCACCCTTAACTTTCTAACTCTAAACTAAAATAAATGTACCATACTTAGCAGACTATAGTGCACAAACCAGGGATGGGCAAAATACATGCAAATATGTATTTAAATACAAATACAAAATACTTCCTCGATAATGTATTTGATTACAAATCTAATTACATTTCCAAAAAAGCATTTAAATACAAAATACAAATACAACCAAATGTATTTGGTCTCCTCCAAATACTTTTTCAAATACATTTCTCGAAATTTGCATCAGCAACTTCAGGGCACCTGCAACGGGTTTCTGGGTATCTCATTTTAATTTTGCATCGCATACTCGGGAGTTAGTGTGCGAGGCTCTAGTAACGTAATATAAATGTAATCACCAAAAAATGTATTCACCTTGGACGTAATAGGTGAAAAAAAGTACACAGCTTCAAGCAGCTTTTTTTTTTGTCGATTACATTTAGGTATAGACCAACAAAGAACCGAAACGACCAAGACGCACAGCACTAGCTAAAGAATTTTTTATTGTTGCAACTCGCACCAGTTACGAAAAACTGGACAACCCGCGCATTTAGAACGTTCCAAGTAAAAATATGGATGAAAGTCAGGCTGGAAAGCATCACAAGTTGTCATAGGCACTTATTTAGCCAGGCTGCCTGTGAACGTCGATTTCGTCACTCTTCTTGCCCTGGACTAGCACCGTAATCACAAAGTCATTAAACATTTCTGCTTGATTGAGAGACACTGCATTCGGTGCTGAACATATTTTTCTTCCTGTTCTGGACAGTGACAATAAATTTGAGGAATGTAGTTTTGCCCACAAAATTGTATTTAATTACAATTGTATTTGAAATACCCACTTTTTAGTATCTAAATACACACGTCAAATACATTATCCAATTTGTAATTAAATACAAATGAAAAATACACAAAGTATTTGAAATACGTATTTCAAATACTTGTATTTGAAATACTGCCCATCCCTGGCACAAACTATACATGTCTAAATGTTGATATTTTACACCGTACGGTCTATCTACAGGTGTGGAATCTACAACTTTTGTTTCAAGATTGTTCATTATTACGAAACTGGTTAGGCCAGATTGCCATGTTTTGGATATTTTATGCTGAGATAAAGTAATCGAGACAGTCTCTTACCGTCAGTCTATTTCCCAGGCTTTCGATACCTCGCATCTGACATGGTGTTTGCTTGGAAGCCCGCACGCAACCAACTTGGGTCAAGCTTAATCTTAGGAGCTCTGCGATTGGCTGACGAGCGGATCACAGAAAGCCCCCTGATATTCATCCGCAGATATCCCTTTTGTGGAGTTCTCCAGCCTGAAGTTTTTCCTGAGGACTATACACCGAGTGCGGACTATTTAAGAAAATACTTTTTCTTTTTAGCCGAAATTTACCCTTGCACATTATACACCGGATTGTGGACTCTAGTCTGGAAAATATGGTAGCTTGTTTTAATCTTTTAAGCCCTAAACTGAAAGAAGTGTAGCTTGATTTTTATGCAACTTTAGGGTCTTAAATGAAAGTCGCATGTGCTATAAAACAAAAAGTATGCGCTCGAACCGGAAGGCATCTAAATTGTTCTTTTGTTCTAGTCATTTTATCAAGAAACATTCTCATGTACTGAGGTAATCCGTATTGATTTTTTTTGCTAGCATCTTAAGCCTACGGTGTGATATTTAAAAAAATATATATTTGGTTATTTGTATGGAGGACATACCTGGTTATTTTGTTGTGCTCACATAATAGTTCAATAAATGATTATTCATTTAGTTTGGCTTTTATTGACTCAAACCCCCCAATGTTTTCTCGATTTTTACTAGCATCTAGGCCTATATAGGCTGTGATATTTGATAGAATGCCACAAGTATTGCATTTTGATATGTGTGTGGAGGACATACCTCATTATTTTTTTGTGGTCACATAATTGCTTAATAAATAGTTATTTAGTTTTCCTTTCAGTTTTTTTTTCTCATTTTATAACAACTTTTATTTACTTGCAGCTCAGTCACATGCTGTTTGTATGCATCTGATGCCACTCGCCATGCCCTGGGCGAAAGTGTAAAGGCACTACGGCATACCAAGTATGACGTCTCGCAACCACTTCATATGCAAGGCAAATGACCGACGAGCCAGAGCAGGATGCAAGGACCAAGTATCGGGATTGAACAAGCTAAGCTCCTCGTTGTTTATGTTTGTACCATACACTTTCTCACATTGCATAGTTTGCACAAGCAAGTGCTCATTATGCATGTGATGCACATCACACTTCAGTGTTGGTAGTTTGACAATTGGACACTTTTAATGACACATTGAGAGTGGTGGCAGACTTCTTTAAAATGATGTTTGAGAATGTCTCCCACTGATCTATTCTAGTATACGAGTATTAAAACCATCGAGCAATTAATAGATTCAGAAGCTTTAGGCATGGAACAAATTCTGTGATATTTTTTTTTATTTTCCTTCCAAATTTTGTGGGAAGTAAAACTTAAATCACGCAAGAGTTTTCTGTAACTTCTGTTTGCACACAAGTTAAGCTTCACATTGAAATATTACCTTTTCTGCCATGCACATCTTGCCTTCATTATCGGACGATGCATCTATGCACAGCTGCTTCAAGTAGCATGTGTGCCGATGCATTGCACACATATCAAATAATGAATCCAGTTTCTGTAACGCGGTCCTATGCTGGTACTTTACTTTTGCACATCCTTATTTCTTCACTTAATTGGTCTGCATACTTCGTGGTTTTCTGGTTGCCATACCTGGTATACTGAACCCGCTTTGACAAGTGCTGAGATACCGGTGTGATTCATTCTCATCGGAGCAGATTCTTGTAAAATAAAACTTCTGTTTTATGCAAATTATCTTTTTACAGTTGAGTGATAGTTGTCCTGGCAGACACTTTATACAGGCAAGATGGCAGCTAAAAGTGGCCTTATTGTTTAAAAGCCATGAATTAGCTTTTTAGTTACTGGTTTGATGGCACCCGCACATATTGTGAAAATGGAGGCAGTCACCTTCTTAGACCAGCTTATTTTTCGTGAAATGAGCACTAACCTAAGAAAAAACGATTGAGAAGGATTTGTGCACACAAAACGGGTTGTGGGATACAATACTTTCTGGACCGCTACAATACGCTGCCTTTGGTGAAATGATATTTTCTCCTTTTTTTGGTCTGTGTGCTCATTTCAAGATTTATAAAAAATTGACTGGTTTAAGGAGGTGATTGTCTTCAATTCGCAACAACTGTTGAACCAGCAATTGAAAAAGTTAATCAACTAATTTTAGATAATAGTCCACTTTTGGTGCCAGCCTGCCTGTACAAAGTTCGGCTTGGCTAAGTGCTCACTGTAACGAGATCATCTGTGTAAATAAGATAAGTTTTGTTTTACAAGAGCCTATTTCGATTAGAATGAATCATCCTCGAGCACGCATCAAAATCGGCATCAGCACCCTTGCATTGGGGTGCATTGCACAGTGCACCCTATGCTACTCACACCCCTATAGGGTGCTTTGGCACAGGGGTGCTCGTTTGCACCCTCAAAGGGTGCTCGTCCTGGGACAAGTGCTTTACACCCCTAAGGGGTGTAAAAAAGTTTAGTGTGTATTACAAAAGATGTCACCACCCCGATTAAAGCGGAGATGAAGGCACCCTAGTTCGCATTTATAATCTCAAGGAAGCTTCTGGAGTGTTAAAAGGCAAAGCAGTAGGCAAAACGTGCGAGTTAGGCTACTTGTCGCCTTTTTGCCGACTAAATTATACAGTGCTTTTTTCATAAGGTCAAGAAATTAGAAGAAATTGCATGAGGAGGTACAATTTCCACGTGGCATGTAGCTGGGCATGTCTACTATCATTCTCCGGCAAAAAAATTTTAATATTCATAAATATTATTTTCCTGTAATTGTTTTAATATCTCGCCCCTCCCACAAAAAAAATCGCATCTGTCGCAATGGGAACTATCCCATATCATTTTTCTGCCCAGTTGCCCGTGGCTGAGGAAGCCGCAAAAATAGATAAGGATATTTAATTTACATCTTTCACGTATCTCGGTATGTCTAGTATCATATTCCAGAAGGGTATTTTGATAAAAGTAATAATTATTTTTTAGTTTTTTTTTATCTGATTCCATGCACAAAAAAGCGCGGCTCATCGCTGTGGAGAGTATGTCTGAACGTTTTTTGGCTATTCCGCCTGGCTCAAGAAGCCACAGAAAACGCCTGAGAATATTGCATTTTCGTTTAGAATGTAGCTGGATATGTCTAGTATCATATCCGAGGAGAACATTTTGATATTTATACTAATTATTTTTCTGTATTTTTCTAAATTCCCGTCCCTGGCACCGAAAACCACGTCTTTTCGCCCTGGAGACTAAGTCCCAACGTTTTTCTTGGCAGTTCCGCCCGGCTCAGGAAGCCACAAACATCGCCTGAGAATATCGAATTTTCGTTTAGAATGTAGCTTGGTATGTCTAGTATCATATTCGAGGAGAGCATTTTGATATTTATACTAATTATTTTTCTGTATTTTTCTAAATTCCCGTCCCTGGCACCGAAAACCACGTCTTTTCGCTCTCGAGACTGTCCCAACGTTTTTCTTGGCAGTTCCGCCCGGCTCAGGAAGCCACAAACATCGCCTGAGAATATCGAATTTTCGTTTAGAATGTAGCTGGATATGTCTTGTATCATATTCGAGGAGAGCATTTTGACATTTATACTAATTATTTTTCTGTATTTTTCTAAATTCCCGTCCCTGGCACCGAAAACCGCGTCTTTTCGCTCTGGAGACTAAGTCTCAATGTTTTTCTCGGCAGTTCCGCCCGGCTCAGGAAGCCACAAACATCGCCTGAGAATATCAAATTTTCGTTTAGAATGTAGCTGGGTATGTCTAGTATCATATTCGAGGAGAGCATTTTGATATTTATACTAATTATTTTTCTGTATTTTTCTAAATTCCCGTCCCTGGCACCGAAGACCACGTCTTTTCGCCGTGGAGACTACGTCCCAACGTTTTTCTTGGCAGTTCCGCCCGGCTCAGGAAGCCACAAACATCGCCTGAGAATATCGAATTTTCGTTTAGAATGTAGCTGGGTATGTCTAGTATCATATTCGAGGAGAGCATTTTGATATTTATACTAATTATTTTTCTGTATTTTTCTAAATTCCCGTCCCTGGCACCGAAAACCGCGTCTTTTCGCTCTGGAGACGAAGTCCCAACGTTTTTTTTTGGCAGTTCCGCTCGGCTCAGGAAGCCACAAACATCGCCTGAGAATATCGAATTTTCGTTTAGAATGTAGCTGGATATGTCTAGTATCATATTCGAGGAGAGCATTTTGATATTTATACTAATTATTTTTCTGTATTTTTCTAAATTCCCGTCCCTGGCACCGAAAACCACGTCTTTTCGCTCTCGAGACTGTCCCAACGTTTTTCTTGGCAGTTCCGCCCGGCTCAGGAAGCCACAAACATCGCCTGAGAATATCGAATTTTCGTTTAGAATGTAGCTGGGTATGTCTAGTATCATATTCGAGGAGAGCATTTTGATATTTATACTAATTATTTTTCTGTATTTTTCTAAATTCCCGTCCCTGGCACCGAAAACCGCGTCTTTTCGCTCTGGAGACTAAGTCTCAATGTTTTTCTCGGCAGTTCCGCCCGGCTCAGGAAGCCACAAACATCGCCTGAGAATATCAAATTTTCGTTTAGAATGTAGCTGGGTATGTCTAGTATCATATCCGAGGAGAACATTTTGATATTTATACTAATTATTTTTCTGTATTTTTCTAAATTCCCGTCCCTGGCACCGAAAACCACGTCTTTTCGCCCTGGAGACTAAGTCCCAACGTTTTTCTTGGCAGTTCCGCCCGGCTCAGGAAGCCACAAACATCGCCTGAGAATATCGAATTTTTGTTTAGAATGTAGCTGGGTATGTCTAGTATTATATTCGAGGAGAGCATTTTGATATTTATACTAATTATATTTCTGTATTTTTCTAAATTCCCGTCCCTGGCACCGAAAACCACGTCTTTTCGCCCTGGAGACTAAGTCCCAACGTTTTTCTTGGCAGTTCCGCCCGGCTCAGAAAGCCACAAACATCGCCTGAGAATATCCAATTTTCGTTTAGAATGTAGCTGGGTATGTCTAGTATCATATTCGAGGAGAGCATTTTCATATTTATACTAATTATTTTTCTGTATTTTTCTAAATTCCCGTCCCTGGCACCGAAGACCACGTCTTTTCGCCGTGGAGACTACGTCCCAACGTTTTTCTTGGCAGTTCCGCCCGGCTCAGGAAGCCACAAACATCGCCTGAGAATATCGAATTTTCGTTTAGAATGTAGCTGGGTATGTCTAGTATCATATTCGAGGAGAGCATTTTGATATTTATACTAATTATTTTTCTGTATTTTTCTAAATTCCCGTCTCTGGCACCGAAAACCACGTCTTTTCGCTCTCGAGACTAAGTCCCAACGTTTTTCTTGGCAGTTCCGCCCGGCTCAGGAAGCCACAAACATCGCCTGAGAATATCCAATTTTCGTTTAGAATGTAGCTGGGTATGTCTAGTATCATATTCGAGGAGAGCATTTTGATATTTATACTAATTATTTTTCTGTATTTTTCTAAATTCCCGTCCCTGGCACCGAAAACCGCGTCTTTTCGCTCTGGAGACGAAGTCCCAACGTTTTTTTTTGGCAGTTCCGCTCGGCTCAGGAAGCCACAAACATCGCCTGAGAATATCGAATTTTGGTTTAGAATGTAGCTGGATATGTCTAGTATCATATTCGAGGAGAGCATTTTGATATTTATACTAATTATTTTTCTGTATTTTTCTAAATTCCCGTCCCTGGCACCGAAAACCACGTCTTTTCGCTCTCGAGACTGTCCCAACGTTTTTCTTGGCAGTTCCGCCCGGCTCAGGAAGCCACAAACATCGCCTGAGAATATCGAATTTTCGTTTAGAATGTAGCTGGATATGTCTTGTATCATATTCGAGGAGAGCATTTTGACATTTATACTAATTATTTTTCTGTATTTTTCTAAATTCCCGTCCCTGGCACCGAAAACCGCGTCTTTTCGCTCTGGAGACTAAGTCTCAATGTTTTTCTCGGCAGTTCCGCCCGGCTCAGGAAGCCACAAACATCGCCTGAGAATATCAAATTTTCGTTTAGAATGTAGCTGGGTATGTCTAGTATCATATCCGAGGAGAACATTTTGATATTTATACTAATTATTTTTCTGTATTTTTCTAAATTCCCGTCCCTGGCACCGAAAACCACGTCTTTTCGCCCTGGAGACTAAGTCCCAACGTTTTTCTTGGCAGTTCCGCCCGGCTCAGGAAGCCACAAACATCGCCTGAGAATATCGAATTTTCGTTTAGAATGTAGCTGGGTATGTCTAGTATCATATTCGAGGAGAGCATTTTGATATTTATACTAATTATTTTTCTGTATTTTTCTAAATTCCCGTCTCTGGCACCGAAAACCACGTCTTTTCGCTCTCGAGACTAAGTCCCAACGTTTTTCTTGGCAGTTCCGCCCGGCTCAGGAAGCCACAAACATCGCCTGAGAATATCCAATTTTCGTTTAGAATGTAGCTGGGTATGTCTAGTATCATATTCGAGGAGAGCATTTTGATATTTATACTAATTATTTTTCTGTATTTTTCTAAATTCCCGTCCCTGGCACCGAAGACCACGTCTTTTCGCCGTGGAGACTACGTCCCAACGTTTTTCTTGGCAGTTCCGCCCGGCTCAGGAAGCCACAAACATCGCCTGAGAATATCGAATTTTCGTTTAGAATGTAGCTGGGTATGTCTAGTATCATATTCGAGGAGAGCATTTTGATATTTATACTAATTATTTTTCTGTATTTTTCTAAATTCCCGTCTCTGGCACCAAAAACCACGTCTTTTCGCTCTCGAGACTAAGTCCCAACGTTTTTCTTGGCAGTTCCGCCCGGCTCAGGAAGCCACAAACATCGCCTGAGAATATCCAATTTTCGTTTAGAATGTAGCTGGGCATGTCTAGTATCATACTCGAGGAGAGCATTTTGATATTTATACTAATTATTTTTCTGTATTTTTCTAAATTCCCGTCCCTGGCACCGAAAACCGCGTCTTTTCGCTCTGGAGACGAAGTCCCAACGTTTTTTTTTTGGCAGTTCCGCTCGGCTCAGGAAGCCACAAACATCGCCTGAGAATATCAAATTTTCGTTTAGAATGTAGCTGGGTATGTCTAGTATCATATCCGAGGAGAACATTTTGATATTTATACTAATTATCTTTCTGTATTTTTCTAAATTCCCGTCCCTGGCACCGAAAACCACGTCTTTTCGCCCTGGAGACTAAGTCCCAACGTTTTTCTTGGCAGTTCCGCCCGGCTCAGGAAGCCACAAACATCGCCTGAGAATATCGAATTTTCGTTTAGAATGTAGCTGGGTATGTCTAGTATCATATTCGAGGACAGCATTTTGATATTTATACTAATTATTTTTCTGTATTTTTCTAAATTCCCGTCTCTGGCACCGAAAACCACGTCTTTTCGCTCTCGAGACTGTCCCAACGTTTTTCTTGGCAGTTCCGCCCGGCTCAGGAAGCCACAAACATCGCCTGAGAATATCGAATTTTCGTTTAGAATGTAGCTGGATATGTCTTGTATCATATTCGAGGAGAGCATTTTGACATTTATACTAATTATTTTTCTGTATTTTTCTAAATTCCCGTCCCTGGCACCGAAAACCACGTCTTTTCGCTCTCGAGACTAAGTCCCAACGTTTTTCTTGGCAGTTCCGCCCGGCTCAGGAAGCCACAAACATCGCCTGAGAATATCGAATTTTTGTTTAGAATGTAGCTGGGTATGTCTAGTATTATATTCGAGGAGAGCATTTTGATATTTATATTAATTATTTGTCTGTATTTTTCTAAATTCCCGTCCCTGGCACCGAAAACCGCGTCTTTTCGCTCTGGAGACGAAGTCCCAACGTTTTTTTTTTGGCAGTTCCGCTCGGCTCAGGAAGCCACAAACATCGCCTGAGAATATCAAATTTTCGTTTAGAATGTAGCTGGGTATGTCTAGTATCATATCCGAGGAGAACATTTTGATATTTATACTAATTATCTTTCTGTATTTTTCTAAATTCCCGTCCCTGGCACCGAAAACCACGTCTTTTCGCCCTGGAGACTAAGTCCCAACGTTTTTCTTGGCAGTTCCGCCCGGCTCAGGAAGCCACAAACATCGCCTGAGAATATCGAATTTTTGTTTAGAATGTAGCTGGGTATGTCTAGTATTATATTCGAGGAGAGCATTTTGATATTTATACTAATTATTTTTCTGTATTTTTCTAAATTCCCGTCCCTGGCACCGAAAACCGCGTCTTTTCGCTCTGGAGACGAAGTCCCAACGTTTTTTTTTTTGGCAGTTCCGCTCGGCTCAGGAAGCCACAAACATCGCCTGAGAATATCGAATTTTCGTTTATAATGTAGCTGGGTATGTCTGGTATCATATTCGAGGAGAGCATTTTGATATTTATACTAATTATTTTTCTGTATTTTTCTAAATTCCCGTCCCTGGCACCGAAAACCACGTCTTTTCGCTCTCGAGACTAAGTCCCAACGTTTTTCTTGGCAGTTCCGCCCGGCTCAGGAAGCCACAAACATCGCCTGAGAATATCCAATTTTCGTTTAGAATGTAGCTGGGCATGTCTAGTATCATACTCGAGGAGAGCATTTTGATATTTATACTAATTATTTTTCGGTATTTTTCTAAATTCCCGTCCCTGGCACCGAAAACCGCGTCTTTTCGCTCTGGAGACGAAGTCCCAACGTTTTTTTTTTGGCAGTTCCGCTCGGCTCAGGAAGCCACAAACATCGCCTGAGAATATCAAATTTTCGTTTAGAATGTAGCTGGGTATGTCTAGTATCATATCCGAGGAGACCATTTTGATATTTATACTAATTATCTTTCTGTATTTTTCTAAATTCCCGTCCCTGGCACCGAAAACCACGTCTTTTCGCCCTGGAGACTAAGTCCCAACGTTTTTCTTGGCAGTTCCGCCCGGCTCAGGAAGCCACAAACATCGCCTGAGAATATCGAATTTTCGTTTAGAATGTAGCTTGGTATGTTTAGTATCATATTCGAGGAGAGCATTTTGATATTTATACTGATTTTTTTTCTGTATTTTTCTAAATTCCCGTCCCTGGCACCGAAAACCGCGTCTTTTCGCTCTGGAGACTAAGTCTCAATGTTTTTCTCGGCAGTTCCGCCCGGCTCAGGAAGCCACAAACATCGCCTTTTTTGTTTAGAATGTAGCTGGGTATGTCTAGTATCATATCCGAGGAGAACATTTTGATATTTATACTAATTATTTTTCTGTATTTTTCTAAATTCCCGTCCCTGGCACCGAAAACCACGTCTTTTCGCTCTCGAGACTAAGTCCCAACGTTTTTCTTGGCAGTTCCGCCCGGCTCAGGAAGCCACAAACATCGCCTGAGAATATCCAATTTTCGTTTAGAATGTAGCTGGGCATGTCTAGTATCATACTCGAGGAGAGCATTTTGATATTTATACTAATTATTTTTCTGTATTTTTCTAAATTCCCGTCCCTGGCACCGAAAACCGCGTCTTTTCGCTCTGGAGACGAAGTCCCAACGTTTTTTTTTTGGCAGTTCCGCTCGGCTCAGGAAGCCACAAACATCGCCTGAGAATATCAAATTTTCGTTTAGAATGTAGCTGGGTATGTCTAGTATCATATCCGAGGAGAACATTTTGATATTTATACTAATTATCTTTCTGTATTTTTTAAATTCCCATCCCTGGCACCGAAAACCACGTCTTTTCGCTCTCGAGACTAAGTCCCAACGTTTTTCTTGGCAGTTCCGCCCGGCTCAGGAAGCCACAAACATCGCCTGAGAATATCGAATTTTCGTTTAGAATGTAGCTTGGTATGTTTAGTATCATATTCGAGGAGAACATTTTGATATTTATACTGATTATTTTTCTGTATTTTTCTAAATTCCCGTCCCTGGCACCGAAAACCACGTCTTTTCGGTCTCGAGACTGTCCCAACGTTTTTCTTGGCAGTTCCGCCCGGCTCAGGAAGCCACAAACATCGCCTGAGAATATCGAATTTTCGTTTAGAATGTAGCTGGATATGTCTAGTATCATATTCGAGGAGAACATTTTGATATTTATACTAATTATTTTTCTGTATTTTTCTAAATTCCCGTCCCTGGCACCGAAAACCGCGTCTTTTCGCTCTGGAGACTAAGTCTCAATGTTTTTCTCGGCAGTTCCGCCCGGCTCAGGAAGCCACAAACATCGCCTGAGAATATCGAATTTTCGTTTAGAATGTAGCTGGGTATGTCTAGTATCATATTCGAGGAGAGCATTTTGATATTTATACTAATTATTTTTCTGTATTTTTCTAAATTCCCGTCCCTGGCACCGAAAACCACGTCTTTTCACTCTCGAGACTAAGTCCCAACGTTTTTCTTGGCAGTTCCGCCCGGCTCAGGAAGCCACAAACATCGCCTGAGAATATCCAATTTTCGTTTAGAATGTAGCTGGGTATGTCTAGTATCATATTCGAGGAGAGCATTTTGATATTTATACTAATTATTTTTCTGTATTTTTCTAAATTCCCGTCCCTGGCACCGAAGACCACGTCTTTTCGCCCTGGAGACTAAGTCCCAACGTTTTTCTTGGCAGTTCCGCCCGGCTCAGGAAGCCACAAACATCGCCTGAGAATATCGAATTTTCGTTTAGAATGTAGCTGGGTATGTCTAGTATCATATTCGAGGAGAGCATTTTGATATTTATACTAATTATTTTTCTCTATTTTTCTAAATTCCCGTCCCTGGCACCGAAAACCACGTCTTTTCGCTCTCGAGACTAAGTCCCAACGTTTTTCTTGGCAGTTCCGCCCGGCTCAGGAAGCCACAAACATCGCCTGAGAATATCCAATTTTCGTTTAGAATGTAGCTGGGTATGTCTAGTATGATATTCGAGGAGAGCATTTTGATATTTATACTAATTATTTTTCTGTATTTTTCTAAATTCCCGTCCCTGGCAACGAAAACCGCGTCTTTTCGCTCTGGAGACGAAGTCCCAACGTTTTTTTTTTTGGCAGTTCCGCTCGGCTCAGGAAGCCACAAACATCACCTGAGAATATCGAATTTTCGTTTAGAATGTAGCTGGGTATGTCTAGTATCATATTCGAGGAGAGTATTTTGATATTTATACTAATTATTTTTCTGTATTTTTCTAAATTCCCGTCCCTGGCACCGAAGACCACGTCTTTTTGCTCTCGAGACTAAGTCCCAACGTTTTTCTTGGCAGTTCCGCCCGGCTCAGGAAGCCACAAACATCGCCTGAGAATATCCAATTTTCGTTTAGAATGTAGCTGGGTATGTCTAGTATCATACTCGAGGAGAGCATTTTGATATTTATACTAATTATTTTTCTGTATTTTTCTAAATTCCCGTCCCTGGCACCGAAAACCGCGTCTTTTCGCTCTGGAGACGAAGTCCCAACGTTTTTTTTGGCAGTTCCGCCCAGCTCAGGAAGCCACAAACATCGCCTGAGAATATCGAATTTTCGTTTAGAATGTAGCTGGATATGTCTTGTATCATATTCGAGGAGAGCATTTTGACATTTATACGAATTATTTTTCTGTATTTTTCTAAATTCCCGTCCCTGGCACCGAAAACCGCGTCTTTTCGCTCTGGAGACTAAGTCCCAATGTTTTTCTCGGCAGTTCCGCCCGGCTCAGGAAGCCGCAAACATCGCCTGAGAATATCCAATATTCGTTTAGAATGTAGCTGGGTATGCCCAGTATCATATTCGAGGAGAGCATTTTGATATTTATACTGATTATATTTCTGTATTTTTCTAAATTCCCGTCCCTGGCACCGAAAACCACGTCTTTTCGCTCCGGAGATTGAAGCCCGAATGTCCCTGGGGCAGCTGCGCCTGGTTCAGGAAAGCACAAAATTGCCTGAGGAGGTCCAGTCTCCACTATGTATACATGAGGCCAGTCTGGGAGAGTATTTTATATGTCATCTAATGCTGTTTTAGTGAGCTTTTAATTATTTCGCTCATTATAAATCTGACAATCTGGCGTGAACTAACTGCATGACCTGAAGTAGTTCCATGCCAAATTATGCGATTTTCAGTATCTCTTATAACACAAGGCCCGGGAAATTCGACTACCATCAAAAATCCCGGGCCCTCAGGCAATGATATACTTCAGAACTCTCGGGAGTTCGCACCCAGTTTTTTTTTCTAAGGTTCCACCAAGACTCAAACATTGTTATGGACATCTTATTTCATCTACCTGATTTTTTTGCATTCGGTGGCGGTTGTGTATCACAATGCCGAATCAATTATCTGTAGAAGGTGAGGAAGAACGCGGGTGGGGAGATGATGTTTCATGTTTTACAAAGTAAAGACTGTGTCACAGGATTGACTGATATCTCCACCAGACGACTATACATATGCCCATAAGCGTGCGCAGGATTTTTCATTAGGGGGGCGAGGTTTCCCCAGAGCGCCCCGCCGCCGCCCCCACCCCCCTTCCCCCCTTTCTATCAACGCGCTCCCACTGATGTTCTTACGCTCATATTGTAGTGCTGAGACGAGATATGGTTATGGAACGTTTTTTTAAAGAAGATTGAATTGTAACATATACATAATATTATTAAAAAGGTACTCTACCGATTTTTTTAGCTACCTCAACTAACTATATTTTCTGACTCCCCGGCGTTTAGCCTTTCCGGTATGCTATTTAGCATCGCGAAATTCATAATAGGTATTGTGAAATCGCCAAATGAAAATGGTGCAAAAACCAATATTCAAATATTTGCGCACTTTTCAGTGCCGTGACGTCAGTGGCAGGCAGGCTTGCCAGTCGAGCAAGTAGTCTAAAAATAGAATATGCCAATCATTTGTTCCGTGCTGGAGCGCTGATGCGGGAGCGAGCTTCCAAAGCACTCATTTGACACCATGAAACTGCTTCAAATCCGCTGGGAACAACTTCTGTAGTCCAAAAAGTTAACCCCTGCCTTCCACTGACGTCACTTTGTTGTTGTTGCCAGTAGAGACTTTCAGTTTGAAAAACATGGTGAAGACCAAAACTGTAAATTCAATAACTTCGCGAAGAACAATATTTTGACCTAATATTTGGGACACTATTTTAGCAACGTTTGTTGGTTAGTTTAGCAAAGTTTCAAGCAAATCGGAGACAATGAAAAAACCGGTGGAGTACCCCTTTTAAAGTAGTACTACAACGAAATTTCGGCGCTTATTTTTTTGGTCTATATGTGTTCAAAAGAGCAGTATCACATGGAACATACCAATATCTTGCTAAAAAAGTTTCGAAAAGGAATTTTAAAACGAATTAAACGATTAGCAAAGAGCACCTGGTGGATGTCGCTAACGCCTCGTTTGTAATGCTCGTCTAGGAACCTTGACAGCTGGTGACGGAGGTTGTCTCGTCTCCGGCCACGACGAGAGAAGGGGGAAGGAGGAACTCTCCTCTTCCCGAGAATCTCTTTTGTGTGTCGCAGAAGTCGCTATTGTCCCCCTATAAGATTATAGAAGATTAACCCGTCACTCAAAATTCGTACAAAAGCAGCCGCTTCGGTGGCTGGAACCACTAGGCCATCCTCTCGACGTCAGCCTCGCCGTAGCTTTGCTCGTCTTGAGACGACCTACGTCACGATTGCGTTGGATGTCACGTGCTCTAAGCTGGGCCTTCTCTGAGCGCTTGCCAGAGTGGGCCGCTTATAACGAAAAATACAGCCACCAGGCTCAAAATACAAACGTGCGATTGTCATTTACGGATATTGTGGATCATATTGAACCTATTTTTGAACACGACGGGAATATTTCAAATTTTGTTGAAGTATCCCTTTAAGCAGTAGGTTTCACTTTCTTGTGAAACGTCCGCAAAGAAAGGCAGTCCCTGCGCAGCTGAGGCGTCAGTGACGCAACGAGCATGCAAAGAATTTTTATTCTTTCTAAACCAGAGAAAGATACGAAACATATGCCATCTCTAACAGCACAGAATATTTAAACATATTGCCTCAACGTGACTCTGCTAGTATGGAAAATATAGTATACATACAGGGCAAACGCATGGGTGAACCTACACATGGCGAAAGCTGTCATATGGCGTCTGCAACGTTCATGCAGAGGACGAAAAACGCCACCCAATACACAACGTAATAGCAACGCTTAAAAGCACGAGAATATACCGCAGATTAAAAATACGAGAAACAGCAAGTTACAACATTTAGTAATTAATAAAGATAAATGCTATGACATGCCATTTTTTTTTCTTCTAGCATCCAAACGTACACTTGATAATCTTACTTTCTGGCGCTTGATAGAAACATGTAATAGAAACAACAAGATAACAAGCACGCATTATGTCATGCTCCACAAACCTTTTACAAACTGATGGATATGTTATGTGGTGGTAAAAATATTTTATGACTAGATTACTAAAAATGTGTAGCACGTGCGAGATATGGTATACTTTTCACCAATCGTGAAAAGTCTTAAGCAAAATTCTACGCGATTTTGTCGCCAACTGTTTGATGACTGACTGCGTTGCGGCATATTTTTATGATTTTTTTTTTTTCGTTGCGCGCACTAGAGGGAGGGAACTTTGGCGTCGGTGTTTTATGCCGTCGAAAAAAAAACCATGGGCCTTCTGCGCTGCCCGGAGGGTGCTGCGAATGGGACTTGTTAGGACTTGTTTTGGGTACTACAAATTTTAGCGTCTCAAATTGTCACGCATGCAGAAGCGTGCCTGCTCTGGTGCGGAGTGCGAGATCACGATTAAAATACAAAAAAACAGAACAGAAATTTGAACGACGTTAAAGCTAAGACGCTGAGAGCGTGAGCCAAGAGATGCCGTTTCACGGGTTCCAAAGTAGACATCAAAAAGAAAAAAAAAATTAAAGCGTCGCGAAACAGGACTCGTGACGTCACCACCCAGAGATATGAGACGCTTGTTCTAGCGGTGGTGTCATGAATTTGGCACTTTCGAGTTTCCTGCAACGTTGAGTTTGGCCGATTTCTGGCGTCCAAAGGTATTTTTTCGTTCTTTAGCACCACATAGAATTGAAAAAGCTCGACCAACGTGCCATAAGTAGTGCTATGCTCAATCAGCCGAGCTTGTACTACCCTAAATGAGGGCGCTACAGTTTGTTTAAAGCTTTAGCGCAGGAGGTCTATACAGCCGGCGCTATCGCGCCTCGAGTCGGGCCAACCTTGCCCCCCCCCCCCCCCCTAAATGATTAGAGGGGGCGGCTGCCCCCCCCCCCCCTGTGCGCACGCCTATGCCGCCAATACAGCTAGTCCAGACCCCATCGAAGAACCGACGGAGCGCGACATTTTTCATGTCGTGCTGCTCCCTAGGCCGTACACCCGCGCTAAGTGCGTGTACAGTCACTCGCAATATGAAGGACCCATTCGCCGATGCAATTTATGGGGCGGCGCTTATTCCACTTTCGCCAGGCGCACTTAATTTTGAGCGACAAGAAAGATAAAAGTTTATTTCACTCTTTCACGTCAAGAAATATGGTCCAGGCATAGGCAAATCCAAAACAGCCTCAAACTGCCTGGTCGAATGGGTCCTTCATGTTGCGGGAGACTGTACATCCAGCTACAAGAACTGTAAGGAGGGAAAGTACGCGAGTGAGCTGGCTAGGAAACATCATTGAAAGAAAACCTGAGACTAGGGCAAATAAAAATTGGGGGGACACTTAGGCTCCGCCTTAAGTGTATGACGCGATAGCGCAAGGCCGGGTCGTCAGCGCAGGGGTGGAGGAGGGCGGAAGGGCAGGGGAGGCGGAGGAAGGAAGGGAGGGATGTGGGAGTTGGGGGAATGGAGGGCTTGGAGGGGGTGGATGAGGGCAGGGGAGCTGGGGAGGGGGCCCTCCCACGGGGTCACGCCGCCGCCGACTGCTACTAAGGGAGGGCGAGGGGTGGAGGGCAGGGGAAAGGAGTGGGGGTCAGATAGGAGTAGTGGAGGAGGGGATGGGAGGTGTGGGGGGTAAGGGGAGGGGATCCCATTCAACACCCGGGTCACGTGACCCGAGTGTTCAGGGAAGGGGAGGGGCCCGCCCACGAGGTCACGCCGGACGCCGTGACCCGGGTAAAGGGGTGTCCAAACAGGACACTACAAAACCCGCGACTCCGACAAATCGTGAAAATTGAAGCGGACGCTTCTATTTTTACGGTCTGTCGGAGTCGTGAAAATGTTTGCAGGAGTCGTGAAAATTTTTACGATCACGACTGCTCTCCTCTTCAGATTGACGTCACACGCCACCTGCGTCTGTCTCACCTCGCCAACGCCCTCGCGTACCGCCGTCGCCTCGGCTCGAAGGCCAAGGAGGTCCGGCTTTGGGTGGATTTGGGACATTCCTGCGTCGAAGGATGCGTTTCGCCCGCCTCGGATCTGCTTTCTTTGTCGAGATTCACTTTCGTCGTGATGGCGTCCGATGCGGTTCCGTATTGTGAGCGGAGGCCTTGAGCCATTGACCGACAGCCAACAGAGCGTGTGAGTGGCTCTCCAGACCCACGTGATAAGCAGAGCAAGGCCGCCGTGGAGGAAGCGAGGGGGAGATTTGACGGAGGGAAGTTTCCCCCCGGGAAGAATTGACGGAGGGAAATTTCCCTCCGACGGCCGGAAGCGGATCGCGGCAGAGCGCGGCACGATTTGCCGGAGTCGCGGGTTTTGTAGTGTCCTGTTTGGACACCCCTTTACTCGACACGGGTCACGTTTCCTACGAAGTCACTTCGGACGCCGACTACTACTACGCCGGCTTTTCCGCTGAACGGGAGCCTTACGCTATCGCGTGAAATAACTCCCAGTCTCAGGTTTTCTTACAAGAACTTGCCTAGACCGATGATACTTCAGTCATTTTACCGCCCAAGCATTAGTAGGCTGTGTTTTTTTTGTTTTTTTCGAAGTGCACTCGCGTGGGCTTTTCTCCTGGCTTATGCGCTTCTCGTGTATGCCTTTTCTTTTTTGGTAGTAACGTACGGAACAAAACAAGTTTCCATCGATCTGTGATAATCCATAATGAAGGGTGTACACTTTTCCGACTGTTCTGACAAAGACGAAAACTGCCAAGTCACTGGGCTGTGGATGCGAATGCGACGTACACCCGTCGTCGATATAAATGTGAACGCCGGACCGCCGACTGTACTATCAGCGCCATGATGCTGCGGCCCTTGGCGGCTTGCGCACCTTATCGCGCGCTACGCCGAGATTCAGCGTGTGAATCAGCTCAGCTCTGCTGCTGCTCCCTGAAGAAAGTGCGACAATTGGGTAGGAGCCTTTCGGACGTTATCAGGAGGCACTTTGGTGACTTGATAAAGTAACTATTTGTTTTTTTCTTGAATGCGGTCGGCATTTCTTTCGGCTCATTCGGCCACGCTCATTTTTGAAAAGTCGAAGTGGCTTCTGTCATAATACGCTCGAAATATTTTCTTTTGTAAAAATATTTATCGCTATTAGCGTTCACTGAATAATAAAGAAAGAATCTGAGTTTTGATGAACTATACCGAGCAACGTCGGCGCTTTTCCACGAGCAAAATGCGAACTATTTGCCGTCAATGACGTGTGCACAGCGCCCACAAAAAGTCGCAAAATAGAAATCCACCTTCACGCTCTCTGCAGAGCGGAGCAGTAAAAGCGAAGACAGTGTTCGATCCAAGCGCTTAATTTCGGTGAGGCGCCAAGCGCCGATAAGGCTCGATAGCCGCCACGCCTGCCGCATCATGACGCGGATAGTACGGAGCGGTCGACGGACCGGCCTCTACCTTCATATTAACGACAGGTGTACGATATTCCGCAGAGGGTTATTTCTCATACGAAAGAGTTCCACAGCCCAGCAAACAAAGATGGTATCTCGCAGAAGGCTCTAATTTGAATGGACCCATATAGGCAACCGGCAACGGCCAGGCGGCGCCAGCAGGGTGAGAGCGCACGGTTATACCCTATCTCGTTGTAACTTGGCAAACGGCGAACGATAAGCCCCACATTGCGTGCCGAATGCTTCGAAATGCGCGACGTATACGAGCGCAACGCACACATATTCGAGCATGACGCTTCGGAGTTGAGGCGCGCTCCGGTGATACGCAGTCACGTTCCGATTGGCCCGCCAGGGCCGTAGCTTTCGCTCTACTGGCACGTTACGCGATCACGGCTTCCTGGGATACCCAGTATTTCTTGCTTCGGACACTAGGCTCAGCGGCGCCACCAGAGTAATAGCTCACGATTGACCAATGCAGCCGCCACTCCCAGGGGTACCCAATATATCTTGCTTCAGTCGCTAGATGGCGCCAAACCAAACAGCATTGCAGGTTGCCTATACATTGGGGCCAATGTGCATGGTGTAGACCTTCGATCTTCTGTTAGTTGCCATCTTTATTTGGCTGTGGAGTGCATTTTGATCATGCGCAGTAGCTCTTCTCCGCGAAATATCGTACTCCGCACCTGCGTTTACAGTCCAGTCGCTCGGAATTTTTCGCACCAGATATAAGCGTTTGGAAGGTGTATAACACGAAACAAGTAGCAGGTTCGAGGAGCGATGAAGATGTAGACGATATGATCTTTCCTTCTACGGACCTTTTGTTCGTTGTTGCAGATCTAATATCCCGAGGTATGATGGTACAGCAGCTGTTAGCTGAGTAAGAAAGAGAGAGATATGTTTATTTCCCCTTTTTTTTAGAAAATTGACTTAGTTGCTTGTCCGCTCAGTGCGCACACTGTCGATAGGGAAGGGGTCGGGAGAAAACGATGGAAAATATAGAAAGGTTGGGAGGTTTATAGATTATGTTGGGAGGGATGTCTCAACGTCGTCCGCCCGTCGAGTCGCGTTCGATTCGTGTCCACCCCTAAGTTGGCAGTGCGGTGGAAGCTGTGTGCTTGTTGGACTAGTCAACTGTCGGCCTTGCACCACGTGACCACCCTGATCTCCACATACCACGTGCCGAGAGCGAGTTCAGGAGATAAGAGGCAGGCCACTGATTGGTCTGGCAAAACGCAGCTTCCACCGCACTGTCAGCTTAGGGGCGAACGGAGTATAGTACGATCCAACGTTCAGAACGCCCCCCCCCCCCCCCCCAAGTTAGTAGTTATGGAGCAACCTTAGAGCGAATAATAAGTATTTTGCAACAGGGGTGGGCGGCAGTTGTGCTACAGAGTTAATGGAGAGCTTTAGCAGTTCGCTTTTTCGCCCTGATAACGGTACGATGCATGCCCAAGGCCGCCGGAGGGGAGAGGAGGTATCGTTATCGTGGATAAAAACAACCTGCTAAAACTCTCTAATATCGGCACAAGGCTTCCATTGAACAGATGGCTTTTTAGCGGGAAGCGCTTAGTGCCGCTTCCCGCTAAACTTCACGGTTTTTTGTGAGACAGCTAGTGTACAATACAACTCCTTCGGTCTCGGGTATTATATTTTGTTCCTTGCTCCTTCTTCGTATTTGCCCCGTGAGTGCGCGCTGTAGGCATCGGGTCCCACAAAAATGAACTTTGATGCTTTGAAACGTGTTCGCCCCATAGCTTGGTCTGTATATAGCATCGGGCTACGGATCAGTAGTTCCCAAGTTCAATCCCACCCGATCGCTTCTGCTGTTTTTTTTTGTTTATATAACATTGTAACAAATGTAGCGGTAAAACATAAGGGCTTAACCTGACGGTTTTTCATAGAAACTGGCGTACAAACATATTTTGTGTTAATAAACTGGGTTAAGGACTGAGACAGCATGCAACAATTACTATAGGGCTCGGCGGGGGAGCAGGAAGAGCATGCGCCGGTTTCCGTGATGAATTTGTGAAGCCTCTAAACCCCTTCTTGCATCTGTAAGTTGAATAAAGCAAATGTTTCTTTCAACTCTCCCAGACACGTGACTTTTGTGAGTCCTTAAGGTGGAGTCGCACTTCTTATCATTATGCTGTTTCACGCACTACCATTGCAAAGATAGTGGTAAGACAGACTGCATGATTTGGGGCACCTTTCGTTAGCTTGTTGGAAACAGCGCCTTTGAGCAAAGGAAACAAAACCCAGCCGAAAGTAACGCGTGAGCGTAAGTGGAAGGCATACGTTGCGTCTTTTTGCGGTAGCACAGTTGTTTCACACCAGCATATTGCGTCTGTTGGTTTTCTCCGAAGCATGTGAGCGTAATCCTTGTCCTGGCTACCTACACTTTCACTTATGATATGAGCGCGATCGTGCCCCCTGCCCGCTGCCACAAGGCGAGATTTCAAGCTCGCAATCCCGCATGCAATTTTAGCTAAGTGCAATAACCAAAAATAGCTGATTATTTTTAATGTCGGAAGCACAATCGGAGGCACGCAGTATCCAAACCGAGTGTCCGAGCGTCTACGCTTTCTCCAGTACTCTTTATTTTTTCGGACTCCTGCATAACGTATATACCTTCCTCACGGAATGTTTGCAAGAAAAGCTCGGGTCCAGCACATTTTATGTTAAAGTATTTAGGATTCAAGTGGACATAAAAAATAAGCATAAAATGATCTAAAGGCGCGCAGGCGCTGTTCTTGGGAACCACCCTGTCTGCGACCGCCGTGTCACCGTGTAGTCCTCCTTTCCTGGTCTTCCTGGTCCCCTTCGGGCGCCACGTCCACAAATGTGCACGCCACGTTTACGCGCCAATCTAAAATAGTACACGGAAAAGAAATTGCCTTTGAAGCGCACCGTTTACATTTGTGGACGCTGCTCTCTCTGGACCTGTGGCGCCATCTCGGGAAATCTCGGAGAAACGTTTTAGAAACCACGTGGAAGGATGGACGCCTCGACGTTCTATGGCGGAACGAGTAAGTGGCTCTCTTTTCTTGAAGTTTTCATTCATAATGCAGCATGTCTTGCAAAATGAAAAAATAGCTGCATGTACTTAACGATACACTAGATGCGATATGACGATTGTTGTTATCGCAGTCGAAGTACCAAATACTGAACAGGACTGTTGTAGTTTTGCGTCCCCATTAGTTGACATCGCGCCTGAAGGCAGTCTTTCGCACAAAAGGTTCTTTGGGAGCAGGGGATTACTTTCCTAGCGAAACACGTCTAACATAAATTGCCTGTGATTTCCTACAGATATCCAGAATCACGCAGCTGCGAGAAGGAAATTGGATGATGAGACGGCTGAAGAGCTGCTGGAAAAAATTGCAAATGGAGATATTTCGGACGGGGATTTTTCCGATGACGAATCCGCCGAAGCTGACCTGGAAAGCACAGTAAGTGCAAGTTTATTTCTAGCTTTTTTTGTTAAATTAAGTGAAGACGTATTTATTGCAGGACGCTAATGTCGGGAGCAGCGAATTTACGAGCACTTCAGGAACTCCAGGAAGCTCGCAGGCTGTCCATGTGCAGCCGAAAGACAGCATCGCATCAAAGAAGTTTTCTGTGAAATGGGAAGCGAAAGAATTTTCTCCCACTGACACTGCTTGTTCCTATCGACCGCAAGGAGGCTCAGTGCCGCAGGAGCCACTGGTGTATTTTAGCCGGTATTTTTCACCTCAGATCTTTCGAGATTTTGCTAAATTTACAAACATGTATGCGCTTCAGCGAGATGGCACTGAACTTGGAACCACCGAAGAAGAAATCAAGGTTTTCTTTGGAATGCTCATGCTCATGGGGATTTTGAAATTCCCAAGAGTGCAGATGTACTGGACTACTGCCACAAGAATTCCGGCAATTGCTGAAGCAATGAGTGCAAAAAGGTTCTTCAAGATCAGAGCCGCCTTACACATCTCGGACTCTAATGCTCCGCGAGATCCAAACAGCCAGGACAAGTTTTGGAAGGTTCGTCCCGTCATTGAAGCAGTCAGGCAGCGATGCTTGCTGCTGGAGCCTCTCGAGCATAACAGCGTGGACGAACAGATGATTGCATTTACGGGTCGCGTTGCAGCGAAGCAGTTCGTCAAAGGAAAACCCAACCCAGAAGGGGTCAAGGTGTTTGTCCGCTGCAGTTCCGACGGCCTCGCACATGACTATGAGCTATACCAAGGCAAAGGCACTGGTGTGAGCGCGCAGCATTCCCACCTCGGACTTGGTGGCTCCGTTGTGATGCGACTTGTCCAGAAAATGCCGCAAGGACAAAATCTAAAGTGCTTTATGGACAACAACTTCTCATCAGTGAAGCTTTTTCTTGAACTGAAGGAGATAGGTATTTTGGCCAGCGGCACGATTAGGGCAAACCGCTTGTTTGGATGCCAGCTGAAGACCGAGAAACAGATGAAGACAGAAGGCAGGGGATGCACCGATCACAAAGTTTCTAAAGAAGGAGACATCGTGCTGGTCCGTTGGCAAGACAATGGCGTGGTCAACATGGCCTCAACCCATGTTGGAACCGGAAACACCAACAAGGTGAAGAGGTGGAGCGAGTAAAAAAAAACGCACATCGACATAGACTGCCCTGATGTAATTCTTCAGTACAACAAGTACATGGGAGGAGTCGACAAACTTGACTTCGTGATGTCGTTCTACCCCATGCGGACGAAAACGAAGAAATGGACCGTAAGAGTAATATCTCACTTCGCCTCTTTCTCTTTGGCAAACAGTTGGCTAGCATTCCAGGAAAAGCTGCTCAAAAGAACACTATGGACATGCTGGCATTCCAGACAGATGTCGCCCATAGCCTAATAACATGCAACAAGACGGCCCAAAAGAAGCGCGGTCGGCCAAGCAATGAAAGCCCCCAGCCGGTGGCAAAGAAGGCTCACAATGCCGAGCCACTACCCACGAACACAGTTCGGTACGACGGCTGCTATCACTGGCCAGAACATGTCAGCATGCCATTTGCCCAACGGTGCAGACGAGAAGACTGCAGCTCAAAAAGCCGAATTCGCTGCAAGAAGTGCGGCATTTTCCTTTGTTTGTCGGCACAGAAGAACTGTTTCTTCCTGTTTCATACGAATTAGGCTGGCAGATCTGGGGGTCGAGATTTCTAGATGAAACACTCTTCTCTTTCATTTCTCTCACAAGAATGTGTCAAGAAAATGTGTAGAAAATGTGTAGTAAGCTGTTTGAAATATCTTAAAAAATTTTCCTACTTAGAGCGCAACGTGCACAATTGTGGACGCAATAAAAAACATAAAAAAACGAAAGAAAACTTGTTTTGACACTACATTTAGTTTTCATGTATTTTTTTGCTTTTATAAATAAGCTCAAATTATTTTTCCAGTAAAAATTGTTAATTTGCGCCTGAAGGGGATATACCTTCCTCACGGAATGTTTGCAGGAAAAGCTCGGGTCCAGCACATTTTATGTTAAAGTATTTAGGATTCAAGTGGACATAAAAAAATAAGCATAAAATGATCTAAAGGCGCGCAGGCGCTGTTCTTGGGAACCACCCTGTCTGCGACCGCCGTGTCACCGTGTAGTCCTCCTTTCCTGGTCTTCCTGGTTCTACCAAGTCGGCCCAACATCTTGCCTGCTTTGTTTTCATAAATAAAGGATCGAATGGTCGCACCGCACAGCCTATGGATTCAAGGGTTCAATCCCCACCCCTGTCCGTTTCGATGTGGATGGACATTGTACCGGGGCGCGTCCGTCTATTACCACTGCGTGGTGCACGTTAAAAACCTCAGGCTAGCGGTCATATTCCACTTGGCAAATTTCTCATTTACAGCGTCCACAACATCGCCACACAAAACTGAAATCATGCTCGCTAAACGCTCGATAAACATTTGTTTGTTTCTCTCTCATAGAATCGTGGTGCTTTTAGAGTCTCTCGGAAAAGCACGTTGTTTATGGCGTTTGATAGACACAAGAGTCCGTTCGAGCTTGTTTAACTTTGAGAAAGCAGAGTGCTGAACCAAAAGGAAAATAATAAGTAAAACATAAACTTCAAAATACTATCTAGAAGTGCACACAAGACAGTCCACGATATCAAGGTAGATGGAAAACAGGAGACCCTGTAGAATTGTTTAATCATAGAACATCGCCCGCTGTCGCCAATTGCGTTTCTTTTAACTACATACTTCAAAAAAGCCCTGTTTAGCAAATATGTGGCCTCGCAGCTTTCCAAAAGATTAAACCAGGCAACTACATTCGTCGTGTGCGTTTCCGCATGAGCTAGATCTGCACAGTAAAAATTTTAACACCCATAATTGTGTAAACAGGGTGTAAGAATGGTGTGAGTTAGAAAACACACCAATCTTACACCATTTTTACACGATTTTCAATTATTGATGGGTGTAACAAGGGTGTACGGACGATTCACACCCATCCTAAACCGTTCACACAGCCTACAGGTACATATCGTTCGTAAATTGTGTTAAAAGAGTGTTCGTCTTTCTCTTTACACCCATATCTACAGAGTGTGAGAGGGGTGTGTCGGTGAAATGTCGGATTAACCCATTCATCAGTTAATCGAACTTTGTTACGACAAACAATGGCGATAAAGGCATCTCGACTGATCGTCACAATCAGGTATAGTTTGAAAGTCCTAATGAACTGCACGGGGTGGTCCGACCGATTCAATTTCGGTACGTTGATGCGACCAAACGTGGAAATGTCAATTCGTGTGTAGGACGATACAGCCAAATAGAAAAGCGCCGCCACGCGCGAAAGCCGGATGTAGAGGTTGGAAAGTGCACGTGATCAAGCCGCGATCGCGTATACTTCAAGTGGGACGTATAAGTAGTCCTAGGGATGCTCGTGAAAATTTTAAATTAACGAAAATAAAATAAAAAAAACACTCGAATTCTAAATGTGCTAGGAAGACTTAAGTAGCAGGAGTAAAACACAATATCTGCATCTTGAGGGTGGTGTAGTGGGTTGAACTCTTGAGCCCTTATCGAGGGGTTGTCAGTTCAACTCCACCTGACGGAAGCTTTCTTTTTTCATTAGTCCGTTTTTGTATGATAAGAACATGAAGCCCACACGCTAATGCGTCGTATGCTGTCACTGACGCCCGCAACCGCGCATTTAATCGGCCGCTTTCGCTACTCGCGTACTTGTCTAAACACCCTTATTTGAGGGTGTGAGACATTACACCCTCTTTCTAGGGTGTTTTCTTACACGAATAAGGGTGCTCCCTATAGGAAAGGCCATTTACACAAATAAGGGTATAACAATTTTATATGTGTGCCGTTTGAGAGGTGGTGATACTGGCTCACGTTGTGCCTGAGAAATTCAGCCTGTGCAACTCAAACACGTGCCGGTACGATGCTCATCCTGATTGGCGGTGACGAACCCAGGATTTCCGGGTTTTTGTAGCCTGATCTTTCTGCTCTCCACATGCCCCGAGCTACCATGCGCTAGCACACTCGGTTAGGGACTCTCAGAAAACCAGGACTCAAACAGGAAATGTTGCGGGTCCCTCGCCTTCGCTGAAGGTATAAAATATATGGGCGAACTAGCATATAATTATTTATTTATTTGCACCATATAGTATCTCTCTTTCTCTCCCTTGCGCAATATTACCAATTGCAGAGCTTACAGATGTTTCTGTGACTATCAGACAACTTAGTCAAATTTCGACACGGGCTTAAAATCATGTGGGTTACCCCAATTTCAAGGCTGTTTGCAGAGTTTTTGCTGAACCTGGAAACACGACTTGCAAAAACTTGCATATTATACAGTTTGTTACAATATATGGTCAGCAGGGGAAGCTCCAACTCCGGCTCGAGCTCTCTAAGTTTGGTAACGCTTCAACTTACGAAGAATGACAAGCGCGAGGTGGAGACGGAGCTTCTCCTGCTGACCTTCTCGGTGTGGTCCAACCATTCGTAGGTACCGTCTCTATCTGTACCACATCGCGCTCGGCGTGAGTTGATATTACAAGGGCGCCAGGGTGGTTCGTGCCCCAGTAGACTTCTGGTAAAGCGCTTATTTGTCCATCTCTAATGCAAAGCGTGCTTTGTGTTCCGAGTTATACCTTTATATGAACGTGCATACAAGGGTCGTTTGATGAGTTTGGTAAAAAAAAGCTGGTTAAAAGCTTTGTTAGAAGAAAAAATTGATGTCGTTTCTCAACATAGTCCCCATTGAGGACTATCCACTTTGTCCAGCGAGTTTCTAAATTTTCTTTCTCTCAGAAAAATAGGTTTTCTTAAAGGCTAGCAAATATGAACTGACCGGAGTAATGCCATTCTCATTTGATGAGAACTTTTTCCGACATAGTCAGATTTCTCAAGTTCGGGAACACTGATAAAACACACGACGCCATATCAGAAGAATGGGGTGGATGAAGAAACAACTCGAAGACAAATTCTTCCAATTTTGCCATTGTCACGGTCAATTCGTGGGAGAGCGCGTTGTCTTGGTGAATGAACAGTCTGGTACCAACACCTCCTAGATCACAATGCCGTAGTGCTGATAATTTTTCGTCACAGAAGAAGGCCGATCGCGGTTGGTGATTGGATACGAGCGCTGCGTCCGTCTCTCTGATTAGACACGAGACGCTGACGCAGCCCTCGCGTCCAATCACGGCCCGCGAGGGCTGCGTCTGTGGCGAAAAATTATCAGCATTACGGCCTTGTTATCTAGGAGGTGGTGCTGGTACCCATCGCGCACATAGCTTTTTGTAGAGGGGTTTGTGCACACGTTATTTTCAGATGCCTATGGTCTCAGCAGTCTTGTGCACATTTACTCGACTGTCCTCCAATTAATATATTATAAATTTATTCAACAATATCCGTCGTGGTGACCTCAACTCGGCGTCCGGAGCGCGCTTCATCTTCAGGGAACGTTCTGCCACGTTTACTCCAATGAACCCAGAGCTAAACAGCCGTCAACGTTGAATAAGGGTCCCCATGAACTTAATGCAACTCGGTTTTGATGCGTGGACGTTAACATTTTTAAAACAAACGTGCTTGATCATTGCACAGGGCTGTTTTTTTTTTTTTGTTTTTTTTTCCAATGTTGTGGGAAGCGCTACAGTGTTTGCTTGAGCCGTCTGTCAAACATGAACAGCGCTTCGCTCCCGTCTGGAAGCTAGCCTGGGTTAGTTTGAAGAATGACACTTGCCAGCCATGGCGTCATCCATTGATTTGTTCAACGTATAAATTTACCAAACTTATCAAACGACCCTTGTACTTGCGAGCTGTACAGGAAGCAAAATTACGTGGAACAAAACGAAAAGAAGTTCGAATCCGGAAGCGCGCAGGGGTTCGCCAATAGTGGAATCTATAGTCTGTGACAGTTCAAGAGTGCAGTGGAAGCTCCGCTTCCAGCACGAGCTTTGTGCCCTTGATAGCAAAAGTGTGCACGCGCAGCCAAAGCGCGGCGGAAAGCAAGGAGCGCGCGCTGAAGGCGGAGCTTCCACTGCACTCTTGAGCTGTCACCCACCATAGTGAGCTTGTTTAAAAACAGACAAATAAATAGCTGACGTGCATATTCCACCGTATCACGGTCAAAGCTATAATTGTATCTTTTTAGCAACCACCCGCAATAAAAGCCCGGGGTAATCGCTTTGGGTGACGCCTCGGCAGCTGCGCGAGCACTCGTGCTGCGAGGATGAAAATCTACGCAGTCAGGACTGCCATCTCACGCTAGCGCAGCCTCCGTGGTTAGGCCATGTTAGCGTGAGACTGCAAAGTACTACTGAAAAGGTTGTGCAAGCGCGAGCGGCTAGCCTTGACGAACTCGACTGGAGTACTCTCTGCCCGAGCGCTCGCGCAGCCACCGAGGAGTGATTCAAAGGAAACGGCTCGCGCCTTTAGCATGCATGGCTAACAATAGTCCATGCTGAGGTGAGACAGAGTTTAGCCTGAGCCAAGGCGCCCTAAGCCAGAAGACCCTCTCTAACAGGCTCCAGTGATAAGAGAAAGCCCAGCCTGAAACAGAGCACTTTTAGCATCGTTTTGCCTTATGTCCGATGCACTACCGCCGGTGCGAGGTAGGAAAACGCAGCGGATTCGGCTCGCGCTTCAATACTCGTCTAACCTTAGCATGGGCTATTTTTGGTCGCGTGCTAAAAGCGCGAGCTATTTGCTTTCGACGACACCTCGGCGGCTGCACGAGGGCTCGTGTGGCGCGAACGCCAATGAAGGCTACCGTCTCGCGCTGGAGCAGCCTCCGGGGCCAGTCTATGCTAAGGTGAGACGAAGTATAGCTTTAACTTTGCTCGCTTTAAATTTGGCTTTTTAGCGATGGAGCAATAGTCTTGAGCGTTAGCTTATCACTTTAAAGGGGTCATGAAACTATTTTTCTACTTCTTCCTCCTTAGCCTTAATCCTCAACTCAAATGCGAATTGTGAAATCACGTGGTCGTGACATTCCTTCGGCACCGGTGCGATGACTCCTAGCTTCCACCGTGCTTTTTATGCACACCATAGAACTTGTCATTCCCCAGTTACAATAAGTTCCGTCAGGGCACTCATTGGCCACGAACGCGAATACAAATATTCGTCGACGGATCGATTGTTGACGAGCGCATACGTCCGAGTGACGCAGTTCTCGTGTCCATTGCGTGAGCTGGGCTCTGCTGACGTCACTTTGGCGCCGGTGACGCGCTTTTGGAACCGCGGATGTATCATCATAAAAAGGCGGAGGTCTTTCGATGGCAAGAAGGTACAAAATAGTCCGCCATATTTTCAAATGTTCGTACCAAAAAGCTGGCTTTTGACTTCCTAGCCTCTTTCTTTTGGCCGACTAAACGATATGCGATTAGTAAAGTCCCAATTTAAAATCATTCATCCCAAACCAAAATTCGATTCATGGCCCCTTTAAAACGCACATTGGCTGCGGGAGAAGCAATTACACATTGCACGTCTGCGCTAGGCGCGCCCAGCTGTTACCTTGAGAGGTTCCGAGGTTTGGAGCTGTCTTGAGCGTGTTATCAGTGCTATGCCCTTACTGCATTACGATGTCTCTTCTCCGGATTCGAAGATAAGATTGGCGGTGCGGGCGGAAACAGAGGGCACATTGGAAATTGGAAAAGTGATTTCGCTCGGGGCTTAGGCGCCACGTGTCGTCGCGGAATGGAATTAAACCGAATGTCTCGGATTCTTGGCCATGGAACACCAGAAGTAACAGGTTTGATAGAAGAATTTACATTGTTAGCATGAACGAACTGAGAACGATTAGCTAAAAGCATGTAATCCAAGACAGCACGTTAGGATCGAGATTGAGTTGACTGAGTTTAAAGAGTAAACGTTTATGAGGAACTTTGTCGAAAGCTTTGCAAAACTCTAAAAAAACACAGTCAATCTGGGATCCACGGTCAAGTATGGAAAGTACATCATTAGTGAAGGTCAGTAGTTGGGTCTCACATGAAAGGGATTTACGAAAACCATGTTGGGATGGAGAAAAGAAGGAATTAGAGTCCAAGTAGTTAACCAAATGAGTGAAAATTATGTGCTCTAAAATTTTACAAGGTGTGCTGATTAAGGAAATTGGGCGATAGTTAAGAGGACTCTGTTTATTGCCCTGTTTATGGAGTGGAATCACCTTCCCTATTTTCCACTCTTCAGGCAACACACCAGATGCAAGAGATTGCTCAAAAATCTTAAAAAGGTAAATTGCGATATAATTTTTAGTATTCTTAAGGAGTACTCAGTAATCGCATACATGTATATGCGATTACTGAGTACAAGCAGAAATGTTTAGTAGAGAATTTTTCGTTACCGCTCCTCTACGCGCCCAGCCAACTCCCGAGGCGCGCCCCATTTGTCTGGTACACACAACCTTGTTTTTGAGCATTGCGTTACGTTCGAAAACTTCCGCCACAAGTCAACCTGATGTCTGTGCTTTATATTAATCGTGGCAACCAGTTCATTCAGGTAGCCTGAAATGAGACATTCAAGACACGAATGTTTTGGCGTCTAAGTAAGCGGTGCTGAGTAAACCTTTCCGGCTATCTTTCAGGTCTTCTTGACAAATATCTGAACGGGTCCGGGGGTAAAGGACGGAACAGACATATTTATTACTTACTTTGGTGCTGTGCAAAAAAAGCAGCTCCCTTCAAAGAGTCCACTAAAACAAGCTGGATTACGTCCGACTTTCGTGAGGTGATCGTAGACACTCTCTATTGGAAATGCTATGTTATTTGATATCACTTTTATATAAATCCCGTTCACGTAACGCGGCACCGTGGGGTGCCTACAATTTTTGTTGTTCGATTGACGAGACTCCTTGAATCCCATGTCATGAGTGGAGAATACCCATACCTTTCGGTCATCTTGTGTAGTCAAAGCGTTCTCTTTTTCCCATCATGATAGTTAATAGCTTTGTAGATTAATACGGCTCAATGTATGGCTTCGTAAACATTCAACATAAAATGAAACAAACACTCCTCTTGCATTTGTTCTGTCGCGCACGGATTTACCAACAAGGACTTTCCTTATTTGTCTCTTTCCGAAAATCGTAAAATCTTTTTTTTTAGAGCTTAGTAAAATATGTTTGTCATAAAACGCGAAAGAAACAATAAAACGCGTCAATTTAGCCGCCACCAGCGTCCGGAATTGCGCCTGCGCCGGCTGCCGCAGCCCACTGACGAGGAAAATACCCACAACCCACCGCAATCGGGCAGTACTGACGTACACTTTCTAAGCAAGGGATGCACGCTGTATACCACTTCCTTCGTGACTGAAGAAAATGCAACATTATGGCAAGCAATAACAAAACTGGAAACAAGTTGTAGTACACTTGATCAAAATTGGAAACAAGCTTTAGTAAACTAGAAGAAATGCGGTACCAAAGGAGCTAGATCAAATTAGATCGAAATAATGACAATGATCCTTTTCATCGCAACTCTCTCAGCGAGGTCATTTCACTAAGTTATTGTTGATGGAAAAAAGTACTTGAATCAATTATTACGCCATTCCAAAGGAGCTATTGTTAGAACATCTGCTTCTCGAGTAGGATATCCGGATAACAATGTGATTAATTCGGACAAGTGCACCTTATAATGCCCATTAATTAACTGGTACAAAAACATTTGTCGAGAATGCCACCATTTTTTTAGGGGGGGGGGGGGGGAGGGGTGGGGAATAAGTGCAGTATATTAGCTCTGGTTAAAAGCTTGGTTGTGGGAGTACGCCCAAAGTTATAAAAAATAAAGCGAACTGCCTTTTTTGGACTCGATGAAGTTTACTAATGCTATTCTAAGTGAAAGGATCCCAAATGATTTGAGCACAATCAAATGTTGGCAGGGCTATTGTCTTTTACGTAAGAAGATGCAACGAAGGTGGAGAAAGTTTTAACGTTCTTCCAAGAGAGAATAAATTCCGCAGTGTTTTAGGTGTTTCGTAATCGATTGGATTTGTCCAAGTAAGATTATGAGTAATCCACAGTCCACGTTATTTAGATTGTGCGACTTTTCTTTTCCTTTTATTTCATGTATTTACCTCAATGGCGTCTTTGAGGACTCATTGCATGAGGGGATTAGGTTGTATATGCATTTGTAACAACATAATCACAGACTTTTCCAAACACAGTCATTGGTATAACAAAATAATCGGAATCAGCCAAGCACAGTTTACAAAAGGGAAGTGACATGGCTGACAAACTTTAAAGAGTATTTGTTGTTAGTAATTCTAATAAAAAACCGTTTTATGAAAGGTAATATTCATCTGCCAATCCGTGCATCATGTCGCGATATTTTTAAATGCTTTGGTTATTAAAAGTTTATCCTAATCAGTACTACTTCTGAGTATTTTATGCAGACATCAGCGTAGAATTTTATTTTCAAAGAAACATCTCGTACTATGTCGTTAATAAACAACAGAAGGATAAGGAGAGGGCCCAGCACAAACCCCTCGGGAGCACTGCAGTCCACAGTCCTTGTGCCGGCTTTTGCTTCCCACGTCAACACCGTCCATCGCGATGGAAGTGGAATCAGCGATCGGCCCGGAATGGATTGGGGCTCGGGTACGGCGATGACTAGTCTCGACGACCTCCGCAGTGATCTACAAAGTGATGCGAAAACAACCAACGGAAACAACAAAACTTCTGTATAACTTATACATGTTTAATTAAACCTTCCAAGTTTGTTTGACCCTCGGTGGCTTCTACTTTTATAAAAATACGCCTACAGACTACTTAGCCCAAAGACGTCGTTATATGTATATATATATATATATTGAACGCCGTGTCATGAACATACGCCAAAGGGTCATCGGCACTGGCGAGATCCTGCAGCACCGCCCCCCTCGATTTGCGCTTGAGTGGGCACGGCAGCACCTGATGGAGCCACAAATGAATCTTTTCGCCTTTCTCGTGCAGGCTTTTTCTTTTCACGTTAACACCGTCTACTGCGTGGCAGGGGAATCGGCGAACGGCCGGGAATCGATTGGGGCTTGTGTACAGTGATTACTCGTGTCGACGACGTCCGCAGTGATCTAAAAAGTAACCAACAAACAACCAACGGAAACAACACTGCGTTTCTCTAACTGAATGACGTTTCTCATTTTTACCATCTCTAAATCTAGGCAAGTTGCCCTCCTTTTTATTTGGTATAAAGTGGAGTAAGGCACCTGGAAGCGATGGCATCCCATTGGTGACTTATGTCGAAACTTCGATACTGTCGAAGAAACCCTCATCTTTATGATCAATTGTTTTCCGTTTTCTGGTCATATTTTTGTTGACTTCAAAGATTGGTCGTGTGAAACCACTTTTAAAGGGAGGTTCGCCGAAAAAGCATGACAGTGCCATGTATTGAGGAGATATTGGGAAAGCATATATTTTCTGTGATGTCAAGTTTGATTGACAGCTCTGATATATACTCAAGCAACCAGTATGGTTTTGTGACCGGAAAAGGTACTCAGTTACCCATGGAAAAGTTTGCAGATCACATCCACTCCTCATGCGAAAACAACCTTTTTGCGTACGTCTTTTTTATATCAATTTCGAAAGCATTCGACGCGGTTAGCCATAAAGCTCTTCGATTTTCGGTTTCGGTGTCCGCGGTCCATTGCTTGTTCTCCTTCAAAATTTCCTTTCCGAGCGTTCACGGTTCGTGACCATAGAAAAAGTCATTACCACGCGGTCCGGAATTCCACCGGAATTGCACCCGGAATAGCTTAATTTCGGCGTGGAAATACGCCATTTGAGCTTCGGGACCAATCAAAGCCAGCAAAAGAGGAAAATCAAACATCCACATGTCCAAACAAAATACAAAAAGAAACAACACAAAATATGATTGTCTCATTCTATACAATATTAGGAAGAGGTGCCTGCGTCTAGTAGATGAGTTACAAAAAACATACACATAAATACGCAAACAATCGTTCAACAAGTGCCTCCGGGAAAAAAAGTAGAACGTAATCGGCTCGATAAGAAAAACGTTTGATAAGACTGGTATGCGAATAATTTCATTATATAACAAAGTATGAACACACTATACACGCGAAAAATAAATAAGAAAGAGAGATACAAGATAACGAGAACAGACTCAAAATGCAGGCTAGCTGCTGGAAGTCAACCCTTTCGTCGTTTACCCTGAGACTGTTTTTTTTTTTTTGAAGAGCAGAAGTAACAGAAAAATGAGACAGGTCTCAAAAAAAAAAAAAAACCAGTCTCAGGGTAAACGACGAAATGGTAGATACGAGATAAAGGTACAGTTTTATCCAGGACATTGACGTATTACTGCACAAGACCACGTTCGATACGCCAAAATACGCTAAAGTGAATTACACATTAGAGATAACACCAGAAAGAGACACATATGGTACAGTAATACTAGGGAGATAAATCGGTCAGTAATTTCTTTACTTGTTTTTTTCGTACTGGCCTCGATTACGCTTTCTGAAAGTTCGTTAAAAATGAGGGGTGCATAATAGGAGCGAACTTTTCTGCCGTAGCGTGTTACACAAGGAGGAGTTACGAAACGAAGCGTATGTTGGAGAGCTTTGTGACTGACAATGGGGCGCTCGAAATCATTGCTCCAAAAGTGACGAAGTACTGGACGTTGTACGAAAAGAGGGGATAAATTCGAAATATAGTGTCTCCAAAATATTAATTGCAGAGGAAAATTCACAATTAGAGCCAACGCTTTTTAACAAGGCCCTTAAATGACGATCGAGTTTAACTTTCCGTAGCTCTGCAAAGTTACAAAAAATGTAATACCGTGACTGGCTATACTCTATCCAAGAACATTCACGATAATCTTTCTTAAAGAAAACGCCAGAAAAACTTTGTTGTTAATATTCAGCAGCTCACACTCCAAATGATTTTACAAACGTATGAGAGATGTGTCTTCCATGACATGTCCGAATCGAAAGACACTCCCAAATATTGAACTTTATAAACATAGTCCAGCTGAGAACACTGACAGTCAAGATAATTTGACGTGTGTTGAGTGACTGGTGACTCAAGGTTTCGTCTTTTATGTATTAATTGTGATTAAGTTATCTTCAAACCAGTTCAAAGCTTGCGCTGCATCGTGTTTCAATTGGTTTACAGCATGATAGTAATTCATACGTCCAGAGATAAGCAAGGTGTCGTCCGCATACTGGAAGATACGGCGATTAGATACTCTAATGGAAATATGGTTTACGTAGAGATAAGAAAAAATGTGAATATAACGCGGAATCTTGAAGAGCATCATCCTTTATCATTATGCGCGTGCTTCTGAATTTTGCTATAGACACAAACTCCGAGCACTCGGAACGGAAATCTTGAGAGAAAGCAAAAAATGGACCGCGGAATCCGAAACTATAGTTTGTTCAGAAGTACATTGTGGCTAGCCGCGTCTAATGCTTCCAAAATGTTTAAGAAAAGGCACTCGCAAAAATGTTGTTTTAAATCTGCTGTGAATAAGATCCGCAAAGTCTCCAAGGGGTAACTGGGTACCTTTTTGCGTAAGAAAACCATACTGATTGCTTAAAAATATATCTGAGCTGTGAAAACAAAATATTGCATATCCCTTCCATTTCACATAGCGATGGAGGACCAGCGAAGCTGTTACCTTTACGACAACTATAGGGCATCTATACAATCTACATTGGATTGCAATTAAGACACGTACACGACTTCGGAGTTTAATTTTCTTTTTTCAAGGCATACCTCAACATTTTTTTTTTTTTTTCAGTTGAACTGAATTTTTTTTTATCATCATCGCGGAAGCGAAAGAAAAGAAGGTTGGATCGGCGCGTTCTGCCCGCAGCCTCGTCACAGCGCACTCTTAGCTGAGATAAGTCGGGGGCCATAGATGAAAACAAGGCATCGGAAAATTACAATCAAATAATGGCAAGGACGGCTGACTCACGCGCGTAGCCCCCTATTTCTATTTCTACTGGCCACGACCAATCGGAACGATGGAGCGCCGTTTAAACGGGAGTTTTTTGTTAACATCCACGGACGCAGTTTTTTCAGATCCTAGCACATAACAGCTTCGCGGTAAAACTTGACATCACAGTAAAACGATGCTTGCATATCATCTCCCCAATGCATGGTGATATAGAGATCAGACGGTAGCTCTTATGCTTCTTCGGCGAACTTCTCTTCACAAATGGTTTCATAAGCGCAGTTTTCAGGTCAATATCCCAAGATTGTCTAAATATTTACATATACTGGGCACCCACTGTATAATATTAGACAGCTATACTAACATTACCCCAAGACTTACCAATATTGGGTACATACTGGATAATACTGCCCATTTATTGTAAGGTTTCAAGAAAATTTATCAATATTGGGTGCATATTCGAGAAGCCGGCGCTACTTATTGGGCCAAGTAACTTAATACTACCCCAATATTATTCCAATATATATTTCTGCCTGGGAAGGTATTGCCAGCCGTGCTCTCGCACCATGCAGGCTATTCACACGGGGGATGCTTTCAGGTTGGGATTTGCGCATATAGTTATTATAATCTACGCTGGCGGTTCAACTGCCTTCTGGGTATATTTGACTTCCGGGAGGCTAATTTATTTATTTATTTATTTTATTTATTCATATTACCCCTAAAGGCCCTCGTGAGAGGGTATTACATTGGGGGGTACATAAATCGTTCCAATAGGAACTAGTACACAGTGAACAACATATGAAAATACTAGAAAACAATCAATACACTTAATCAATACTAGAAAACAATCAATACACAATACACTAAAGCAGACACCAACAAGACTACTTTTCTGGTGCTCCTGTGGGGATACGCGCGTGCATTTTGTCTCTTTGCCGGAAAATAGCATGACTAGGCTTTGTATTTTTGTCCTACCGAATTGTATGTATTTTTATAAAGACTGTAAAAGTGTAGTCGCTGTAGTTACACCACTTTTCTTTACCAGTGAACGATTTCAATCTTCGCTATATTTCAGGCCCAAACCTCCATTCCATAAAAGGTATGTAGACACAAATAACCATTCTAAACAAAATAACAATCGAAAGGAATTTAGTGTTCCCGAGGTTCGCCAGCATTCCGGTGATACATATATTGCGAATATGAGAGTCCTGTCATATATGTGGATATGACCCCGTCGTATGTGTTTACGAGCTGTTAAAAGATTCAAAATGCCAATAATAAACTATGTGGGTTATGAAAAGTGTCTTTTTATTATTTCTTATGGCGAGCAGCTTTTTTCGGGCGCTTGTCTTCTTGCTTCTCCTGATCTTCGAAGATGTCGAGCGTGCGGGTCATTTTTGAATGCAGAACAAGCATCTTCGCACAGGTTCGTGTGCAAGAAGAATAAAGAAGGACTTATTTATTGCAAATCGGACTATATTACGTCGCCTTCAATTTGTTTTGATCGTCTGCTTGCACAAGGAGTTACTGATCCAGTGTTACTACATAGTTTTAGCCGTCTCTCTGGGTTTTCACATGTCCTTCGTTCGTTGAGAAAGCGCCAACGCCATGTTCGCACTAGCAGTGCCCGCAGGGCACTGCTAGTGCGAACATGGCGTTGAACATGTACGAACATGGCGTTCGTACATGTCCCTGCGACAGGGACATATCCGCAGGGACATGAACGAAGCCGTTTTAGCATCGTTTTCAGTGCAATGAATTTGAAATAAAAAAAAAAAGAAAATACACCTGGGCATTTTTTATGAGTTGTGAATGGGAAAGCACGCACGCCGCTCTTCGATCGCTTATTTAACCTGCGGCGTACAACGCGCTGACCTTGGGCGTGGAACGGTGGAGCCACTGCCTCGCGGAGACGCAGCGCCATCGGGTGAGCGATCGTTCAAACTGTCGTGTGCCTTGCGGCGCGAGGAAGGGACAGATAGCATCGTAGTTCCCAGCAGAGCGAACCCTTTGGTTTATTCCTTGCGCCGAATATTTTGCCACCCGCCGTAAACCGATAAGAGACGAGCGAACGCGGCGATCAGTGATAACACAACAGTGTGATAACACAGTCAGGATGACACCACAGAAACTGACGCGCACCGGCCAATGGGAGTCTCGTCGACGCGCGCCAGCCAATGGGACCGAAGTGTAAAAGGTGCCGTTGGCTAGCTATGCGCGTGGTTTCATTAAGGTGCCGTTTTGCATTGTTTCCGAGTAGAGTTTGCTAATAGTATGAAAAGTATTCTCGTCTGTAGTGAACAAGTCCTCACGGTGCTAAAAGAATCTGGCGAGCGCTAGTTTTCAGTACGGGCTTAACCGCTAAGTTTACATCTATGGCCTCCAATGAATACTCTCTACATAAAAATAGAGATATATTTTTTGTATGTACAACTGAATTTCCAGACCGGGTGATTACGAGCATCATACCGCTAATGAGGTAAAATATTTTAAAATTTATGGTGATATACTGCAGCAATTGAAAACATTGCAATATATTAACGCTATGATTTAAGTGTACCTCTTGCTGCATAGTACAAGAGGGTTAGGATGTTTGTATGTTTAATGCTTTTTTTTCTGAGACCTTGCCGCAGAACCAACTGAAATGTGCCAACTTCGGGCTGAATAATGTGATTCCCCATGCATATTCGTCGCTATTACTAGTAAAGGGGGTTTCGCGGAATCAAAGCTCTTTAGTGCATTTTAGTTCAATCCCCACCCCGCCCGTTTCAATCTGGATGAGTATCGTACCGGCGTGGAATTGTGCATCACAAATGCGCGGTGCACGTCATAAACCCAAGGCTAGCGGTTGTACTCCACTGGCTAAAATGCTCATTTACAATTGAGAGACAAGTCGCTCATTGATGCAGACTAAGTTCGGGATTTATAAACATATTCACAGCCCTTGTTTAGTGCATTTTAGGATGTAGTTATTTATTTGGAACTTGTGGCACAAGGAGTTGGTACATTTTGCTGCACAAGAACTGATACAAGAAAATAATGAAATCTAGTGAATATATAATTATAATACAGAAAGGCAAGAAGACAACAAAACAAAGCACAACAGTAGACTTTTCACAGACAGGCATTTAATGTTTGTTTCTTTAATATATAATTCCACTGAAGACGAGTTTTTCTGATTTTTGGAACAGCTGTTCTACTCTTGTCTTGTTTCGTGTTAAAAAAAGGAAATTTAAAAGAGTCAGTACGACAAACATACGAAAACAGTGCCCTATATTGCAAGCTTCGCGTACCGCGGACCTGCTGTGGCGTTGAGTATCTTGAAGCATCAACGTTAAAATCACCCTTCAGTACCATGTATAAAATTGTAAAAACCACGAAGTGATTATCTATCATTACGATAGCATTTATCCCTGCACACACGGGTCTCGACGACCAGGAACTGGAGCACATTTATTATATTTTTCAGCGAGGCTACGAGTACAATTTTACGTGGCGTCAATGTTTCCTCTAAATTGAGCGGGGCCGGGGCCTGAATTTGTCTGTAGGTCCCGTGACGTGGTCTAACGCATCAATTTTTCAGACAAATTTAGCGGGGAGCTTGAACTGGGTATAGATCTAGACGTCAATATTTACCACGATAGTGTTTAGGAGCTCGTGTCACAGAAAATCCGGCGTCGGTGGGACCATAAAAAATCCAAGAACGCAACGTGTGCAGCCACTTGCGATGACACGCGTGACGTCACAATTGGTCCGCAAAAATCATCAAAAAAATTAGCGGACAATGTTTTTATAACTTTTGAATACAAGAACGGTTAATTCTGGAACTTTGGCATCCGGTTCTGGCTTCTGGCGCTACATATGGGCACAGAAAGAGGGTTCGGACACGCATAGTTTATTCTTAAAATAGAAAAAAATCCACCATATTTTTGAGGGTACACTTTGTAAAAACATAAAGCCAAACCGTTATGTCCCTTGTCCAGGCAAAAGCCGTCAGCAAAATTACACTCACGTTAAACCCGCGCTCGTTGAGCCAGGCGAAGGATAGCACAAAGACAAAACAAGCATCCGATAATGAAACCTGCATCATAACAGTTGTACACTCGTATATTTTCTAGATGCATCATCCCAAAAAGCTTGAAACATCCGTCGTTGGGCCCATATAAAAGAAATGAGAAAACTAATTTTCTAAACTATAGACCAGTATGCATCTCTTCGGTGGTAAATTATATAATGAAAAAATGCACTAATGTATTATTTAGGTGGTCTATCGCAAAGTATTGCGTATTAACTCACACGCGATATGGATTCAGGGAACATATAGAAACGTTTGAACTTCTAGAATACTTTTTGACTATGTAAATGAAAACATGAACACCAAAAATTATGTTCCAGCTTTATTCATTAATTTTACCAGGGCATTTGAAGCAATAAATCATGCTATATTAATGAATAAACTATATAGTATTAGAGTCCCAGGAAAGACATCATCGAGTCCAGGATTTTCTTGCTGATCGGTTTCGGATAGTAAGTTTAGGCACAGTTATAGCAAGGAAATTAATATCAAACAAGAAGTATCACAAGGTAAAGTTCTCCGTCCACAATTTTTTAATCTATATGCTTACGAGATATTACAGGTTAAGTTGAAAAGTAGGCTCCTTCAATTTGCAGATGACGTGATAATTGTTAGCGCAAATAGAAATTACGAAGTAGCGGCAACGACGATACAGGATGATACCCATAACATCGTTCAATCTTACCGTGAAAAACAAACAATCGTACATTGCTAAAACGTAACTAATACGCTGGTCCTAAAGATGCATGATTACCACTGCAACAAGTGCTCGTGCGTCCCGTTGAATTAGGCTGATAATGCCAAATACCTGGGTATGCATATAGACTAACATATTAAACGGGATATTCCTATAAACCAGGTTTCTAGAAAATTGAGGGTATTAATGGCAGATATGGTACCATATGCAGGAACTAGTACCACGATCCATATAAAAAATACATACAATGCACTGTGCAAATCCGTACTTTAGTGTGGAATAACAGTTTACGGGCAACGTGCCAAATAATAATAATAATATATTTATTGCAGATGCTTTAAGTACATCAATGCACAATAGCCGGATCATCAAAGCCATAACGGCTTGTAGGGCTAGTCCCTAAAATATTGAATTGAGTACACACCTAGATCAAAATAAGAAAAGGCCGAGGACCGTAACGCATGACAACAGAGAATCTGTACAGGCAGAGCATTCCCAAAAGCGCCGTTCCATCTTAACTGCTCTGCAAATTTCAACTGGCGATCACTACATCTCGAGACATATGAATCCAGTGTGCATTCAGGGACTCAAAAGAAACGCCGACTTCATCACAAGCAGAAGCCTCCCTCGAAATTTGTTCACCACACCTCGATCCGACGCCGGCTCCATCGGTAAGCCTACTACCCTCTATGAACTCTCTCGGTGACTGTTCTGTGTGCTTGAAACCGGTCCAAGCTGATGGTAAATTCATGACGTGCGGTGCTTGCAAGAGCCTTTACCACTGTGGGTCTTGGGCTGGAATAGAAAAAATTAACCTTCGGCACGATGGGCCAAGTGAAAAGAGAGAAGTGGCGCTGCCGGTCTTGCCGTTCTGCCGACTCCAGTTCGACGCAGGGAAGTGTGTCTGAGGACCACAAGGCATCTGTGCGTCCGAGGAACTTCTCAGCGCGGTTAATACCAAGTTTGACTTATTGGTCTCTCTCAAGGCGAACGTCGACACTCTCCTCACACTCCCTGCCAAGGTCGATGAGCTGCTAACTTTGAAGCCGGCAGTTCAATGCCTGCAAGAAACAGTCAAGGCACTTCAACAATCTATTGGCGACCTTTCATTGAAGTATGACTCGGTGCTTGCTAAGGCAACCGAAAACGAAAAGATCACCGAAGCAGTGCAGGTCCGGTTGGCTGAGGAGTGCAGTGTTGTGGACGAACAATCGCGCACTATCCAGCGACTGCAGGGAGAGTTGAACTACCTGGAGCAGCGGATTCGGTCGAAAAACCTGGAAATCCACGGACTGCCATGCGACAAGGATGAAAACTTGGAACAAATCATCGCCGATCTTGGAGACAAATTGGATTTGCCTCCACTCCAAGCAGAAGACGTCCTTGCCATCCACCGTCTTGCAGCGAAGCCCGGCCCTGCGCCCCCAGTTTTGATAAGGATTGCGACCGTGAAGGTGTACGAGGAATGAATGAGGCGTCGCGTACGATTGAGCTCACTTCATAATTCGGAAACTGCCGAAGGATTACTTTAACGAAACCTGACTCGAGCAAACAAAGAATTATTCTGGATGGCCAGGTCAAAAGCCAAGGAAGTGCAATTTAAATATGTCTGGGTAAAGGGAGAGAATATTTTTTTGCGAAATAAGAACAAGGCTCAGTGCTAATCAGGGTAAACACAGCCAACGACCTTGAGAATATCAGCTAAAGTAGTATCGACAAATTTTTAAGAATGTGGAGATTTCAAGGTTGTCAACCAGAGGCTCAATATAGAGAGCCAACTTTTTTTGGCATAACACGTGAACATTAGAAGCATAAGGAAATATGGGAGCCTCTTCAACCTTCTTGTTAAGGACGTGACAGCAAACACTGACATTTTTGTACTTACCGAGACTAATCTGTCTGAGGATTGGTGGGATCTGTTTAAATTAGCTGGCTACAATTCCTCCTGGTTTTCGCGGTCAAATGTGGGGGGTGGGGGGATCGCGGTTTTTATTAAGGACAAATGGCTGGGAGAAACGATTGCGCTTAAAATTGAGAATTCTAATTTTATTATTTTTATGTTATCACGTTATGGGCCTCCTTCACAAAGCGTTAGAAGTTTTCTAGAAGAATTGAATAAAAAACACACAATGAAGGGCATAACAGGGCTTTATTTTGCTTGGTTGGCGATATTAACATCGATGTAGCGAAACAGGATCGATCTAATGTGTGTGATTATTGGAACATTCTTGCAAACGAGGGTATTGAAAGCACAATTAAAGCTCCTACAACAGAAGATATAGTATCAGGTAAACTATATATAGTCACGTCCTGCATCGATCATATCTGCATTCGAGTTGAGAATACAGCGTTCGAGCCGATCATTATTTTGTAGGATGTCAGTTTGTAAACTCTGGGGAAACAAAGCCTAAAGCCGAAACAAAGAAAATGGAAATTATGGATAATGTAAAACTAGATCGCCTCATTTCGACATTTGATTGGATCTCGTTTCGTGAGTGAACATGCCGAATCTGACCTGTACACGAAGCTCACACAGGTCATTAATTCTTTCACAGAGAAATGTAAACGAACAGTTAGAATAAAAAAAACGAAGACTGGATCACGCATGGCTGAACACGGAGGTACTTATCGCAATAAAAGCAAAAGAACTCGCTTGGGCACGGAGTCGGCGAGCACCACAGAATTATAAACTTCGTTCTGAATTTAGGATCGCGAGGAACAGAGCTAATGCTATGCTTCGATTGGCGAAAAGAAAGCACCTCGAGAACAAGTTTGAAAAAGCGCGCTTTATCTTTTCAGAGACATGGTCACTCCTTAATACTGCTCGTGGTCATCAGCGAAAGCCATCGGTGGGTGACGTTGTAAAAAAAACGTTTTGGTAACAAATTGAGAGATATTGTTGAACGCTTCAATTCCTACTTTGTTAAATCCACTTTTGCTCAACAAAGAGTTGGTATTTCGGAAGCAGTAATAGAGATGAACGCAACCTCCGCTTTCCTTTATCCGATGAGCTTGGACGGCTTACGTTCTATTCTCTTCAGCATTAAGCCTACTAGGTCTCCAGGCGTGGATGGTATAACTCTTGGTTGTCTTCAAAGAAACTTCGGATATCTGCAGGATACACTTATTTTCATGTTAAACGGATTTATCGAATCGGGCGTGATCCCTAATGAGCTTAAGACTGCTATAGTGTGACCGATTTTCAAAGGCGGGGATCCTAAAAAGCTAGAAAACTACCGGCCGATTTCGGTTTTGCCCGTGCTAAAACATGTTTTTGAGAAACATATTTTTCATGAAATGACCAGTTTCATTGAACAGTGTTCGCTGTTTTCTTCTAGGCATTATGGGTTTATTTCTGGGAGTGGTACGCAGTTACTTCTGGAGGATGTAGCTGACGAAATTCACTCTGATTTTGAGGGCGACATGTTTTCTTGTGCCGTTTTTCTAGACGTCAGCAAGGCCTTCGAAACGGTAAATCACGATATATTATTAGAGAAGCTTTGGAGGTTCGGTTTCCGTGGACCTTTTCACTCGCTCCTGACAAATCTGTTAGAAGGTAGGGTCCAGGTGGTTTCTATAGATAAAGTTAATAGCTCACCCCAGTTTCTCGAAACCGGCGTCCCTCAAAGGTCGGTGCTATCCCCATTACTTTTTAATGTTTATGTAAATGACCTAGAAACTGTTATTTCTGGATGTGATATTTTTCAGTATGCCGACGACACCTTGCTTGTTTCACGACATATCAATTTCAAAAAGGCGGTTCACGCTCTGCAGTTAAATGTGCTTAAAGTTATGGACTGGTATGCTGCCAACCGTAAAACGTTAACCCATTAAAACTAAACTCGTCAGTTTCCGTAATCCCCTGAAACCTGGACTTTCTAAGGCCCCTTTTTTTCTACACAGTTCTGGTTGCAAACCTTGTTGTAAGCCTGTTCCCTGGGTGGACTATACAAGATATATGGGTCTGATTTTTGAGTTTGATATGTTGTGGAACAAACAAATGGCACATGTGTGTTGTGTGCTAAGGAGAGTTGCATGTTCTATAATATGAGAGTGTTTGTTCCTTTTAAGGTTCGAAAAACGATTGTCCATGCGCTTGCGTGTAGTGTACTGCGGTATGGAGTGACGCTACATGCCCATTGTACCACATCTTGGCCTTCTAAAATTGACAGCATTTTGAAAGAAATTTTGCGAAGTGTAGCGTATAACTCAAGTTTTTCATCCAGTGTGGATTTTTTAGAGATTTGCAGGTGCCGAAATTACGTAGTTTGTATACTGCAACTGTCGTGCTACGCCACTTTTAGAGTGAAAGTTTTAAAACACTTCATGCATCATCGCGCCTCCTCAGAACGTCTCCTCGGTATGAAGTACAAAGATGTGTCACCAGATATGGAAAACGAATGCGGTTGTTTTACGTGTCAGATATGTTTAACACCCTTCCTGAAGACATTTTTAGTGTAACTGGCAAAGGAGGGTTGAAGAAGTGGCTTCGTCATTATGCTTGTGAAAGCTAATTATTGTGCAGTTGTCGTTTTGACTTGAATAGGGAGGCTGGTTAGTTGAAGCTCATGATCGGGTGTCTGCTTCTCTGTGCGTTCTTCGTTATTTTCTCGCTTATGCATATTTGTTTCGTATTTTTTTTTATTTGACTTGGGAGGCTGGTTAGCCGAAGCCTTGTGTACGTGTTTGACTATTCATGTGTTCTTTTTTTCGCCTATGCGAATTCGCTGGGTCCAGTCCTACAGGCCATTGCTGGCTTAGACGGACCCATCATGTTACATTCCGAAAGTATTGTGCGAATAAAAATATTATTAATATTATTATTATTATTCTATGAAAGATGCCGGAGAGAAATATTCGTAAAGAAACGCAACCCTGATCTTGTATGGCTGAATGCGAATATTTTAGATGCGATAAGGGGAAAAAATGCGCTATGGGCTCGCTGCCGTCGTTCACCCAATGATGCACACCTACGAATAAACTTTAACTCCTGCCATAACAAAGTAAACGCGATGATTCGATCAGCTAAGTGCATTTCTTATCACAGAAAATTCTCCCAATCTCATTCGGAAGCCCGTAAATCTTGGTCCTTGATAAATGAACTCCGTGGACACCAAAGACACTCCATTGATGATACGCTGAATCGACATTTTGAAGATAATTTGCAATCGATTGTAGAGGATTTTAACGTTTTTTTGCTACTTTTTTTCTGGTCAGGCGAGAGATAGCCTAGATGCATTTGTTAACCTAGTCTCTTCCTCAGCGTTCCTTCCACCTTTTCAGGAAGCTGATCTATATTCCATTTTATCGAGTTTCAAGAACAACAAGTCCCCTGGTATAGACGGAATTCGTCTATCTGTCCTCCGCAGAAATATAAGCATTCTAAAAGACGTACTTCTATTTATGGTAAATGGTTTTATTGGAACCGAGATACTTCCCGATGAACTTAAAACATCTATAGTACGTCCTTTGTATAAAGGTTGTACCAGAAACAATATTGCAAACTATCGTCCGATTTATCTCTTGCCCATCATCGCTCAGATCCTCGAAAAACATGTGTTTAATATATTGACATCTTTTTTAGAAAAATTTAATATCTTATCTCCAACTCAATTTGGTTTTGTGCAAGGAAAGGGCACTCAGCCTCTTCTAGAAGATTTCGCAGATCACCTATACTCAGCATTCGATTACAATCTTGTTCGCTCCGCACTATTCTTAGATGTGTCCAAAGCTTTCGACACAGTAAGCCATACGATACTGTTGAGGAAACTGTACAGCCTAGGTTTTCGTGGTTCATTTTTTTCCCTTTTTAAAAACTATCTTTCTCATCGCTCTCAACTGGTGTGCGCATCTGGATTTCAGAGTTCTCGAACTGAACTAAAAGCCGGGGTACCACAGTGGGCTATTCTATCACCTCTTTTGTTTAATATCTTTGTCAATGACATCGCCACCATGGTACCGGGATGTAAGCTCCATCAATACGCGGATGACACTGTAATTATGACCCAACACATCAACTATGCCAATTCCATCAGCCAGTTGCAATCTCAAGCAATAGCAAATATGGACTGGTTAAACAAAAACCTTCCTGGTGTTAATGTTATAAATACAAAACTAGTATGCTTCTATAATCCACTCAAAACAGTCACTCTCAACATCCATTAGTTCCGCACTCTTCTTTCTGCCATCAATGCAACTGCATTCCGGTTGAGTATACAGATAGCGTGAAGTATCTAGGCATATATTTTGATAGTGGTCTGAAATGGAATGTTCATTTTACATACATCTGTAAAAAAGTTAGAAGCATTAGTTGCCTATTATATAATACAAAAAATATTTTTCCTGTATCTGTTCGGAGAATGATTGCCCATTCGCTTGCGTATAGCGTCCTTCGCTACTCCATCACCGTTTTCGGCCATTCTTCTGACTATTGGAGAACCAGAGTGGACTACATCCTGAAAGCTATCCAGAAAAGTATCTCTTATAAACTTAAAATACCTGGCAACGCTAATCTTTTTCGAATATTTGCAACTGCCGAACTTTCAAACCTTTTATGTTCATTCAGTGGTATTGCATCACTTTTGGAATTCTGATTTCAAAATCTTAAGCCCACCATCACGTGATCTTCGACCAAACGCAGCCTTTTCACGTACCTCTTTCCCGCACTCGTTATGGCGAAAGTACGCGTGCGTTTTGTGTGCCATATATTTTTTCTCACTTACCGCCTGAACGTTTAAACCAAACATTCTTGAGCAAAGTTAAAAAGATGCTTAGAGGTATTTTGTTTTAATAGCGAACTATTGGTTTCGTTTTAGCAGCGAACTATTGCAGACTCATTTTGCTTAGTAATGTGTGCCACTATTAAGCGCCTGCCTTTCTGGAACATTAATGGATATTCTGCTGTTTGTAGGACATTTTAACAGAGAGCTTCCATGATATTTTTATTTTTTTTTTGCATATTTTCTAGTCTTGTGGTATTTCATTTTGCTTTGACATTGCTATTGATTTCCCTCTTAGTCTGTGCATAATATATTTTCGCGTAAAATCTTCAAGTTATAACTAGAGTGACCAACCTCATGAAATTATGTTTACATTTCTCTTTTTTGTCTGTTTCATATTATTGTATTTTCCGTAACTGCCCATGCTACATAACGCTTTTTTATTTTTTTTATTGGAGGATGGCGTCGCACAAGCCACCTGTTGCCTTTGATGCATCCGCAATACCAAACTTTCTTTGCTGGTAGCAATTAACACTTATTATTATTATTATTATTAATATTATTATTATTATTACCGCCTCCCTAACTTTGAGATTCACGGCATACCAGTTTCGCCTCAAGAAAACATTGTGAATACCATGACAAACCTAGCAGGTCAACTTGGTGTGGAGGGTTTTGAACCCGCGCATGTCGCGGTAGCACATCGCTTGCCGGCTAAACCGGGAACAGTCCCTCCCATCCTGGTCCGGTTCTCTAGAGTCTCTCAAAAAGAACGTTGGATGGCTTCTAGTGGACGCCTCGGCTCCATACGTCAGGACGAATCTCATCCTAAGATATACTTCAATGATAACCTAACCGAAGCCAACAGGAAGCTGTTTTGGTTGGCACGAACTCGAGGCAAAGAAAAGGGTTACAAATTTGTATAGGTGCGCCACGGAAATATTTTCGCAAAGCAAAACTAGAATTCTCCACTCCTTCGCATCCCCGACACTGATGCATTGGAACAATTGGTTTAGGCGTCTAAAAGAGTATTGTGAAATAAAAATCCTAGAATTATATCTAGGAACAGTTTTTTTCATATAAAAAACCTAGTCTCATGTAAAGAAATATTTAAGACAAGGGCAGGCAGTATTTTTACTTTGTTTCATGTCAATATACGAAGCATTCGAAAGCACTACTGTGAATTTCAGTTAGCCATTGACTCTGTGCGTTTTATTGCCCATGTGTTTGTTTTTACTGAAATTAATATTCATGATGAGGATGTAGGTCAATTTTCGTTGCCGGGCTTTAATAGCACGTTCTATACTCGTGACAAAAAGCGCGGCGGTGGTATCGCGGTATGTTTGAAGGACGATTTGTTTTTCTCGGAGGTTAAGTTTTCAATACGATCATGTGAGACCACTTCATTGCGTATTCTTACTTCTGTCTATAATATATACCTGATAGCCTGCTATAGGCCACCCTCTGGAAATGTATCTGAATTCTTCTCTGACCTTGGAGACTGTTTGCAAACTTTGCCCAATAACGCGTCCCTCTGTCTTGTAGGGGATTTCAACATAGATCTATTGAAGCCTTCGAGAGCACTGGTTTGCGAGTGTCTAGCTCTTTTGGCAGATCACGGCGTAGAGCCTGTGATTCAGGCCCCCACAAGGGAAGAACTCCTCGGAGACAAAATTGTAATATCATCTATTGATCATAGCAATTTAAGAAGTTTAACATCAACAACGAAGGCAGCAGTCCTTTCATACAAATTATCGGACCACTAATTTATAGGATGTCAGTTGGAATTCCCAGGAGATGCGTTGGTGACAGGTATCAACAATAAACACCGCGTTGAGATTGTTGATCGCCATAGTCTCGAGAACTGTATTTCTACTTATGACTGGCTTACACTTCAGCATTCCGTGTCACGCCCTGACATTTATCTCACTTTGGTGCAACTGTTTAGACAGTTTACTGAAGCGTCAAAAAAGATTATTGTAGTAAAACAAAGAAAAGACAACATACGCTGGCTAAATAAAGACACATTTCTGTTATAAAACTCAAAGAAATAGCCTGGAAGCGATGCCGCCGGCCTCCGCATAATTCCATCCTTAAAGCAGAATTTAGAACTATCCGGAACAGACTCAGCGCGTTAATTCGCTCAGCTAAGCGGCTGTACTTTCAAAAGCAGTTCACTGATCCTAGACGCAACTGGGATAAAACGTGGTCGTTAATCAACGAGTTACGTGGTGTTACATCTCCTCACATTCAAAATTTTGACGGTGCCTTTGGGATTAATTCACTGGCTACGGCAAATACCTTCAACAATTTTTTTGCTTCCTTCTCGGGCAGTGCCCGGTTATCGGCCACGGCGGCCTTTTTTAGTCCCTCCCTGAACCCGGTTTCCGCATTTCTTCCTGAAATGACATCGCAGGACCTCGAGTCAATAATTTTAGGGCTTAATCCAAATAAATTACCGGGTTATGATGGAATACGTCTTAGCAATCTCCGTAGAAATTTTCGGTACTTAAAAGATGCACTTCTACTTATGCTCAACACAATGATCGAGACAGGTTCCATTCCCATCGAATTGAAAACTGCTATTTTTAAACCTCTTCTTAAAGGAGGTCAGCGTGGCCAGGTTGAAAACTATCACCCGATTGCTATTCTACCATGTATAGCTAAAATATTGGAAAAATTTATTTACATCACTATGTCTTCTTTTGTAGAGAAGTGCAACATAATATCTCCCAAACAATATGGTTTCGTGCCTGGTCGTTGGACTCAAGCCCTTCTCGAAGCGCTCTCTGATGAGGTAAATTTGGGTTTGGAGAACAACCTGGTTATTTACGCTGGTTTTTTTATGTATGAAAGGCGTTCGACACAGTGATTCACTCTATTTTATTAAAAAAAAAAAAAAACATTCAGCTGTTGGTTTCCGGGGTCCATTTTCGTCTTTACTAATTTCCTGCAAGATCGTTCCCAGCTGGTTTCAATCAAAGGCATACAGAGCGTCAAAGTCTCTTTAAAATCTGGTGTCCCTCAGGGCTCTGTAATTTCGCCTTTACTCTTCAATATCTATGTAAATGATATGTCTACCTCTGTTTCGAATTGCTCCCTTTATCAATACGCGGACGGCACTCTTTTGTTAACAAGTCATCTTACTTATTCAAGGGCTATAGAGATCCTCCAGGAATTTTCTTTAGGACTAATGAACTGGTTCGCCCATAATCTTATCGATATCAATGTCTAAAAAACTAAGTTTGTATGTTTTCACAATCCCGTTAAGTTATTTGATCTAAATACTCATCTTTTCCTCCACGCGTCGCACTGTGTCAACTGCCAGTGCACTCCCATCGCTTTCTCAGACACTGTGAAGTATTTAGGAATTATTTTTGATTCTGATCTTTCTTGGAATTCACACCTCACAAGAATGTGCTCTAAGTTAAGGGGCGGTTCTTGTTTAATGTACAACATCAAGGTTTTTCTAACACTCAATCTCCGGAAACTCATAGTTCACTCGTTAGCATATAGCTCCCTCCGCTACGGCATCACCATTTTTGGAAATTGCTCTGGATTATGGCAGGCAAAAATCAATAATATTCTAAAAGGAATGCTGCGTAATGTTTACAACAGGCCTACCACTTCCTCTCAGGATATATTTCAAATATTATCTATGCCCAACTTTCAATCTCTGTTTGTGGAAACGGTAGTCCTTGGTGACTACTGGAATACTGACTTCAAAACACCTCGTCCAAATATCCGGCAACTGTGAACGGTTCCACGATTTGTTTTCACCAAGTGTTACACTCGTTATGGCAAGAACTTGCGGTCCTTCTACGTTCCTCAAATTTCTAATTCTTTACCTGTAATTTCCCTGATCTCACTTCCAGAAAAAAAGCTTAGAAAATTGCTTCGCCTTCTCCTGTCTCCCGATGAGTCGATCTAAAAATGTATAACATTTTTGTGTGTGTTTTTTTTGCGTTTTGTATTTTTTCCTCAAACGCCCTTATTGGATTTCATTTGACAGTTTTCTTTTTGTGGCCACTAGTAATGCCAGTAGGTATATGTCTTTTGATTGGTGCATCTTGCGTATAGTCCAAAGGTGATTGATTAAAATAATGCTTTTATTTATGGTTACTATTAATGACACTAATAGGGTGCCGTGCTCAATGTGGTGTATTTGTGATATAACTCAATTTTGCTTGTGTCATATTCTGCGTCATATTTGTTGTTCTGTTTTGTTTTCATGATTCATTTTGTGACTGTTCTCATGCACTCAGAATCTCAATCTTCACCTGGACGTACCCTGCATCGTGCAACTCTTCAAGGAACGATTCTGTGATTTTTTTCTAGTGACATAACCTGACTTCCTTTTTTTATTTTTATTGAATTTTATATTGTATGTGGTTTGGAAGCCTGAGCTTCAACTGGAACTATTGCTAATTCTGGTTAAGTTCACATTTTTTATGTTTTTCCTTCTTCTTTCTTTTTTTGTGATAATTATTTTGATATTTTTGCAACTTCGGTTTAGTCACACAAGCCCTTGAAGGCTTTGACGAACCTGCGTTGTTTTGTGGATATGCTCCTCTATCACAAATAAATTATGAATTATGAATTACGAAATATTAATACTATTATTAGTAGTAGTAGTGGTAGTAGTAGTAGTTTTATTAGTATCATTATTATTCCGGCGCAGGACAGCCGCGACGCCGCAGGAAGGCCGATAGCCCATACATTAGATGTCTGCGACGCGCACAATGCAAGATCAAGCAGAGTCATAAATTTGTGCAGAGGGCAATAACGGTATGGTGTGAAAATCTTTGAAGATGAATACCAACAAAGATGGGGAAAAGGGAGGAGGGGGGGCGGATGATGATGATGATCATCATCATCATAATGCCTTTATTTGTGCCAATTAACAACCAACAAAGGTCTACAATGTGGAGGCGTAAAGTTCTACAATGATAGGAAGCGTAAAGGTCTATGGGAACAAACTTGAGGCCTACCGGCCTCAAATGTGTTCCTATAGACCTCTTCGTGTGTTCCCATAGACCCATAGATTTTACAACTAAACCTAGAATCAGTTAAAAAATATAAGTTAGGAATATTGGTTACCGAAGGAATACGCTGATCTCAGAGACTACATTCATAAAGAACGATAGATGTTACGTTTCAGAGATCGAATGATGTACGATAATATTATAAAACATTTTTTGCAACAACAAACAATCTGGAAAATGTAAAGGAAAGGTCATTAAGACCAAATAAATAATTAGTTCAACTCTTTATAAGGGCAACATATGGAGAGTTCACAAGGAAATATTACGTAACTAAGCTTTTTAACAAATTACCGGATGAGCTACATAAAATAAAACCCCCCAAGTTAAAAAAAAACAGTATAAGGATAGATAATTGTAAAGCGAGCAAATTACCCATAATATGTAATGGGAAGAGGTAATTCAGTCTCACCAAAAACGCATAATATGAAAGGTTTTCTTTTCTGTTAATTTATTAGAACTACCTTCTAAGTCGCGAATTCTAGTATCATTTACGGTATGTAAATACTATTTCATTATCATTGGACGTGTTTTATATGTGTATTCTTCAAGTTAGAGGAATTATTATCAGCTATAAAAGGAGGTGGAACTACAGTAATTTAATTATACTTATGTTGCTATGCTCTGGTTTTTTTATTACCTGCGCAATAAAAAGTAGAGGCCCTTGTCGCGTCCCACGCACAAGCCATTATCGGCTTATGCGTTCTTTATATTGTACTATTTAAAAAAATAACGATGGTTTTTATATTGTATTGTATAGTAGTGTATTGTACTGAACAAACACTAGAAACCGAACGAAACGAATGCCAAGATACAACTCAAGTGTATGCAAACAAAAGTCGCACAGGCAATCGAAATAAGGACGGATAAAAACGCGAGAAACAGTTGATTTTCAGAGAAGAAAATCATCGCGTTGCACATGCGATTGATTATAACAGAGTTCTGTCTTTTCTGATATTAACGAAAAAAGAAATCGGAAAAACAATCTCCAGTACATTTACCGTCCATTCGGATTTATTCGAAATACTCGGGATCTTGAGATCACAACGACAGAACAAAAAGCAAAAAACAAAAACAAAAAAAAAAACGGTGTTTTACAAATTAACTTTATTTCGGCACATATAGTCACTGATCCTGAGGAGATCCCACTTGAGTTTGCCTTGAAATCTCCAACTACTGACACTTTACCATTCAGCTCGTCAAGGTGTCTTCCATAAAACGGATCGTAGTACTCGGACATTTCTATTTTGTTTTTGATTTGTTTATAAATTGGGTACACAGTAAAATAAAGTCTGAATTTTGGGGGGTGTGGAATATAACAAAAATAAAAAACCGAAACACCCCCCCTTTTTTTTTTCTTTTTTTTTTTTGCAAAAAGTAAACTCCTGAAAACAACCTCCGAATTTTACGGGGAATGAACTCCGAAAACACGGAATCCTGATTGTAGACGGATGGTAGGAGACATACGAAATATATCGTAGTGTTTCAGCGGCGATTTGGCCTTGCACCTCCCCGAGCTTCGACCGACGGTTAAGTAAACGCATTTATTCGTACCTTCTCGAGTGAGTTCAAGCATGGTGGCGCAAGTGTGCGAATAGCCCTCAAACACTTCCGGTTCAGAACTAGACGGCTGGTTTCGCAGTATTTTCGAAATAAAAAATGCACGCTATCTTCTGGAAATGGGCACTTATATAATAAAAGAATGATGAGTCAAATATTAGGAAATGTACGTGAACCCGAAGTGTTTCAGGGCTACCCAGTAAATAGCGCCACTGAGTTTGTTGCCAAACAAAAAAGGGTTAATTGTCAGAGATTACGCAGAGCTCCGTCTAAGTAACGATCATCCACGCACCAGCGGGGGTTTCTTAACGTGGCCGGTTTTCAAAATCTTCTGCACAACGCTGGAGATGATAGGGTGATGATGTGATGAATATAAGGAGGACTTAGACATTGAGGTCCCCCCGATACAGGATGTAAGTAGAAATAACCGTCGGTACCCATTGTTCGAGGCGGGGTTTAGGCCGCACGTCCGGAAGCTTCCTGGCTCGAGACGACGTCCATTCCCCGAAGTGAAGAACCCAGGGGTCCAGTGGAGGTGGGAGGATTGGTAACGTAACGAACGATTTAATTACATGGTTGCGATACAGTCGTCAAAACAGAGAGAACAACGAAGCAGTTTCGCGCTCCGCCTTATATAGGGTCCGTTTCTCCCTCACTCCCCGCCAGGGCAGCCAGTGCGATGCAGCAACCCGCCGTCAAGTGCGATGCAGCAAAGTCCGCCGCCCAGTGCGACGTAGCCAAAGTTCTCCGCAGTTAGGCCATGCCTCTCTCCCTTTCCCGAGCGCACCAACCACCACGCACACACACACGTCCCGCTAACGTCACGGGCGCGTTGAGACTTGTTGCCGCAGGCCCCGTCACGCAGGCGACGGTCCCGGACTCGTCGAGACGCGTTTCGCGCAGGCCCCGACAAGCGGGCGACGGTCCCGGACTCGTCTTGACTCGTTTCCGCAGCGTTGAAACTCGGAAGAAGGTCGCCGAAGGTTCCATTGTTAACACCATAAACTGCGGCGCTTCCAGCTCTGTTTACTCTGTTAGACTGCAGCCATTGCCACAAGCCGGAGAGTTCGAGGTTGTTGCTTTTGAAGCGTACTTCCACAGAACGAGCGCTCGTGCTAGAAATGCGTGTCTCCAAGCCTGGAGCGCGGGTTAGCTCGAGCTTGTAGCTTTCGCTGCAGTGTCAGCTTAAAGGGGCCCTGCAACTATACTTTAGCGTCTACCTCTTTTGCGGTTTCCACGTCTCTTGGTGTTCGGTCAACCCAGCAGGCACGGAGAGAGTAACTAAATATCAGTATGTCATATTTTAACCGGACGACGCGGCAACCTCCTCCACCTACAGGGGCGACCCGCGTGGCCGAAAGCGCGCGAAATGTGACGTCTTAAGCGCGATCCAAACCAACGCTTCTTTTTGCGCCTGTAGGTCGTGCGGCTGCGGATGTGACGCATTCCGCGTCGTTTTTGCTGTTTCCGGGCGCGCTTTCTGAGTCAGAAGCGTGCGCTTTGGTTTGGACGGGCCAGCTACGGGCGGGGGCGCACGCGCGCACGCAGGCACGAGCGCACAAGCAAAGTGCAACAGCGACAGACTGGCCGGCGAGAGAAAGAGAGAGGGAGAGAGATCGCGTTGTCATGTTGGAAGAGAATAAAAGGGGGGGGGGGGGGAGGAGAGGGCAGCCAGACGGCGAGGGAGAAACGCGGAGCCGGAACTAGCTTGCCCTCCACCGATTGGCCGGGACACAGGCGCGGCCTGCTACGTCACCGCGCTTTTTTGTGCGGCTTGAGAAAGAAGTTGAAATCAACCAACTTCTTCGTGCGCGCCCGGAAGGAGCGAAGAAGCGGCGCGACGTCACGAAAATGCGTCACATCCGCAGCCGCACGACCTACTGGCGCAAAAAGAAGCGTTGGTTTGGATCGCGCTTTAGGGCCTGGGCTTACTACTGGTAAGAGCCGCTGTAAGCTTCTTTTGAGTCGAAAAACAAAATGTGAATGGCGCGAGCCGTTTCAGTTATTTATAAAAGTAGTTTTTGTTCAGCATTTTAGATCAGAAAAGAAACAAATGCAGTGTATAAAGTACAAAAAACAAGAAATGACAAGCGGTGGAAAAGGTGGCGCATACTAGAAAGGTGTAGTGCGATCAGGCACCGACCAGAGGCGAGCGTAGAAAGGTCCCGGATGTACGCGGCGGCGCTGCACTCGAGGATCCGACAGGTTCCAAGCGTTCCGAAGGCCTTCGGGGAGCAGCTTTCCCTTGCGGTTTGGCCGTTTGGCGGTATGGCAGCGCGAAGTTGCTCCCGTTCGGAACTGATATTTACCCCGTGTTTTCTGTCGTTTGTGGCCAATGAAGTTTCATGCCGAATTAGTGTTTAATCGCGCAGCAAATGCAATGAGAGACGTCCTGGCTGTCCGCTTCATACATCCTATCCAGAACATGCTTTAATGGAGCCCTCTCGCGCCGTCGACACGGAGTGCGGCAGCCGTGAGCGCTCGCTGAGCTCACTACCGCTCCTCTAGTTCACGGCCACTCAAGCAACCAAGGACTTCATGAAGGAGGTTATTTTTTGCTTGTTTTTGTTATCTTAATTTGCCTATAACTCTTAAAATAAAGCGAAGTTTGAGAAAAGAGAAGTGTCATTAAGTTACTACGTTCAGTGCGCTCAGGTTCAGTGCAAACTAAAACCAGTAAAAAAGTCCTTGCAAGGCCCCTTAAAAGGGATACTACAACGAAATTTCGGCGCTCATTTTTTGGTCTATATGTGTTCAAAAAAGCAGCATCACATCGAACATACCAATATCTTGTTAAAAAAGTCAAGAAAAGGAATTTTAAAACGAATTAAACGATTAGCAAAGAGCACCTGGTGGATGTCGCTAACGCCTCGCTTGTAATGCCCGTCTAGGAACCTTGACAGCTAGTGACGGAGGTTGTCTCGTGTCCGGCCACGACGAGAGAAGAGGGGCAGGAGGAACTCCCCTCTTCCCGAGAATGCCTTTTGTGTGTCGCAGAAGTCGCTATTGTCCCTCTACAAGATTATAGAAGATTAACCTGTCACTCAAAATTCGTACAAAAGCAGCCGCTTCGGTGGCTGGAACGACTAGGCCATCCTCTCGACGTCAGCCTCGCCGTAGCTTTGCTCGTCTTGAGACGACCTACGTCACGATTGCGTTGGATGTCACGTGGTCTCCGCTGGGCCTTCTCCGAGCGCTTGACAGAGTGGGCCGTTTATAACGAAAAATACAGCCACCAGGCTCAAAATACAAACGTGCCATTGTCATTTACGGATATTGTGGACCATATTCAACCTATTTTTGAACACGATGCGAATATTTCAAATTTTGTTGAAGTATCCCTTTAAGGGTGAACGGAGTATAGGCCCGCAACCTGCATCGTTTATGGTGTACCATTCACAGGACCTCTTATGTTATCCATAAGACGACCTGAATACGAAAGCCCAAGCGAGGATCCCGGTGAAAGCGAGCCTCCGAAGACAGCGCGCATTCTTACGACGCACTTTGCGGGCATCTTCTACTCCGATTCCCACAAACCCTGTCTCCGGATGAATATGACACTTCAATGCTTCGCTCTCGGCAAAAGGGTTTATTCACTCACTCATTGCCTTGGGGGGTTTCGGGATCGGGGGACGGTTATCAGCGAGGCCGGGGGAGAGTCCGCTGCCACAGCAGCTTCTGAGTCCCAGCGGTGGTCGTCCCCACCGCGTCATGGGGACGTTGTCGTCCAGGGTCGCCGTCCGGTCCGTTCGTCGAGTCCGACACTCAACGTAGTGCCCGCACTCCCTGCGCCAGCGTCCGGCGCCGTCCGAGCTCGCCTCCGTGACCGGTCCCTTGTCTAGTCGGCCGCCCAAGCCCAAGCCCTCTTCCTTTGTCTCCGTTCCCCCTTTTAAGACCTTCCCAAGTCCTTGTCCCGCCGACCGTCCAATCGGGAACCTTGCTGCGAGCCGACCCTCCGACGTCAGCGCTGGGTGAGGGGGCGCTTGCCCCGTTCCTCCCGGAGAGCTCGGACGTTCCGCGACAGGACGGCGGCTGGAAACGGGAAGGTCACAGGGAACGAAGGAGCGCCCTACAATACGGCGGCGGGGACCGGGAAGGTCACGGAGCGCGGGGGAGCCAGGGAGAGGGTCCCCACAACTTTTGGCGCCTTTAAGGCCTGTTCACACATACAGCGGAGCGCTAAGTTAGCGCTAAGTGAGCGCTCCAAGAAGAGCTCATGTGGCGCTTCCTAGCGCGTGACTTAGTTATAACATAGCGCGCGATTAGCGCTTCTGTAGCGCCTTGTTAGCGCTGCAGTAGCGCCTTGTTAGCGCTCCAGTAGCGCCTTGTTAGCTCTCCAGTAGCGCCTTGTTAGAGCTTCAGTAGCGCCGTGTTAGCGCTTCGGTAGCGCTTCTTCTACCGCGGCGCTGCGGATTAGCGCGTGCAGTGCGGTTCCGGTTCCTGTGGTTGGGTGTGCATCAGCAGCCCCATGGCGGACAAGTGGGATGCTGAAATAGAAATGCGACAAATGCTCTTACATAGGCGATTAGTGCACATGTGTGTGGACGGCCTAACGCCCAGAAGAGCCTTCTGGGTGCGCGAAACCTTTCGCCACCGAGATACCGACGGGTACCCGGCGAACCTTGTTCCCAAGCTAAGGGACCGAGACACAGAGCTCTTTCGATTGCGATTATTTTTAACTGCGTGCCTTTGAAACCAGGGTCACGCATATCGAATAGAAAGCGATGAGGTCGTACCCAATCAATGAGTCGCTCAGAGTCCATGACTCTGGATCACCTGCCCGACCCTTTGCTTGGAAAGCGGCTCTTCTACTTCCTTTTCTTTCAATGGCAAAGAAAAAACAACAACAAAGGAATCACCGTGCACGCGCTGTTCCGCAGCAGCAAGCACGGCACAAGGAGCGTGAGAGCGCTAAAGGTGTATCCACACCACGGTGATCCACACGACGGACCGGGCCGCGGACCAATTCATCACGTGATGCGCAGCCCGCGGGCCGCCCGGTCGCAATGAGCATGCACACGGTGGACCAAAAGAGGAGACAACAAAGTGAACGGGCCGGTCTAACCGTCGACCTCACAGCTCCGCCAAACGCATGCAGCGAGCTGCTTTGAGGCTATTTGTAAGGAGCCAAGATGGAGGTTGAACGGAAGAGACGTTTGGCCGCGGCGGCCCTGGCGTTGACTATTGAGGGCGAGGAGGACGAGGAGGAATTAAGTGAACCGAAAAGGGCATGCATCTATTGTCCCACAGAGCAGCGAATCGCTCCACGAGCGCGATGAAGTAAAACGTTGCATCGTCGCACCATGCCGTCATCGTCGCACAACAAAAGGTTCGTCTTCTTCGTCTTTAACAATTGGCGCCAAAAGGAAATGACTTTGGATTTGAATTCCAATCCAAACAACAAAACTCAGCTTGTTTCCAGACTTAGCGCTTCAATTATACTAAAAACGCCGCGGTCCGCCGCCAAGGTCCGGGCGAGAAAAGTCGCTTGGCATTTCTCACAAGCGCGGGCCGCGGACCGCCGGCGGACCTCGAAAACCGGTGACGTAAGATCACGTGATGCGCGGCCCGCGGACCAAAACAGCAATTTGGTCCGTCGTGTGGATACACCTTAACAAAGCGCTTCTGTAGTGCTAACAGTGCGTTTCTGTAGCGCTAACAGAGCGCTAACAAAGTGCTTCTGAAGCGCTAACAGAGCGCTACATCACGAGCTAGGAAGCGCCACATGAGCGCTCCTTCGAGCGCTCACGTAGCGCTAACTTAGCGCTTCGATGTATGTGTGAACCGGCCTTTAGTCTCACGGAATGTCGCAAACCCGCTCCTCACCTCTGCCCGAGCAAGAGTGTCCTCCTCTCCCGCTCGGTTTGCGCAGCGCGCGCTCCTCCACCCATTCTGGCACAAGTAAAGCTGTCTCGTGGTCCAGTCGCAAACCATGGGTTTTTGTACCTTTTATGTCGCCGATGTGTTTTCGTACCTTCACTGCCGCCTACGTGTTTGGTACTTTTCGTGGCGACGACGTGTTTTTGCTTAAAGACTTTGAATGTCGACTGAATGATAAGACATATAAAATTTACGCCTTAATAAAGCTCTATTACCTCAAATGGAATGTACAACGTGATTAATGTACTTTCAGAGTTTACGGATTCACACTCAGTTTCGAAAGAACGGGCGCGCGTGCGACCCAAGAGATCTTATGCGGCAGATTCCCTCATTCGTAAAAATAAAGCGGGTTGAACCGCAATAAAATTAAGAATACAGCATTTCGTCAACCCGGTTCAAGTTGAAAAGCTGCCTTTTCATACTTTCATCGGAAGTGCAAGCAGAGCGGAAGCTACAATCGCGAGGCGGCCGTCTTTTAACATCGCTTCGACCGCAGATTAATGATCAAAACACGAGGCTTGCGCACGCCATTATTTAAGATGAGTCTTTGCGCCAGCACTAGTTCGACTCATAAATTCCTTTCAAATGAAATTCTAGAAGCCGCTCGTTCCGTATTCAGTTAGAACCGGCCATTTGTGAACGCTAATTCCCCACTTCATAACTACCGCCTCCACCTACAACGTGGGTGAATCCGTCCGAACCTCAGGAACACGATCACTGTATTCAGAGGCAGTTTCTAGTAGGCCTATATTTATATGCTATTACTGACTACAAGCGGAAGTTTTAATACAAAGTTTCTTGCTCCTTTCCGAGCACGGCCAAGTGCGGACGCGTAACCCATTAGTCTGGTTCACACGGCCCCGTTTTCTTACATTACGTTAGGTAGGAAAGCTTACGCCCCAAGTGACCTAGACACTTGTTAGTTATATTAAGCGTGGCAATCAGTTCATTGAGATTGCCTGCCACGCGACAGTCAAGATAGGAATGTTTCGGGGACTAAGTGAACGGGGCTTTGTGAACCTTCCGGCTACGTTCCGGGTCTTCTTCAAAAATGTAGGATTCGATCCGCAAGTATTAGCGGCGAGATGTTTCGGTGGCGCCCTCGTTTGGTTACCTTCCGTGACGTCATTATCTTGTGAAGAACAAGTTCGATGGTTTTTGGAACGAGCACGATGAAAGCCTGAAATCATAGCGCTCTCAAAGTAACACTGCCCACACCGTCAAAATTGAAGTTCTTACATTCCTCTTATTTGCGTCGATTTAACATCCTTTGCTGACATCATAGTCAGTATTCGGCCTATTGTGGTGGGCCGACCACAACAGCGCTTTCGATCGCTCACGTCGCCAATAAGCGGCGAGATGTTACGGTGGTGCCCTCGTGTAATTCCCTCTCGTGACGTCATGACCATGCGAACAACAAGTTACATGGTGTTTGAAATGAGTATCTCAGACGCTTCAAATCATAGCACTCTGAAACCAACTTTGCCTACACCTTCAAAATTGAAGTTCATATATTCCTCTTAATTCCGTCGACGAGCAAACCTTTGCTGACGTCATAGTCAGCATTCGGCCAGTCGTGTCAGGCCGACCACAGCGACGCTTTCGGCCCACCAGAATTGGCCGAATGCTGACTATGACGTCGGAAAAGGATGTCTCATCGCCGGAAATAAGAGGAACGAAAGAACTTCAGTTTTGACGGTGTTGTCAGTGTTGCTTTGAGAGCGCTATGATTTCAGGCTTCCACCATGCTCGTTACAAACGCCATCGAACTTGTTGTTCAGAAGGTAATGACGTCACGAAAGGTAGCCGAACGACGGCGCCACCGAAACATCTCGCCGCTAATAGGAAGTATTCTCTGGCGGCCATAGCTGTGTGCGCGACTGCTGAGCGCGTGCTGACGGCGAGCTTCCGCGGTTCTTTTGCAACGTGCATTCCGCACCATCAAGAGTGCCGGTCTTAGCAGCCTATTGATGTGAGCTCGTTCTGAGCATGCGCTCTAAACAGCACCCACAAATATGGCGTTCAGTGAATACTCCCTATAGGGGACGGAACGGATTCATCCATTACTTTGTTTTGGTGCTGCTCAAGAAAAGCAGCTCTCTTCAAAACGTGCACTAAGACAAGCCGGATTTCGGTCGATATCGTCGTGAAGTGACTGTGGTCGGCACTCTATTTGGTTGTGCTGTGTTACTTGAAGATCTCTTAAATAAATCACGTTCGGATTACACGGCACATTGGGGTACGTACAGTATATGTTGTTCGATTGATAAGAGTCGTTAAATTTCACGTTGTGAGCGGGGAATTCCCATGCATCTCGGCATTCCTGGGTGGCCAAATTTTTTTGACAGTTAATGCTTTTGTATATTGATACCGCTCAATATATTGCTTCGAGAAATTCTACTTAAAATGAAACAAACACTCCTGTTGCTTTGTTGTCGCGCACGGAATTACCAACAATGACTTCCGTTGTGTTCTTTTTTTCACTTTTGCTTTCAAAAATTCTACAATATTTTTTATTAAGGTCCTGTTAAATTATATTTGTCATGAAACAGAAAAGAAACAATAAAACGCGTTAATTTAGCCGCCACCAGCGTCCGGAATTGCTCCTACGCAGGCAGCGGCAGCCCACCGACAACGAAAAAACCTACAACCCACCGTAGTCGTGCAACACTGAACCAACTAAAAGTGCGACATAGTGTCGACCAATCAGCGGACCGCGATGTCACATCGTTGGACACGCCATTTAAGGTGTGAAATAAAGGTTTCAGCCTCGGCGTCTCGGTGACAATGACGTCGAAAGAAAATCTGCAGCAATCAGCGCAACTAAGCAGTTTGCTCTGGTTTGGGGTTTACGGTCTTTTATTGGACCGCTAAATATGGACGTGACGAAAACCTTACATGAGCTAAGTTTTCCGTCAATGGTGGACGAAAGGATGTCGTTCTCGTTGTTCAGCACGCGGACCATTATACATTTCTTTCACTGCTGCGTAAAGTCAGTGTTACATACGAAAGCAAAGCGATTTTTCGACGGTAGAAACCTTCTTCTAGTCACTCCGTAGGAATGACACGGCGGAAGTATAAAAATAAATACTGGAAACGATGTTTCTTTCTATGCTGCCTACGAGAACCAAGCAGCTTTAGCAGACGACGGAGTCGAAACGACCTCCTCTCTTGAGCTTCTCGGCGTTGCCGCTACGGGGCGTCGATTTCGATGGAGTCGCCAGTAGAATAACATAAAACTAATACAAAAAGCAACCACGTATATCATAACGCAACGGAACGCACAGGAAGCCGGACTTCCTTTTCTTTCTTTTTTTTTTTTTCACTGCGGTTTTTTAGGTGAATAGAGAATAAGTGTTAGTGGTTGAGCTCAGCACCCCTTAGGCCTGCCTCAGCGCGGTGCCCTATTCACGACCATTTTATAAATTGAATGGGTACCTAAACATTTGCGGCAAGAAGTTTAGGTATCGCCGCCTGGTCGAATTTGTTCACAACCCAGAGTGAGGATACTTCAACTTCCTCTGCTGATGCAAGCACGTGCAATGCCAAGCTTCTATGCACTTTGAAAATAAAACATAACCACGTGGCTAGAACGCGCACTACACAAAGTGAGAAAAACAGAAGCCTCCCAAGCGAGCCTCTCACCACCAATTGGGAGCATTCACTGGCGGCCATATCCGTGTGCGCTGCTGCTGAGCGCGTGTTGACTGCGAGCTTCCGCAGCCCTTTTGGAGCGTGCATTTAGCACTATCAAGGTTGCCGGTCTTAGCAGGCTATTAATGTGAGGTCGTTCTGAGCATGCGCTCTAAACATCGCCCTCAAATATAGCGTCCAGTGAATACCTCCGATACAATAGACCGATATCACCCAGCGCTCGGCGCATGTGTGACGGCGCCATAACTTTTGTTCACAGGAGGCAAATGACAATGCCCGAGAGGGCTTGTGCAGTCTCGTGCTCCACACGCGCGGATCTCCAGCGAGGTTGTCGCACGTACGGAAAGACTAAAGTTCCCTCGATGCATTGCAGCAGCGGAGGCGTAGTCAAACTGGCAGGTGAGATCACTGATCTCTACTATAGGGGGCTGAAAGGCGCTTAGCTGCTCTCCGAGCCTGGCGCAAGTGAAGCCACCGGAAGTTCGATGCTTGTCCCGGAAGTCGGGCGTGCGCTGGGCTTCCTAGTTCATTTAGTCAATATTTTGAACCATGCTTTCTTGTGTATTTGATTGGGTTATAATACTCGCGTTCTGGATTAAATCCCGACAATGATACACTTGAACTTGGGGCATATTCACACTCGATCAACTAGAATCTCAAAATGTTTACATTGAATGGCTTCCCATGATACTTCTCGGGTCTGCATGCGCTCTTACTGCGCAACAAGCCGGCTCTCTTGAGATGACAAGCGAAAATCCATCGCCCTCGACGCTTTTCGAACCAGCACTCGGAAGGGTTACAAAGCCTGCCAAGCGCTCACTTCCGGGACAAGCCGCTTACTTCCGGTGGCTTCATACCTGTTCGCTCAATGCGCCGTCCAGCCCCCTCTAGTGGAGATCAGTGGGTGAGATCGGTCTATTCAGGTTCTCCCAATAAACTTAGCGCGTATCGCTTCCCGCTTTATCCACCCTGAAAATGTGTTAGGTAGATCAACTAATTCATGTTTTCCCGCAAATCCTATTAATCCATCACCAGGGGCGAGAATGCTGAGTCACTGAGCTTTGGACGGATTCGCAGCGTCTGATATACCGCACAATAGAGCTAGAGACCATGCTCAGAAGGCGTTTCACAGTCCAGTAAACCAAGATGGCAGCCAGCAGATCGGGATATTTGGAAATCGCAGTGAGCTGAAGAAACACTGGTCTTCACATTTGTGTTCTCCTTTCCTGCATTGTTATTCGTTATATGCCGGAATCTACTTTCATGCAGAGAGATAATGAGTTGCTCAGAACTTTCCACGCCCAATGTTTCCTAAGCTTTCTGTAAATATAGATTTTTCAAGTTGAGGCTTTAACTCAGTCTTCGCGAAACGAATTCGCTCGAGTACCCGTCTTGTTTTAAAGTTAGCCCCATTTACGGAAAAGAAGGAAAGATTTCCGCAAAGTCTTGCATAGTTGCGAATCTCTTCCTGCTTAACGGGCACGCAAATAAAATTTAGGACTAAAAAGAAAAAAAAACAAAAAAAAAAAACGGACGGGTTTCATCTTGAGCTGTGTCTGAGAACCTTTAGTGTATGTGTTCCTTTTACCCGCAGTCACCAGCTCGTTTCTTACCTTACATTCGGTGCACAAAGTTTCAATTTTTTTTTTCCAGAGAGACCCTTATAGTTCGTTCTGCCCTCGCTCGGAAAAGTTTTGCAATTCCAATGCAGAGGTGCGGGATCTATACGAGACAGTTTTATCTTGAAAAGCGTGACAGGCCTCCAATTGGATTTGCATAGATTGGATTGTGAAATAGGGTTCTAATAACAACTTCTTACTCAGTACGACGAAAGCCTAGCCCACGTATTTGACGACTAAAAAACCTATTTCGATCAACTGACGAAAGAAACGCCTGTATAGCCCTTTTGCGTTCTCTTCCAATCTAAAAAAGAAAAAAAAAATCTCCTCCTTCTGTCGCAGTCTCGGGCTAAAATCATCGGGGTAAAAAAATACTCGACCAGTTGTTGATGCTAGACTCTTCCGCGGCACATTGTTTCTTTACAATAAGAACGTATCAACTCAGGTTGACCTTCTTGTATTTGTTTTTTCAATTAATTAACGCTAGGTGCACGGAAGTCTTTAACTTCAGGCATATATTCCAGGAGCGAGGAAAACCGGCCGACGGATGGCCAAAATATGGTGCGTTTCGTAAGACTGAAAAAATTTTAGGCACTGAAAACGAATCAGCCATTTCCGTATTGTACTTGTTTCGCACTATTTTGCACGCTCCTCCAACCAAAACGCAAGGCCAAAGAGCCGAAGCACGAACCTGATCTCGCCACAACACCGTCTCCTTCTGCACGATAATGTCCGCCTACCATGGCATCTGTGAACATGGCAACAAGGCGTCTGCTGAATATACGCGCGGGTGAATGCTGTACTCTTAAGAAAAAGCTAGTAAAAAGCTAGTAACTGCAGCAGTTACTACCGCTTTCTGACCTTTACAACCTTTCACTAACTATTTACTCCCTCAAACGCGCGATAGGTAGTAAAAAGTTAGCAAATGCAGCCATTACTACCTTTTTCTGACCGTTACTAGTTTTTTTTTAAGTTTTTTTATAGCACTTTACCACCGCAAAGGCGCGGAGAAGATGGCGGCGCTTGCTTCATACCCGATTGCCAGCGGTAGCGACGTACTTGCTGTTTCGGATCGCCGGGGGAGGTATCCACACGTAATCGTACCGTCAAATATTGCACGAGGGAGCATGTTTAAGGGTTGGAGCTGACTTCATAACGATCGCAGCCTCCATACCAGCACGACGTGGAAGCCAACGCTTCAGCGAGAGCAGAAGCCATTGTTGATGCAATGGCCGTGTGGCTTACATAATTTCCTTCTCGATTGCATTCGTTTGTGAGCGTTTACATTTTCATTTTGGTTTTAACTGGGATGAAAATAGCCACGTAGCCCACACTAAAAGCGTTTCCGAAAACAAGAAAAGTTCATTTTGTTTTTTATATGTATATATATATATATATATTTTTTAACATATGTTGTTTTTTCACAAGAGACGCTTGGCAACATTGTACGACAAGCAGGTTGGGGCCATTCGGCGTTCGCAGAACGCTAATTTCTCCGATGTGAACCTGCCGTTTTTACCTTGTGTCGTGCGCACTTCTCGTGTTCCCGTGTTGGAGTGCATAGTTAACGTTCGTGCGCTCGACGGGGCGAGTGTGTGCGTGGACCTGGACTGCTCTGAGGATAGTACTAACGAGAGGGTGCCGCTGTCACGGAATTGGGTTTCGTCGTCCAAGAAGCTTTTCTCCGCCTCCTCCTACTTGACACTGAAAACTTCTTCACGGTTTGTGTGTGCTCAGTGGTTGAAAGATTCTGATTGAGCTGTCTTCGGTCGTGACAGCGCACTGTCACAACCGTTGATGTGCGTCGTAAATAGTGTATGTAGCTTTAGGGCTAATGCAAAAAAAAAACTGTTTTGGCATTCTACGAGTCTTTCTGTATTCGCTTATATCTTCCGCAAAAACGCGAGCATTCGTCAGTGTACTACAAACATTGAGATGCGAGCTGCACGCGGTATTAATTTTGTGTGCATTTTTGTAGCGCAGCACGCGAAAGGAGTGCGGCTGCTCTCGTACTCCCTGTCAATTACAGCCTTCGCTCGCCGCGGGAGACGGCAAGAGAGCACTCTCTCGCCGACGGCGACCGCAGTCGTTTTAAAGGCTGAACCGCAACGACGGAGTCAGCGACGGACGACGGCGATTTCTCACGGTCACCCGCGTCGCGTTGCTTGTTTTTTTTTTTTTTTTAATTTCTAGGAAATGTCACTCATCGCTTTGGCCGCTTGTTCCCGTCGCTTTCATGTGGTTTGCCTCGTCGCGCAGCTGACGTAGCGTTGCGAAGAACTGACATGCTGATACACGACAAGTTTGCGCACTCAAATGGTCAGTATAAAAGACATAAGGGCAGACAAGGAAGTTACCGAGTGGGCTAATGCGTTTCGGCTCGAAAGCTTGCACTAGGAACCTCCTGGGTTCGATCCCCGCAGCCCCCGCCCGTATGTTACCGATTACAGTGATTAAGTCAGCGTGTGTTTGTGTTGAATGCATTGTGTCGTTTGTGTGCTAAAAATGCGGGTGTGCATGCGTGCATGTATGTACTTCAAATGTTGAAGAATTGAATCAAACTATAAATAATCGGCTTTCTTTTTTGTGTACGCTTAATTGGACGGTGACCAGCGCCACCTGGATTACTCATTTCCAGTTTAAAAGTTTGTTGCGCCTGCCATCTGGTGGTAAGTGGTGTAACCTCCACACCTTTTTCTTTTCCACCGGAAATCGCGTGACTAGTTGCGTTTCCGGTCTTCCGTCAGGAGGTAGCGCTAGTTACTGGCTTGAGGTAGTGAAATACATGGATTTTACTTAGAGGCTAGTAACAGTTACTAGGTTTCTGACCTAGTAACCGTTACTAGCTTGACCGTTACTACCCAAGGTTACTAGGTAGTAACATATGTGACAAGCGGTTACTAGCTCTTACCTAGTAAATACTACTAGCTTTTTTTAAGAGTGTGCGCCTAAAACCAACAACAGACTTCGAGGTATTACGAACACCTTCTCCGATAGTGAACGCGGCAGCCTAAGCTTAAAAGCCACAGCCACGCTGCTTATACCTTTTATAAAAGACACTCTGCATACAGATGCAAAGTCGAGAGTAATATTTCTCGTCGATCGTGGAGCGCTGCGCTGGCTGGAGGGTGGCTCGTTCCCGGTGCTCACAAGGATGCTCAGGACTCGTTGATGAGTAAATAAATATATATTTACAAACGAAGAACAACTTTTTACAGGACAAACAGGAAAACGTCACGCTTGGCGTACTGTCGCTCGCGACAGTTCCAACGCCAACAATGGCGCCTCAGCGCCAAATCCGTTGCCGCGCACGGCAAGTTCTTTGCCCCGCAGGACAAAGTACGCGGAGCCCTCGGGACCGCGGGAGAATAACGTCTTGCTCCGCGCACGGGCTCGTTCAGACTCAACTTCTCCAAAAAGGCGCACCGACATTCCGAAGGGAGGCCAGACCTCCCTCTCTCCCCCGAAGTCGCCGACATGGCCCCGACAAGGTCGCCTCCCCAATTACCTCGGCGGCAAGGGCGACCACCCGCGAACAGAGGTTTGTTTACTTCCCACGCGGGGAAATCTGCTTCCACTTTCGGGAGCTGGCCTCCGCTTGCCGCCAAAGGGAAAGACAAGACACCGGGCGCCTCCGAAGGACGCTTCGGGTGACCGCGCCGCCAATTCCCCGAGCTCTTTCGGCTAAGCCCCTTCGGCCATCCCTACACGTTCCCCCGAAAACTGCGCTAGGACTTCTGGACTAGCCAGCAGTTACAAAAACAGGATGGCCGAAAACCCAACAAGAACACAAAAACAACCCGCTTAAACTGAAGCGAAAAATAAAAACAACAAAACACATGGCTGGAAATAACGAAGCCAGGCACCTCTAGCACCAATTGCTATATAAAACTGAGAGAAAAAAAAAGGACAACACTTCTCAGTACACTCCGTTTCTCAGCAGGTCTCTCGAGGACCTGGACCGCTCGCAACAACGACACCGTTGGTGCCGCAAGAGCTTCCGCAACCAAAAGACAAAAACATCAATAAATCACGGAAAACCAACAGTCAAGGGAAAATTGAAAACTCTTGGTGAGCACTGAACAACGCTGAATCGTTCGATTACACAAAATAAAACACAGCCACGCTCCTCTAGCATGACTTGCTAAATAAAGATTAAAACAGGGAGAACACTTATTTCTGCTTGTGGAGACAAAACCTTGATCACCCACTCCGCTAGACTCTGCGGACCTGTCTTGCTCGCACCAGCGACACCAAGAACGCTGCAAGCGTTGCCGTAAACAAAAAGACAACAAAACTCGAAAAGCGCGGCAAACGCTACACAACCAGTTCGAGTTCAATGTCATTTCGCAAGGGCCACGGCAGTGATCGCCTCCCCACATGCACACCGGCTGACACCACGTGTATGAGTGCGACAAAGCGCTCCCTTGCCACCCTACAATCAACCCTTACTCGGGCACCCGTGTCGAGTGTCGCGAGAACAGTGTAGCTCGCCAGAGCTTCATTAGGCCCACGAAGGCGTGCTCGGCTCGGCCTCTCCACGGAACCGCGTTCGGCAATCGCTTCGCAGACGTCAGAGAAAGGACCAACATTGCGCCCATGGCGCGCCATCGCCGTCCCCACTCCGAGATTGTCGCCCCACGGCGATTCGTGCTCGTGCACCGGTACCTCCTCGCGCCGCCCGCTTGGTGGCACCCACTGTGTCACACCTTCACCACAAGGCCCGTCGTGTGGACGTCGAAGTCCAACCTGAACTGCTGCAGTAGCCCCCCTCGCGACATCAGCCTCTACCAGCCTCCCCAGTGTTGGTCCCGACCCCTGGTTCTCCGGGAGCTCCTCCCCTCCAGCTGCCCGGACGCAGGAAGACCCTCGTTCGCAAGCGATCCGATCGGCCTCCGACCACACGGCAGTGTAAGGTTCCTGGACAGCGCGATTGGCCTCGGACCCCACGGCTGCCCCCGGTTTCTGTATTGCGCGATCGGCGTCCGACCCCACGCCAGTGTCCCGTTCCTGAACAGCGCGGTCGGCCTCGCAACCCACGGATGTCTGCGGTACCGGTACCTGAACGACACGATCGGCCCCGGACCCCAAGGTAGTCTGCGGTACCGGTACGGCTGGATTGGCCTCAAAGCCCACTTCCTGGAGAGCGCGATCGGCGTTGGACCCCACCGCAGTGTCCGGTTCCTGAGCGACACAATCGGACACACAATCCACGGCAGTGTCTGGTTCCTGGACAGCGCGGCTGGCCTCGGAACACACGACAGTCCCCGGTTCCCGAAAGACACGATCGGCCTCGGACCCAACGGCCGCCTCCGGGTCGCTTCGCGCGTCCGGTCCTGTCTCTCTGACAAAGCGACCCTCGGGCGCCGTGCCTTCCGCTGCCCGAGGCAGCGTCTCCTCACGGCGCTGCCCGAGGAGCCGCGCTCTAGCTCTCCGCTCCTCCGCCCGGAGCTCTGCCTCTCGAACCTGCCGCTCCAGGTCCTTCGTTTTTTCCCTCGCAAGGGCTAACCGAACGCTCATCGGAACCGCTTCCCTATGCGACCCCTCGTCGCCTCCGTCCCTAGGGCTCCCCCTCCTACGCAAGTCACACTTTGCCATGCAGCTAAGCACGCGGGTGTCAGCCGGCGACGAAAGGGAAAGCGACCACGTACCTGGCGATGCTGCGGAGTCTACGATAGCCGCTGATGTCGCCGGCCCGCAGGTCCTCGGCGTCGATCACACCCCGGGGAGTCCGTTGTCTTCAGGCTCCCTCTCCGCCGTAGCAGGCGCCGACCTTGTCTCGTTGACAAGTCTCGCTGAGTTGGTCGCCCCTGGTCGACTGAAGTTCGTCTTCCCGAATTGTCGAGTTGCTGCCTCCCAGTGCCGCCGCGCACCGCACCAACACAGGCGTCGTCGATTCCGCCCTTGAAGTCGTTGAAAGTGGCCGACGACGTCCACCATCCCCGTCGACTGCGCCAGTAATATTTCTCGTCGATCGTGGAGCGCTGCGCTGGCTGGAGGGTGGCTCGTTCCCGGTGCTCACAGGGATGCTCAGGACTCGTTGATGAGTAAATAAATATATATTTACAAACGAAGAACAACTTTTTACAGGACAAACAGGAAAACGTCACGCTTGGCGTACTGTCGCTCGCGACAGTTCCAACGCCAACAATGGCGCCTCAGCGCCAAATCCGTTGCCGCGCACGGCAAGTTCTTTGCCCCGCAGGACAAAGTACGCGGAGCCCTCGGGACCGCGGGAGAATAACGTCTTGCTCCGCGCACGGGCTCGTTCAGACTCAACTTCTCCAAAAAGGCGCACCGACATTCCGAAGGGAGGCCAGACCTCCCTCTCTCCCCCGAAGTCGCCGACATGGCCCCGACAAGGTCGCCTCCCCAATTACCTCGGCGGCAAGGGCGACCACCCGCGAACAGAGGTTTGTTTACTTCCCACGCGGGGAAATCTGCTTCCACTTTCGGGAGCTGGCCTCCGCTTGCCGCCAAAGGGAAAGACAAGACACCGGGCGCCTCCGAAGGACGCTTCGGGTGACCGCGCCGCCAATTCCCCGAGCTCTTTCGGCTAAGCCCCTTCGGCCATCCCTACAGTCGAGTCACCACGAAATCCCTGCTTTGGATTCCGCATGGCAATGAGCTTCAGGAAAAACTTGGCACCCGCACGTTCGAACTACGAATATCGCAGTGACTCGTGTTGGCAAACTGCCGTTTGTATGATGTATGAGCAGTGGGACCTTTGCTATAAGCAATCGTGCTTTATGGGTTTCACTCAGTTCGTCCCGGGATACTTCATTTCAGGACACGTCATCGCGGACGCTTTATAAAAGACGTTTCATCCCATGATGTCTCATCCGATGACAGACTATTTCATGCTGTGGAACGGCTCTAACACACTTCATCTCCGGATACGTCATCTCAGGAATGTTCCTCTCGGTCACTTCATACCAAAGTCATTTCATCACCAGACGTATCATCCCAAGACATTCTATGCCAGTGGCATTAAATACTGGTGAAGGCGAGTGGGTTGAACATGAATACATAAAATTGTGGTTGTCCTGTGCTTGTCCTCCGTGTTTTATTCTTTCAATTTTATGTAGGCAATAAATACCCAGGCATTTCATACCAGAATAGTTTGGGGCGCCGACGAGTTGCTGCGCTCGAGCAAGAAAACTTACTATTCATGGCGCACCATCGAAGTCATCGTGTCCATGTAAAATAGGTCGCATTTAACCGTCTGCAGCACTTAAGGGGGATTCAACCGCTATTTATTTGTACCCCTTTCCTCATAGATGGCGCAGAATTTTTCCAGAACAAACCAGTTGCATGTTGGCAGCGGCGCATGCAAGTCGCGCGCTCGAGGTGCAGCTCGGGCCACGGACTGTTCGCCGCCGATCTCGAGCTAGATCTTCTTCGCCCTGCGTCCGCCGCTGCCGGAAGCAGCCAACGGGTGTCGCGAGATACAAGCCAGTATAGACGTAGATTATTAGCCCCGAGAGCGAACACAAGCGTCGCTGCGGTCGCCGCGCCCTGATTGGGTGAGGTGTACCGTGACGTCAGGGGGAGGACTCCGCTCCGCGATCTCGCATCGGCTCGCTTCCCAGCACCAGTTTCCTGGTTTGGCGTTGTGTGCCGCAAGCACTTCGAGGAGTATGGACTGGTGTACAAGATGTTGAGTTACGCCGATATTGACGTGCTTCCGAACATTTTATAAGCCTGCTTGTCCCTTTTACCTTTAAAATTCGGTTACAAATCCCGAAAGCTATCGGCGGAGACAATTCCGCCGATGAACCTCTCCGTCCGTCCACACGACACAAGGCAATCTTCCGAGGCGTCGGTGAAGCGGTGACGCAAGTGTTTCGGACGCTGGAATTCTATTCCTTGCTTGTTAATATTTTAGGACGATATTACATCCCGCTTCCGAGGCATTTGAAGTTGCATTTATATCATGGGCCTTTAAGGCTACGGTCCCACGGCAGCCATCTTGAACAAGGCGTTAGTTCAACCAATAGATGGCGACACGCACCCGTGGGGTGGCCGAAACATTGGTTCACAGTGGGATGGCTCGAGCACCATCACGTTCCCCTCGTGGCCTTGCTCGCGCCGCTGGCAGCTGTGCTCAGCTAACTCAAGTAGCGTGGCCCAGCAAGCCGATGTATGCGAGAATGTCAGGCTGGGTATATGGAGATGCGGTTCAGCGGTTGTAACGGGCTTTCGCAATAAATCTTACCAAGAAGGAATCTGGAATGCACGCTCAATAGACTCAATCTTTCAAGGCACCAGTGGAAGCGGACGTCAAGTAAACTGCTTCGCGATTTACTGTACTTACCTCACCATTTTAATGACGACTAAAATAAAGTCACGAAATATTGTGTTTCACGGGGTCCGGAAGATGTTGTAAAGATTGTTACATTATAGGGATCCCAGAAAACAGACGCCGTTGTAATATTTTCGGAGGTACCGACACACATAATGTTGTAAGTACAGCTTACGAGGAATATGATGAAAACCATCAGAGGAAATAGGAAGACGTTTATTTGCAATGATGACGCTATGAATGAACAGCGTTTAGCGACGGCAATTTATGAGCGTTCGGGAATTTATAAGTTGACGTGATTGCTAACCATGGACATGCGGACAATGAAGACCAGTTTTGTCGGGAGATGGAGTTGTGGTGATGACCTGATATCGGACGACTCATGGCAGACGAACAAGCAAGTTTCTTCTCAGCGAATGGTAAGTGTCCAGTATCAAGCACAACACGTGGCTACCGACGCTGTCGACGTTTCGAACACTTACCGCTTTCGACAAAAGTCCTGGCACCTGGGCTAACTTTGTGAAAAGACTCGAAGTCTTCCTTGAGTCCCGCGCCATCATGGACAGTAACTGAAAACGATTCACTATTCAGTCGGTGGGTGGCGAAACGTATCCACATCTGCGGAGTCATGGGCGATGCGTACTCTAAGTGGCTAGAAGTTTACACGATGTCTGCCACGACGTCCAAAAACGTCATTGACGTTCTACGGTCTCTTTTACCTACTTTTGCCCTACCGAAAACACTTTTCTCTGATAACGCGCCAAATCTTGCTTCAAATAAAATAAACAAGTTTTTGAAAAAAAACAAAAAAAAACGGCATCAGGCATCACATTAGTGCACCATACCATCCTGCAACTAACGGGCAAGCAGAACAGATGGTGTGCGAAACAAAAAAAATCACTTTTGAAGCTTGCGGAAGAAGCAGTTCAGTGAAGAATCGCCAGGTTCTTGTTCTGGCAGCACGCGTCGGTCTCATCTTACACGGGAAAAAACCCGCCGAAGCAATATTCGGCGGAAGAATAGCCACACCCCTCGATCTCCTGATACTATGGCTTACGAACAAAGATCGAGAGATACCCACATCGGGAGTAATGGCAGTTTATTCGGTCGGACAACTCGTCTACGTGAGGAATTTCAGCGGAAGTCTGGCCTTCCATGTAAAACTTGGGTAGAAAAGGCTCTATGTTGGTTGACCAGGAGGTGTCATCTCTCTGAATAGGTTGGATATCAATGCCCTTAAGTGTAAATATAACTAAATCACAAAACTTTCTTTGTGTATTGTGTAACTGCCCTTGTATTTGATAGTAGAAGCTATGGTGGTGATCTGGACCTTTCACACCAGACTCCTTTTTTTTATTTTTCGCCTCATACTCCTTGGCGGTTTAAGTATGCTTCAAGAATCTTTTGGAACGGGGACACTTTACGTCAACGAGGCCATTTGTTCCAAGTAGTAAATCAGGGAATGCTGCTAGAAATCTGTCCCTCATATTAACAAATAAACCGCACTTCTGCACAGTGCAGTTTTCCTGTTCCACGTGCAGTTGTCAAGCAACATCCTCATTGATTCTACCATATACTGTTGCGGGTGAAGAAAGTCTTTGGGTGCACGATACTTGAAACAAGTCTGCACTGTACGTTGTGGTTCGACACCCACTAATGTCGTCGTCCTTATAGAGCCTCATCATTTAATCATTACCTCGTCACCTCATATTGCTCTTCATCAACAGTAAGTACAATAGGCTACCGCCACATTACAATCCAAGAATTGAAAAATTAAGTCGTTCAGTCCTTCAACAAGTTTATAATTTATATAATGTTATTACGTTACATTACCTCGAGACGATCGACGTCCATTGTCGATCTTCAAATACTTATACCTGTATATAACTTAAACGCACAAGGGGGGTTGGTGGCCGAGTGCATGGTCTAGCGCACACAAGCTCGGAGCACTGGGAGCGAAAGCTCGCGCTGCAGAACCCACCCCGCCCCTGCCCGTTTCGATCTGGAAGAGCATCGTACCGGCGTGCGGTCGTGCATCACTACTGCGTGGCGCACGTTAAAGACCCCAGGGGTGCTATGTTGCGCTTTTTGCACTCCCAGGAGACTTGGAAGAGGGAAGTGACGTCAACGACACAGCAAATGCTGATTGTATGTTGACAGAAGAAAACGAAATCAACACCCAATCTGCGTTTGCTGTGTCGTTGACGTCACTTCCCTCTCCCTAGTCTCCTGGGAGTGCAAAAAGCGCAACATAGCACCCTAGGGCCCGTTTGCTCGAAGCACTAACCGCGGCTAAAGTTAGCCGCAGTACGGGATTTTGAAATCACGTGACTGGCTCGGTAGGGATGCGGGGAAACATGGTGGCGCCCCAGCGAATGAGCGCCGCTGGCTTTGGAAATAATATGTCGTTGTAGCTGCAATATCGAGCGCGTTAGTTAGCAACGAATGGTGCAGGAGGCTTTCGCTTTGCCTTACCTCAATTAATCCGCAAAGCATGGGCAATGACATCGGCGCATTTTTTAGATAGTGTTTCGATTCTGGGCATTCCTAAGCCCAAATGAACGCGAAAATTGTCGGCATGGCAACGTCTTTGGAAAGCGGATTGCCTTGACTCAATCGGCCGGGTATTGCTAGCACACAAAAGCAGACAGCGTCCCAACAGACTTGCTTCTAAATTATCTAAGCATCGCGAGGAGAACGCTGGAAGTGTAATTCTACGGTCCACGCGCGCTGGCCTTTCTCCTATAAAAGATTCGAAGTAAAAAATCATAATAAGGCTTTAACGAACGCGCGTGCAAGGCAAATTTAGTTTTATACTTTTTTGCTTTAGAACGGTTGCTACTGCAGACGCCAGCACGTGCGACGCGATCTACTACAGTCGCAGCATGCACCTCGGTGCTTGGATAATTTAGAAAAAAGGTCTGTTGGGACGCTGTCTGCTTTTGTGTGCTATCAACAATTTGCTTTCCAAAGACGTTGCCATGCCGACAAATATCGCGTTCATTTAGGCTTAGGAATGGCCAGAATCGAAAGACTATCTAAAAAATGCGGCGATCTCATTGCCCATGTTTTACGGTTTAAGTGAGGTAAAGCAAAGCGAAAGCCTCCTGCACCATTCGTTGCTGACTAACGCGCCCTATATTGCAGCCACAACGACATATTATTTCCAAAGCGAGCGGCGCTCACTCACTGGGGCCCCGCCATGTTTCCCCGCATCCCTACCGAGCCAGTCACGTGATTTTAAAAAAAATCCCTCTCCTAGGTACTGCGGCTAACTTTAGCCGCGGTTAGCGCTTCGAGCAAACGGGCCCAGGTTTTCGGTTGTACCGCACTGGCAAAATTGCGCATCTACAGCTGAGACACCAGACGCCCACTAAGGCAGACTAACTTCCGGCTGAATAAACATACACACAACAATTTGCAATTAGACGCATAATAACAAAGAACACGGCGTGCCGCCTCTTTTCTTTGGATGCCTTTTTTTTTTTTAAACCAGCGCAAGCTCGTGCGTTCTCTCTTTTCAAACGGTTAGAACGGTCGCGTATAAAACCCGCGTTTCTCCTACCCGCCCGCTTCCTCGTCTCATTATCTGTATTTGGTTATAACTAAATAAGCTATAATAATGGTGTATTATTCATATTTACTTTCAGTTTCAGTCAGGGAAAAGGAGTTTCGCGGGAACTAGAGCCAATAAATGAGCTGCGCTTAGAGTATCGGCACTCTCTTCCCCGACAGTGTTGTGAACGCCGCCATTCTGGTGCTTGTGCAGAGCAGGCGCAACTGCCGATCGTCATGATTCAAAAGTGCGACATCCTCAGCATTAGATTCGGTGTTAGGAAGCTCATGTAATGTTGCTTTGCTTTGTCGCAAACTGCTTGAAGTGGGGGACGGAAAATCGTTTCTTGTGATTTCAGATAAAGCTTCAAATAACTGGCAACCATAATTTTAAGCCATACTGAGGTCAAGCGTCGCTACTCTGAAGCGTAGCTTATTCAATAACCCAATCTTGTTCAAGAGGCTTGTAATACTTAGGGCGCCTCAATGTCCTTCTGTTTAGGGTGATGCCACCCTTTGTAGTACCCCATGCCGACAGCACGCGCTCACGGGGAAAATACAAAGAAATCGACGAAAACAAAATGTCGCAATAGCACAATCAGCGCCACGAGCGCGTGCAGGGACACGCTTTTTCACGCGCTTCTGAACAAAAAATAAAAATAAAAGTGGGGGACAAAATGGCCAGATGTCGTGCTCCACCCTAAGCAAAGGGCACATGAAGGCACCCCAGTAATACCTGGAGGGGCCATGACGTAAGCCCCGCGGATTCCACAAGCCACTACCTTTTGACACCTGCCTCTTCTTCATTGTTCCCGCTTGTGCCAGTAAATTAGCTACGGTTCAGAGTAACGACGCTTGGCCATATTTTGGCTTAAAATCATGGTTGCCAGTTATATGAAGCTTTATCTAAAATCACAGGTAACGCTTTTCCGTCCCTCACAAATGTTTAAGCAACCCGCGACAGAGCATTGCAATATTGCATCAGCTTCCTAGCACCGCATCTAATGCTGAGGAAGTCGTACTTTTGGATCACGATGATCGGCAGTTGCGTTTGCTCTGAGCAAGACCCAAAATGGCGGCGCCCAAAACAATTTTGGGGAACGGAGTGCCGATACTTTAAAGCTCATTTAGTGACTCTAGGCATAAAGTGAACTCGGGTGTATTCTTTTCCTCTTCGTCTTCATTGTTTATTGATTTCAATCATATCGAATAATGAACACATTATATCACGCTACGCTTGTGTAATTATTTGTCTTAGATTTATTAGCCTGACCCAGTACTTAAACCATACAGTTATCGATAGTAAATCTTCCAATATATTTTTTTAATGTGAGGGTAAAAAGACACGGAGATTGATGATGATACAGACGCCAACGCCGCCCTCGGAAATTTTTTGAACATTAGATATCAGCAGTTTGTCTGCCATCCGCCAGGTAGCGCAACAAAACACCCAAACAGTTTTTAATTGTTTTTAATATTAGCTAAGCTCTACACCTATTAAGAAACCAAAGCAATATCATTGTGAAAATTTAATACATCGCAATGTATATCTATTCCAAACAATAAATATTATTAGATGCCAATAAATCTGTTTGATGTCTAAAAAAGATATGCGTCAAAACAGGTAAGTTTGAAACGCTCCTGGAGCGTTATGACTTGGAAAATGAAAAAAAGCCATCGTCCACCTCTTGGGCAACTATTGTAGCTCTAAATGTTATAAAAGATATTATCATAGTTTAATTATTTCCTCGGCGGCATTTGAACTACCATGACTCGAAGCATAAAAAAGTGCTACGTTTCATATAAAATATCTAAACAAATAAATTTTACACACCATTAAATTTTTTTCTGCATATTACCGATTATAAGCACTACATCTGTAGCTAATTTCATTGCCCTAGCGCGAGTCATTAAAAACATATTTGTGCTGAAAATGGTCAATTTTAGGGCAATATTTGGAGAGATGAAAAAAACTAGTGCAAATACCAAAAAAGTGTATCGTTACGTTCTGCTCCGACATCATCTTAACAAAACTTCTATATTGGAACTGTGCTATCTTTAATGGATCGTTCATAAAACATGAACTAGCGGAGCAAGTGAGGGTCCACGCCATCATATTCGCAACGCTACAAATGCGCATGAACAGTAAAAACCAACACATACATAGTATCAAATGAAAGAGGATTGCATTGCCTTTCGAATGACATCAACCCCGCAAAACAGTATTCAAAAGGAGATGAGTAATGACCTGCCGAAAAGTACCTAAACTGCCACATTCAGTGGGACCGTGGCCTTAAGTGGTGGGCAAATTAGCTCGTGATCCCGACTCTGCGCTGCCACTCTGCATGCGCTGGTTCGCAGATGTTTTAAAGGCCCTGCGTCTGATGATCTTGGAAGTGCTCGTGGAACAGGGTTGTTTTACATAAATGTAGCTTCTTCCTGAATTAATTATATAGTTTATACACGTATGCAGGCATATTTCTTAGAAGATGCACACTTACTGGAAATTAGTTTGTATGGTAGCAGCAAAAACGGCCGAATTGCCCCCAGTTGCCTGTATGATATGTATTGAACTGCCCAAAATATGCCCAGCAATAGTGCCGTAATTTGGAATGTTTATACTTTTTTCTGACATTCTTTATTCCAGCCTTGGGTATTCGGAAAATACACCGTTTAGTCTGAATTGTCATTTCCAATTAAAAGAGACACTGCTGCAGGTCCCCAAAAGCTTCCTCAGCCCCCAAACTCCCTACAGCTGGACTGTCTGACAACAGAGGAAAACAGGAGTAAAAGCAAGAATTCGAACGTCTGTCCAGTTGTAGATGTAGCACTAGTAGCAGAAAATGTGGAACCTGTGTAGGGTGACAGTCTGCATGAGAAAAGCTCCTGGTATTTTAGCTTCAGGACAATCTGATTTAAGTAAAATCTCAATTTTAGGGCTTAAGTGACTAATAACGAGCTAGACACCTTCGCTTACATTTGTTGTACATTACTTGAGGGATGATATAAACAAGTGTACGGATACAATCAGTGGAGCCCATTGAAATGCTATCCGAATCCAGCAAAGGTCAAATGGGAGCAATGTATGTAATAAATGTTCCATGTTTTTTTTTTGTTTTTTTTTTTTACTTTCCGCTGCACTTGGACTGTCTTACTTGTGATTCTCTTCCCATGGCCCAGACTGTATTTAGCATGTTGCTCGAGCGGCGATCTTGTTTAAAAACAGAAGTACAAAATAAATAATATACATAACCTGCCAATTCACTCAGACCATCAGCAGCATTTATTGTGCGAGATGTAAATCTATAGTGATGCTTCTGCAATTGTGTCCATATTTCTTTATTTTCACATACCAGCTGCTATTCATGCGTTGCCTGCCCTGTCAACCATGCTTAAAATGTTGCTTGAAGTTTTGCCTGTAGCTACAGGCCATACCTCAATAAGGGCACATATAAACATTTACACTTATACGAATAAAAACGCCGAAAAAAATTAAATAGAAACGAGCGCGCCGACAGCTAGCGTCGTCACAGTCTCCACAGGGCGGGCGGGGCGAGTCGGGGAAAAAGTCTCTCCTCGCCGTGACGCCACCCCGGTTCGCCGTAAGGGGGCGCCCCGCGAACTTCTCGGGGCTAGTAGTGGCTTACATAACGCAGAGTAAGCTCTGATTGCCGACTGGATTCGAAGTTCCAACCACGTTCTAAATTATCGAAAGTTTAGGGTGCGGCGGTGCGGCCGTTTGGAGCAGCACATTTGGCATGCCTCATAAAATTCACTGAGCACGCGAACGTTGTTTTGAAAAAAGAAATCTGTGTATTTTTTGTGCTCAAATCAAAGCTACAAAACAAAAACAAAAAAAGAAAATATATAAATAAAGCGGCAGTTTTGCACTTCATGCGTCCTATTAGCGCCGAGATGTTTCGGTGGCGCCCTTTTATAGTTTCCCTCCGTGCCGTCACGACTGGGACTTGCCTCGCCGTGACGTCACCAGTTGTTATCCAGACTACTTACCTTCAGTTGCGACGACGAATTCGATGGTGTGGTTAAAAAGCAAAGTGGAAGCTAGGAGCCATCGCAATCCTAAACTAACACCGTGAAAGTTGACAATCTGACAATGCTTATATGCCCATGGTTTGGCCAATCAATGAAAGCTGAGCACAGCGACGCTTTTGGCCGCGCATAATATCGGTCTGTTCTCCGACTAAATACTGGTTTACAAACTCGCCTCCAGGTGGTGTAAAGAACGAAAAAACGCCTAATGCCCCTTTTATACGGAAAAGTAGCGACATCCTTTGAAGAATGCCGCCTGCTATATTAGAGCGATCCAGTCGGCGCTACCGTCGACGCGCGAGCACGAAAGAGCAAAATATAACAATAAGAGTGCGCATGAGGCACAAGGAGGGAGAAGGAATGCCTATGCCGTCGGAGTGCAGTGCATGTTATGAGCTCATGTCACCAATCAAATAACGCCGACTGTGTAACGTCACGGCTTTCATCGTCTTTCTTGGAGCACATTATTCGAGGCTGGTAGACCGTGACAGTGCGATTTTTAGCCTGTGTGTATGTAATTTGCGTGTCTTTCTGCCTTTGACTGTGCTGTGACTCAAGTATAGGAAGGCCGCCTGATATCTTGGAGTGATCCAGGCGGCGCTACAATCGACGCGTGGGTGTAAAAGAGCAAAGAACAAAGACAAAAGATGTGCTCGTCAGAGCAGGAGGGAGACGATGTCACTACCTTTCTTACTCAGGGACATTAAAAAACGGCCAGCGAGAGGCTGGTGGCGAGCAGGATAACCACGATAAATAATTATTTGAGTGAAATATATCAATAATAATGCAGTTCCAGTTCGCATTTAGAAACACAAAAATACTTATCTCTTCGATAAGAATAAATTCTAATGTGGACGAATGTTTGCTTTATTGTGTCGTCTGCTATCCGTCCGCGTACCTCTGCTGGGCGCTGAAGGTATCTTTTTTTTTTTTTTTGTCTTTTTTTTTTTGTCGCGAAAATGAACTATGCATCGCCGACTGCTGATTCTCCGAACCAGATGTCAAAGTTTTAGCACTAACCTTCATCTTATAAAGAACTTAAAGTGATTTTCTGAAATTTTCATTTGGAAAATGGTGGCAGACCAAGCTCTCGATTACAAGGAGCTCCATGGCGCATGGCGCAGTTAGCGAAGACAGGCGAAAATGGGCCGCCCCATGTTCCCACTGAAAGTTTCGGAAAATCACATAACCTTTGCATAAGATAACGGTTCGTGCTGAAACTTGGGCATCTGGTTCGGACCTCTAGCGCTACATTTGGGCGCAAAAGGAGCGTTCAGCACGTACACCGTCGGTTAATTTTGCTGTAAAAAAAAAAATATATTTTTTGGGACACGTTTTTGTTTTTGAGAAAAGAGAACCTTGTTTTTTTGGCCCAGGTAAGTAATCTATGCATCACAGAAAGCTCAAACACCGCGAGAACGTGTAAGCGGTTGGGAAAGAACGCCGAAGTTTGAGAACATGACGTTACCTGGATCAAAACAAAATTGAGAAAGACTTTCTTTCTCATCAAAAGATGAGAAAGAAAGTAATTCGAGAGTCAGCGCTGTGTCTGTGTCCCTTCTTCTACTTGTCCTTGTGTTCGTTTGCGCTGTTTTATTTCTATGGATACAATGCATCACAGACTAGCCCACCTCCAAGCATTAACACATTGGGCCCCTGTAACACCTATTTCAGTAAAAAACACAAACAAAAAACTCGTCAGGCAAAATTAAAACAATATTCTCTATCTTGCTGACAAGTGTTTTTCACTGATATAAATACCACAAGTGATCACAATGTCAGTTCCTGTTTCGCCGTGGCGTCACGAGTTCTGACCCTTGCTACTTGCCATCAGATGCAACGAGTAAGACGGTGTTTTTAAAATGCATAGTAGAAGTTAGCGGGCCATCGCGTTTTGACACCAGCACTGTCGAAGTTTGCATTCTGACAATGTTCTTATACCCGTGATTTGGTCAATCGTGGAAAGCCGGACACAGCGACGTTTTTGGGCGCGGACGTCGCCAATACACCATTCCAATAGTTACGAAATCATAGATTTTCCTGCAATATTCACACCTCAGAACGCGCACGTACATAGCGCGCGTCGTACGCACTATACTCGCGGACAACTTTCTGTGGCATTTCAGGAGTTAAGAGAGCTCGTGCACAGCTTTGATGGGCGCTCAATGTGCGCAAACGCAAGCGCGCCCATAGCTTTGACTTCCGAACTACAACAATTTATTCACAACCATAGCACGCAAAATGGTCAAGAAAAAGAAAAAGAAAAAAAAAAAGAAAAAAGAAAAGTGTTTTGGATAGACTTCCAGCTTTAAAATATCTATATTTGTTTCCAACATCCGCTTTGGCTAGCGAATGAAAAAGAGACATGAAGATAGAAGATCTGCTCCTAGAACAAGGGCGCTGTCTCCTAAGCATTTCTCACAGTGAGAGACAGAAGGACGTATACACCAACGTCAGCTACCATAAGAAGCTTCCGCTAGGCTTTCTACATTACCCGCCGGAGGGCAGCGCTGGACACACATTGGAGACTAGGGGCCCTCTGTTGCGTTTTTTAGACTACCACGGTGACTAGGGAAAAAGAAGTGACGTCAACAACGCAGCAAACTCAGATTGTATGCTGATTGGTGAGAGTCGCTGATGACAAATTTCCGCAGAAGAAAACAAAGAAAAAGTGAGCTTTGTCGCAAAACCGGCTATAGTCGCCGGTTGTGCGCCTTCTATGGGCAGGCGGCCGCGACGTTCCAAGGGGTGTCGTGGAATCGCTTGGCTGCAGTTTTTGATCTCATCTTGTAAACGCGCTGCAGTGACATTTCCTGGACTCGGTAGATGGCAAGTGTGCTCTTGTGTCACAGTGGTCGTCTCACCTGCAGTAACAACTCGTCCCCAGCAACCCTCCTGGAATTTCTCGCATCTCCATGCCGTCTTCTCGTCGATGGTCCTGTGCTTTGTGTACAGGTAACCTTCGAAGCAGAGCTTCGGCGAGCCTCGACGAGAAGCCACAAAGGATGCCATGCTTTATAAACAAACTCGATGACAATCAGTGAGCCGGGCCGGCTGGACGGTTCGACTGATAGAAGCTCGATGCCAAGTGCAGGTCTGTCTTACGTGGCACGGGTGACAATAGAAGAAAGACGAAGTGCATGTGTACGCTCTGCGGGTGAAAAACCAATTTTATAACTTCTTCCAGGCAAAAGAATTTGTCGTATAAAATATTCAGATATGAAATGGCCTTGGTATGAAGCGTCTTAGGATGAGGCGTCTCGGGATAGAACGTTTCTGGGATAGTATGTCCGGGATGAAGAGTCCTGGGATGAAATGCCCTGGGATGAAGTAAGTGGCCCTTGACTAGGGTGAACCGTATGGACAATCATGGCATCAAATTTCATGGAATGGATTGTCCATGGTGTAAACTGTCTTGGGGTGAAACAACCTGCGATGAAAAGACTTCGGTACGATGTGTCTGGAAAGAACTCTCCTGGGAGGAAGTGACTTAAGATGAAGTGTGGTAGAACCGTACTTTATACATGTTTAGACAGCAATAAGTTATTTTAGGCTCGTTCACAAAGAAACGCTTTCTTATATTACATTACGAAAAATAGCCGGGAAATTAGAGCTTCGTTTTAAGCGTGACTACCAATTCAAGAAGATAGCCTGGCACGAGACATTCGAGACGGGAATGTTTCGGTGACTAAGATATAACGTAAGAAAACGGTGCGGTGTGAAAAGTTCAAAGGAGCTCAACTCTTTACATCACGTTTCGACGAGCCTTGTGTCCTTGGTTGCCACGGTAACTCACCGTCCTAGCTCGTCGTCACCGAACGATTCGTGTCTCTAATGTCGCGTGCCAGGCTATCTTCTTGAATTAGCAACCACGCTAATTACGAAGCACAAATTTCTCGATGACGTTTAGTAACGTAACGTAAGAAAACGGGTCTGTATGATCGAGCCTTTTTACTGCATCTCACAAATTTCTACAACATATATATTTAAAAAAATGGTTAGGGTGGGTATACGACATAGCCGCAAGTATTAGGCGTGAAAGCAGCTCAAAGGCGCTTAAATAGGGCAGGGCCCGGCATGACGCCGTGCCCAGTGACGACGAAAGAAGAACCCAGTCCCAGACTTCTTGCGCACCGAACCGCTCTCATCCAACCTAAATCCTACCAAGCACCCATCGTCTGCTCGCAACTCGGTCGACTGCGCCATTCCCACGCTTCGTCTGCTCGCTTGCGCCGCTGTCTTTCGATACCATCGACGCAGCAAAATAAGTTTCGAAGCGATCTCACATTCTCATCCCGGCGGAGGGAAAGCAACACTCTTTGGAGGGAGTGCTTGCACCGCTTTTTAAACCCGCCGGGCCATTCTTAGCGTCCGTGGATACGACGACTGGCACGCTCACTTTCCAAAGCCGCGCTGCAACGACTCGACTTAGACGACTCTCCCATCGCTGTGTTGAGAGCGTTCGCTACTCGCCGACTTCCTAATGGTCAAGCAAGTGTTGGGCTCCAAATCTCGCCAGTTCGACACTGGTTCAGTGGACGTTGCCATAAAACTAGTGGGCAAACAACTGCGTTAACAAGGCAATGCTATAGCAACGCGGCTGTTTTCCCGGTATTTTCATGGCGGCGGGGTCCTTTAACTGAGTTTCCTAATCAATTGATCATGACGAGAATTACCCGAGAGTGTGGTAAAAGATAGGGAACTTTGTAAAATAAAAGACAGAAAATGAATCGTCTCAATACCTGAGAGAATAAAAATATATTTTCGTGGCCACGCCTACTTTTGTTACACTTGACTTCATGCATGTAGAATACGGCATAGAGTTATAATATACGCTAGAGGTTCAACTGGCGCTAGTGTGCTGCTACAGGTTGAAGCAGACAGCAACCAGTCGGAAATGGACTTCCGGTAATGCATTTAAACGGGAAAAAGCAAGTGCATTTCCTCTCTGCGCTCGATTATACCAGCAAATACCACGAATAATTCGTGCGTACTAGGTAGTTTAGAACATTTCTCGGTCGCGCAGACCAAATAATTGGTCAGTTACGGCGGTTTTATTTGAAATTCGCGGCATGAAAATTAGTGCGAAAACCGCTTCGTACATGTATTTATGTGGACTGTCGGACACTGTTAGCACAAAGACGGCGTCGCCGCTTTCCAGCATGGGGGATATGCGTGCCAAACGAACGAAGGACATCTGGAAAACCAAAAGAGAGGGCGAGAACTACACAGTAACATAAAATAAGTCACTCTTTGGACATGCAGACGACCAAAATAAATTAAAAGCCAAGTAATATAGTTCGATTTCCAATAAATAAGTACTGCTTTATTCTTTCTACTCATGAATATGTGCGAAGAGGCTTGTTCTTTGTTCAAATCATCACACGCACACTCCAAATCTTGGCGAAGGAGCCTTCAATACCTTCAATATATATGGAGATACAAATACTGGTACACATGTAGAAAAGAGGTGCAATACTGACGTTGAAATACATTTATAAAAATGTATCTCGATACGCATAAGAATTGCATTTGAAAAATGGAAAAGCATTTGGAAATCAAATACCGCGATACTTTTCTGGTGGTATGAAATACAGACTCGGAAATACATTCTTGTCATCACACGCATGCTCCAAATCTTGGCAGACGGAGAGAAGCCAGAGAACAGGTGCCCGATAAAAACTGCCCGACATAGGAAATAATAAAAATACACACCTTTCTTAGCCCACGTACTTTATTTTTTACGATTGAATGTTTTTTTTTTTTAACCGATCGTAAAGATGCGCGGCGGAGTCCTTTTCATTTAGTTACAGGGCGGCCATATTAGCAATGTATAAGCACCAGCGGAATGCTGGCGACATTTGAACAATCTCTACATTTCTTTCGCTCGTTATTTTGCTTAGAATCGTCGCGCGTTTTTGCGTACCTGCCATGGAATAGAGGCTTGGACCTAAAAAATAGCGAAGTTGAACATCGTTCATTGGTAAAGAAAAATGCTGTAACTAAAGCAATTACACATTCACAATATTATTAAACGTACCTATTATCCGGTACAACCGAAATAACGAAAGTTATTCATGTTACTTTCCGGTGGAGAGACAAAATTCACGCGCGTTTTCCCATAGGAATGCACAGAGGCACCGCAAAAGTATACAACGCTTTCCGTCTGCTTCAATTGGCCTCCCGCAAGTCGCATAGACACTAGCGCCATTTGAACCCCTAGCGTACATTACAATAACTCTATGGGATACGGTCGCTGCCTCCTGCCTGTTATAACCTCCTTGAAGCAGCGTCATTAGGCAGTTCTGCAACTGTGCTAACCTCGTAACATTTCCGTCTCTGCGTCATTGAGTGACGTCACATGTTGTATAACTTGCAAGTCGAGTGAGCAATTAAAAACAAAATACTTTGTGCGTTTTTTTTTTCTTATCTTTTTGTTTCGCTGACTCGATTTTCCCCCGCATCATTTGCACACCATAACTTCTTGCAACGAATCCGAAACTAGCTTCGCACACATATTACAACATTGGATTGGTTTCTTCGGCTTCCCCTTTGTATCGAGTGATAACAGAAACTTTGGATTCTCGATCTAGCCAGTGGTCACACCTCTGCCATTTCCCCTTCCGCTGTCTCTTCCGTCTGCGTCTGGCGTTGTGTGACTTGAGCTCGTTGCACCGTGCCTTCCACTTCCCGTTGCGTGTCCCGCCACCACGCCTACAAACTCCCCTTCGTCACCTCCACCCCCGAGCGAGTGTTCTCCCGCCGCCGCTCCGGTCGCTCCCCCCTTCCTCAAGTTCCTCGGGTGTTTTCTGTTCTTCGACGCCGCTCCGGAAACCCAGGGCGACCGACAATGTTGTCGTCCGTGGCTTCGGGGTGTGATACGTTGGCAAGGTAGCACTATTTCAGTGTTGCCAGTTGAGTCCCTCAGCCTCTCAGTCCAAATTTATAAATTACGTAACATCGCGAGAAAAAGAAAATAATCGAGATCTGTCATTTGTGTTACGTTCAGATGCGTCTACTAATGTGTGGAACCAAGTGAAAGGAATTCAGTTACTATTAATATTTCGCCGGAGTTTAACTTGCATCACGCAGTGTTGATAAACGACCGCACACGGCTAGGTTACTCATTAAAAACGAAACTAACAACTACTGTGATCGAACCCGGGATCCATGCAATCTGTAGCGCGAGTTTTGGCTACATGTTAAAAGAAGTAAAACCGAAGCAAAGGGATAGCTTCATCAATTTTTCCAATATACTCAAACATTAATCTCCGACACACCCAAGTAAACCACGAAGTACCGTGGTGTCATCAGGGAACGCAAACACGAACGAAACGCTAGGCACGTGGAGAAACCCAAATCTGGTGTCTGTTGCAGGCGGTTTTATTTCCTCCGATCAAACACACAGCGTTGGCAAAAAAAAAAAGAAACTTAAAAAAATAAAGGCTATTTTCAGGGACGATCAAATTTGCATCCCAGGGTCATTTGTGCAGATTTGCTGGTTCCTGGTGCAATTACAGTTAGATCAAGTGTGAATGATTGATGATCATGAGGTACCCCAGTTGGGAGCACGTTAAATGTTCGTGATGCTTTGGAAAATTGCCTTCCGTTTGATATACGAAGTCTGCGAGCACAAAGAACAACAAAATTCATCGGAGCTAAATACAGCGTGGAGTCGTTAATATGTAGCTCGTTGAATGAATACCACTCTGCAAAGACAAAGCGTTTGGAAATCAACTGGATAAATAGATGCATTCTGGTTTTGTTATTATGGACTATGGCATTATGGGTTATTTTGGGGGAAACATGTAAGTCCAATATGAACAAGACCTTTGACACTTCCACAGTTCTTTCAATCCTGGTTTCTTTCATGAAAGGGAGATTTCGGTCACTCCTGATCAAGGTCCTAAGTCGTACATGAAGCCACATTAGTTACATTGTTATTCACTTTCTTCTTGTTCGATTGATGTTTCACAGTGCAAGCGTAAGTCGTCGGTTTCATCGTCTTGCGGAATTTCAGTGACAGTTCAATCTGCGATGTAAGTTTACCTTAAATACGTTTACTTCATGTCTAAATATTTGTTTCCTTCAATTGATTCTGCGACTAACAAATTTATATGTTCCATTTCATACTTGTGTTTCATTCTATTACTCCGCTACATAAAAATTAATTTGTTACAGTTTACAGGCGTATTTCATTTCATAGACTCGGCACGCAAACGTCACGCTTCAAACTTGCTGCCTTGTGGTATACAAAGCCTACCTGTTTTTTTTTTTTTTTTTTAAGGATTTTTAGTAGACATTTGTGAGATGCAGTACAACTACTTGCGGTCTGAATACGTATAAGACACGATTTCTCAAAGCAATGGTCCCACAGCTGATACATCATACAAATGAGTCTGCAAACACGAGCCACGGGGATATCCGTGGTTCGAACGTGTGCGTGCCAAGATTCCCCTGTAACTCATTGCTATGCGGGATTCAAAGCACGGACTTCGCGGTGTCTTGAGTTAGAATCTGTATAAAGACCGTCTTTATTATAATGTATAAGCAGCGTGGCTGTGGCTTTTATGATTGCGTTCCCGCGTTGGCTATCGGATAAGGTGTTCGTAAAACCTCGTCATTTGTTGTTGGCCTTAAACGCAACAGTCACGCGCGCGTATATTCAGCAGACGCCTTGTTGCCATGGTCACAGATACCACGACAGGCGGACTTTATTGTGCAGAAAGGGACGGCGTTGTGGCGAGATCAGGTGCGTGCCTCGACTCTTTGGCCTTGCGGTTTGGTTGGAGGAGCGTGCAAAAAGAATGCGAGAGAAATACATGACTTTGTTGTGCGATTTTTTGTACAGTGCCTAATACCTTTCTCAGAATATTTTCCAAAGCGCACGTTCATTTGGCCATCAGGCGGCCGGTTTCCTTTGTTCATGAAACATATGACCCAGTAACAAACTGACGTGCACCCATAACTTGATAATTGAAAAAAAAATTCAAACAGGTCAACCTGAGTTGCTACGCCCTACTGAAAAAAACCATTTGGCGCCCATATGAAAATAAACGGGTCCATACCGGTAACCGTTTAACCATACTGGTCACCAGTTTGTCAAACGGGTCGCCCGTATGGCTCAAAGGGGTCCCCCATATGAGCCATAACGGTCACCTATTTGGCAATCGGGTCGCTCGTCTGGGCAAATGGGCGACTCGTTTGGGCAAAGTTGTCGCACGTTTGCTCAAACCGGCGACCATGTTGCAAACTGCACCGGTTTAATCAAACGGCTCTCCGGAGCTCGTTTGATATTGAACGTACAGATCGGCGGCGTGGGCACGCCTAGCGTTTCAGCCGTGGCAGCCAATGTTTTCCGGAAGGCTGGGAGCGCCGGTTCATCGATTTCAGATCGTCCGCGTAATGCAAGTAATTATATTTATATTTCAATTGCGCTGATTTTCGATTATACTGCAACTAAAACTAACACCTTTTTTTTTTTTTTTTACGTAAACGCGCGACGTTGGTGAGCCGATATTTTTGACAGACCTTTAATACTTTGTCCATCTTTGTTGCCTCAATTTACTTATTCAGCTCGAATCTCTCTCGCAGAAGACGCGACCGCGTGAAAGAATGTACGTCTAGACTCCGTTTCACTTTAATTCAAGACGCAGCGAAGGTAGCACGCGTACACGCGGCTGCAAGAACATCGAGCATTGCGAGAGCTCGCCCGCCGTTGCAGCACTCAAACTACGAGCTTGCGCTGAGTTCTTTCTTCGCTCGGGCGCAAGCCGAGCTTCTGGCAGCCCCGCCGCCATTTCCAAAGTTCGAGCGCGCGCGCGCGCGCGCGTTTGTTCTTCGGGACTACAAAAACGCATCTCCCTGGAATGCCTGGAGAGAGGGAGAGGGGCTGTCCCGGTGGTCCCAGCGCCTTGACCTCGCCCCCTCCCTCCCCTCTTGTCACCCCTGTCACGTGACCCACAGCAGCGCGCGAGCTACACGCTGATAAGCATCGAGATCCGGAAGGGCGCGCCTTGCAGCCGCTTTTTTCTTTGTCTGCTTGTTGTCAGTTGCTGCTCGAAGTTCGCTCGTCCTACCTGCTTCAATCTGTCGCCTAACCCTGCGGTCTTATTGGGATGTCTCGACAACGTACTGGATGTGCACCAAAGCTTATCAGTGTTCGAAAAGACCCACGTGTATGTCGGCAACGAGCGATTCTTCAAAGAAGTCGCAAATTCTCGCGGTTTGGTTGGGTTCGGCAAATGACAGCTTGTGCGCCGCATCGTGTTGAAACTTCCAAGGAGCCTTTCCCTCTCGTTTGTGTTTGTGTGGTTGTCCTGCTTTGACCGTGTCGACAAATATCACGGATTACCTCTTTCAAGTCCGCTATTGTTATGGTAAGTGCACTGCAACCTACGTGTTGGCAACGATTGACCGTTCTTCTACGCGTACTCTTCTAAATTATCTAAAGAATTATGCAGCGCCACTTCGCGCGGCAGCCAGGAGAATAATTTCCCCGAAAGTCTACCTGTATAGTGTTCACAGATCGCTTGCACGTTTGTACTTGTCTACAGAAGAGGTAATAAACTTCGAGGAGAATTGAAAACAATATTTTGTGTCGGTTTTCCTGTCCACTTACAAGCACCTACGCGAGTGCATTTGTTCTACGTGTTTTCTCCATGTTATAAATACGTTTATGAGTTTCGGGACGTCTTAAATATGTTTAAGATAACCAACCTCCCAGACGATACCCATTTAGGGCTAGCGCATAATTTGCAATTTCGAAGGGCACGTTCAAACGTGTGGTCACGTGCCATGTCGAACGGGTACTCGTACCATACGGCACCCGTATCAAACGGGCACCTGTATCAAACGGGTACCGTTTCGAACGGGTACCGTTTCCAAACGGGTACCCGTATCCCATAATCACGTTTGATCCAAACGGATCGACAGGTTTGATTCAAACGGGCGACCAGTTTGCCACCCGTTTGAATTTCAAATGGTTTTTTTCAGTAGGGCGCTGTTTATGCAAACAGAGTTTTTACCACGGAAGGTTCTAGCGCAAACAAATGACCGAGTTTATTCTACTACGATGACTTTGACGCAAGAATGCGCACGAAGGAGGAACTTTTGTGTTTACAGTAGAAGAAAAAGTAACAGGGCCCAGACAGTGTTTCTTTTGTTAGTCAATCCAAATAGTTTTGTGGTTGACGTCGAATTCGTCGCACGGAATAATGACTTGTTATTTGAACCCTATTTCCCAATGCAATCTCAATAAATCCAATTTCAAACCTGCCGAGTTTTTCGATATATTGCCACGCGCGTCGGCGAGCAAGCGCGTGCATGGCCGAGTGGTTGCCGCGCTTGACTTTCGCACGGAAGGTGTAGGGTTTGATTCCCATTCAGCGGTCTGTCCTTTTATTTATTCTTTCAATTTGGCCCTCTCGTAAGTTCGAGAACATTCTCGTCAGATCGAGTTCCGAATATTCTACGCCGAATGATCCAGAAATCTACGAGAGTACATAATGGACTCCGTAAGGCGAGCGGAGTCAGTCTCGCCCCAGCGATCGATCCTGCTGTTTCGCCGACATCGACGCCTGCGACGCTACCTTACTTTCATTTCGTTTTAAGCACAAGTTCGCCTCATTAAGCATCTAGTTTCTTTAACTATTCTTCGCCTCATCATTTGTGATTCGTGACAATATTACTAAGTCTCGTATCGATCATGTCAGTATGCAATGGAAATTTTCAAATTTCGCGAGCGAGGGCAGGAAAAATTACATGGGTGTAGCTGAAAAAAACGAGATAGAAAATTTGTAAACCGATGTAAGGTTGCCAACGCGCTATTAAATGTTAAGGTTGACAAAAAAACAAAAAAATAAAACAGAGGGGGGTAAAAACGACAGATACGCTAAAAGGTTTCAGGCACAGCTCTAACGGAATCTTGGTCCGGTTCTTTTAAAACCCATATTTTATTTGCGGACACTTGCGTAAAGCGGAACGTTCCGTAATTGCTTAAAACTATGCAAAAATCCTTCCGTCTTTTTTTCCTGGGAGCATGGTACCGAAATAACCTAAACAAAAAGAAGGGTATTCGAGCGAACTCGTATGGCGAAGGTTGAGTTGAAACCACGCCTCGGAAATTCTAGATTAATAAAAAGCTTAACAAAACATTGGGCATGGAAAGCTCTGAGCATCTTATCGCTCTGCAGCAAACGCGATTCCGGTCCAATAAGAACGCAGCAGAACAAATCACAATGCACAAAAAAAGAACACATTCAGTGACGCCTAGCGTTTATTCAGCTCAAACCGATTATACGCTTTTCCGAATATCCCTTCTGGGTAAATGGTCAGCTAGAACGATAGGGACAAAACACAGACAGGGAGAAACAGAGGCATACACACCGCTGTGTCTATGTCTCTGTTTCTCCGTGTCTGTGTTTTGTCCCCATCGTTCTAGCTGACCATTTACATAAATTATGTACCAACTAGGTCAAATTCAGCGTGTTAGCCCCTTCCGGGGGCTGCCATTTTCGTCTGCTGGAGTGTGAAATGCCTTGTGAGCACGCGCTGTACCTCTGTTGTGCTGTATATCACACGATCCGCATGAGTCAAAAAGCTCAGTGAGTCAGCATTTTCGCCCCTGGTGATAAACCATGGAAAGGTCTATTCGCAACTCCCGTCGGCCGCTCGCCCTCTCGTGAACGAACGAAGAACCAGAGGAGCGGGGACGGCGGAGCAGACGGTGACAGGGACTGAAGGCCCTTGGGCTACTGCTACGTCATGGCTTCGGTAGGCATGTCCACGCATCGTGCAGTTATAACGCAAAAAGCGAGTGCGAATAATTGTTGTGTTCCGCTTCGGATCAGCGTTGCGCGAAGGGACCGGGAAGTATTATTTCACTGGGGACCTTGTGTAGATCGCATACGCTGCGGATTTAAGGTCCTGTCGTCGACAGCTTAATCTGTGCTCAATGTGACGGCAAAACTTTTGCGTACACCCTACGAAAAATATATTCTCTCCCTGAATTATGATATAACTGCTTGCGCGCCGGTGTATAGACCGACAGACACCGGGAATGGGTTCGCGTTTTACGCGCTGAAGGGCCTTGACAATGAACATGACGGCTTGCCTCTAGCACTTTCAAAAACTCGACTATGAGTTCCTCCGTCCGGGTAATTACAAAGGGAATTAAACAGAGGTGCGCCGTGTTTTCAAGCGCGTCTGTGTTAGCCAGCTGTTTGCGACGACTGCTTAGAAGTGGCTGTATTGGCGGAGCTGATTGTGACGCTGCGAATAACACGGTACACACGTGCAGTAGACCCTATATTCTAATATTACTTTTTTATAAACCAATCAATAAAAAAACACGGTAATGTATTTAAGCAGTTTCAGTATAGCGTCACCTTAGGCATACCATGGGCACTGTAGCGCTCCTGCCGCTCGCTGAAAATCGCGCTTCAAAAGTGCAGCCCGAGTGTCAGGTTGCAATGCGCATCGTACGGTAGCCTGTGGTTACGCTGCGCTAAATCTGCCTGTTTGTAACCATGGCGCAAGTTTATCTCGGGTGGCATATCACTAAATCCGCGACTGTGTGCAGTGAGTTGCAAGCCTGCGATACAGAAAAATATGAACGCTGCTCTTCCGGAGCTTGACGGTCACCGTCGGCTCGTCATCAGAGCTGGTGGCCAGCACATCATGAACCCCACAAGATGGTCATCACCCTCAAAACTTTTTTCCACAAACAATGACGAGGTCGGCGCCCAAAGAGCACTGGCCCTTCAGAAAATTTTGCGAGTCCTGTGGCGTTTACACAAATTCTAAAAATCCACAAGCACATTTTTTTTAACGGATCAACATCCCCGTCACCACGGACATGCTCCAGTCCTGACCGCATCAGATTTGAAGCCAAGAGAATTATTTTCTGCACACTGACCAGCGTCAACGAGCAGGCGCAAGAGAAATCCAGGAAAATCTATCCCCGTCTCTTCCACAATCGTGGAACTACAGCCCGCAACCTAGAGGTCGATGGAGTTGCGAATAGTCTTAGCCATCGCGGCCCGAGGACTAGGTTAATCGGGAAAACCTGAATGACTTGATCAAACAAACGCATTTCCTGGCCAGATAAAGCGGGAAGTGTTTCGTGCTCAACTTAACGTGAGGACCTTGAATGTATATTTAGGCACCAATTCAATTTATAATATGCGCGTGAAAAGAGCACCGCGCCGAGGCAGGCCTATGGGCTGCCGAGCTCCACCACTAATAACTACACCCGTAATCAACTAGAAAATAACGCAGTAGAAAAAAATATTCAGGCTTTTTGAGGGTTGCGTCCCGTTATGATATATGTCGTCCCATTTTGTATTACCTTCATATTATTTTATCGAGACGTACACGTTTCAATCGCTGAAGGCAGCGTTTCTTCCTTCAACAACCCAACATTTTGTATGAACTACTTCGCGCAGCTCTTGACTAATGCTCGAAACTGTCACGATCTTTCTGGAACGTGGACGAAGGGGGCCGAAGCATCCACCGAGAAGAGACGACACGCAGCCTGGTTGTGAGGGTGAACGATGACTGACCGGAGCGGCGTGCGCTCAACGGCGTTTATTGGGCGCGGTGATCAATGTTGCCCGCCGAGCCTGGCGGCCACAGACGGGCGGACTCGAGGGGGGCGCTACATACTTGTCATATTCCTCCCCCCCCTAGTTTGTTTCCTTACAAACGAAATAAATGAAACAACCACGCACACGGCCGAGACCAACTCCTGGTCGTGCCAAGTCCTGGACGGTCGACGGCGAAGGTTACCCCGGCTAGTAGCGGTCAGGTGGCCTTCGCTGCCGTGTACTCCGCCTGGGCACTGGAGTTGACGGGCCAGGTGTAACAACGCCGGGCGCTGCCTATACAGGTCGCGCTCCACCCGGTGGAGCCGCAGGGACCGGAATGGGGTGTGGCACCGGTCCAACTGGTGCCGCAGGACTGGTGAGGCTTGTCGCCACCGTGGTGGGTGAGGCTCCACTGGCCGCAACTGGCGCTGTCGTTGGTCCCCCTGAGGGCTGGTGCTCTGAAGCGACGGCCGAGGGTGGAAGCCAGGTCCCGGAGCGAGGCCTGACATGGTCGGCGTGCCGGTGCCAGGTGGTCCCGTCGGGCATGCGCGCGAGCAGCGACGAGGCACTCGCTGGTGAAACCACATGTCCGGCAGACCAGGGTAGGCCAGGACGGAAGTTCCTGGCGTACACCGACGCTCCCGGCTCCGGCAAAGGCCCGGGACGGCACCCTCGGTCAGCAGCCAGCTTCTGCCTCAGTTGCCTCAGGAGCGCCGTGGACCGGAGGTCTGGATGCAAGACGTCCAGGGGGGCCTTGACCATCCGGCCCAGCAGAAGCTCGCAGGGAGCACGGCCAGTGACCTCATGGGGTGTGGTGCGGTACTGGAAAAGTACCCGTGCCACCTGCGTTCGGAAATCCCCGGGCTGGCTCTTCTTGAGTTTGTCCTTGATGGTCTGTACCACCCGCTCTGCTGCACCATTGGAAGCGGAGTGGTAAGGCGGAACCAGCATCCGGCGGATCCCATTCCTCTGCAGCCAGTTCAGGTACTCGGCGCTAGCGAAAGCGGGACCATTGTCGGACACGATAATGTCCGGTAAATCCTGCGCCGCGAATACCTGCCGCAGAGCCGCAATGGTCACGCTTGCCGATGGACTGGTGACTGGCAGTGCCTCCACCCACTTGGAGAAGGCGTCCACTACCACCAGGAAATAGTGGCCCTTGAAGGGTCTCGCATAGTCCACGTGCACGCGGGACCACGGCCTCTGTGGGAACGGCCAGGGGGTGATCTCCACGTGGCGCGAGGCTCGCTGGTTCTCCTGGCAGACCTTGCAGCCTTGCACCTGGTGCACGATGTCCTGGTCCAAGCCAGGACACCAAACGTGCGACCGTGCCACCATTTTGGTCTTTTAAATGCCAGGATGCCCAGCATGCAGCAGCTGCAGGACCTTGGCCCGGAGACTCTGTGGGATCACCACCCTGGAACCCCAGAGCAGGCAGCCTTGCTCCAAGCTCAGCTCGGCGGTCTTGTGGCTGTAAGCCTGGTGACGCAGCTTCTCCCCTCGGGCAACCGCCTTGACCACCTGAGACAGGACCGGGTCCCGGCTGGTTGCCTGCGCCACCGCAGTCCTGGTAAGCACCCCCGGGTAGGCCCGCTCCAGCAGGAACACGTCAGCTGGCTCTGGAACGGCAGCAGGCACCTCCGACAGGGGCAGGCAACTCAGGGCGTCGGCAGGTCCCAGGTCCTTCCCAGGGCGGTAGACCAGCTTGTAGCTGTAGGCCGCCAGCGTCGAGGCCCAGCGTGCCACACGAGGCGATGCTTGCACTGTGACTGCCTTGTCAGGCCCCAACAGCCCCAGCAACGGCTTGTGGTCCGTGACCGCCTCGAATTGCCGGCCCCACAGGTACTGATGGAAGCGCTGGACCCCGAAGATGAGCGCCAGGCCTTCCTTGTCGAGCTGGCTGTAACGTTGCCCTGCCGCATGGAGCCGACGAGAAGCAAACGCCATAGGGCGTTCCTGACCATCCTGACATCGGTGCGACAGGACGGCTCCTACCCCGTACGGCGACGCATCCACAGTGAGGACTACAGGCTTGGCCGGGTCGAAGTGCACCAGCACTGGAGCCTTAACGACCAACTCCTTGCTGTGCTACAAGGCCAAGTCCTGCTCCTTCTTCCAGGCCCACTGCTGCCCCTCAGGAAGCAGGCGATGCAGGAGCTCCAGATGCGTCGACAGGTTTGGCAGGAACCTCCTGTAGAAGTTGATGAGGCCGAGGTAGCTCTGAAGCTCCTTCTTGCTCTTGGGCTTCGGCGCCTTGAGCACGGCCTCAATCTTAAAGGGAGCCGGGGCCACGCCAGCCTGGGAGATGATGTGTCCAAGGTACTCCACGTTGGGGGTCAGGAACACGCACTTGTCCAGCCTCAGCTTGAGACCGGCGTCCTGCAATCGTGTCAGGACTTTGCACAGGTTCTGCAGGTGATCCCTTCGTCGGTACCGGTAACCAGGATGTCGTCCAAGTACACCGCCACGTGCCTCATGCCCCTGAAGAGGTTTTCCATCTTTCTCTGAAAGATGGCTGGGGCTGAGGCCACGCCGAACGGTAGGCACGTGTACTGGAAGAGTCCCATGGTTGTTGAAATGGTGACATACTTCCGGGCGGCATCCTGGAGCACCAGCTGCTGGTAGGCATCTCGAAGGCCGAGCTAAGAGAACATCTGTCCCCCGGACAGAGCCGACCAGAGATCTTCTACCCGAGGCAGCGGGTACTTTTGGACGGTAGCGACGGGGTTTATGGTGACCTTGAAGTCCCCGCAGATCCTCACGCGGCCGTCTCGCTTGAGGACTGGAACAATCGGTGCAACCCACTCGGAGGTCTTGACGGGCACCAGGATACCCTCTCGCTGCAGCCGTTGCGGTGCTGCCCACTCCCCCTCACAGTGCCAGTTCGTCCATGCACAATGTTTCACGTGCGCGAGAGCTGGGCACCTCGCACGTGTCTGCCGAGGGGGGAGGACGAGCGGCGGCCAGCAGCAGCAGCAGCCTGGTTCAAGCCCGGGTTCCAGACAAGCCCGCGGCCAGGGTGGCCGTCGCAAGAGAACGCGGCGGGGACGAGCGGCACCAGGTACGGGTACCTCCTCAGCCAGGCCCCACGTCGTGGCCGAGGAGCCGCAGATTTTTGACGTGTGGCATATGAATAAACTTTCGTCTGTGCCACCTTACTTGGTGTCTGTCGAAATCTGCGGCCACCCCATCACCATGGAGCTGAACACAGGGGCCAACGTGTCGGTCATGCCCGGGAAGCTGTTCAAGCCGACCTTCCCCGGCGTGTCCATCGAGGCGTCTGACGTCATGCTGCGCAGCTACTCCGGGCAGCTTTCCCAGGTCTAGGGTCGGGCCCAAGTCAGCGTTCGCCTTCGCGACAGGGAGGCAATCCTTCCCCTTTACTTAACCAAGGGGTCGTCGCCGACGCTGCTGGGCCGGAACTGGATTCACCCGCTGGGTGTTCGGCTGCCGGAGTACCAAGAAGCTACGCTGCAGGTGGTGAAGGACGTCCCGAGCCTCCTGACCGACTTCCAGTCTCTGTTCCAGCCGGGGCACCTTCGCCGGCACGACGGTTGGCATCCACGTTCCTGAGGGAGCCCGGCCACGGTTCTTCAAGCCGCGTCCGCTGCCGTTCGCCCTGAAGGACGGGGTCACCCAGGAGTTACAACGGCTGCTGCGAGAGGGTGAGGGCGGACGACAGGAGGACAGGAGCATTTAAATATAGATGTGGCAAAGAGTATAGAAGACAAGGAGTGCGCGTGACGTCATTTTTAGTAGATATCCATCCGTATCTACGAAAGCCGCCACTGCAGATGCGTCTGTCTTGGCGCGAAGCGGTGTATTCAGAGAGTTCGGTCATTCATTGGTATGATTAAGCGAGCATCTTGTGGCCATCCACGGGCCACAAAACAGCCTCTAGCGCTGGTCATGACCTCTAAAAATGCTACTCCACTATTTTAAGCCGTTTTAGCGCTGCTAGAGTAAAAATGTTCACCTCGCAGTTACTGAAAACTTGGCGGATATGAGATCTTCGTCAGGTTCATATTCAAACGTATAATCAACGAACGTGCGCTCCACACCAAAGCCAACTGCGCTGTTGGGATCATGGCTGCTCATTTGCTTTTGACGACATTGTCACCGAGATGCCGACTTTGAAAGTTTTATTTCACACTCTAATTGCCGTGTCGAATATTGTGACGTCGTGGTCTGCTGATTGGTCGATGCTGTGTCACATATTTAGTTTACGCTCAAACAGTGGGGGAAATATTCGGCGCTGGCTGCGGCCTTTGCTCCGCCCATTCACCAAACCAGTATGCGGCTCTGTCTCGGCGTTGCCGCGTACTAACGATTCGCTTGCTGTGAGACACTGCAAGAAGACGCGCTGTCGACAACGCTGACACAAGTTAGGTGAACCTGCACGAATCAATTATTAAGCATTTTTTCTGTTCTTGTATTTCTTTTTTTTTTCGGGGGGGGGGGGGGGGGCGGTGAGGCGTAGGCATATGCCTTTTCTCCTCATTGGGTCGACGGACGTATGAATAATCACAAAGAATTCAAATGCATTACCATACATCCTTTTGCAGCAGCCAAAAAGACGGCGTTTTTTTAACCTTTAGTTTAATTGTTGACGAATATAATCTATATCAGAAAAGGGAAGATGCTCGCAGCCTCGTAACATTGGCTGTTTTGTCTTTGGGACGGTAAGGTTGTCGCCTGGGGCATACATAGTCTTAAATTGGCTATTTTGGCTGCGCACTGGGCTGGCCTAAAGTCACTGGATCTGGAGAGTAGCGCCATCGCCTCCCACATGCTAGCCAGACACAAACAAATACCAACATAGAGACGACAAAACCTCTCAGGGCCATTGGCTCATCGCTGTTGGTTGCCTTGGTGATCGCCATTTGGGAGTCTTTCAAAACCTCGAAGCTTCGAAAGGGTCGTCAAAACCAGTCGCGCCAAGATATCTAAGGAGCATCATCGTACTCAAATTGTTCCTCGGACAATATGAGCGTCTTTGGCTTTGTGCATGTAATAAACTTATCACTCATGCTTATTTCCCCAGATCTCTTACGATTATGTTGCTCTTCTTGCGTGTTTCCCGACAGTGAAATTATTTTTCAATTCCTCCAAGCACTGACGTTGTGTGTGATGGCGGTATGAAGATAAACGACATTACACGCGGAAGAAAACTTATTAGAATGTAACTAATGTGACTCACGTACCACTTTAGAAGTAACCGAAATCTCTCTTTCATAGAAGAAACCAGGATTTAAAGAACTATGGAAGTGTCAAATATGTAAGGGCGCAAGATCAAGAAGTCGGTGCCCAGCTACAGACGGACGGCCCAATGGCGAAAGAGCTGGGTGTGCAGCAGCAGCTGACTCAGATGTTGAGCGTGCTTAAAACTACTCGAATAGCAAGTCGATGAGCTAGTCACAAGTAAACAAATTGTTATGGACATACAGAAGTCTGTGCAATCAATGTCCGACAGCAATGAGCAGCAGCTTAAGAAACTGAAGATCAAAGATCTTTGAAAGACGGTGAGTGAACGTAAAAACGAAAGAAGGACTGACGAAACAAATCGACTCACAAAAGAGATAAACAAGCTGGAGCAATACGGACGTATATATAACCTAGTAGTACACGGACCTGCCGAATCCCTGAACGAAAACCTACAAGCAACGATGAACAAAATCGCTCATTAAATATGAGTGCCCAGACTAAGCACAGATAACGTAGAAGTAGTTCAATGCATCCCCACTAAAACAAAGAAAACACCCAAGGTGATATTACGATTTATAAACCGAAACGATCGAGGTACGTAGCTTCAAAATAAGCAGAAACTGAGTACTGGCGCAGAAGTCGATAACGTCTATAAACAAGAGAACATGGCCGTTACGAACCTAAATTATTCTTTGATGTCAGAACAAAAGAAAAAACTTTTCGGTAACAAGTTTATCTGGCATCAAAAAAAAAATGCTCGCATGTGTAAAAACGAGACGGCGACCCGAATATTAGAACTGAGCATCAAAGTGAGTTTGCAGAAATGAAATCGGGAGTACATTGACCGGATAATACATGTAAAGGAAACAAACCTGTCTTTTTTTTTTTTTTTTTTAAGTGGTGGGCTAGCATAGAGTACTATAGTAAACGAAAAGAGAGGACACAAGAGCCGATTCGCGGCCCAGATAGTGCGTTTAATACCCTCCGCTACGTGGCGCTTTTCTGTAATTTGGTTAAAATTAATTAGAACTCTTTCTGTGAAAAGTCTTTATTTTTTAAATGGCAATGCTTTAAAATTGTTTAAAGTTGTAAGCAGTGAGAGAGTGCAGGCGAGCTGGTAATCAATCGTCATCTTGTAAACCCTGAGATGGGGAACGATAAAAAAAACGGACGAACACAACAAAATCTCAAACGCAGCTGAAGTTTTATTGATAGAAGCATACCAATAAATAGACTTTTACACAAAAGGAAAAGAGAAAGGGCAACAAAAACTCAAAAGCAAAATCAAGACGGCCAACGCGTTCACCCCAGACGGCCTAAGCCACTCCCCGGCTCCAACAAACCCCGGAAAGGGCGCCGACCACTCGAACAACAACAACCCCACGGTCACCACACATGGTGACCTCCAAACCGCTAAAGCCTAATCCCCAAATTTCTTACTCGAAGCAAACGCTTCTCGGTCCCCCCCCCCCCCCCCCCCCGCGTTTTTCAAGGTTTGCAAAGCTCCCGTCAAACAAGCAAAAACTCTTTCATTCGATCAGTGATCACCAAGGACGGCTGGCTGACACAATTCCCCCGCTCGCGAATGCATAAAGTCTCTTTAATTAGCCTTCTGAACAATTCTTTTTCGTTACACAACACAGAAGTCTTTTCCCAAAGAGGGGAACAAAAATTACAAGAACTAACATGATTAACCAATTCAGAATTCTGCGCCAAATTTTTTACACACCTTTTATGCTCCCCAAGTCGGTCATTCAAACAACGGCCCGTCTGACCAACATAACACAATCCACAGTCAAAGGGGATCTTGTAGACTACCTCTGTGACACAGGAGACTGAGGGATCTCTGTGTTTTTTCCCGCAACATCGCTCACGTCTGAAGGAAAACGGAGTAAGCATGTCTAAACGGAAGTCCGTCCTAAAAACTACATTAACGTTAAACTTCGCACCCAAGGCCTTTAGGCTATGAGAAAAACCATGAAAATAAGGAATTACAGCAAAAGCTCTACCTTGAACCCTCTCAGCGGTCACCGACGCGCGTACAAGCAGTCTACGTGCACTAGAAACGATAAAATCCAAACTATAACCCGCTGACAGTAGACGTTTGGTTTGAACGTCGAAGGCGTTACCAACACAATGAGAACAAGATTTTTTCAGTGCACTGCCAATTAATGATCTCACCACCCCCCCTTTTACCAGTTTAGAATGAGCACTCCATCTAGAAAGAACCGTCTTTACGGTTTCCCTACCATAAGACCAACAAAGCCCCCCTTTATTAAATAGTTGCAAGTCCAAAAACTGTAACTTCCCATCTTTCGCTGATTCAGAGGTGAATTTTAATTCCGGTGCAGCGGTAAAAATAAAATCATGGATCTGAGTAGCAAAAAGCTGATTCGGAGCACAAACCAAGATATCATCAACAAACCTCCGAACCAGAAACCTTTCTACATCCAAACAGCCAATAAAATTTGTTATTTTCTTGTCAAGAGTGTTAAGATAAAACTCAGTCAACACGGGAGCCACCGCCGAACCGATGCATACACCTTTCCGCTGTATATAACTGTCACCAAAAAGTTAAGCACAGTCGCCCTCAGATAGCACGTCAGAAGCTCCAGTACCGCATCTACAGAAATACCCGCTTTGGCCTGAAAAGAGACCAAATTATTTTCTAAAAGCTCCCTAACCCTTTCCAGCAACAATACGCTATCTAAAAAATAATACAAATCTTTGATGTCCAGGGACATCAACGTGCACGAGCTGCGATGCAGGGGAGAAATGCCCTCGATCAATTCTTCCGAGTTCCTAAGGGCAATACTGCCCTCCAGAGTGACATGGCCCAAACATCCCTGAAGGAAAACCGCAAGCGACTTCTGCCAAGAACCATTTTCGTTAATTACCACACGGAAGGGGAAATCTACTTTATGATCTTTTACTAAAAACTTTAAACCAAAAGAAGAGCGTGAAACGCCCCTCACTCTGTTTAGCGTAGCAATGGTTCTTGGCAGAAGTCGCTTGCGGTTTTCCTTCAGGGATGTTTGGGCCATGTCACTCTGGAGGGCAGTATTGCCCTTAGGAACTCGGAAGAATTGATCGAGGGCATTTCTCCCCTGCATCGCAGCTCGTGCACGTTGATGTCCCTGGACATCAAAAATTTGTATTATTCTTTAGATAGCGTGTTGTTGCTGGAAAGGGTTAGGGAGCTTTTAGAAAATAATTTGGTCTCTTTTCAGGCCAAAGCGGGTATTTCTGTAGATGCGGTACTGGAGCTTCTGACGTGCTATCTGAGGGCAACTGTGCTTAACTTTAATGGTGACAGTTATATACAGCGGAAAGGTGTATGCATCGGTTCGGCGGTGGCTCCCGTGTTGACTGAGTTTTATCTTAACACTCTTGACAAGAAAATAACAAATTTTATTGGCTGTTTGGATGGAGAAAGGTTTCTGGTTCGGAGGTTTGTTGATGATATCTTGGTTTGTGCTCCGAATCAGCTTTTTGCGACTCAGATCCATGATTTTATTTTGACCGCTGCACCGGAATTAAAATTCACCTCTGAATCAGCGAAAGATAGAAAGTTACAGTTTTTGGACTTGCAACTATTTAATAAAGGGGGGCTTTGTTGGTCTTATGGTAGGGAAACCGTAAAGAAGGTTCTTTCTAGATGGAGTGCTCATTCTAAACTGGTAAAAGGGGGGGGGGGGGTGGTGAGATCATTAATTGGCAGTGCACTGAAAAAATCTTGTTCTCATTGTGTTGGTAACGCTTTCGACGTTCAAACCAAACGTCTACTGTCAGCGGGTCATAGTTTGGATTTTATCGTTTCTAGTGCACGTAGACTGCTTGTACGCGCGTCGGTGACCGCTGAGAGGGTTCAAGGTAGAGCTTTTGCTGTAATTCCTTATTTTCATGGTTTTTCTCATAGCCTAAAGGCCTTGGGTGCGAAGTTTAACGTTAATGTAGTTTTTAGGACGGACTTCCGTTTAGACAGGCTTACTCCGTTTTCCTTCAGACGTGAGCGATGTTGCGGGAAAAAACACAGAGATCCCTCAGTCTCCTGTGTCACAGAGGTAGTCTACAAGATCCCCTTTGACTGTGGATTGTGTTATGTTGGTTAGACGGGCCGTTGTTTGAATGACCGACTTGGGGAGCATAAAAGGAGTGTAAAAAATTTGGCGCAGAATTCTGAATTGGTTAATCATGTTAGTTCTTGTAATTTTTGTCCCCCTCTTTGGGAAAAGACTTCTGTGTTGTGTGACGAAAAAGAATTGTTCAGAAGGCTAATTAAGGAGACTTTATGCATTCGCGAGCGGGGGAATTGTGTCAGCCAGCCGTCCTTGGTGATCACTGATCGAATGAAAGAGTTTTTGCTTGTTTGACGGGAGCTTTGCAAACCTTGAAAAACGCGGGGGGGGGGGGGGGGGGGGAACCGAGAAGCGTTTGCTTCGAGTAAGAAATTTGGGGATTAGGCTTTAGCGGTTTGGAGGTCACCATGTGTGGTGACCGTGGGGTTGTTGTTGTGCGAGTGGTCGGCGCCCTTTCCGGGGTTTGTTGGAGCCGGGGAGTGGCTTAGGCCGTCTGGGGTGAACGCGTTGGCCGTCTTGTTTTTGCTTTTGAGTTTTTGTTGCCCTTTCTCTTTTCCTTTTGTGTAAAAGTCTATTTATTGGTATGCTTCTATCAATAAAACTTCAGCTGCGTTTGAGATTTTGTTGTGTTCGTCCGTTTTTTTATCGTTCCCCATCTCAGGGTTTACAAGATGATGTTTAAAGTACTTAAAACGACTAAATAGTTTAAATCAAGTACGTCACAAAAACCACGTGATGAATGGCGCCTGCCATGGCCTGCCTGCCTGCACGCCGTCGCCTCTGCATCATTCTGCATGGCCTCTGCTCGTCCCTGCGTCGTTCGTCTGTGCCGTGCGTGCCGTCCATCTGTGCTTTCTGCTGCATCATGTTCGGTCGACTTTGCATCAACCAAGGTGACGCATGACCGCCCGCGTGCTCGCATGCTCGGCGTGAATTCGTGCAGCCTATCGGTTGGAGCTTCTCGCGCTGTTGTTTCTGCAGACCTGTCTGGCTGCACTTGAACGTGTGTGCATGTTGATTTTCGATGAGATTGTTTAAAAAAAAAGAATTTAACTTACGACCCTGCACACGACATTGTCCATGGGTTTACAGATGACGGTGTTGAACGAACCTCTAACAATGCAGATAGAGCCTTGGTTGTTATGCTGTCTGAAATTCCAGGAGGTGCGTTCAGCCTCTTGCATACACTGTTGTGCACACTCCAACAACGTCTTCTGTTTAACGCAGTCTCATTTCTTTCATTCGGGAGCTGAAAGGGGCGGTGCAACGATATTCAATTGGAATGTTTTTCACTTTACACGAGCTTACTGGCACTAGTGGGACTCAAGGATACTCGCACGCAAAGCCACTGACCAAGACACTGCTTTGTTGCGCTGTAATTTCGAGGACAAAACCGAGTGTTTTCATTCATTCTGTTCTTCGAAGAACCTGATGACGTAGCTGGGCGGTAGCAGTACCACCCAATGACGATATTTGAATACGGCTCATAGATTGGACTCGAGCATGGCGTGGACACTCGATTTGGGCTCGTGATAATCGATAGCTCGAGAAACATTCGGGTAGTGTCCCGTGTCCAGTCGCTGCAGTGACGACAACAGCCGAACCATAACAATGTCTGGAACTCAGCGCGTGTCCTGTGCCTTGCCACCCCAGCGCATGGCTATGATCAACATTGGCGGCATATAATCGGCTCCAGATCACGGGGCCACTTGTTCTGGCTGCGAGTTGAGGGGGTGAACTCTGCTCGTTTTTCTTTATTTTTTTCTGCGACTTCGATTGCGTGTGGTGAAAACGAACGGGTATTTCACAGACCATTAACGTCAGGGCTTCTTTCTAAGCCGTATTTGCGCAAAATACAAATATTAGTGCATCGCCCCTTTAAGATTGTTTGCTTCACAGTAAAGGCTGTGGTCTCTGGTTAGGGGGCTTCAAACGTAAGCTTGGTGTGTGTGGTGATAAGCCGTTTTTTGAAGTTGACAACGAACACGTTTACTTTGTCTTTGATGTTCCGCACCTTCCCAAAACAACCAAGAGCAATCTCCAAGCCCACAAACTTTGCATTGGAAATGAGGTCATTGAGCGGTCTTCTATTTTGAAGTTTATTGTTCTATCCATGAGATGAGCTTGCAATTGGCTCCGAAACTTACTGAGAGACACATTTTTTCAAGAATATTTCTGTAACATGGAAGAAAATTGTGCCCCACAGGTACTGAGTGCCTCACTCTTTCTTGCAATCATATCCCTTGTTTATGCCAAGGAACTTCCTGAGGCAGCCATGGCTACAGCCTATTTCTGTGATAGGATGTGCATACTTCTTGATTTGTCTAAATAGCTAAAAAAATTCAAGAAGACTGGACGGAAGCTGCGTCATGTCATTCTGAAGGGAGAATCTGAAATACTTGATTTTCTCCACCAGTAACTCGGATGGATTTCAGCATGGCAGTTCCAAAGTAGGAGGCAGCCATAAGCCATCATTGGGTGGCAAGTTACTATGAAACGTGTCCTCATGCTCTGTCGTGAGCTTTCAAGCAGCCATGACTTTAAGTTCTTACTTACACGATGCCTGCAGCAAGACACACTTGAGAACGTTTTTTGGAGCTATTTTCGACAAATGCTGGGCTGCAACACAAACCCAAATGTGCATCAGTTCACCTCAGGACTAAAACACCTCTGGATAGAGAAACTGTTCAAACTGTCGGACAATGAAAACGTAGAGGATGACAAGGCTGACCTCCTAAAGGAGTTGCAAATATCTTCGCACCATGAAACTTTAATTTCAGACATTGTGGAATGTCTTCAATTGATAACTTCCCGCCGCTAGAGGATATTTCTGAGCTGGCATCAGACACCAGGTCTAACATAATTGATGACTCGTCCACTTTTTTATTATGTTTGGGGCTATTTGATCAAGCTTTTGCTTGAACAGACAACTTACAGCTGTGGCTGTTCTCAGCTGCTATCGGATAAGTCTAATAACTTGACCAGGCCTCACCAGTACTGTCTTGTTCCTAAAGCATACCACGTGCCTGGAAAACTCTTCGGGAATATAGTAGTACCATCACAGGCTGCCTTTCATTTCATTCAGCAACTAGAAAATCACTTTTTTCCCCATAATACACAGTGTGACACATTTTCGAGGAGTGTGTGCCGCCTTGTATAGCATACTTTGAGGTCTGGGTGGTTTTAGCCTTTGCGCAGAGGAGTACCACAAAGGGTTTTTAAAATTGTTTTGCAGAATACGCCTGTGATGACATGTTTGATTTCTTAACCGGAATTTGGACAAAGTTCGGTTGCACTCTTCAGTGGCTAGTAAGAACGAGACAGGTTTAACTGTAATAGTGTATTAACAGAGGCGGTTGCCCAACCAAAAACAAAAATTGCTTATTAAGTGGGCGGTGCAGCTTGCCGCTCCAAATATTTGTTTCCCCCATTTTCAGTGAATGTGCATCACGGCTCTCTAACAAAACTATTTGTCCACTTTCTACAAAAATTCGATAGAAAATAGTGTATAGAGGCTAAAAGTATCTGAAAGAAAATGTATCCACTTTTGTATCCACTGTTCATAGTTTTTTAGCCGCTTTTTTCTGAAGCCATATTTCTGTTCTGAACAATTTCGGGGAATGTTTAGGGACGTTGAATCTTGTCAGATTTCGAATAGAGTTCTCATTGTTTGGTAATGGCTCGCCCGCAGTGAGTTTGAGGCTATGCAAATTGGTGTTTTTTTTATAATTGCCGGAAAGCGGGAATTTTTACTATCCGGCGTGTGCTTCGCACTGTTATTATACTCTTATGACTGGTAATGATAGCGATGTCTTATTTATTTCTGCACTTACTTCCCGTACCCGAGTCGGCGTGAAAGTGAATGTTTCGTACAGCATGTTCTCAGTGGAAAGGCTTTGTTAACTTGGTTCCGCTAAGAATCTATTACGACTTGTACGATATGCCGAAGTCCTTCATATTCATTTATTTTTGTGAGTATCAATCTCCTTCGTATAAAACATAGAGAGCTTCTGAAGTAAATCATGTATACATGAATGTGGCCCAATAAAATGTGTTCAAACCCCTTACTGTTGTTCACCCTAAAATGCTCCACCAGCCAGGAGTCAATGCGGCGATTGTGTAACTTCAATGCTTTACAATAGAAAAAGAACAAGAAATATATATACTTCTGCTTTATGAAGTAAGTTGAATGGCACATTTTGCACAGACTCTATCGTAAAAAAATAAACCAAAAGTGCGTCTGTATTAAAAAAAAAAAAAGAAAACAGCGGCTTCGGAAGTCAAGGAGCTCCCGAGAGCCGAGCAAGGCGGGGAGGAAAGAGAGAGAGAAGGATACCGGAGAAACCGGAGCAGAAACGCCCAAACCGAAACCGAAACTAACTTGACCGGAAACGGAATCAGATTATACTTAATACCGCCCGCTAGGAGCGCTACCTGTCACTGGTCTATCTGGGCCGCTGGGGCCTAACGCAGTCTCCGCTCTTTACCTTGTGTATATTACTCTATGGGGCTAGTACAAGCGTTACCGTTAACGAGTTCTGCTTTGTTACGCTGTTTTATATAAAAAAAAATCATGAGCCATTCGACTCAAAGTATTATGAACAGCGAAGCTGTTAAGCACACGACACGGACCTGCCCCAAGGAGCCGGAAGGAACTAGACACGCACGACGGAACCGCACCCCGCGAGAGCGGAAGTAAAGGAAACTAGGCACGTAAGTGTTTGGAACGACGACGAAGAGAGGGCAGTGCGAGCGTAGACATGGCCGGCACGGGTGGCACAGCGGCAATTAGCTTTGAGAAAACTTTCTTATTTACCTGAGGGTCTTCTGGGCCCGTTTGCTCGAAGCGCTAACCGCGGCTAAAGTTAGCCGCAGTTCCTAGGAGAGGGATTTTTTTTAAATCACGTGACTGGCTCGGTAGGGATGCGGGGAAACATGGCGGTGCACCAGTGAGTGAGCGCCGCTCGCTTTGGAACTAATATGTCATTGTAGCTGCAATACCGGGCGCGTTAGTCAGCAACGAATTGTGCAGGAGGCTTTCGCTTTGCTTTACCTCACTTAAACCACAAAGCATGGGCAATGACATCGCCGCATTTTTTAGATAGACTTTCGATTCTGGGCATTCCTAAGCCTAAATGAACGCGATAATTGTCGGCATGGCAACCTTTGGAAAGCAGATTGTTGATAGCACACAGAAGCAGACAGCGTCCCAACATACCTTTTTTCTAAATTATCTAAGCACCGAGGTGCATGCTACGACTGTAGTTGCACGCGTCGCACGTGCTGGCGTCTGCAGTAGTAACCGTTCTAAAGCAAAAAGTATAAAACAAATTTTGCATTGCATGCGCGTCCGTTAAAGCCTTATTATGACTTTTTACTTCGAATCTTTTATAAGAGGAAGGCCAGCACGCGTGGACCGTAGAATTACACTTCCAGCGTTCTCCTCGCGATGCTTGGATAATTTAGAAGAAAATCTGTTGGGACGCTGTCTGCTTTTGTGTGCTATCAGTACCCGGCCGATTGAGTCGAGGCAATCCGCTTTCCAAAGACGTTGCCATGCCGACAATTATCGCGTTCATTTAGGCTTAGGAATGCCCAGAATTGAAACACTATCTAAAAAATGCGCCGATGTCATTGCCCATGCTTTTCGGTTTAATTGAGGTAAGGCAAAGCGAAAGCCTCCTGCACCATTCGCTGCTGACTAACGCGCTCGATATTGCAGCTACAACGACATATTATTTCCAAAGCGAGCGGCGCTCACTCGCTAGGGCGCCGCCATGTTTCCCCGCATCCCTACCGAGCCAGTCACGTGATTTCAAAATCCCTCTTCTAGGTACTGCGGCTAACTTTAGCCGCGGTTAGTGCTTCGAGCAAGCGGGCCCTGATCTTGAAAATGTTGCCTATTGATAACTAATTTACTGAAAATGCATATCCAAGTGATGAGACGTAGAGCTTTTGCATAGAATAAAGCGATTTTGCACCAAATTCCGGACCTGATTTTTCGTTGAAGCAAAGGAAAATTCCATAAACCCTTAGGCATAAACAGCTTTGGTGTAGAAACATTTTAACGAAATAAGGAACGTGAAAACTGTTATCTGGGCAATATAGAAGTAATTGTATTCTTGAAAACAAATATTACATCTGATGAAAATGCAGGCCTTGTTCTCTCTAAATAATTTAGAGACGTGTTGCATAATAGAGACGGGAAGAGAGGAGGTGGTATCTTCATAATGATAAATCAAGAGTGGAAAATAACTAAACACAAGAAATTTAACGTCTGGTCAACAGAGGCACTTTTTACTGAAATTAAGACCACGGGAAAAAAAAACGCCTATACTAACATTATATCGAGCACCACAGAGAAGTATATACACATTTTTAGATAGTATCAACGAATGGCTAAACGATAATAAAGACAGACACTTAATAGTTGAGCTGAATATTAATTTAAACATCAAAAAACCTGTTTTAATGGTTAATAAATGCCTACATCTAATGGCACAAGTTGGACTGGAGTGAATGATATATAAATTTAAAAGAAGAGAAATATTAGGGGAGAAAGTAACAGTCGTGTATAGCTCATATGCATGCGCGGTCTAAAGAGGGGAAGTCCGAAGGACAAGTCATTTCTGAAAAAGTAGCTGACCATTATTGTGCGGAAGTAACCATTGCAGATTTTATTCAAAACAGTAATAGAGCTATCGAAGGCTCATTTCTATATGACGAGATGGTCGATAAATACATCCAAGAAGTAAACTGGAACGTAGTCGCCAAAGCACAGAATCCAGAACAATTACACGACAATGTTGTTAGCATATTCAAAGATATTTATTCGAGTTAACTCAGAGATGGAGTACGCAAAAACGCAAAGAACAGAATCACTGGATAACTAAAGAGATTTATGACCTCATCAACGAAGCACTGAAGCTTGGCAACTACTGAAAGGATTTCCTAACGATAAGAACAAGTGAAATAAAAAAATAAAAAGGAATAAAGTTAGATGATTAATAAAATTCTCAAAATAAATTATTATTGAAATAAATTCTCCGTGACAAAAGATACAGAACAATGCTGTTTTTTTGTAAACAGAACTACTAGAACGAAAAAAAAAAAAAAAAACGCTTGAACACGCCATTCATACAAACTTTGGTCCTGAACCCGATTTAGAGACGTCAGAAAATAGTTTCAATATAGAATATGTGCGGTCAATCGAAACTCTATGTTCTCAGAAATAGTGATTCATTACTTTTCCCGATATGGATGACAATGAACAGGCGGGCCTAAAAACAATGACAGCGAGGTCAAGAAGCTAAAAGGGGAGGCAGAATCTGAAGGGCATGGGCTGCTGCGAACTGAGAATGAAAATTTGCTTGTCAAATTCAATAGCCTTCCTAAACAAATGGAGCTGCCTGAGTCATCGACTGCCTTCTAAATCGGACAAAATCCTACTTGTGTTGGTTCGCTTTGCCTCTCGGGTGAGAAGGGACCTATAAATGCCGAACTAAAAAAAAAAAAAAATAAAAGCCGAACTCAAAAATTTGAAATCCGAGATACGTTTCGAAGACAACCTGGCTGTGCAAAACAAGAGGCCTCCGTGGTTATTCAAGACACGAGCAAAGGAAAATGACTATCAGTTTGTGGTGCAAAAGAATGGAAAAGTGTTTGTTTGTAAAAGGCACAGTTACCAAGTTATCGAAATTGACAAAGAGGACGACCTTCATAAGATACACCGAGTTTGCTCGCGTAAAGTGCGGCACTTTCATATCGTTGTATCTAGATTTAGGACGAGTCACATCACCCAAAAGCACTACTATGATCAAAATTCATTTTCCGGTCTTTTGAATGATTTTCAATTAGTGACGAAGGAAAGTTTATCGCTATTTCACTTAAATGAAAGAAGCTTTCGGAAGAAAATGATGAAATTGACTTTTCCTTGAATTTATTAAATGTTAAATTTCATGTGCTGGCAATCACGGAAACTTGCTATACATCTGAAAGTGGTGTGTTAGCTTTCGACGGCTACAGATATGAAAAAAAAATATTGTGCGGATAGACGGGGTGGGGAAATTGGGCTTTATTTTCGCGATAATATTGCTTTTGCCGTTATGCAACATTTTTTTGTGTTTCTTTATGCATTGTGAATCACTTGTTATCAAATGCTGTGGGACAATCATAGCTCGTATTTATCGGCCGCCTTCTGGACCAATTATTGACTTTCTCTTCTACGTTGATGATTTTTTGAAAAAGACTATAAATATCCGAACTTACCCGTAGTGGTAACCGGTGATATGAATATTGACTTATTGGCTGCCAGCCAGTGTGCCTACAATTCCTTGATGTCACTGAGTCTTAGAACAGTATTATCATGATTATGTACCGACCAGGACAACTCAGGAATGCGAAATATTGATTGATCTGAGCGTTACTAGTTACTCATTGAATGATGTAATCGCTGGTGCTTTAACTTGTGATTTGAGTAACCATCTACCTATATTTTCTTTCGTGTCATGTTCAGCATCTGAGAAGTGTTCTCAACAAAAAAACTGAGGTGTTTCATAGATATATCAACAATGACAGGATTCGATCCCTTTGGCGCTCGTATAGAACATAGATTGGCATGCTGTATATAATGCGCGCAGTCCAAGTCAAGCGTACGCTGTATTTTTGAAGATGTTTGATTGCCATCACTCATCATTTCCGCTGCAGAAATTACGTAAACACAAAACGGCAAGGAAACCTTGGATAACGCCAGTGCTATATAAGAGGATTAATGAACGAAATAAGTACGACAGTTTCATTAAAAGCAGAGACATAAGTATTCTTAGAGTATAAAAAGATGAGAAATAAAGTAAACTCCGACGTAAAAAAGCTCGACGAGAATACTACAAGCGTATATTTATTCGCATTAAGAGTGATCCAAAGTAAATACGGGAGGCAGTAGCAAGCATTTACTCAAAAGCAGGAAAGACTCTACTAGAATAAATTACAATTGGCGGCATTCTGTTTTCTGGTGAATCGCTGGCGAATAAGTTCAACTCTCATTTTGTTGCCTCAGGTGCTTCACCGTCTTCCGTGAACGTCGAAAGAGCAAAAGCGTACGTCCGGGCAGATTTATCAAGTTCAGACTTCTTGTGACCTTAAAGCGAGGCCGAATTTTTTTCTATGTTTAACAGCTTTCATGTCTAGCAGTACTCCAGCTGAGCAGGATGAGCTAAAAGCCGTGCCAGTTAAAGCTGTGTCTCATTTAATATCCGCACCACTCGCCTATATATTTAACGCCGTTTTAAGCAAGCACATTTATCCAGACAGAATAAAAATAGCCAGGGTTTGCGTTTTGCACAAAGGTGGAAGGCTAAACAAACCAAGTGATTACCGACCCATATCGGTTTTACCTATGTTTTCTAAACTTTTGGAGAGGCTTATATTCACGAGGCTCACCCACTTTCTTGGTGCAAATAATTTTATTGCAAGTGAAAAATATGGGTTTCAAAAGAACAGATCAACAGAAATGGCTTTGGGGTATGTAAAAACTAAAATTATTAACAATATAGAAAATAAGCTTTTCACGGTCGGGATTCCTTTAGATTAAAGCGAGGCATTCGATTCCATAAAGCGCGATATTCTGTTAACAAAATTGTCGTTGTGTGGAATTAGAGGCACTGGATTGGCACTGATTCGTAGTTACTTATCGACAGGTTCTCAATACACGTTCATAAATGGCATGCGTTCTCAGCTTGAAACAATTACTTACGGTGTACCACAAGGTATTGTATATAAATGACATTGTAAGTGTGCTACATACACAAGATATTATTTTGAGAACATGACATGAATGTATTTTTTTTTTTCAGATTCAAACCTAATATGAAGCTAGAAACTATGTAAAATGAGCGGTTAAATAATTTATCACTATGTTTACAGTGCAACAAGCTTCAGTCGAACACTGGCAAGACAATAAACATTATTCTTCAGCCTAGAAATAAAGCTATTTACTATCGCATAAACGTAAAGTTTGAAAGCACAATTATAGAGAAAGTTAGGTCACATACATTTCTTGGTATTTGGTTTGATGAGAATTTAACTTGGTCTTGACATGTGGAACACCATCGTTCAAAGGTTTCCCAATCTACCGGCATTTTGCGCAGAGTTAGGCTACTCCTGCCTTCTTGGTTAAAAGGTCAGTTATATTATGCATTGTTACACTCCCATCTTAACTACTGTTTATTAATTTCGAGAACAACAAAAGCAACTAACTAAGCTTGAAACTGAAGTAAATTCGAAAGTCAAAATGAAAGAGTCATGTCAGCCTAGCTTGTTGTCACAAGACTGAACGTTTATTCGTCGTCGTCGTTTGCCTTATTTTTCGGCGCGGCCTTTCTTGATATATCGGCCGTTTCAAGTAAAAGAAGAAAACAAAACAACTTCGGTCAGCCACGTGAACCGCAGCGCGTGCAGCGTCATTCGCTCCCCAACACTCCTTTCCCCTTGTAGAAGAGACGTGATGGCGACCGACGACTTCGCGTTGATCGTCGCGGAGTTAGAGACACTGGAGCCGGAGCCACGGATGTTGGTACTGCCTCAGGTGGGACGGTCTCGGGAGCGGGATCTGGCGCGGAAGCCGCCTCAGGTGGGACAGTCTCGAAAGCGGGTGCTGGCGCGGGCGGCTCAGTAGCTGCGTCACCGGGATCACGACGGCTAAGCTGGTCGGCGTGGCGCCGGTGGTCCTTGCCATCGCCTGGGGACTGAACTTGTACCAGGCGGGAACCATAGGTTGCCTTTACGATTCCGGGGCTCCACTTGTCCCCAGGACCGTAGTTTCGGAACCACACTGGCTTACCTGCGCAAAAGGGACTAGCTTCCGATTGACTGCAAGGAGTGGGTAATGGAGGCAAGGCGGCGTCCAGACGTGAACGTATATCGTAGCCGAGTAAACGCTGAGGTGGTGAATAACCGTCTTTGCCGGGTGTGCGACGATACCCATGCAGAAAGCGCGCTAGTCGTGTCACCATACTGCCGCTGCTCAGCCGTTGAAGCCCTTCTATAACAGTGCGGACGGCTCGCTCGGCGAGTCCGTTTGATTGGGGGAAATAGGGAGGCGAGAAAATCTGTCGAATATTGTTCCGCTCGCAAAATCGTTGGAACTCGGCGCTTACGAACTGGGGCCCATTATCGCAGACCACAATCCGTGGTATTCCGAATAGGCTGAAGATAGAGCGTAACGCGGACGTGGTTGCTTCCCCTGACGTGCACTTGTGTGGAACTGCTTCAATCCACTTGCTGTGAGAGTCAATGAGAACTAACAACATGAACCTGTCTATTGGGCCGGCGAAGTCCACGTGCACTCCCGACCATTTCTCGTTCGTCTCCGGCCATGGCACAGGATCTCTGGCCGGTGGGGTTGGAGAAACTTGGGCACATTTCGGGCACTGACTGACCACGCTCCAGATCTTGGTCAATTCCGGGGTACCATAAAATGGACCGAGCTAACGCCTTCATGGACGATGCGGCGCGGTGGCTTTCATGCAGGAGAGCAAGTACAGTCTTCCTAGCACTCTGCGGTATTGCGACTCGCGATCCCCAATATACCAAGCCGTGCGAGGTAGTTAGTTCGCTACGCCTTTCCAGGAATAGCTTAGGGTCATTTTCCCGTTATGATTCTTCTGAAGCCAGGACCCACTTTGAACCCACTTTTGGACCTGCGTTAAGTCATTGTCTTCAGCCGTCAGCCCCTGCAGGTCTGCCGTTGAAACGAAGTTTTCATCGAGCTGTTCCATCAGCAGGACGTACTCCGACAGCTCCTCGGTTTATGATTCACCTTCCGTTGAGCACGGCAGCCGGCTGAGAGCATCTGCATTCAGGTTCTCAGTTCCTTTTCGGTACACCAGATCGAACGAATAAGCCCGCAGTAATAACAACCAACGCTGTATGCGAGCGGTGGCCATCGATGGGATTGGCCGATCCGGACGAAAAAGGACAATCAATGGCTTGTGATCGGTGAGCAACGTGAAATGGCGGCCCAGCAAGTACTGCCGGAACTTCGTTACTCCAAAAACCAGAGCTAACGCCTCCCTCTCGAGATGAGCGTAATTCCGCTCGATACGGATAGCGTACGTGAACGACACCCGATCGGTCGATACTCTTTTCCAACCTTAATGGACAATACCGCCCCAATGCCGTAAGGCGAGGCGTCACACTCCACTTTAAGAGGCTTGCTGGGGTCAAAGTGGGCCAGAAAATTAGCGTTTTTCAAAGCTGCTATGCTAACTTCGAAAGCCTTGTTGGCGGCGCTAGACCACTGCCACTTTTGGCCTTTAACTAGCAGTGCATAAAGCGGAGCTAACAGGGTCGACATGTTCGGCAGGAACTTTCTGTAATACGTTATGAGACCGAGGTATGACCTCAGTTCCGAAGCGTTCTTCGGTCTAGGGGCTTGCATGATTGCATGATTGCTTCCATGTTCTCTTCCTTTAGATGAAGACCTGCGGCATCTATTTTGTGACCCAGGTAATTGACCTCTTTCTGACGGAACTTACATTTGTCCCTGTTCAACCTGACCCCGTGCTCTCGCAGGCTTTGTAGCACTTGCCGCAGCGTTGATTCGCCATGTTTCTCGGCTACCAGAACGTCGCCCAGGTAAACTTGTACTCCATGGAGATCTTTCAAAATGGACTCGATTCTGCGCTGGAAGACGGCCTGGTGCGGATGCGATGCCGAACGGCAATTTATTGTAGCAAAACAACCCCTTGTGCGTGTTGATCACGGCCAACTGTCTCGCGTCTTCTTCAAGGCAAAGCTGGTTATACGCGTTTTTCAAATTCAACGTGCTGAAGACCTCACCACCACAAAGAGATGCAAATATGTCTTCGATAACAGGCAATGGGTACTGTTCGGTATGGCATGCCGCATTTACCGTGAGCTTGAAATCCCCACAGATTTTTTAACCACCGGCACTATCGGGGCAGCCCAAGCAGAATAGGGCACGGCAGATAACACACCCTCGGCCACTAAGCGATCCAACTCATTGGATAACTTATTGCGTAGCGCGTGAGTGGGGACGGCTGCAATACCACGATGCGGTCATTTTACATGTCGTTCTTCATTGTTATCCAGCTCCTACTATCGCTCGATGACGTGCCGGATTCCTCGTGCCTGCCACTCGTCATCTCAGCGGCCGAGGAAAACACGAGGCTTCACAATCACCATGGACAAGCGCGGGCTGACGCAGACTTCGGCGGAAAGAACACGGCATGGCTAAACCTTCCAGACTACACACTACGTGGCAACGACGGACCAAGAACATCGGCATCAACTGGGCTTCACCATATAAAGGAGGAAACACCACTGCACTCGGCTAGTGGGGACGGCTGCACTACCACAACGCGGTCATTTTACATGCCGTTCTTCTTTGTTATCCAGGTTAGTACTAACATTGAATACCCTTCTGTGAAGAGTAAAAACTTGTGTCTGGTACTGCTGCCATCCCCAAAAGCAGTTTTGAAGCGTTTTTTTGGCTTTGTTAAAGCTTTGTGGCGATGTGGAAGAAACTCCTGATCCGACAAACGCGGAACTGAATGCGACGATAACAACACTACAGTCTGTTGTTGAACAGTTGCAGACTGAGTACAATGAGTTGGCCCAAAAGACGAAGTACCTTTTAGAAACGCGTACGGATAAAGACAAAAAAGGTATCAGAGTTGACAAAACGAGTATGCACGCTTGAAAGAAAACTGAACGCCTCCCAGTCGGATTTACAAGATGAGCTAGCCCAGAAAATTATGGAAATTTCACAAGGGCGTTCTGGTGCAGACAAAAAAGTATCTGAATTAACGGAACAGCTATGCACGCTTGAAAGAGAGCTTAGGGCCTCTCAGCCGGATATACAGGTTGCACAAAATAACGATTCAAAATTGGAAACTGCGCAAGTTGAACTCGCTGTTCTAAAGTCGCGCTGCAATGACGCAGAGAATCGTTCACGTAGATCGAATCTGGTATTTTTCGGACTGGAAGGTAAAGATAAGAAAACGTGGGCTGAATCGGAATCTCGCATTATCGATCTTTTGACAGAAAAATGGGCTTAAAGATAAATCCGGACGATGTTGATAGGGCACATCGCATTGGAGTGTTCAACAGAGCTAAAAAAGGCCCATTGTAGTTAAGTTTTGTTTTTCTAAACACAAAGTCGCGGTCCTATCTTCCGGATACAGGCTTAAAGATAGTGGCTTCGCTGTTAGTGATGATTTATCTAGGCCAGGTTCAGCTGGCAAGAAGGAAACTAGTGGAATTTGCGAAAACGTAAAACAGCCGGTTCAGGTTGCCAATGGACCGACTGCATATCAACGATAGGTGCTTTATGTTTGATCATGAACCTGACAATGTGCGTGAGGTCGACGATATCCAGTCAAGAGAACTTATCGATATTCCATCGACATCAAACCAGGCACCCATTTAATGAAGCTTAAACGTAAAGTATAACGGCGCAAACCGTTCAGGATACCTAGGCAATTCCAATCGTCGAGACATACAAGATGCAAACAAGACTGTTGTGACCACGAGAAACACGGACGTGGGCACAGTCATGATTATTAACTGCCGCAGTATAAAAAATAAGGTGGACGAATTCATGGGTTTAATCGAAACGGTTAGACCTACGATTGTCTTGGGGACGGAATCCTGGTTGGATGACACTATAGGATCAAACAAAGTATTTCCAGGTAATTATGTTGTTTACATTAAGGATAGAAATTCGCACGGCGGAGGCGTGTTCATCCTTGTAAAAAAAGGCGTTCCGACTACACCTTTGCCAAAGGCAAAACCAGATGTAACTATAGAAACAGCGTGGTGCCAGATGTGTTTAGACGGTAAACATTTATCGGTTGGTGTATACTATCGTCCTCCAAACGAGAACAGTAACGGTTTAGATGAACTAGCTGGTTTGATTCTTGCGGCCTCAAAAGAGTATGCCCTTCTGGGTGGAGAGTTTAACATTCCCGATTTAATTTGGGAGGACGGCAAGGCGACCTACTCAGGAAGCACGCTTCTTACTAAATTGAGGGCCATTGTGGAAATGTTTGACTTAACACAATACGTCGTGGAGGGAACGAGACTGTTAAATGTATTAAATTTGTTGTTATGCAACCTACCGGGGGCCATAGACAATGTTTATGTGCCACCGGGCATTTCTGATCATAAGATTGTGACATCTGATTTGGTTCATCCAAAAATAAATACATATAAATGTCAAGCAAAAAAAATATTTTATTACTATAAAGGACGATATGATACCATGAGAAGCGAACTTGTTATTTTTTTTTCGTATTTTTTAGAACAATCCGATAACGTTAGTATTGATGCACTCTGGAACTTGTTCAAATGTAAAATCCATGACCTAGTTGAAAAATAAATTCCCTCCGGAGTGAAATCCTCAAAAACTAAAAATGAGCCCTGGGTTACAAAGGAGATGAAACAGATTATAAAACAAAAAAGAAGAGCATACCTTCGATATAAGAATAGGGGGGGGGGGGGTGAATTCAACAGGGTGAGATTAGAAAACATAAATACTCTTTTTAAAGCTACAGTAAAAAGATCCAAAGACGCGTATTACGAGCAGTTAGAAACTAAACTTAAAATGAACCCTAAATAATTTTGGAAGTTTGTAAAAGCAAATAACAAGGACGATACATCTGTTCCTCCTCTTTTAGTAGGCGACGAACTTATCGAAATTGAAAAAAAAGGCAACGCATCTAAATAAATATTTCGAATCTGTTTTTTTATAAGCCTGCTGCATCGTGCTGTTACCCAAACGTGCAACATAAAATTAAACATGTCATGCCACAAATTGAAATAACATATAATGGTATAGCCCCGCTGTTGCGAGAACTTGATGTGAAGAAAGCAATCGGACCGGATAACATCTCTCCGGTTATATTGAAAAACTGTTCTGAAGAGTTGGCAAATTACTTGTGTGTTCTTTTTAATAAATCTCTACAGGAACAAAAGCTTCCATCTGATTGGAAAATGGCCAATGTGGTGCCAATACACAAGTCAGGAGCAAAAAACTGTGTGGAAAACTATAGACCTATTTCTTTGACGTGCATTTGCTGCAAGCTAATGGAACATGTTCTATAAAGTAATCTCATTGCTCATCTAAACGTCGACAAAGCATACCTCAATATCGGCATCTAGCTCTACAACTACCGAGGAGAAACACTTTTGGACTGCAACAAGAACACCACCTCCCCAGGACAATGAACGATCTATTCTATGGATGGTAAAATCACTGTGAATTAAAAGTTCTTCATTAGGTATACTACTAAAGAGCCATGTTTCGCTTCCCAAGATGACGTGGGGGCGGCATACTTCATTAGTGCTACTCAACTCATCTTATTTTGACAACGAGCTTCTAAAATTAGCAACAAGGAAAGTTAACTGATTGACCTCACTTTCTATGGTAGACCGTCATTCTCGTTCTTGAGAGATTGGAAGCTCAGGGTTGGAGGGAGCGTTTTGCAATTCAACCAGTGGAGTCGTAAACAAACACTTTGTCGTCGATGAACAGTTTGTTGAAACCAAATCGAACTTCTTTCTGCGCATCACGATGCGGTTTTCTAAATTCTCTGAGTTTCCTACGAGCCTCCTGAATATGTGGCGAGAAATCTTCGTCAATCCATACATTTAAGGATGGAACATTCCTTAAGGCCGGGGCCTTACTAAGCACTTCTTGTTTTTTCTTAAAACTTTGGAACTTAACAACAATCATACGGTGAAACCTCTCACGTTTCCAACCTATACGATGTGCCCTTTCCATTTCACCAGGGTCAACGTTTAGGTAAGTTTTAACAAAGTCTATCACTATTCAGTACGATTGCAAGTTTCACCGTGTTTCTCCAGAATTCCTTTGAAGATAAGATTATTTCGTCGAGAGCAATTATCCAGAGCATCTACGTGCCGCGCTACCGCGTCAACATTATCACAGGTTAGAGATAATTTCCGTAAATTGCTTTCCAGTGAGCTTAGATCTTGTTTCATTGAAATCACGTCCTCCTGGCAGCTCGATTGAGCGTCCACTTTTTTTTTTTTTTCAAGTTCCGTCACCCTTCCTCTTAGGCTCGAAATGCCGGCTTGAATAGCATTTAATTTTTCTGTATTTTCTTTCTGATAGCTTTCTGTATTCTGCAGAAACCTGTCTAGAGTGGTCTGGAGCCTTTTGAGCTGCGTGGGATCGGTTTGAGGTCCAGGATTTGTCTCGACATCACCCACAAGAATCAGTAGATCGCAAACGCACACTGAGACGAATACCAGGCGGAACTTTGGCAAAGACAAGTTCAGAGTAGGCAACAACAATCGATGACGTCCTTCAGTGGAACGAGATCGAAAAAAACGTCCAATGCTAGCACGATAGGCAGCAAGGCAGATGCCCATGCTCACAAAGTAGACTTACACGATACACTCGCGCTGGGATTTGCGGCCAGAGTAACACAGCTAAGTGAAAACGGTGCAGTGTTCTTACCTGCGAGACGAAACAGACGAGCGATAAGCGTTTCAGCCAAAAAGGCCGCAAATCCCAACGGAGTGCAGCTTAACCGCCGGTTTTATAGCGCCGACCAAAGCGAAGCTCGATGGTGCCGCCGCCGTGTAGCAGATTTCACGGCGCAAGATGACGAAGTCCGAAACTTGAGCGGCGGCGAAACGATGGATGAACCATGCAGGAGCGATAGCCGTCGCGCTTTGCTTTGCTGATCAAATCGGGCGGACGAAAAGCTGCGAGACGAAACAAACGAGCGATAAGCTTTTCAGCCAAGAAGGCCGCAAATCCTAACGGAGTGCAGCTTAACCGCCCGTTTTATAGCGCCGACCAAAGCGAAGCTCGATGGTGTCGCCGCCGTGTCGCAGATTTCACGACGCAAGGTGACAAAGTCCGAAACTTGAGCGGCGGTGAAACGATGGATGAACCATGCAGGAGTGATAGCCGTCGTGCTCTGCTTTGCTGATCAAATCGGGCGTACGAAAAGCTGCGAGACGAAACATACGAGCGATAAGCTTTTCAGCCAAGAAGGCCGCAAAGGGTCTGACGGGTTGAAGGGCTGTGGGGCTAAAGGGTTTTTCTATGGGGTATCCCTGAAGGATTTTTTTTGTTGTAGGGTATTTTTGAAGAGTTTTGAGGGCCTGGGAGGTCCCATAATCCTTCAAGGCTGACGGGCCCTTTAGAAATATTTTCAATAGGGTTATAGCATATACCATCCCACTTTATGGTGAGATTACGTATATATATACATATATATATATATATATATATATATATATATATATATATTCCTGACGAAGGCAAGACTCTTGCCGAAACGTTGAAATAAACCTTCCGTGTTTTTGTTTCTCTGACTTGGGATTTTCAACTTTGTGTATATATATATATATATGTATAGCGAAACGTCGATGAACTTTACGAATATGTTTTAAAAACTCCAACAACCGTTTCAAGACAGTTTTCTGCCGTATATATATCTATATATATATATATATATATATATATATATATATATATATATATATATATATATATATATATTTATAGCCTTATCAGGCGGCTTTGGTCGCCTTTTCCTCCAGTGTCTCAGACTTCTGGTTCAAACAAACAAAGAGAAAGAAATTGTAAAACATATAAAGACTAATACAGCAACAGGGTTAGATAAAATTAAGGCTAGAAACATTAAATAGCACATTATTATAATGAAACCTGCATTATCACAGTTGTACAATTGTATGTTCTCAAGCGGCATCACCCCAAATAGCTTAAAACATCCATCGTTCGGAATATATACGAGAGAGGATAGAAAAACGATTTCACTAATTCTAGACCAGTAGGCACCCTTTCGGTGGTAAATTAATGAAAAATTAACCTAAAAATTACTTATAGGCAATATCGCAAAATATAGCCTATTAATTTGCACGCGATGTGTATTCAGAGAACATATAGAAACCAGTGACCTTCTAGAATACTTTTTTGACTATCTCATTGAAAACATGGACTCCGCAAAATATGTTCGAGCTTTATTTACAGATTTTATTGGGGCATGCGACACAATAAATCACGATATATTAATGGATCAACTATTTAGTATTGTGATTCGTAGGAAGATATCATTTATTCCGGAATAATCTTACCGATCGGTTCCAGGTAGTATGTTTAGGCTCAAGATATACTAAGGAAAATAATGTCAAACAAAGAGTATCACAAGGTACTGTCCTCCGTCCAGTAATTTCTAATTTATATGTTTCTGAGATAGCACAGATTAATTTAAAAACTATGCTCCTTCAATTCGCAGATGACACGGTAAATCTATACGCACATAGAAATTACAAAGCTGCGGCAACGACGATACAAGATAATATCCATAACATTATTCAATGGTACCAGAGAGGTACGTTTCAGAGATAAAATAAAGTGCTATAATATTATAAAAACATTTTTTCAACGGCAATTATAAGCTGGAAAATGTAAAAGAAAGGATATTAAGACCAAATGAAGAATAAGTTGAACAATTTGTAAGGACAAAATATGGAGAGGCCACAAGAAAATATTATATACCTAAGCTTTTTAATAAATTACCGGATAAGCTACATCGGATAAAATTTCCCAGATTAAAAAAAAAACAAGTAAAAAGATAGATAACTGAAAGGGCAAAAAAGGACCCATAAGATGTTATAGGAAGACGTGATTGAGTACCACCGAAAACGCAGATGAAAAGTTATCTTTTCTCTAAATTTATTAGAATTACCATGTACAGTGTGCTCAACTGTTAAACATAACGCGGGAGCGGTGGCCGAGGCTGATACCAGGGTAGCTAAACTCGTCGAGCAAAACTTTGTGTCCGAAAGTTGCGGAACGCGCTAATTGGACTCTCACGACGCTGACGTCAAGGCGAGCGAGGTGTCAATCATCCAAGCTCTCTCGGTGCTCAAATTCCAGCAAGAATGTAAAACACAAAGCCCTAGCGAGCTCCATCGAAGCGCATGCGAGCAACACCGTGGTGCCAGCCGATTGAACGGCTGCACTGATGATGCCTCGCCCGAGTGTCCCTACATCCCTACGCCGCGTTAGAGTCAATGATGAGTAGATTGTACCTAGGCGGCCGGTAAATACTCTGAACTTTCTCGTCGCAAGATCGTCGTTTGTGGAAGTTATTGGTGACGACAAAGTGACGTTTCACAACTTTGGGAAGGAGTTATTTGAGGCGAAAATCTTCGCTTCGGAATCGAGGCGAAGATTGAACTTTGTGATGTTGTGGAGCCGTGCGCGGTGTACGCGGGCCGCTTTATAGAGCTCATATCCGCCACTGTCAACAACGCCACCGGGGTCACCCACAGGCGGTTTTTGTAGAAACGTCGGTAATGTCTGAGAGATAAGGGGAAACGGGGGAAAAAACAAAAAAGCCGAGGAAAGGGAAATAAAAAAAAAAAATAAAGACGTTTGCAAATCTTTGTAATGCGAATTTAGGGCTCAACTCTTGAGGAGGAATAAGGGAGGGTACGGAGAGGAGGGTATGCCCCTCCTCCTCCCCTCTTCCTCTCCTGCCCTCCTCCTCTCATTCAGTTTCTCCGCTAAATTTAGCAGGGAAAAGGACATCACATGAAAATCTAGCGGGTAAGTGAATTGGCGTTGAAGTCACGTAGCTGGGAATTGAAGTGGTGTTGAGGTCATGTGACGTCAATTTCGCGCTAAATTTGGAGGGCCGGTGACGCCGACGGCGACGCCCACGCCGCGAAACCCGGAAACGGGCGCCGAAGAGCTGCGCTCTAAAGAAATAAATAAGATACGACCAACACACACACACACACAAACACACACACAAAGACACACACACACACACACACACACACACAAACACACTACAAATAGGACTCTCAAGAAGGGCCGTAGAAATTGTTCGGGAGAGAGAGAGAGAGGAGGTGATGCTGGTGAAAAAGGGGGATATTCCTTGCCCCTAATATTTTATTATAACTCTCTAAAATGCTATGGTGGTTCGGGGCTGGGGCGATACCCGCCCCTTCCACCCTTATGCCCCTGGCCCCCTCTTTCGACGCAACTGGGGGAGGGGGGCGGCTAAATCCCCCCCTTCCCATCCTCCTGTTTCGACGACCCTGCTTAAAGGTGTTCCAAGGAGCAATGACGAGGAACAGCACAGCCTGCAATTTTCGAAATAACGGTTCAAGAGATTCTGGAATTAAAACGGCTCGCGTTCCATGAACTCAAGAGCGGCCATGACAGACGTTCAAGCGAAAGACTCGTGCCAGGGCACGTATACAGTGTGCGGGCGCGTTCAGTGACGTCATTTTGTAGTTGACACCTTTGACGATGGAGTCAGGATTATCAGTTGTGAACGACAAATTTGATGGTGCGTGTTCAAATCGACGATGTCAAGTTTAGTGTCCTTGCGTTCTTGAAGCATCACCGCCAATATTGACAGCCTGACATTACTTTTATTTCCTTATTTCCGTTGATAAACATACTTAATCCCAAACTGACTGATCTTAGAATGTCTACCATAAAATGATTTTATCCCGCCGATGAAGGGACAACTGCCCGTAGGCGAAATTCGCCCGAAAGTGGACAACGGCAGTCGGCTGATTGTAACCTAGCCACGTCGGGCTACACTTTCGCCGAAAGGCCGAGATTAATCAAAAGAACTGCAGGGATGCTTTTTAGTAAATTCTGCTTTATCAGCGGAAATAAGAACGATACCAGACTATCAGTTTCGACGGTTTTGATTTTAAAATACAATTCCCAAGCATCCATCGTGCTTTTTAGAGACCATCAAACATGACGGTCGCAGCTGATAATCTTTGTTGTGACGTCACACGTATGAGCCACGGTCGTCTCCGCGCGCTCTCTAGTGCTGCTCTTGTTCGGTGCGTAGAGAGGCGTAGGGATTTTTCGTTCCCTGAACAAAAAAACGTCACGAAGACAGACGGATCGGCGGGTTTGTGAGAAAAGAAAACTTCGCAGCAATCTTTCGGCTCCTCCCCCCACTATGTCATAACACAAAGAATATTTTTGTTGACGAGTTTAGCGACCCTGGTGTAAGTTTACCAGAGACGTCATCGTGTGTCTTCCACCCAGTCTCGGGTGGTCTAAAAATGGTTGTTTTGTTGTTTTTTTTCCAGTCTGTTTAGTCACATCTACGCATTTACCATGCCGGGCTACCATATCTCGGTGATCTTGCAGTTTCTGTAACAAAAACCACCTTCTTTAAACAACAACAACAAAAAATCAAAACGTGTTTTTTTTTTATCGCCGAGTCACGCATCGGTGATTGTTTCGGAGCTGGGAGTGTAACTCCAGAAAACAGCAGCGGTATAAGCTTCCAGAGTGAGCTGGTAGATGGCGCATGCAGTCTCTCCTGCCACCGCTCCCGTGTTATGTTTAACAGTTGAGTACACTGCAAGTCGCGAATTCCAGTATCCTTTGCGGTATGTAAATACTATTTCATTATTATTGGGCGTGTTTTACATATATATTTTTATAGTTCGAGGAATTAATATCAGCTATAAAAGGAGGTGAAACTGCAGTAATTCATACCTATATTGGTCTGATCTGCTGTTTTTTTTGTTATCTGCGCAATAAAAAGCAGAAGGTCCCGTCTCGACCCACGCACAAACCATTATTGGCTTATGTCATCTTTATATTGTATTATTTTCAAAGAAAGTAAATAAAGATGGTTTTAGTATTGCATTGTTTTGTATTGTACTCAACGATCAACTAGAAAGAAAACGAAACGAATGTCAAGATACAACACAAGTGTATTCAATCAGAAGTCGCACAGGCAATCGAAACAAGTGCAGATAAAAACGCGAGTTATTTTCCATTTTCCGAGACGAAACTGGTCGGTGGGCACATGCGGTTGATTATAACAGGGTTCCGTGTTTTTTTGATAATTTCGGGAAGAAATCCGAAAAAAGAACACAGTCTCCGGTACATTTACCGTCAATTCGGATTTATCCGAAAAGCTCAGAATCTTGAGATCACTACGAAAAAACAAAAAAACTAAAAAAGACGGTGTTTCACAAATGAACTTCATCTGGGCACATAGAGTCACTGCTGCTGAGGGGATCCCAATTCACTTTGCTTTGAAATCTCCATCTAACGACACTTTACCGTTCAACTCGTCAAGTTTCCTTCCGTAAAAGGGGTGATAGTACCCCGAGTTCATTTATTTTATTTTTGAATTTTTATGATTTAGTAAAACAGTAAAATAAACCTTGGATTTCAAGGGGGGAAAAAAGAAGAAAGTCGGATACACCCGCAATTTTCAGCAAAAAATAAAAAAATAAAAAATACCCTAATGACACTTTCCGAATTTCACAAGGAATGAACTCCAAAAATACGAAACCCTCATTATAGAAGGATTGTAGGAGAAATAGAAAATATATCGTAGCGTTTCAGCGGCGATGTGGCCTTACGCCTTCCCGAGCTCCGACCGACGGTTAAGTAAACGCACTGATTCGCACCTTCTCGAGTCAGTTGAACCGTGATTGCTCCAGTGTGCAAACGGCCCCCAAACACTTACGGTTCTGAACTAGGCGGCTGGTTTCGGAGTACTTTTGAAATAAAAAATACACGCTATCTACTAGAAATGGGCACTTATAGTACTGTCAGACCTAATTCACTCTTATAATAAAAGAACGATGAGTCAAAAATTAGGAAATGTACCTGAATCAGAAGTGTTCCAGGATCGCAAGGTTGGACATTTGAGAAAAGGTACATGGAAGTGACGTAATGCAGAGGAGGAGCGTATCCTAGCAAGACTCACGTGGCGGCTCTGCCCACTTTTACGCCGCTACGTCATCGCAAACTTGACACCCGTCACCCGTTTCAGCGACGTCCGGAGCCAACCACCGACGAGCGGAAGTAGCTACGCATTCCCTGAGGCGTCCCTACGCGCGGGATACGGGGTAGGATTTACTACGACGCGGGGAGCAGTTCCTGCGTTTAGCGAAGGAACGGCAACCAATCCTGTGCGTCGCTGGCCGTCGCATCTGTTCTAGTACAGGTAAAAGTATTGAAAAACAATCAAAACCTTTTGGGCGTTGTTAAAACAAACCGCTTTTTTGTACCCTTTTGCAATACATTTAAGAATTAATTGGAGAGAAAGTTGTTCCAATATTATGCGGGATGTGCGCAACGCGCCTTCTTCAAACCAAAATGTCGAACCACGAGGAGCCGGGTGTGCCGGGGGCAGCGGAGGGGTCGGCGGAACCAACGGGGAGCGCGCGATTGACGGCTGCTTTAGTCAGAAAATTTTTTTTTTATCTTTCGAGAACTTGCTATTGCTGTGCTCAAATAAGAATGTTTGGCGCAACATCTGTGATAATTCTTTCAAAGTGGTCCAGTGTTTATATGGTGGTATGCTAGAAAGAGAATATATATATATATTTTTTTTCCTTTCGAAAATAACTATTGTGCTGAAATAAGACCAGAGTGTTCAACAAGATATCTGTGATATATACTTCAGATTGCCCAATTGCTTACATGGTTCCAGTCGATGCTCAGTTTTACTTCCAAGAATGAAATATTACATTCCATGTTATCACACTTTTATACATGAGGTCACAGGTTTTTCTTGAAGAAATAAAGCAATTTTCAAAACAAACTACATGTGCACTGTCTTGAGATAACACAATCACCTAACTTTGATGAAGTACCATAAAGGAGATAATAAAATGGAGAAGGCAAGACGCTTTGAAGCATTTGTAAAATGAAACAATGTCCATGACAACAATGTCCCTGGTTCAATCAGCAACTAAGAAAGCAATCTCTGCAAAAGCAAGCATTTCTTTCTAGAGGTAGTCTAAATTACTTCTGAGTTCTTTGCAGGGGCAATCCAGATGACCTGTTGGTCTGGCAACTAAACCTCCGAACCTTTTCAGTCACTGTCGACTGCGTCTCGTGCCTTCTGCTCATAAAAATTAAAAAAAAAAGGCTGTATCGATTTCACCGCGATGCACTCGACACGTATCCGGAGGCAGCACGCTGGCTCTACGACGAACTTCACAAGGTGTAGGAGCTGAAGAGAGTATGTAGCTTGTGGACGGCCATGATTGTGGAGCTGGAAGCGAAATGTGCACTTTACGGCTTCCACGGGGAGGGCTTCACTGAGGGCAAGGATGTGACGGGGTCCTTGGTGGTCAGGACCTCAGTCGTGGTGGCGAGAGGTTCCCTGTCGCTGGCGGCGTCCGTGCTGGGCACCACAGCAGCGAGGGCGCTGAGGGGCTTCCCGACGGTGCCCCTGGTGGTCGGGACTACCGTCGTGGCGGCGGACCCCTTGCGTGTGGCGCTCCGCACGGGCACGTCTGCGGCGGGTTCCGAACCGGGCGACAAGGCGCCGCCTCAGAGCCTTCCCCCTGTCCGAGAGGCCGACCGGAAGGCCGACCGGAGGGCCGGCAGGAGCCAGCCTCTCGGGAGCCGACGCTGACCTCTCCGAGCTCGGCTCAGAACCGTCCGAGCTCGGCTCAGACTCCAACTCTGACTCTTCAGGGTCGGAGTCTGACTCCTGTTCTGGCTCGCTCGATGCAAGGCAGATGTTGTGGAGCACTGCACATGCCGAAATAATGGCGGGGGCTGTTGAAGGGTGGTAATACAGAGCCCGGTGCCTTTGCAGACACCGGAATCTGTTTTTCAACAGCCCGATGCAGCGCTCCACAACAGACCTGATCGAGGAATGCGCCTTATTAAACCGGCCGCAAGCGGTGGAGTTCGCGTGGTTCCCGGGGACAGGGGTGATGAGCCAAGGCTCCAAGGGGTAGCCGCTGTCACCTGCACATGTAGAGGATGGAACATATTACATTCTTTACTTTTTAAAATAAAAGGCAAGAAAACAGCTGTGTGCAACTATGTCAATTATAATGTAACTTAAGTGTGACTTAAAAGTGTGTTAATATTTCTGCACTACAGTATCAGTTTACATTATAATTAATTAGCACCAGCTTGCCTGCAAACTCCCTGTTATTTCATGTCACTATGTGTTTTCCTGGTGGGTTGTATGGAATGTGTGCACGATTCCTTAGGGGCGCTGTGTTGTATGCAAGTGCATTATTAGGCCCTTGCATCCGACAGATAAAAGCTCTGTTGCTTTTGGGAGTGTGGCCGTGACCTTAGGCACGGGCAGAGCAGAACACGCTGGCCTTGTCTTTGGCAAGCTAGGGGATAAGGCGCCAGTTCGACGAACCTCTTTCCTAATCCTCGGTGGAGTTGGAGATGGGGAAAAGAGAGGGGGTGGTTAGATTGGAAAGGAGTCAGGTCCTGTTGGGACACGGAGGCTCTAATAGGAGGAGCTATATAGGCCGACCGAAGAAGAAGGGTCAGGGAAAAGAATCTAGTGTGTGGGACAGAGACGACCCGAGGACAGATTTGGCGAGCCCCAAGTGGCCAAGGAGGAATTGATCCCATTCCGTACAAACTGACGACCGTCAAAGCGACCAGGCGAGCCCCCAGGGATCAGCGAAAGAGCTCCAACTTCATGCAAAAACCAACCAGCAAGCGGGCACAGGCAGACAGTAACAGTGAGTGGGCCGAACCGGACAGCGACTCGCACTGCGGTTGCATGCCTTGCGCAGTCTATCACTGTTGTAAGATTGGTGTAGTGTGGCTTTCGTAGCCGGCAGAGTGTGAGAGTTATGTGGACATAAACAGAGATTAATGGCCAAACTTTGGATGTTGTCTCACTTCAAGGAGTTCCAGCAACTGTGTCTGTGTGCCTCACAACAAGCACAGTATGTGTGGTACTGTGGCTTTCAAGCAGTGGGAGCCACCGTGTGCGTAAGGAATGAATTTAGTATGCTCACCAAGCAGGAACCGGCCGTCGCGTGGCAGCTGCCCTTGCTCGAGTTGGTTTCGGAGCCAGGAAAATTGCCACACGAAGGAGTCGTGCACCGACCCGGGATACCGTGGGTCGATGCACATTATCCGGCAGTCGGCGTCACACACCTGAAAGTGAGAGAGGTATTGACATGTAATTACCTGAATCCACAAGTAGTAGATTGTACTTATGGTTCACAAAGCAGTCGCAATTTCAGAACCTTTTAAGTTATTTTGTCTGACACATGCATGTCAACACACCTTCCTGGATGCAAGGCACAACTAACTACGTTGAAACAAAAATAATGTTTTTTTTTGTTTTTGTTTTTTACGGAAGCTTTAACAGACAAGTATTATTTTTGGGAGAAGCGTCTCACGGCTCACATGCTATGTAGAGCACACGCTCGCGCAGTCGTGAAACCCCACAGCCCGCAGTCATAAAACGGCATATTTAAACCGTATCGGCAATACGTTTTTTTTTTTTTTACAGATTTGGGGCGCGTTTTGACAACGTAACATGAGTGTACTTACCACCATCACGTTGAGGGCGTAGAAGTACTTGCGGCACCAGTACGCCGCCTTCGTGATGGTGGGGTCGTTCTTGGACGGGCCGACGATGGAGACCATGGTCCCGTCCACGCAACCGATGACGCCGGGTATCCTGCCGAGCAGCCTGAAGCCCTTCTCCGCGTCGAACCTCTCGCTCGGCGTCTCGGGGAAGTGGATCCGGCCACGCTGGACCCCGAGACGACGCACGATAGCGACGGATACGGCGCGGACCGCAACGCTGACTGTCTTTTGGTCCCGCGCTACGTGTTCGTCGCTCGCCACCATGCCTTGGAAGCTCCCCGTGCCGTAGAAGCGCAGTGCACACAACACTTGAAGCTCCACAGTCATGACCGTCCACGAGGTACGCACTCTCCTCACCTCCGGTTCCTCGCGAAGTTCGTCGCACAACCACCGCACCACGATCTTGGGCAGGCGATATTGCTTCCGAAAGATCTCCTCCGGGAGCTCGAATGCATCGCGGTGTTCCCGATACAGCCTTTCGGGCGAAAAAAAAAGCTCTATGAAAAAGTCGAATTGACGAGACGGCGACGCCTCGCCGCCGAAAACATGCTGGCAATGACACCTAGTTCCGAGCAAGTACCTTTTGAAACGTACTCGGTACAAAACGAAACGTCATTTTGTTGTCACGTCCGGTAGCCGACTCCGCCCAGTTTTGCCGACTCCGCCCACATTTTTTCTAGGGAAATTACGTCACTTTTGTTTCCAACCAATCAGACGTGATGACGTCACTTCCGTGTACTAAAAAAAGGTATATGTACAATGTCGAACCTAGCTATCCAGGGCTACCCATTTGATTGCGCCACTGAGTTTGTTGCCAAACAAAGAAGGGTTAATTGTCAAAGATTACACAGAACTTTACCTAAGTGGCGATCATCCACGCGCCAGTGGTGGTTGAGAAACCTGGCCGGTCTTCAAAATCTTCTGCGCGACACTGGAGATGATAGGGTGATGGTGTGATCAATCTAAGGAAGTCTCAGGCATTGAGATCCCCACGAGGTAAAAAAAAAACGCATCTCCACGTGGTGAATGATGTTGATTAGGGCGGAGCTCTGGTGGTACTTGTCTGCGTAAACGCTGAGCCGCAGCATGCCGAGCCTTTCGTTCGTTTTCATCCAGGTCACGCTGCGGTCAAATTCTTAAATGCGTATATAACCATGTTCCATACCACACATTCTCTTTCTGACATGCATGAAAACAAACGAAAGGCTCGGCATGCTGCGGCTCACCGTCTACGCAGACAAGCACCACGAGAGTAGAACACTGTAACGAGAGCTTCGCCCCAATCAACATCATTCACCACATGAAGATGCGTTTTCTTTTGTTTTTCTTGTCCCACACGGAGCACGGGAGCACGTGCTCACGTGCTCGTGAGCACGAGCACCCGACGCCGGACATCGGACGGACATACGGACATGGCTAGCCTCTAAAGGCATATCCACACGGAGGAGAACACCGCGTACGGATGTCGTGACGTCAACAACCAGGGAAACTTCGTCCTCGACTCCGCCGCCCACCTGCGGAGCTTTCGTGCCGACAAAACGAAGCCTCCGCGCCTCCGCCACGGAGGAGAACAGCGCCGCGAGCGTCAAAAAGGGATGACGTATGTCTCACGTGATGTGAGCTCCGCGGAGGAATTTGGCAGATTTCTCCTTCGCGTGGATACCCCATTAGGAGCTTCGCCCTTAAAAGTAAGTAGCAATAACAGTCAGTACCCATACATGGCGACGCTTGAAAGCTATGTCTACTCTGTTTGCCCTTAAGCTGAGACTGCAGCCGATGTTACAAGCCCGAAAGCTCGAGGTCGCTGCTTTGAAGCGTTCTTTCGCCGAACGAGCGTTCGTGCTAGAAACGCATGTCTCAAATCCTGGAACGCGGGTAGCTCGCGCTCGTAGCTTTGGCTGCAGTCTCAGCTTGAAGGTGAACGAAGTATAGGCCCACAATCTGCAGCGTCTCGTGTCTAATGAAACTCTTTTACCTCAATCTCAATGTAAAACGTGATTAATCTAGTTTCAGAGTTTGCAGATTCACGCTCAGTGGCAACAGAACGGGCGCGCTTGCGTCACACTAAGATATCTTATGCGGCGGATTCCCATTTGCGCAACACTAAAGCGGGTTGAACCAAAATGACTGCTTTTCTTCAACCCTGTTTAAGTTAAGAAAAACTGTCTTCCCATACTTCGTTTCATCGGAAGAGCAAACAGAGCGGAAGCTTCAATCGCGAGGCGGTCGTCTTGAACAGCGCTTAAGCGTGTTTCACATGCAGCGATTTTGGCCCTAAAGGGGTATTCACACGAGGGAGAAATCCCGGGGATTTCTCCCCGGCACGCGCATCCCACGACGAAAACGTCAGGCTTTGCGATGAGCAAAAGCCTCGGGTTTTCGTCTCGTGATGCGCGCGTGCCGGGGAGAAATCCCCGGGATTTCTCCCTCGTGTGAATACCCCTTATAGGGCCGCCCACACTAGCGAGAAAACGCGCGTGGCACGCCGATCGCGGCAAGTAACAAAATGTCGCCGATGCACAGTCAGCGCCACGAGCGCGTGCAGAGACACGCCCTTTATCTTGCCGCTTAACCGATTTATCGGCGCGCCGAGCGCGTTTTCTCGCTAGTGTGGGTGGCCCTTAAGGGCCACCCACACTAGCGAGAAAACGCGCGTGGCACGCCGATCGCGGCAAGTAACAAAATGTCGCCGAAGCACAGTCAGCGCCACGAGCGCGTGCAGAGACGCGCCCATTATCTTGCCGCTTAACCGATTTATCGGCGCGCCGCGCGCGTTTTCTCGCTAGTGTGGGTGGCCCTTTAAAGCGGCGCGATTTCTGCCGTCGCGGCGCTCGTGCCGCAGAATTGCTGGTGCTGGCCAGAGCGCCGCGACGGCAGAAATCGCGCCGCTCTAGGGCCAAAACCGCTGCATGTGAACTAGACTTTAGACTGCAGATATATGCTCATAGCACGAGACTCGCGCACGTCTTTGTTTTAGCTGACTTAAAGGGACACTGACAGGTTATTTATGCTCGCCAAGGTTTTCATATGCACATTACATATGAGAGCCAAACTACTTAGAAAACAATTCGCGGCTCGAAATTCGTTTTCTTTCCGACCGAAAACAACCGATCGAGAACTGGCCAGTTTGAGTCGCGCTCACTCTCTTCTCCGTGGCCACGCGCTGTTTTCGATGATTTAGACACAACCGCCACATTCATTCAAAGCCGTAGGTAATCGAAGGCACACACATAATATTGAAACGGGAAAACAAATATGTTACCTATTTTGGTGGCATCTAAAAAGCTGCAAATACGTTGGTTGGGGGAAAAAAGTATCACAGCCACACGTGACTTCTGTCACCTATCTCCTCTTCTGTATTTCTTCTTCCTCCACCAGTCCAGCTTCAGTTTCGTTATCGAACAGTTGCATTTTTTTACTTCATTACTGTAGCAAAATATTTATTGGACGTCTTCTGACACCCTAATAAATCGCCGGTAAAAAAAATATTAATTTACAGTTCGTACCTTTGTAGATTGATACGGCTCAGTGTATGGCTTCGTAAAAAATCAACATAAAATAAAACAAACACTCCCGTTGTATTTGCTCTGTCGCGCACGGACTTACCAACAATTTTTTCTGTTTTTTCTTTCCACATTTTATACAATCGTTTTCCAAGGGCTTAATAACATATGTTTGTCACAGAACACAAAAGAAACAATAAAACGCGCAATTTACATTCCCCCGGCGTCCGGAATAGCGCTTACGCAGGCTGCCGCAGCCCACTGACGGCGATAAAACCTACAATCTGCCGCAGTCGGGCAGCACTGACGTACACACTCAAAGCAAGAGATGCACGCTGTAGAGACCTTTGCAAAAAGAGCTCTCTGGCCGCCTCCATATTGCGAATCGAGCGACCCCTATCAGCTAGAAATTTCCGCCACCCGCATAAGCTGTGGAAACTCGGTCAGCGTGACTCCCCACCTGCATTTTCACCGTGACCACCATGGAATACCAGAGTTCGTAGCCTGCACGGCCTTCGCAGGAAACGACCGAATAGAGCGAATGTCAAGCAGCCCGCGACGGGGGCAGTTCGACGTTCTTGGAGGGTTATTTTTCGTTAAGATAATCTCCAAAAATCCCTGCTTGCTATGTTGCGGGTCTTCGCGAAAAATAGCTGATAGGCTCGGGTCCGGTGTGGTGGCACGGAATAGACAGGTACGTTCATTTTCATTGAAGCTGTGCAAGAAAGCGGCACTCTTCTAGATGTGCCCCAAAACACGCCGGAATCCGTCCGATCGTCGTGAAACGAGTATTGTCCACACTGTATATTGTATATGCTGTGTTCTTATAGACCTTTCTGAAATCCTCTTCAGATAACACGACACCGTGGGGTACGTACAATATATGTTTTTCGATTTATGAGACTCGTTGAATTTAATGTTGTGGGTGAGAAATACCTATGCAGTTCGTGTATCCTGTGTGGTCAAGTATTTTCGACTATTAAGACTTTTGAAGATTGACACGGCTTAGTGTATGGTGCAGTAAAAATATCAACATAATATGAAACAAACATTTCATTTGCATTTGTTTTGTTGTGCACGGACTCACCAAAACAGCTATTATTTCTTTATTTTTGTTCCCAAAAATACCACCTTGCATCCTTAAAAAAAAAAAAAAAAAAAAAAGAAAACGAGAAATTCTATTTGTCATAGAACACAAAATAAATAAAAATGGAACATGGCAATTTAACCTCCACCAGCGTCCGGTAGTGCGCCTACGCAGGCTGCCACAGCCCAGCGCAGTCGCGCAACACTGACGTACCCTCTCAAAACTAGGAACGAGCGCTGTAAATCGGCTGTTTCGAGCCTGTCGCTGGAGAGCCGTATGGCGCTTCTTTCGAAACTAAAGAAAATACATCAATATGGCAACAATAACTAAACTGGAAACAAATTGGAGAACACGTGAACAAAATTGGGAACAAGTTATAATAAACTCGAAGAAATACGGTACCAAAGAAGCGAACTTAAATTAGATGCGAATAATGACGATGATTGTTGCATAACAACTCTCTCAGCGATTCCACTAAGTTATTATTGGTGGAAAAAATACTTGAAGCAGTTATTACGCGATTCAAAAGGAGTTATTGTTAGAGCATGCCTTTGTCGAGTCACATAATCTGATGAGAAAGTGATTAATTCGGACAGGTTTACCTTATAATGGCCACTAATTAACTGGTACAAACACGTAACCCGAGAATGCCGATCTTTTTATCAGATAAGGACAGTATATTAGCCCTGGTGAAATGTTGGGTAATGGAGTACGCCCAAATTTATTATAAATAAAGCGAGCGGCCTTTTTTGGGCTAGATCAAGTTTACTGATGCTAATCTTAGTAAAAAGATTCCAAATGATTTGAGCACAATCAAATGTTGGCAGGGCTATAGTCTTTTATATAACAAAACGTAACGAAGGTGGAGAAAGTTTTAACGTTCTTCTAAGAAAGAATAACTTCCGCAGTGTTTTAGATGTTTCCTAATCGGTTGGCTTTGTCCAAGTAAGATTATGACTACTCCACAGTCCAAGCTTTTTATATTGTGTGACTTCTAATAGGGGAATATTAGTAACGTTGCAAACAACCTTTAAAGGGTATTTTATTAGCAATTCTCATAAAAACCGTTTTATCAAAGTTTATCGTCATCTGCCAATCCGTGCGCCATGTCGCGATATTTTGAAATGCTGCGTTTATTAAAAGTTGATCAGACGCACTATCTACTTCTGAGTATTTTATGCAGTCAATCATCAGCCTACAATTTGATTTTCACAGAAAGATCTCGTACTATTTCATGAATAAACAGCGGAAAAAAAACGAGGGCCGTACAGACCCCTGGGGAACGGGCCACAGTCCACAGTTCTCGCGCAGGCTTTTGCGTTTCACGTCAACATCGTCCGCCAAGATGGAAGGGGAATCAGCGAACGGCCCGGAATAAATTCGGGCTCGGGTACAGCGATGACTGGTCTCGACGACTTTCGCAGTGATCAACAAAGTAACTCAAAAACAACCAACGCCAAACAACACTACGTTTTCTTTGAACTGAACGCCGTGTCATGGACATACGCCAAAAAGTTACCGGTATCAGGGAGATCCTGGAGCACCGCCCTCTCGATTTGTGCTTCAGTGGGCACGGCAGCACCCGAGTGATGCAGCCACGACTGAGTCTTTTTATCTTTATGGTGCAGTTACGTAGAAATTTAACATCCCTTAAGAGTGACTACGTGTTTTTGGTGGTGCTGCCTTTCCCGCAGCTGTTATGCGATTCCGTCACGGCGTGCTTTGACTTTGTATTTAATCGTGTTCTGCTGAGTGGGCATATAGAGCCAAATACAGGAGCAACGGTTACGGAACAGCTGAAAGAAATCCTAGATAATACAAACAAACAGTCGTTATGCGATCTCTCATTGATCAATAAAACTCTGGATAAGCCCATCTTTTATAAAGAAAAATGTTTGGTTGCAATTGAAGAAAATATGGAGGCATTTTCGAAAAGTGCGGCAAAAAATGCATTCATGTACCACAAACATTAAGGAACTAAAACAGAAAAGAGATCATTGACAGGTAAGGTTGACGATTTGGAAAACCGCAGCAGACCAAACAACGTAATTGCGTACGGTGTGAACGAACGCGAGGAAAAAACTGATGCGTCAATTAAAGATTCTGTTATGAAGGGAATACCCGAGGATAATACGTGAGTTAAAGCAACCAACGTGGAACCTATTCACAAACTTCGTAGGAAAGCCTCTAATAAATCCCGTCCTGTGATCATAAGGTTGTACGATTTAATTCAGAAACTAGACCTTCTGAAAAAGAGAGGAAGCTAAAGGGAACTACCATTCCCATGTGAGATGATTTCTCCAAAAGAGTACAAATATTGAGGACGCAGCTGTGGATGACGGTGAAGAATTCAAGGAGATCGGAGGACGATGTATCTTTACGATAGGATTAAGCTGGTAGAAACTAACAAAACATACATTTGGGATATTGAACAGATACGCAGAGTGAAGGTTACAAGAGGACGATGAAAACTGTCGTCGGAGAATGAATTGTCATGAGTTAAAATAGATCAGTTTAAATTATATGAGTGTTGCATAAAAAGTTGAGGATGTAGAGCAAATACTACTGGTGCATTCCCTGATTTGATGATAGTTACATACACCTGGCTAAATAATAATATACTATATTCGGAAATGTGCCGCCTTATTACAACGTGTTAAGAAAAGAGAGAACATTAATAGGAGGGGATTGGCGATCTTTTACCGGCAGGGGATATCTTCTAAACAATGTTGTGACATGTCTAACTTAGAGTCTTTACTGGGTAAGGTAAACACATGATATAACATATGATGTATCATATGATATTTGTGCCGTCTACAGACTGCCAAATTATCTCATTAAAACACACCGATTTTCGGGGAGGAGCTGATTAACTATACAAGCTTCAATAAAAACTGTATACTACTCGGGGACTTCAACCTACCCAATACAGACTGATCTGATATGAAAGTTGGTAATGTACGATGCTAAAGTTGAGGCTTGGGCGAGTTGGTACATACTTCCGAATTAAAAACAGCGCGGAAAGACGAGGACCAGACAAAGAAGTAACACGGACGTAGCGCTGCCCATGGGATGCATCACCAATAAAAATAAAACAATGATAAAAAAAAATATATATATATAAATAAAAATGCGCCATGACACAGCCGTACCGAGTACGTGCTAAAAACGAGCAAGTCAGGGAACCAGAAAATTCATATCTTTGCCTGGCCAAAGAAGGACTGCTTACACATGGTGCACCCAACGTCGCTATCTCGACATCCTCTAGAATTTCCCGAGTAAGCTGGTCCCAATGACGCTTAGCAACCTCACACCATTGGACGTCGGGTAGGCAACCACAGTCGCGGCAATGAATGCCCAGATGACCAGACACGGTTGTGGAGACACTGTAGGCGTGCTCTCTTAACCTGTCATTGAGACAGCGGCCCGTCTGGCCAACGTAGCGCCTGCCACACGTCAGAGGGAGAGAATAAGCAACCACCTCAAAACACGAGACGAATTGATCTCGATGCCTCGTACTGCAAGCCGTGGCCGCCCTCGAAGAAGGGTTAACAGGTCGGCACAACCTGGACAACTTGTCCGGGGCAGAGAATAAAACGTCGACGTAACACCTGCCAGCAATGCGTTTTAGGTTGTGGGACAAGCCGTGTATGTAGGGAATGACCACAAACTTTCTTCTTTCCTTTCCATTTCTGTTGTTGGCCTACGTCCGTGTCACTTCTTTGTCTGGTCCTCGTCTTTCCGCGCTGTTTTTAATTCCGAAGTTGGAAATATAGATCGTGTTCATGGAGATGCTCTTCCGTATGTCGCGTTTTCCCACAACTTAACCCAAGTCGTTGAAGAGTTCACACGATGCTAAGGTAGCTCTCAGTAAATACTTGATCTCGTGTTCTTAAATAATAAGCTTCGTGACCTTCCTTACTCATGTACAATTCATGAGGGTATTTTTTTACCACAAAATGGTAGAAATTTACATACCAGTTAAAAAATTTAAAATTCTGAAATAAAGCTTCTTAGAGTACCCAACTACAAAAAGGCTGATGATGTTTCCATACTCGACCATTTGGAATTGTCAATTGAGAGATCTACTAGTTACGCTGATACTTGTGGTGCGGATGTAGATCAACTGTGGTTGTACTCTGTGAACATTGCGATCACCTGTATCCAGCGCTATGCGCCTTTTAAACTAAGAAAACTAATGTACAAAATCCTTGGATTAGTTGCGATATTCTTCATCTGAAGGGTAAGATTGCTTGAGGGAAAAAATAAGGGACATCACGCTGTAAATGTTCCTGAGGGAACAACTTTCAGCTGAAGTACCAAGCTAAAACAAATGATGGCTGAGCCAAAACAATATATCTTAAATTTGACGTTGAGATCATTCCTGTCACATGCACCACAACGTTCTTGGCGGTTTGTCTGAACTTCAAAGCGGGAATCATTGATAACAACTATAACTCAACTGAATTTAACGTATTTCTCGAATCTTTTTACCAATGATGACGGACGTCTCACAGAGATAGCCCCCAACATATCTCCCATTATCGACGACGTAGTTGTCTCGAAGGATTGATTTTTTTTTTCATTTATTAAATAACTTTGAACCAGAGAAATATCCTGGTGCTGATTCAATTCATAATGAGTTCTTGAAACGATACGCAAAGTAGATTTTGCCGTATCTATTCATAATATTTAAAGGGATACTACAACGAAATTTCGGCGTTCATTTTTTGGCCTATATGTGTTCAAAAAAGCAGCATCACATCGAACATACCAATATCTTCTTAAAAAAGTCACGAAAAGGAATTTTAAAACTAATTAAACGATTAGCAAAGAGCACCTGGTGGGTGTCGTAAACGCCTCGCCTCGTAAACGTCGCGTCTAGGAACCTTGACAGCTAGTGACGGAGGTTGTCTCGTCTCCGGCCACGACGAGAGAAAAGGGGCAGGAGGAACTCCCCTCTTCCCGAGAATGCCTTTTGTGTGTCGCAGAAGTCGCTATTGTCCCCCTACAAGATTACAGAAGATTGACCCGTCACTCAGAAATCGTACAAAAGCAGCCGCTTCGGTGGCTGGAACGACTAGGCCATCCTCTCGACGTCAGCCTCGCCGTAGCTTTGCTCGTCTTGAGAAGACCTACGTCACGATTGCGTTGGATGTCACGTGGTCTCCGCTGGGCCTTCTCCGAGCGCTTGCCAGAGTGGGCCGTTTATAACAAAAAATACAGCCACCAGGCTCAAAATACAAACGTGCGATTGTCATTTATGGATATTGTGAATCATATTCAACCTATTTTTGAACACGACGGGAATTTTGAAAATTTCGTTGAAGTATCCCTTTAAGATATCTTTGCGTTACGGGGTACTGCGCAATCAATGAAAATTCTAGAAAATTATTCCCATTCACAAATGAGGAGGTAGAAACAACCCAAAAGACTATAGGCCTGGATATTTAACTTGTACGTGTTGCAAGCTTTTCGAACACATGATGTTTTCACATTAGATTCAATATCATGATGATCAGAATATTCTACTCCATTCCAGCGCAGTTTTAGAAGATTAGTATCTACGAGTACTCAGTTGATCAGACTAGTTCATGAGCCTTCAGATTCAATAAATAATAGGAGTCTGACAAACCTAAATTTTCTTGACCTCTCAAAGGCGTTCGATCGCGTATTCATCCTAACGCTTTCGTAAATTTTTGCTGCATAAATTGGCCTTGAGAAGGCAGTACCAAGAAATTTTATATTCCTACACAAATTGTTCATGGCAGGGTAAATTCGGCGGCTTTATTACAAACTATTGTGTTTCATGTTCCATCTCGCCCGAGCCGAAACATTTCAACTTTTGATCCACCTTGCTTGTCTGCTGTTATCCCATTGTCATGAAAACAAATTGCTTATCATTAAAAAAATTCAACCTCGACATATTTTCATCCATTTATGAGTTTACGTTAAATCTACGTGACTGAATCTCTATGAACCAATCAATAATCAATTTTTTCATTATGATAATGTTGCATGACATTGATTATTTTAACTTTGTTGTTTCTTGTATTTTTAGGTTTTACTTCATGTATGTTTATTGACCCACACTGTAAACCGAGACGTTGTTTGTGGGCGCGAGAAAAATAAAACAATTTATTACTATTATAAACTTCTCCTGAAGCTTTCTGCTATGTTTAAAAATAACCAATTACTTACATGTGTGGCTTCTTATGTGTTTAAGAGAGCGCAACAAATATATCGTGATGACAATACTTCCTCGCTACATCCTGTAACATAGGGATTACCACAAGGATCAGTGATTGGGGCCTCTTTCATTCTTAATTTATATCAATGATATCGTTAGGACATTCTTGTTTAGGTTAAATTAGTCGATGATGACTGTGCTATTTTCTGTATACTAAATTAACCACAGGATCAGGTAATACTCAATGCGGCATTAACGAAAACTAAGGAAGGGTCAGACAAATGACAAATGAAAACAAACTACGGTAAAACTGTTGCGATTTTAATAAACTAAAAAAGCATCATTTGAAATATAACTATTCATTAAATGCGAATACCATCAAATTTGTTTACCGCTAGAATTACCTTGGAGTGACAATAACTAGTAAACTACTTTGGAACCAGCAAATACTTGTGAAACCAAATACGGCCAGGGGGAAATTGTATACCTTTCGACGCACCTTAAAATGCCCGGATTCCAAAACAAAAAAGACTGCTTACCAATCACTAGTACGTCCTATACTGGAATACTCTCATACAGTTTGGTGCCCGCACACCGCAGATGTGATTAATAAACGTGATCATATGCAAAAACTGGCTGGGAGATTTGTACCTAGTAATTTCCGATATACTCTGTCTGCGTATATTCATAAAAATAGCATCAATTTGTTTTCTGTTGCTAATTTCAGTGCAAAAATCGTGAATAGTTTTAATTATATGAATATATGTTGGGAAACCTTTTCTGAAGCAATGCTGTTGCTTCGACAAACTGTACTCATCGGAGTATCTTGATAAATGAGAATATATCGTAATTCTCAAGAAGTTTACATCCAAATAAAGTCAATAAAATTGAACGGTAGTTTCCCATGCACTGTGTGTTCCCGTCCTTATGAACTGGTTTGATTCTGGCAGTTCTTCACTTGTTTGAAACCTTACCCTCGTACAATGATTTTGAAAACAAAACATATTTTGAAAGCCATTCAGTGTACCTTGAAGAAAAAGCGCTGGGAATATTGTCGTGCAAGCAAGACTTTTTATCTTCCATTTTCAATAGCATATCTAATATGCCATGTTGAGTAATTAAAATATAAGCATGGGGGGTAGTGCGAATCAAAACATAGTAAAACATCATTGTCTTGCGTAAAAATCGGTTTAAAGTGTTCATCAAAAGCGTCTGATATGATACTTTCTTCGTGATGCGGAGATATTGAACGCCAACAATTTTCTGGTGAATTAGATATGAAGTTCGGCAAAGACTAACCGAAATAAATACTTTTATCAATGTTAACATGGGTTTTAAGTCCTAAAAAAGAGCCATGAATTTTGCATTTAGATCTATGCACTCGTCGCTTCTTTTTCTTTTATTTTTTAATCGCTTAAGTTTTTTTAGCTGCGCTGACTTTCAAAAAATTCAAGTTTTTTCTTCCTTTTTTTACAGTTGGTGGCACTGAGCGTTCGATTCATTTATGTACAACACTTTATAAGAAGTTCCCAATGTCGTTCACATCCCCTTGTAAAGTTTACGAAGTCGTCAAAATTAAGTGACATCTTGCCTATCGTCGATACATCATCTGCAAGAGAAAAGTTAGGATAACTCTTCGCGTTGTTTTTCCTATTTCCAGAAATATCTTCTAGATTCACCAGCACCGCGTTCTGATAATAAATTCCAGAGACAACTTCACATCTAACTTCGGTAGAAATCGTACCACTTACGAAAATAAGATCAAGTATAGATTTAGAATTTCCCTGTATTTTCGTAAAATCAGCAACGATTTGTATTAAGTCCAACTTAAAGGCTAACTGTGACATTGCTTCACCTAAGTCATCATTTTGGTTCTTCAGTAAAAAAGTGGGCCATTCAACATTTGGTAAATTAAAATCTCCTTTATGAATAACCCGATCGCCAGGCTTCATGTGTTTACCTAGATACACTTTTAAACTATCGAGAACAGAAATATAAGACCGAGGACGTCTATAAAAAGCTGCAGTCATGTAACTATATTTACATTGGCACGCCTGGCAAATGACATATTCAATATTTCAATATCAAGCATTTCGGGAGTGATGATTAGATTTAGAAAGCTTTTAAAATTAATGCACACCCCGCCACCTCTACTTCCACGGTCCTTCCGGAGTACACTGTAGCCAGTAGGAACAAATGCATTGTCGTATATTGCATCGATTAACCACGTTTGTGTTAAAACGGTGAAATCAGGAACATGACGAAGAATCATTCCCTCCACATTGGTCGCCTTGTTAAGGAGGCTTCTACAATTTACATTTAATATACGCAGTGATGGAGGGAAATTTCCACACTGTCAGTTATCGTTGTTGTCTATGTTGAATCGTAAACCTTTCCCTCTATCGCAACCCAGAGGACACCGCCAACACTCAGCGTATCATAAACTAGTTTTACTTTTGCGCCTTTTTCTTTTTCTTCAGTGGCACTTTTCCACAATGTTTTTTTCGGCTTTTTCCGAACTCTAATCGAAAAGACTTCTGATATCAATATCTGAGTACCTTTAACTTTATACGAGGACCGTAATCCAGCTGTTTTTTCTCGATAGTTGATGAACTTTAACATCGTAGGGCGTGGTTTGTTTTTGAAATTTTCGGCCAAGCATATTGTATATTTTAATAACGGTAATTGTCATCCCCAGATATTGTAAAAAAAAAAGCATCGTATTTTACTCTTGCTTCAAGCTTTTCTGCCTTTTCAGCATTTGGCTCGTCTCAACCATAAATTATCGAATTATTTCTGCGACTTCTGTTTTCCAAGTCGTGTACCTCAATTATAAGTGAGGAGTATTGGGTGTCGAATCTTGTAATTGTTGCTTCTATGCCTTTTATTTGATTGGTTACCGCCTTAAAACTGTTCACCTATCGCTCTAGTCCATTAGTTTCGATCATTTAGCTCAGTCAGTTTTTTTATTTTTTCTTGGGTGTCGAGTACATCAAAAATAGTATCGGTTATTCCGCTCTGACCTACCAGAAGTTCCAACAGAATCTTAATACAGCTGGAATTATGACCAGCTGTACCAAGATCGTCCCAACATTTACCAATATTGAACACATACTAGGAGCTCCTCCCCTAGAGACAGGATCTCCTATCTTGAAATTTAGCCGTAGCTTGCATTGATCAAATAAATATCCGAGCTCCTGATAACACAATAAAATCCGCCGGTGCACTCATTAGCTATCCCATCACTACTGTTTAGCTTGTCTGTTGGAGAGAGGTGACTAAACAAAAACAAACCACGCGGTTGTACCTTTGTTCCGATTATTGATTCAGTCAAATTTGATGCGATGGTGAAAACATTGGACTGGAGTCAAATATTAAGGTTGGCAGAGCCCACCAATATTTACCGCGTTTATGTTAAGGTATTTCAGTCTTTCTATCGTGACTTTCTGGAAGAAGTAATATTCAAGAAACGGTGAGATAAGCCCTGGTTAAACATTGATATCCTGACACTCGGTAAGACGAAGGAGGCATTCCCGTTACGTTTCCGTCGTGCCCCTGATAACTTAAAGTTCAGCGTTGAAATTAGATGTGCGAAAAACCTTGTAAATGTGATTATTTGGTTGGCGAAATGGTGGTACTTCCAGAACAAGTTTTTTTAGACGAGATCAAATCCATGAGAAGCATATGAGCTGATAAACACATTCAGAGGGCGCGCACCACGACAAACTTTCAATATTACTCTGTAGAGGAACTTCAGGGTGGACCTAAAATACACCGTTAATGATTTCAACGAGATGTTTGCTTCGACATCAGGTATTGCAAGATACCGCAGAGAAACGTCATCCAGTTTAGGAGATGGTTTCAGAGCTCCTTCGGCATTTTTACTACCTTATCGTCTTGACAAGTCGCGCTCCATTTTATTTGGTATAAAGCGGAATAAGGCACCTGGAACCTATGGCATCCCCGTTAGTGATTTATGTCCGAACTTCGACGCTATTGAAGAAACCCTCATTTTTACGATAAATGGTTTTCCGTGTTCTGGTCATATTTTTGTTGACTTCAAAGATTGCTCGTGTGAAACCACTTTTAAAGGGAGATTAGTCGAAAAACCATGATAGCTACCGTCCAATCTCAATATTGTCATGCATTGAGGCGATATGAGAAAAGCTATATTTTCTGTGATATCAAGTTTTATTGATAACTCTGATGTATTTTCAAGCAACCAGTATAGTTTTGTGACTGGAAAAGGTACGAAGTTACTCCTTGAAGACTTTGTGCATCTCATTCAAATGTATTTGAAAACAACCTATTTTTGTCTGCACTCTTTAGGCATTTAGAAAGCATTCGACGCGGTTAGCCATAAAATTCTTCTGTGCAAACTATATAATTTCGGTTTCTGCGGTCCATTTCTCGTTCTTCTTCTAAATTTCTTTTTCCTGCGCTCACGCTTTGTGACTGTAGAAAAAGTCATCACCACACGCTCCTGAATTGAACCCGGTATAGCTCTCTTCCGGTGTGAAAATATTACATTTCAGTTCCGGGACAAATCAATGCAACCAAAGGCTTTTACAATTAGTCCCACCATTGTAAAAAATGAGAAAATCAAACATGGTACATAATGACACAAAATATAAAAAAACACACAAAATGAAATTGTCTTATTACATGGAATGTCAGCAAGAGGGGCCTGCGTCTTGTGGATGATTAACAAAAACATACGCACAAATGATCAAGCAATTTGTATAAAAAGCATCCGGAAAAAAAGTAGATCCTAATCGGTTCAATAAGAAAATGCTTGATTCGATTGGAACGCGTATAATGTCATTATATAACAAAGCACGAACACATTATGCACGCAATAATCAAATAAGAAAGAGGCGTACAAGATAAAGGTAAGTGTTCCATCCAGGTCATGGACGTATTGCTGCGCAAGATCACGTACGACACGCCAATATACGCTATGGTGAATTACACATTAGAAATAACAACAGCGACACATGTGCTACAGTAATACAAGAGAGGTAAATTAGTGAGCAATTTTTAGGGGCGAAGCTCCTTAGGGGCTAGCCATGTCCGTATGTCCGTCCGCCGTCCGGCGTGCCCCTGCTCCTGAGTTCAGCAGCGAGAGCAAGAAAAAAAAAGAAAAAAAAAAACGTCCGGCGTGCCTCTGCTCGTGAGTTCAGGAGCGAGAGCAAGAAAAAAAAATAAAAAAGAAAATATGAAAAAAAAATGAAAAAAAGAAGAAAAAAAATAGGGGGCTCTGAGATGCCATCTTATCTGTCTTCTTAGAAAAAGAAAAAGAAGAAAACCACACTTTCTTCTACTGACATGAATGAAAACGGCACCATCAGCACTACCTATGACCAAAATCAGTATCAAGAAAAAGAAGAAAAAAAAGAGTAGGGGGTTCTGAGTTGCCATCCCATCTGTCTTCTTACAAAAAGAAAAAGAAGAAAACCACACGTCCTTCTACTGACATGAATGAAAACGGCACCATCAGCACTACCTATGACCAAAATCAGTATCAAGAAAAAGAAGAAAAAAAAGAGTAGGGGGTTCTGAGTTGCCATCCCATCTGTCTTCTTACAAAAAGAAAAAGAAGAAAACCACACGTCCTTCTACTGACATGAATGAAAACGGCACCATCAGCACTACCTATGACCAAAATCAGTATCAATAAAAAGAAGAAAAAAAAGAGTAGGGGGTTCTGAGTTGCCATCCCATCTGTCTTCTTACAAAAAGAAAAAGAAGAAAACCACACGTCCTTCTACTGACATGAATGAAAACGGCACCATCAGCACTACCTATGACCAAAATCAGTATCAAGAAAAAGAAGAAAGAAAAGAGTAGGGGTTCTGAGTTGCCATCCCATCTGTCTTCTTAAAAAAAGAAAAAGAAGAAAACCACACATTCTCCTACTGACATGAATGAAAACGGCACCATCAGCACTACCTATGACCAAAATCAGTATTATCAGCACCACCCGTGCTTCGCCCCAATCAACATCATTCACCACGTGGAGATGCGGTTTTTTTTTTACTTGTTTTTTCGTACTGGCCTCTGACGCCTTCTGAATGTGTGCTAAAAATAAGGGGTACATAATAGGAGCGAACTCTTTTGCCGTAGCGCGTCACACAACGAGGGGTTACGAAACATCGAGCATGTCGGAGAGCTTCGTGACTGACAAAGCGGCGCTCGAAATCCTTCCTTCCAAAGTGACGAAGTACTGCACCTTGTACGAAAAGAGTAGATGAATTCGGAATATAGTGTCTCGAAAACATTAATTTCAGAGGGAAAATCACAAATACCAGTGCTCTTAAATTACGATCGATTTTAACTTTCGATAGCTCTGCAAAGTTACCGAAAATTGTAATACCATACTTGGCTATACTATAGCCAAGAACATTCGCCATACTCTTTCTAATAGAAAACGGCAGAAAAAATGTGTTGTTAAATATTAAGCAGCTTGCGCTCCAAATGATTTTACAGACGTATGACAAATGTGTCTTCGATGACATGTCCGGATCGAAATGCACTCCTAAATATTTAGTTTGATCAACATAGTCCAGCTGAGAACACTGACAGTCAAGACAATTGATCTATGTAGATTGACTGGTGACTCAAGGTTTCGTCTTGCATGCATTAATTGTGATTAAGTTCTCCTCAAACCAGTCCAAAACTTGCGTTGCGTCGCGTTTCAATTGGTTTACAGCATGATGGTAATTCACATATCTAGAGAAAAGCAAGGAGTCGCCTGCATGCTGGAAGATACGGCAATTAGATACTCCAATGGAAATATCGCTTACGTGTGGATAAAAAAGCGGCGACAACGCGGAACCCTGAGGAACCCTTTATCATTACGCGCGTGCTCCTGAATTTTCCTATAGGCATGAAGTGCGAGCGCTCGGTAAAGAAATTTAGAAGGGGATTAAAATATTGACCGGCGGAAACCGAAATTATATAGCTTGTTCAGAGGTACTCATGGCTAGTAGCGTCCAATGCTTTCGAAACGTTAAAAAAAATGACACGCGCAAATAGGTTCTTTTCAAATGCGTCGTGAATGAGATCCGCAATGTCTCCAAGGAGTAGCTGGGTACCTTTTCCAGTTACAAAATAATATATGGTCGCTTAATAATTAATCGAAGCAGTAAAAAAAATTGCATAGCCCATCCACTTCACCTAAAGATGGAGGACCAACGAAGTTATTTTTACGACAACTTTACGACAACTATTGGACATCTTTACAATTTACATATGATTGCAATGAAGACACGTACCCAACTTCGTAGTTTATTTGCGTTTTTCCGAGGCACACCTCAATATCTTTTTTTCTCGGTTGAGCACTTGTCTCTTTATCAGCATCGCGGAAGCTTAAGAAAAGAAGGTTAGATCGGCGCGTTCTGCCCTCAAACTCGTCACGGCGCACTCTTAGCTGAGATAAGTCGGTGAGCGTAGAAGATAACAACGGACCAGAACCTCACTATCTAAAAATGTCAAGGAAGGCTGACTCACGCGGGTTGCCACCTCTTTTTATTTAGACATGCCACGATTAATTAGAACAAAGGAGCGGACTTTAAACGGGAGTTTTTTTTTGTTAACATCCATGGACGCATTTTTTCAAGATCCTGGCACATAACGCTTCACTGTAAAACTTGGCATCACAGTACAAAGATGCTTTTCCATCATCTCACAAATGCATGTCAATATTGAGATCAGACGGTATAGCTCTGACGCTTTTTCGGCGAACTTCTCTTCACAAGTGTATAAGCGCAGTTTTCAAGTCAATATACCAAGAATGTCGCAATATATACATATATTCGGAACACACTGGATAATATTAGACAGCCATAACAAGATTATCCCATTTTTTACCAGTATTGGCACATACTGCATATTATTGGCCATTTATAGTAATATTTCGCCAACAGTTTTTATATAGAGTGCATATTGGTGAAGCCGGCGCTACTTGGGCCAATTTACCTAATCTTACCCGAATATTATTGCAATATTTATTTCTGCCTGGGAAGGTATTGCCAGCCCTGCGCTCTCGGACGTTGCGGGCTATTCACAGAAGGGATGCTTTCGGGTTGGGATGTGCGCATATAGTTATCATCATCTACGCTGGAGGTTCAACTGCCTCCAGTGTATATTCGACTACCGGGAGGCAAATGAAAGCAGACACGAATCAGTCTACTTTTGCGGTGCTCCAGTGCATTCCTGTGGGAAATCGAGCGAGCAGTTTGTCTCTTCGCCAGAAAGTAACATGGCTCGGTTTTATTATTGTGGTTCTACCAATTAATATGTACCTCTATAAACACTGCAAAAGTGTAGTTGCTTTAGTTACAACACTTTTTTTTACCTATGAACGATTTTAATTTTCGCTATATTTCAGACCAAAACCTCCATTCCATTGAACACGAATGACCACGCTAAGCAAAATAACAGTCGAAAGAAATGTGAGTGTTTTCGAGGTTCCCCAGCATTCCGGTATGCTTATATAATGCTAATATGCGACTCCTCTTCTTTATTTGAAGATGACCCCGTTGTACATATTTACAAACGGTTAAAAGAATGAAAACCTAAAGAAAAAAACGTGGGCTGTGAAAGCTGTCTTTTTATTATTTCCTATGCCAGCCAGCTTTTATCGGGCACTTGTTCTCTTGCTTCTCCCTATCTTCAAAAAGTTCGAGCGTGCGGGTCATTTTCGCACGCAGAACAAGCATCTTTGCACACGTTTGTTTGCAGGAAGTTTGAACAAGGACCTATTTATTGCAAATCGGACTATGTTACGTCGTCTTATTTTTTTTATCGTCTGCATGCACAAAGGAATTACTGATCCAGTGTTACTACGTAGTTCTTGCCGTCTCTCTAGGTTGTCCACGTGTCCTTCGTTCATTTGGAAAGCGCCGATGCCGTGTTCACAGTAACAGTGTCCGAAAGGGCACATAAATACACATACAAAGCAGGTTTAGCACCGCTATCATTTCCATGAATTGGAAATGAAAACGCCGCAACTGACCAATTATTTCCTTTGTGTGACAGAAAAATGTTCCAGTCCACCCAGTACGTACGAATAATTTGTGATATTTGCTCTTAGAATCAACTGCGGAGAGAAAATGTACTCGTTTTTTCCCATGTAAATACATTACCGGAAGTCAATTTCTGACTGATTGCTGTCTGCTGTAAATAGCAGCAGCACACCAGCGCCATTTGAGCCTCTAGCGTACGTTGTACTAACTCTACGGATGTGCGTGACGTCAATGATCGGCGGAACCAGTGGAACTCGCTGCCCGATTACAGCATGCCCAGGAACGGCGGCGAGCAGAGAGAGAGGTCAGTCCTATCAAAGGCATTTAGTGATCGCACTGGCGACATCGGAAATCGATGCGCACTGAGGAGAGTAGGAAGGAGGACGCCCACATTAAACGGCGATACGCGATTCCGGCAGCAGCGATCTTAGATGCGGAAGCCCACAAACTGTTTCCTGCTAACAAAGAAAATATGCATTTGAAAAAAAAAAAAAAATACGTCTTGAATGAGTGGATGCAATATAAGGAACCTAGAATCCAAAAGCAGTTGATTGAGGGAGGGCTTGCGTATGGCGTTGATGAATATAGAACACTCCTTCGGTTTCCTCGGGCGACACGCGCAATTGCACCGGCCATAAGCAAGGCGATCGCGATGCCACCGCCGTTATCCGCAGAGTTATATCTGTAAAGTGGCCAGAGAGGCGAACAAAATACCGCCAGTTTTGAAGGAACTCCTCACCAAGCGGGCACTGTTCGTGCAGCCCGAGCAAAAGCACCCCTATCCCCATGGGATTACTACGTTGGCGCAAATCCCCGCAAAGGCGTGACTTCGCTACCCAGTGATGAGCACTCTGGGGAGAAAAGGGGAGAGATCCCTCGGTCCCCCGTGTAAATACTCTTGAAAGCGCTGATGAAATGTGTGCATGCACATTTTTTTTCTTTTTTAAATGCCGGATGAAAGTGTTTTGAAGTATTGTATGCCAATAGCATGAAAATATTCCTATGCCGCCATCAGCCCGAGCTCCGGGTAAACTAACTTATCGTTTGCCCTCAACAATTCTCCCCGGTGCTAAAAGAATCTGGCGAGCACTCGTTTTCAGTGCGGACTTAACCGAAAAGTATACAGCTATGGCCAACAATGAATACTCTCTATATTAAAATACATATATTTTACAGTATGCACAAACAAATTTCGAGACCGGGTGAACACGAGCAGGGTATCGCTACAGTGATAAACAAAAATTGAAATGTAATGGACGTGCATTGCAGCAATTGAAAATATTGATATATATTAACACTATGATTTAAGTGTAGTTCTTGCTGCACAGTAGAATAAGGTTAGACTTTTTGTATGGGTAAAGCTTCTTTTTTTTCCAAGAGTTAGTTGCAGAACCATCTGAAATGTGCCGTCTTCGCGCCGGATAATGTGATTTCCCATGCATATTGGTTGCTATTACTTTTAAAAAAGGTTTCACGGAATCAAAACTCTTTAGTGCCTTTTAGTTCAATCCCCACCCCTGCCCGTTTCGATCTGGATGAACATCGTACCGGCGTGGGGTCGTGTATGGTGCGTGTATACTGCGTGGTGCACGTTAAAGACCCCAGGATAGCGGTAGTACTCCACTGGCCAAATTGCTCATCTACAGATAAGGGACAAGTCGCTCATTGATGCAGACTAAGTTCAGGCTGTGTAAACACACCTACAAACCTATTGTTTTTTTGTGAATTTTATAATGTACTTATTTATTGGAGCTTGTGGCAGGAGGGTCTGGTACTTTCTGCTGCCCAAGAACTTATACAAGCAAATAATGAAACCTAGTCAGTACACATTAATAATCTGGAAACAGGAGAAAATATCAAAACAAAACAGTAGACATTTCGCGGACAGTCGTTTATTGCTCTTTTTTTTTAATATTTCGACTGATGACAAGTTCTCCTGCTCTTTGCTGTTCAGTTGTTTCATGGGAAAAAAATTAAATTTAAAAGAGTTAGTACGTGAAAGATACGAAACCAGCGCCCTATTGTGCGTGTTTCGCGTAGCTCGGACCAGCCATTAAGTTAAGTATTTTGAAGCATCTATGTTAAAATCACCATTCAGTAGCATGTAGAAAATTGTAAAAACCACAGGGTCATTATCTATGAATCCGATAACATATATTGCTGCACACACGGGCCGTTCTGTGTCGACGACAAGGAGCTGGAGATCGTTTACTTTCTTTTAGAGTGCAGGTCTTAGGCGCCCGTTTCCGGCTTGAGCAGCGTCGCCGTCGGCCTCGGCGTCGGCGTCGGCGTCGGCGTAACCTGCGGTGCATTACGGGAAACGTCCCATAATGCAACGCGCGGGTGTCACTCCTGCCCCGCGAGTTGCATTATTTGTCGTTCCCCATAATGGATGTCAGACGTGACATCAGGAGTGACGTCGCGAGGGAGGAAAGGAGAAAAAGAAGGGAGGAGGGCGGGGGAGGTATGAGGAGGAGGGAGGAGGAGGTATGGGAAGGAGGGAGGAGGAGTTAATGAGGGAGGAGCAGAGGAGGAGGAAGAGGGGAGATGCTAGCTACCCGTTGTGCATGCAAGTGATACCACGATTCGTAAACCACTTAGAGGCACGTATGAAAACGTGCTATACTCGTTATCCGAGTGGTAATCTACATGAGTGCGGGTCTGTGCTGTATACACCGATCTATGAGCCACGTCATACGAAGTTGGTTAATTGTGTGCCGCCAAGGTCGACAAGGGCTTGCTCGTGGTAGCTCAGTATCTCTAGCCTATGGCACTCACAAAACATTTTACGCAAGACATAGAAGAATTTCATACCAGTCATGCAAGCAAACATCCCATTGATCCCGAAAGACAGGACTAATGCTCAGAAAATCAAAAACGCCGAGCAGTCTTCGGCAGAGCCAACAGCAAGTAGGATGACATCGAGAGTATCACGTGGTTAATCAAAGTGTTGAGTCTAACGCTGTCTTGTTCTCCCGCCTTGCTCCTGCTGTCCTGTTTCATAGCACCGGCAGAGCTTAGAAAACGTGGAGGTTCCAGATGTGAAAACTATATTTCCTTTCTTTAGGACAAGCGGTGAGCGAGAAGACCACAATATATATATATATATATATATATGTATATATATATATATAGATAGATAGATAGATAGATAGATACAGGAAAGTAAACGGACCTCGAAGCTTATATATATATATATATATACGTAGACGACAACCGGTGCTGATTTAAGGCCCGCGCTAGTTCCGAATTGCGGCAGTGGCGTGGCACGTCATCTCAGATTGCAAATGTCGGAAAGGGCCCGACTTCCCAGTCGTCTCCCGAGTTAAGCGAATTCGAAACTAACAGTAGACCGAGAGCTGGTCAAAAATTGAGTCCGCCGAAACCAGTGGCCGGGACGGTCTAATCGGTGAAGGCGTCACCCCGGACAGGAAAGATTGCGGGTTCAATCCCCGCTCCTAGCCCAATTTTTCGCCAGGTCTCTTTCCTTTCTGCTGTTCGTGTCTTTTCCTTCTCCGTTGTTCTTAGCGCTTTTACCCTCAAAAACATGGATCACCAACTAGCCCATGTGCAAACCCTTCTACAGACTCTTTACGTTTCCCTAACTTCAATTCAATAAATTCAATAACCAGCTTCTCCCCTCTTCGTTCACGATATTACAACGGCTGCACTTCACTAAATTCCCATTATATATATATATATATATTTATTCATTTATATATATCAATTCTGGTCATATACCATTCAACACGTTACGTTAAAACAGCACCTCAACGAAATGCCACTGCTGAAGCAATTGCGCCCTTTATCTTGCATAACATCGTTCTTCGCCACGGTGCCCCACACGCACTTTTCAGTGATCGCGGGAAACCATTCATGGCTCACACTGTTGAAGCCTTGTTGCGCGTCTACAGAATTGACCATCGCGTAACCTCTCCTTACCACCCCCAAACAAAGGGGCTTACCGATCGCTTTAACCATACTCTCGCAGCCATGCTTTCCATGTATATTTCAGACAACCATTCCAACTGGGAGATCATCCCCTCCTCCCCCCCCCCCCCCCCTTCATGAACTTCGTATATAATACATCCGTCCAATCAGCCGCTCGGTTCTTCCCTTTTTATTTGGTTTACGGACGTGAACCATCCACTATCCTCGACGTTGTTTTGCCTTACCCAGAAAACGCCGTGGCCAATGACTATTCTTCACAAGTTACCTATCGTACAGATGCGTGCCGTCAACTCGCCCGCACTCTTACAATCCGACACCAACAACAATCCAAATGTGTTTACGATGATCGACACCAAGAATTGCCACTACAGACCCGATGACCTTGTTTTACTTTTTTTCCCAACTCGCCAAGTCGGCCGGTGTGAAAAATTTCTCCACCACTCTTACCGCTCATTCACACTGGAGGCGGATGCGCGTTCGCAAAGCGGTTGCGAACGCGGTTGCATAAAGACCCAGTACAATTGCACGCGCACTTGATGTCATCGAGTGCGCGTGCAATCGTACTGTATCTTTATACAACCGCGTTCGCAACGGCTTTGCGAACGCGGATCCGCTTCCAGTGTGAATGAGCGGTTATGGTCCCTTTCAAGGTCATTACTTTAGACGTCAATTCCCTCGTGGAGCCTGAGACGGCGACCCAAGACGGCCGGTTTCACGGTCCACACACCGTTCACGTCAATCGCCTCGGGCCATTTCACCCCCGCGAGTCAGCACTCTGCTCTGACGAAACATCCAGACCAGGCCGGAGTGGCCTCCTCTAGAGGTATGACATTTGTTGCGGGCACTGGGGCGTGCCCAGAGGCGCTAGCGGAAGCAGCAACCTGCTCGAGGACCAGCGCGCTCGAGGAGGGAGAGGAAGGTGGCCGGTAGAAGAGATTGCTATACGCCGGACCCATCTAAGCCTCTGCCTGGTTTGTCTCTTGACCCAAAACACCCCCACAATCTCTCTCTCTCTCTTTATATACATATATATATGTATATACAGGGTGTTTCTTTTTAAGCTTAACAGATTTGTTTAAAAAAAGCCGTGAAAGTTACACTTATGCCGCTTGTGGGGGGGAGTTATACGGCCAGGGGGACATATTATAGGGGGCTAATCGTAACGATCAGTCGACTAATTAAATAAAATTCGTTAATTAACTTTTTAATTAATGAAAATGGACCTATGGTTCCAACTAGAAACTTGCTCAGCGTCATCGAAAACCCCCAAATTAGTCATTTTCATAAAGACTTTTGGCGCAAGAGAAGCGTAGTATCGTACTAAAATTACCACTCGTGGAGCAGGTACAAGTCTGGGGCTAGATAAGAGACCGAAAAATCGCGCGGGTGCCTTGTTGCAACCGCTAGCTTTGTACCTGCTCCACGAGTGGTAACCTTAGTGCACCACTACGCTTCTCAAGCGCTCAAAATCTTTCTGAAAATGACTGATTTAGTGGTTTTCGATGGCGCTGAGCAAGTTTCTAATTGAAACAATATGTCTATTTTCATTATTAAAAAGTTGATTAACGAAATTTAATTAATTAGCCGACTGATCATTACGATTAGCCCCCTATAATATGTCCCCCTGGCCGTAAAATTCACCTCCACAAGCGGCATAAGTGTAACTTTCACGGATTTTTTTAAACGAATCTGTTAGGCCTAAAAAAAAAACACCCTGTATATCTATATATATATTATACAGGGTTGGGCAGTATCGCGATACAAATGTATCGCGATAGTATTTCAGAAATACATTTCGTATCTGTATTTCTGTATCGCGATACATTTTTTTCACCAGTATCTGTATTCCTGTATCGGAATATATTTTGAATGCTCCTTTGTACTGCAATACAATCAGGGTGAAATGTATTTCGTTACATTTCTTGAGAAATACACCGCCCGCCCCCCCGCCCCCCCCCCCCCCCCCCCCCCCCCCCAGAAAGAAAATCCAACGCATTTTTTTTTTTTACTTCTGAGGGCACCAGGGCCAAGAAGGCGCTGGGGAATTGTTACCATACTGACCAAGGTTCCTTTTGATTCTCCAAACTATTTTCCTATGCGTCCTCTCCTCCCTTCTGAGAAGTGTTGCGTAGTCGGGGACTCGAACTAGGTGGCGTACCAGGAGTGGAGTCAGAGCATCTTCTGCCGCAGCTAACTTAGGTAGGAATTTTTTTAGTTATTATTTGCTGACATCTAATGCCCGCAGCTAACCGTCTCTCTTGCCTTAGCGTACGCAGTACACCCGGCGGGGAAAGCTGAGTCACATTCCATTGCAGCAAAAAGCCTGGTGGTGAGTGACTTGAAATAGTAGGGTGACTCACGCAGTGAAGTTGAACACATATTCGAATGCGCCTGCGGCTGCTCCCGTAAATTGCACGGCTCAAGGGTACCTCATCAGCCGACGTAAACGTGACCCGCTGCTCTGGTGATCCGAAACACAGGAAGGAGGCCAGACGTGGCCTCGCTGTGCCGACCCAGACTTCGTACACCTGCGACTCGTCTCGAGCTCGCTATTTTTTGGAGAGCTCGCACTTGTGCCGGCAATATCAGGTCGCAATCCACGAAGTCTCTATTTCGAGCATGCAAGACCAGACTTGAGAACTGCAATCCATGCGTCGGTGGCAGAGGGCCGACAGGAAAGACCTTTACAACAGGGATGCCACCGTATCGTTTTTTCAACCGTAAGAGAAGATAATACAGGTGTTCCAGGTTGCTTGGGGTAGTCCACTATTCTCGAAAAATCTAAATGACACTGCCTGCTCGATCTTTAACGAGGTAACCTACAACAAAAGTACGTATTGTCCTTTCATAGAGCAGCGTGCTAAAGTTTCATGTTCAAGGCCACACCTACAGATAAAGAATGCCAGTTCATTCCACCGTGACGTCATGTGATAAATGTTGACAGGGGCGTCCTTAGTGAACAGGCGCATAGTGATTTAGGATGACATCTAATTTACTTAGAGGTCGAAGTCTATTCGCATCCCTCATCAGACAGACAGGATGTCAGAGAAGGGACCGGGGTCAGTCCTTGATGGAACGTTTTTTTGAGCACACTGAAGACTCCTCGTCGTCCGAAATCGCTACCTTCAAGGCAAGGTGCCAAGCCTACGGTAAAGTAATTTCAGGATCAAAAACTTCAGACTCGAACTTCAAGCTTCATCTCATTTGGCGTCTCAAACAAATTTTAAAAATGTATTGCAGTATCAGTATTTCTGTATTTGTATTTCTGCCCTCCCTAAAATGTATTCCTGTATTTGTATTTCCAAATACTTTTTGCCTCTTTATAATGTATTTCCGATACGTATCGCGATACACTTTTACAAATATTTCTCAGTATCAGTATTTTAGCTACTATTTTAATTTATTCCAGTATTTGTATTTCCAAATACATTTTTGAGTATTTCTGTCCAACCCTGTATATATATATAAAGAGTGACGAATGTTGACAAATGCTTCCGTTGATATATGGCCAAAAGTGATGTGCGCAGAAACAGCAGCCGTATGATGAAAAGAATAAAATTCTAATTTAATGGCGAAAAAAGTCACGCAAGAAAAAAGGGTGAAGTGCCGAAAAAAAGTTGTATTAGTTTACGGGAATAGTGAAGACTAGGCACAAGAACGCTAATTACGCGGGAAACAAACTTCTAAACACGACGGAGTAAAAGTCAAAGTTAACACACAAGAACTTACAAAAATAAACTGTTAAATGAAAAATAAAATAAAGAATTGAAAATAAAAAATGGATAAAAATAAGAAAAGGGCCTGACGTCCGTCGACGTTTCGGCAGTGGCACTGCCTTCTTCAGGACGGGAGCCCATATGGCGGTGTAGGCTAGTTTTATAAAATATCTAAAATATCTAACTAACCCTCTCCCTAGGTATCTTATAAAACTAACCTACCACGCCATATGGGCTCCCGTCCTGAAGAAGGCAGTGCCACTGCCGAAACGTCGACGGACGTCAGGCCCTTTTCTTATTTTTATCCATTTTTTTATTTTCAAATCTTTATTTTATTTTTCATTTAACAATTCACTTTTGTAAGTTCTGGTGTGTTAACTTTGACTTTAACTCCGTCCTGTTTAGAAGTTTGTTTCCCGCGTAATTAGCGTTCTTGTGCCTAGTCGTCACTATTCCCGTAAACTAATACAACTTTTTTTCGGCACTTCACCCTTTTTTCTTGCGTGACTTTTTTCGCCATTAAATTAGAATTTTATTATTTTCATCATACGGCTGCTGTGTCTGCGCACATCACTTTTGCCCATATATATATATATATATATATATATATATATATATATATATATATATATAGAGAGAGAGAGAGAGAGAGAGAGAGAGAGAGAGAAAAAGAGATAGGTAAATATATATATTCCCTGACCGCGGCCTTCATCATGGTCGGTTCTGAGCAGTTTTTTTTATTTTTTTCGCCTATCTTCAATGCTCTTCTTTTTTTTTTTTTCGCTGCCACGTCGAAGTGGCGGGCTTCCAGATTTCACTGCAACATTCCGACCTGATGAAGAGCGGTCCCCGCTCGGAGTGTCGTCCAATAAATACGTTTTAAAGCATTGACCTCCTTTTTACGATATATATCGTAAAAAGGATATATATACATATCGTAAAAAAGGAGGAAAATGCTTTAAAACGTATTTATTGAACGACACTCCGGGCGGGGACCGCTCTTCATCAGGTCGTAATGCTGCAGTGAAAACTGGAAGCCCGCCACTTTGACGTGCCAGCAAAAAAAAAAAAAAAAAAAAAGGAGCATTGAAGAAAGGCGAAAAAGAAACTGCTCAGAACCGACCATGGTGAGGGCCGCGGTCAGGGAATATATATATATATATATATATATAAAGAGGGAGAGAGATTGGGGGAGGGGTGTTTCGGGTCAAGAGACAAACCAGGCAGAGGCGTAGATGGGTTCGGCGTATAGACCTTTCCAATGTTTACAAATCCACAGCTGAGCGTGCGATCTCCACAGCTCAGCACGCGCGTGTGCGTCGCTTCGGAAAGCGAGCAAATCACGCGCGATACGCACGAACACTGAAAATGGAACCGGCCAGCAGCCCTTTTCTGGAAAGGTCTATAGCGATCTCTTCTACCGGCCAGCTTCCTCTCCCTCCTCGAGCGCGCTGGTCCTCGAGCAGGTTGCTGCTTCCGCTCGCGCCTCTGGGCACGCCACAGTGCCCGCCACAAATGTCCTACCTCTGGAGAAGGCCACTCCGGCCTGGTCTGGATGTTTCGTCAGAGCAGAGTGCTGACTCGCGGGGGTGAAATGGCTTGAGGCAATGGACGTGAACGATGTGTGAACCGTGAAACCGGCCGTCTTGGGTCGCCGTCTCAGGCTCCACGAGGGACTTGACGTCTAAAGTAATGACCTTGAAAGGGACCATAACCGGTCATTCACACTGGAAGCGGATCCGCGTTCGCAAAGCCGTTGCGAACGCGGTTGTATAAAAATACAGTACGATTGCACGCGCACTCAATGACATCAAGTGCGCGTGAAATTGTACTGAGTCTTTATACAATCACGTTCGCAACCGCTTTGCGAACGCGCATCCGCCTCCAGTGTGAATGAGAGGTAAGAGTGGTGGAAAAATTTTTCACAACGGCCGACTTGGCGAGTTGGGAAAAAAAGTAAAACAAGGTCATTGGGTCTGTAGTGGCGATTCTTGGTGTCGATCATCGTAAACACGTTTGGATTGTTGTTGGTGTCGGATTGTATAAGTGCGGGCGAGTTGACGGCAAACATCTGTACGATAGGTAACTGCTTCGTTGGTCAAGACGTCACTTTTGACACGATAACGTTTAGGACCTCGTGTCGCAGAAAATCCGGCGTCGGCGTCAGTGGGGCAATAAAATCTACCACACGTGTGACCACACGTGTGGTTTCACAATTTTCCCGCCAAATTTAGCGAAAACATTTACGGAAAAATTCTTATAACTTTTGAATAAGATAACGGGTAATGCTGGAACTTTGGCATTTTGTTCGCGCCTCTAGCTCTACATATGGGCGGAGAATGAGAGTTCGGTCACGCACAGTTTATTGTCGAAACAGAAAAAAAAGAAACAATATGTTTCTGTGGGGACACGCTGTGAAAACAAAATTAAACCGAGATGTCCCTCGCCCTGGCAAGCGCCGTCAGCAAACTGTCACTCACGTTAAAGCCACGCTCGTTGAGCCAGGCGAAGGATAGCACGAAGAGGAAACCAGCATCCGATATGGCCAGGGAGCCCATGTAGAGACTCGACGTCCGCGACTTGAGGTGGGTGAAGAGGAACGTGACCAGGGACAGCACGTTACCCACCAGCCCCACGTAGATGACCACTGGCATGTAGACGGTGTTGAGCAGATCCAGCACCTGAACGGCCGTGGACGGCGACGGCGGGACGCGAGTGCTTGCCGCTGGTCGGGCCAGGGTCCATTCGGTCGAATACAGCGTCGCCAGTGAACTGTTGTCCTTCAAGACGTTCTGCATGCTGGCCACGAGGCTGAGCATCTCTGCCATGGACCCGGATTATCTGTACAAGACGGGAGAGGCGGAGCGACGCTGCAGTTTTTGACGTTGTCAATCACTTGCCGCGATCACGCTGCTAACGCATCGCACAAAAGACAGTCTGAAAACACTCAATGAGGCTTGTTTCTTTCCTGTATGACGGTCACATTGCTCATATTAATGTCTGTAGACATGTTTCAAGCGTATTTATGTGCGACGCAGAACGTGTTTTGAACTTGCGTGAGGCGTGTGTGGAGACAATTCTGTCATGTTTGCAACCTCTTTAGTGTAACGTATGAGTTGTGTGGCCGCGGCTACGGCTCGTTCACACAGTACAGTCTGCTTGCGTTAACTTATGTTACGTGAGCTTGCGCCCGCTTACCACGAGAGTCACGTGGACATCCATGCTACTATGAACCCGGCCGCACAATTCAAGTAGTAGGTTCACAAGCTACATATGATCTGAAACATGGATATATTGATGGCTCATAACGTAATTAAAAAAAAGACTGGTGCAGATTTCTTCAATCGTTCAAACGCACGAAATTCGGTAGCTTTGCCGGAACATCGTTAGTTACAATAATTAGGAAAGGAGATGGTACGTTCATCGAATTGTGTAAATATGTCGCGCACACATCGAGGACGACGTCAACGACGGCGTTTAGGACAACGTCGAGGACTGCTTTATAGAAAAGGACGCCAAGTACCACGCCTAGGACGACATTTAGGACGGCTCCAAGGACGACGTCTAGGACGACGTTGTAGAAAACGACGCTAAGAACCACGTCTAGGACGACACTTCGGACGCCTCCAAGGATGACGTCGAGGACTACGTTCCAGAGGACGATGTGAAAGACGATGTTTAAGACGACCTCCAGGACGACTTCTAGGACGATCTCAGGGACGACTCGAGGAAGACGTTGAGGAAGGCGTCATGTCGTGTAAGCTCGTAAAATTGCACAACCTGACGCTTAGGCGACCGCAGCTTAGGCAACCGGCGGTTACGTGAACGGCGCTTACGAGCTTACGCGACCGGAGCTTACGCTTCAGCCACCATTTCTTCAGCCATGGGCTATACGTGAGCCTGATAACGCGATCTTGAACTTCATCCGCGCGTCATGTGTAACTTTGAGGACAGGACCTTGAGCGTACTTAGGCATACAAAGCTACCGCTTAAAAAAGAATAAACGAACATAAGCAAACACTCCTTTGTGAATGGGTCTTTTTACATATTGCACGCGGTCTATCTAATAATTAACGTAACTTACCGAAATTGCAGTATTTTACGTTATGGTACTTTACGGAAACTTACCTCTGCTTGCACAATTCACCGTGACACATGTGGCTCCTATTAGGCATTGCTGCCAGTTGAAGGAGAAAGCCTGGCACGCGACATTCGAAACACGAATGTTTCGGTGACTTTTATGTAACTTACGAGTACTTAAGAAAACGTTGCTCTGTCAAAAACAGCCTTAATTCTTATGATATTACGAATTACCTGTTTAGTTCGGTTTACAGAGTTCTGTTTTTTTTACGTTACGTTACGTTACAATGGCTCGCTTACGTACAAGTAGCCGAGACATTTTTGTTTCATATTGTAACGATAATTTTTTTAGCTACTCAGTCAAGCTGTCCTCTTCTTCCTGCATCGTCGTCTTCTCGATTTATCGTCATTTCTTCACGTAACACTGTCCCGCTCCCCTTAAAAAAAAAGAAAGCTGATAACCTTTTTTTTTACAATACAATCAATATAGTCTTCATCGTAGTCCATCTGCGAAAGATGCTAGTATTTTTTTTTTCTTTTGACCCCTATGGAACTTGGAATTAGCGCGCTCGTAGGATGTATACCTTGATATGCGAAACGTCATCAGGAAAGCAGAGATGTGTGCAAATACGTCGTTCGTGAGTGGGATCCTCAAGGTAGTAGGTAAGTGGCCCTTTCCGTTTCAAGATTCGATAAGGTCCTCCGTATTGAAAAAGAAGCTTCTTTCACAATACAGATGCTAGTTAGCAGCTGTATTGGGAAGAAGCTTAGTAATGTTGACCTCGATAAACTCTAGGAAATCTGCAGTAGCATCTGGGACCGCGAAGGCCTCTACCTATTTTGTTATGTAGTCAACAGTGACTATAACCTAACGATTTCCGTGCCGGGATTTTAGGATATATCTGAGAAAGTCAATTCCAATTCGCTTAAGCAAATGCTCTGGAGGTGCAACTGGGTAACGGGGTACATCCCATTTAGTATTAGGTGTCTTCCGGAACTGGCAGTGTTCGCATGTCTGGGCGTGTCGACCGACGTACGTCTTGACATTGGCCGCACCACTGAAAACGTGCAGAGATACAGTGTAGGTCTTTTCTCGCCGAAGGTGACCTGCACTTGGAGCTTCATGGCACGCTTGAACTATTGCTACCCCTGTGCTCACGGATAAAACTGGGAGCCAGAACGTGCATGCTGACTGGCGTTATTGTTACGTGGCAGAGGATATTGTAGACAACCCTGCAAGCTTAGAACAGGCCTGGTAATCGTCCTCGCGTATCATTAAGTCTTATGGTGGGACTTTTCTATAGGATAGAGCGTACATGAGCTAGCTCGGCGTCGTGTACCTGTGCCGTGTAGAAGTCTTGAATAGCAGAAATTCTCACAGGGTGACGCTAAAAAATCCAAATATTGGTGAAATGATCCACTGAGATCACGAACGGAGAAGTTGAATTCCTTCCTGAAGCTGGAGTTCCCATCTTGCAAGATTTGGTGTCGAATCTTGATGGATTGCAGTCATTTAAATGCTATATTGTCCGTTAGTACCGTGAAACAGCAAACATGTAAATACGTACAAAACTTGCTGATAGTCCACACCACGCCGACACATTCCAGTTCAGAGAAATGGCGTCTGCTTCCACAATCGTCTAAACGACAACTAGTGAACGCTAAAACCTTTTCAATAGCGGATGAATCCTTTGGCGCAAGACTTCTCCCAGTCCATCGCCGCTACTATCGGTGTGCTGTAATATATCATTGGTCTCGTTAATGTGGGCTAGAACGGGAGTGTTTAGCAAGGCATGTTTGATGTCTGCAAGTAACTAAATTTGAGTCTTCTCCCAGCTGCAGGTAGTTTCTTTCAGTAAAAGGTAAGTTAGGAGTTGTGTGCGTCTCTCGAAATCTATTACGAAACACCGAAAATGAGATGCGAATCCAATTAAGCTTTTTATCTCCTTGATCGATGTCGGAGGTTCATATTCTGCTATGGCTCGCACTTTCTCAGGATAAAGAAGGATGCCTTTTGAAGTTATCGAGTGTCCCAAAAATGAGACTTGCGCAAAGCCGAGCAAACACCTCTTAGCCTTCAGTTGAAGTCCAGCATCAGATAGAGAATGCAGTACAAGACGAAGTTGAAGCTGATGCTCATCGAATGTAGGGGCATTAGTGACGATATGGTCGAGGTGAACCAGGGCCATTGTCCGTTAGAGATGCCGGAGCACTTTATTTATTAGCCGCTGGATTGCGGCCGCAGTATTAGTGAGTCCGAGTTGCAACCGTTTGTATTGAAATAGGCCGTCAGGTTTTACGAATGAGGTTTTCTCTGCATTCTCTGGTTTTATACTTACTTGCCAGTCTCCCGAAATCAAATCAGGGGTGGTAAAATGTTTCGCGTTCGCTAGGCGGTCTAAGGCGTCATCTAAACGAGGTATTGGGAAAATATTTTGTTCATTCACGCACGTGAACTGTCGTTAGTTGTCAGAGAACCGAACGAATCCGTCTTTTGGGCGGAACTAGAACTACCAGTGATGACCAAGGGCTATCAGATTTCAATATGACGTCTTTCTCGAGCATTTTGTGCATTGGTTTCTTGCTAACCTGGCGTTCTCAAGGGGCAACTAGACGAGAATGCTGGTGAAGGTGCGAGAGATTCTTTTATCAAGTGAATGCTCAAGCAGAGAAGTGCAGCCAAAGCCATTGAAGGATGTTGCGATATCGGGTCGAAATTTCTGAAGTAAAGTTCGGAGGGACCAAGCTTATTTTCGGCCCTCACGATCAAGCTCGTGAGGGCCGATATTCAATTTTTACATGCTCTTTCGTTAGATGAACTTAAAGAACCTGCGTTGCCGACTGGGATAACAGTCGAAACAGCTCGGGAATGGGTTTGTAGAGTTACTGTTCCTATCTTCCCTCCGCGACCAACGCTTCTGTTGGTGGATCCGGAGTTAATAATAATAATAATATTAATAATAATAATAACTTTATTCAGGAATGCAGATCTGGGATATTTGATGTCGGACTGGTCAAAGCCAGCTAGGGCTTGTAAGACCAGGTCCAGAGATTACACTAAGAAAAAAGCAAACATGACTAAGAAATGCAGCTCATTAAACAAAGTTAAAAACAATTCACGAGTACGGAAATGTTACTATTCCGTTGGAGATATAGTAAAGTTCTTTGGAAGATGGAAAAGTTACACAATAAAAAATGAAGTAAAAAAAATGCACACACGCACACACGTTGTCATATGCACAGCAGCACAGCGAATAGTAAAATGCTTCTCGAAGATGTGGCTGAGAAGAGTTAGCAATCGTAATAGTACAAGAAAATAAAAATATATAAAAAACATATGCACACGCTTGTTGGCGTTTTTCCACGACACAGGCCCCAAGGTTTTTCCAAGGGTTTGCTCAACTCAATAAACAAAATTAAAAAAAAAAATCACGTTTACAGACGTGTTACAGTTCCGTTGGAAACACAGTGCAGTTCTTTGGAAAGTGGAAAAGTTACAATATAAGAAATTAAGTAAATACAAAATGCACACACGCACGCACGCTGTCATATGCACAGCACCACAGCGAATAGGAAAGTGCTGCTCGAAGATGTGGCTGAGAAGAGTTAGCAAACGTAATCGTACAAGAAAAGAAAAATATAAAAAAACACGCACATACTTGTCTGCGTTTTACCACGACACAGGCCCCAAGGCTCGAAGAAGTGTTCAGTGAACAGTTAAATTTCGGGAAAAAAGCAAAACAAAAAAGCCACTGTTAATTAAAAAAAAAAAAAACAAAGAAACAATACCGGCGCGAAGGCCAAGAAAAAGATAAAAAATAGGCCTGAATTTTCGGAAAAGTTTGGAGCCAAGCAATCAGCTTGTGTGTAGAAATGAAAATAAAAAGAAGGAGACTATAGCTGCCCAGGTAGGGCTTCCCATTGCTATCATGACGGCTCTCGCAACACGTCAGAAAACAAAGATCTTAGACTTTTCTTCAGTGTTTTCTTGGAAGCAAGGGAAAGCAAGGAGTCTGGAAGACTATTGAAAACGTTTGGCACATAATACTCGCGCATACTTTCACCATAGCGAGCTCTCGCTCTTGGGGTATGGAAACGTGGAGCTGCTCGAAGCTCACGGATTGATGTCGAAATGATTTTAAGCTGGCTCCTCCAGAAGTGTTTCCAGATGACCGTTTGTAGAAATAAAGGGTAGAACGACGTTAGTTCCAGCGAGGCGAACAAGTTATCACTCGATGAGTATTCCGTGCGTTAAGCAACGCTCTTTAGAAGACCACGCAAAATGCGGTCGATTCGTGTGTGCCATAGAAGAGGACAATTGAAGAAGACTGTGTTGCCATACCTCAGTAAACTGTGCGCCAGGGCATGCATAATGTTTCTTCTGATAGATAAAGGTACAAAACTCTTTAAACTATACATTACACAAGAGACAGTTCGCAACCGTTGGCGCAAGTAAGACATATATGTGCGCCATGATAAATAACAATCAAAGTAGATAGCTAGGTACTTAATAGAGCTAACATATTGAACGGGTTCACAATCGGTGCGTAGGCAATTGGATTCATGAAGAAAAATAAAGGAAACAAGGTTACAACCTTCAGGGGATTACAAAAACATACATGTTTTGTTTTGAAAGTGTTCACACGCAGCTTATTTGCCAAAAACCAGTCCATGAGTGCAATCGCGTCTGCCTGGAGCATTTTGATTGCATGCTCGTAGATGTCTAGAGTTGCCCAGAGACACGACCTGGGGTCAATTTGAAAGAAAATTGCCGAGCAAGGAATGGAACGGCCCTCGAAGGCCCATCCTGCACTGCGTATACAAAATGATGTCGCGGTTTACCGTGTCAAATGACTTTGCAATGCCAATGAACAGTGCACAGGTGTACATATTATTTTCAAAAGAGTAATGCAAAGTTTCAGAAATATTTTCAAGGAGATCAATGGTGCCACGACCAGCTACGAACCCGTATTGACTTGACGATATAATGGAATGCTTGTGAAGAAACCCAGTCATAACAACAAATGAGTGTTTTTCGAGAATCTGGGAGATGCAAGAGAGCATCGAAATAGGTCTCTATCAACGTATATAAAACACTCAGTTGGGAAACTCCCATAGAGACAGCTTTGAAAAAATGGCCCCAATCTGTCTCCGAGCACCGAGCTAATGACGAACACAACGCCACCATTTCTCCCGTACCGGCCACTCGAAGAACTGCACGTGACTTGTATTTTGGCTTTAAGAACAGATACAGCGGTAGAGGTTACAGGGTTTAAAGAAAAGTTTATTGACACTGTAAACTGCAAGACGTAAATCACACCGGTATACAATAGGAACATGTACGCTACAAAGATCGAGGGACGGAGGTAACGAAAAAACATAACTTAGCGAACCAAATATGGCCGCTGTTTACATCTCATCAGCACACACGAGGAGGGTTCTCTCCTTTACCTAAGAAATGTCAGTGTAAGCCAGGCTTAGCGTTCGGCTGGCTAACGTCATATCCCCCCCCCCCCCCTTTCACCCCACCCCACGCCTCTCACACCTGTGCGAGAGGCGCGAAAAGCAAGTGGATGTGACCACCGACCAGCCGGATGTAGCGGCAAGACCACCGCCTGAGGAACTCTTCCTCGCCTAACCAAAAGAGCTCGGAGTCTAGGTGACGGAGCAGGGTACCCCGCAGTCGAGAGAGGACTGGCCACATTGCACGAGATCGTCGTTGCTGGCCAACCGCCGCACAACGATTCTGCCAGAGGACCAGTTGGCCGACTGCCAACAGGAGCAGGGCGAAGCATCCGCGGGGGCACCTACCGCCTGACACAAAGTTCCAGATGCCGATACCCCGGAAGCCATGGTGCACCAAACGCCAAAATGAGCGCGCAACGGGACAATCAAAGAAAACATGGGTGTTTGTTTCTACCTGCCCACAGTTGGGGCACTTAGGGTCGGGAACAATGCCCCAGCGGTGGAGTCGTTGTCTTGTTGGAAGGACACCCCAGTCCCGACGCCACTCAAAGTCCTCCACAGGTCCGGGAAGGCGGCGAGAAACCAACCAGGTCCACGGAAAGGCGTTCGCCCGATCCCTCTGCTCACGAGTGATCCGGGTCACGCAGAGCTCTTCGACGACGCGAGCCGGTGGCACTTCGCGCACTTCGAGGTCTGGTAACGCCCGCCTCAACTCTTCTTGGCAAGCCACCACCGCTTGGTAAAACGGTGGCGTTGCTTCCGCGCTCGGGTAAAGGTTGCCCAACGCGCGAGGAACAAGCACTCGGCGCGAGGGCCCTAGAAAATAAAGAGCCAAGGACCGTACAGGGTGATCCGTGTCATCTAACACCCCTAGAACAGTGCGGAGGGAGAGCAGGCGGCACACCGTGCTGACGGAGGGCATGCCCCTTCCGCCCAGTGACGTGGGAAGGCGGAGCACCGACCTTGTCACTAGCTCAGTGCCCCTGCTCCAGTAAAACCGGAAGAGACATGAGGTGATGCGGCTAGCGAATCGAGAAGGGGGAAGTGCTATGTGGGCAACATAGAAAAGTTGCCCACAAAAAACAGCTCTTACTAGGTAAGCTCTGTCGCGGAGGGAGAGCGTAAAGGTCCCTGCAACAGCCACCTGACGTTCAACGGCGGATGCTACAACCTCCCACGTGCTGGGTGCCACTCCACGAGAGTAAAAAAAAACACCGAGAACTCGGAGCTCGTTCACAGTCTGGATATCCGCAGGTAGAGCGGGAGGGGAGCCTCCAAACTCCAAAGCCTGGCTCTTGGTAGTGTTTAAACAAGCCCCAGAGAGTGCGCCATACTCCAAGAACAGCTGTCCAGCAGCCTCAAAACTGTCAGAGTTGCGGACAAACAAACTGACGTCGTCTGCGTAGGCGCTAACCACGACTGAGTCCCGGCCGGGCAGCGGAAAGCCACAAATCCGGGAGCAGGATGCAAGACGTCGGAGAAGCGGATCAAGACTAAGAACGTTGAGTAAGGGAGACAACGGGCAGCCCTGTCGTACTCCCCTACTTACTGGAAAAGGCGGAAGAAGACACCCGTTGACTTGCAAATGGCCAGTCAGTCCGCTGTATAGAGACTGAAGTAACGAAATGAAAGTCTCGGGGAAGCGAAAGGGTCTCAGGACCTCGAACAGATAACTATGCTCAACCCTATCAAACGCTTTCGCTTGATCTAGGAAGACACAGGCCCCCGACAGATGGGTAAAATTCGCGTACGAAAAGAGGTCTCGTGTGAGTGACAGGGACGAAAAAATGTTTCTCCCGGGCACCGAACACGTTTGAACTGGGCTCACCACATGGGGCATGACCGTACGGAGGCGCGAGACGAGTAGAGACGCTACTATCTTATAGTCTGCGTTTAACAAAGTGATAGGTCGCCAAGCCGCAGGATCCGATGAAGAGCCACCCTCCTTTGGGAGGAGGATGACGCGACCTCTTCTGAAGGATGGTGGAACTTCGCCTGTCTCCAGAAAGCCGTTCACAAGCTGGACTAGGGGATTCGCGAGGACATCCCAAAAAGTGACGTAAAATTCGGCTGGTAAGCCGACGGGGCCTGGGGCGGACCCGACTTTCATAGCCCGGAGGACGTCAAAGAGTTCCTCGCGTGTTGTAGGACGGAACAGAGAGGAGCCGAGATCATCAGGGCAGGCCGGGAGATCTCCGCAAAAAAGGCGAACCCGCTCGGCGAAATTCGAGATGTTTACGGCGGGGTTCGAGCAAAATAGGGACGAAAAGAAATTTCGGAACACCGCGCCAATTTCACGGGGGTTCTCCGAAAGGCTACCGTCCGCGAGATATACACTGGGAACGTACGAGTACCCGTCCCCACCGGCGCGTGTGGCACGGAGGCACCGCAGCACCTCCGGGTCTTCCACCGGCTGGTCACGCAGCCGCTGCGCCACAGCATTTCGAGAGGACATGCTCAACAGACGTTGATGGCGATCGCGAAGAACCGTGAGGCACGTAAACATCAAGGAGGTGCGCACAACACCATGCTGCACAATGCGAATGCGACGGACAACCTCATTGAGGGCCTCCGTCGTGCGGCGCCGAAGCGACTTCCCAGCTGCCGTCGCGAAAAACCGGCAGTCAGACTTCAGCGCGTCCCACTGGGCGGGGGACAAGGCAGCGGCCGTCAGTGACGCCCGGATCGATTGTCGTAAGCTAGAGATGGACGGTTCGTCCCGCAGTAGCGAGATATCTAGACGCCATGTGTCGCCGCGTGGGTACAAAAAACCCGTCACATCAAAAACCGCTGAAACCGGGCGATGATCTGAAACATAGCTTGCAGCTGATGGAAAGGAAAGCACCTCGCAGCTGAGGAGACGCGATGCAAGATGTTTCTGGACATAGACGCGGTCCAGCCGGCTCGACGACGTGCCCCGCGATCACGTGGAGTCGTACGCAGCGCCGTGTAGTTCGACCCAGGCATCGCGCAGGTCGTGCAGCCCGAGAAACCGAACCAGCTCCTGAGCGTCAGAGGTATTCCGCCCGCGACCAGGCCCGCGAACGTCTCGAGAGGAGCCTATTACACAGTTGAAGTCCCCGCAGAGGAAGAAAAAACCGTCCTCGGGCACATACTGCAGAAGGCTTCTAAAAAAATCCCTCGCCGGCGTGTGGCCGCCACGAACTGGAGCGTAAACGCTTATAGCCCGAAACTTGGCATGACCGATAAAAAAACTGTACACAAGGATGCGACCGTCCGGGTCGCACAGTGAAAAAGCACCTCGCAAAAACGAAGTGCGGAATATTAAAACGCCAACACCACGCGCGCAAGAAGGTGCGAGAGAAAAATAACAAGGAATCGAAAAACGGGCCTTAAATTCTGCCACATCCCCGGCAGAAAAAAAATTAGTTTCTTGCAAAAAGAGCAGATCGCAGTGATTAGACTGGGCAAAGTGTATCACCTCGCGCTGCTTGTTCGGATTCCGAAAACCCTGCACATTTAACGTCAGAATGTGTAGGCCCATGAAAAAAAAGTAAAAGAAAAACATGGCGGACAGTCGATTAGAATTCCAGCGATTCCGCGTAGTCGAAATTGTCCGCGCCGAGCCGCTTCTTTTTAGCTGACGAGGCGGGAGACGCGTCCGAGCCGCCGCTAGCAGGCGAGAAAACGCGTTTGGCATCGGAGCGGTCGTCCGGCATGTCGGCGTCAGGAGATGCCGACTCTGCGGACGACTCACGTGACGTCATTGTCGTCGAAACCTCTGGCGTGGGTGGCGGATGTCCCTGGCCTGGGGTCACGTCGCCTTCCTCAGCGATGAAAAGGCGGTCGGAATCGTTGCTCAGATCTTCGGAATCAATGCTGTGAGATGCGAGGATGGCGGCCGCATTCGACGAAGCGTCTGAGGTTTGGCAGTCGGGTTTAGGGGCCATGTTCGATGGAACGCGCGAGGCTTGGCTGCTGGCCGCGTTCGATGAAACGCGTGACGCTTGGCTGCCGGGGTTGGCGTCCGCGTTCCACGGAATGTCCGAAGTTTGGCCGTCGGTAGGGGCGGCCGCGTTCGATGGAGCGCCCGAAGCTTGGCTGTCGGAAACTCCGGCGTTCGACAAAGCGTCGGAATCCGAGACAACAGGGGGAGGTGGTGGGGTCCGCGGGCGGATGGACGGGTCCGAGTCGTCACCGGAAAGCTGGGGGGCTAGGTCGGAGACGGTGTCGACAACTCGCTGCGAAGTGCGTGGACGGTCCTCCCTGGGTTGCTTGGCGGCGGCGGCATACGACTTTCGCTGGACGCAGTCCGTGGTCGCGTGGCCGTGGCCGCACCGCTGGCAAGGAGCCGTGCACCCTGCCGTCGCATGCCCAAAAACGCCACATCTGTCGCAACGTGGGGTCTTGCAGGCGGGTCCGATGGGGCCTTCCAGCCCGCACCGGCTGCAGACGCGTCGCAGACCACGGTAGTCCACCATCACCCGGTGTCCCTGGATGTGGACCAAGTTCATCTCCATCTTGACCATCCGGGTGCCGGTCCTGACGTCCGGGCGGTCTCGAAACGTGACGTGGTTGATCGCCTTCACCTTGCCGTACTGTGCGAGAACTTGCACCAGTGCCTCCTCCGACACGTACGGGGGAAGGCGGTACACCGAGACAAACACAACGTGGGCTCCCACTGGCTCCAGGGGGACTTCCACGTTACCCAGCGACAAGAAACCTTGCGCTACAAGTCGTTGTGCGGTGGCCATGGGTGCGGCGGCCATGGTGCTGACCGCTGCCATGAACCTTGCTCCACCGTGGTGTTGCAGGTACGACAGACCATCCCCGCCGGCGACGGCTTGAATGCTGTCCATGATGGCATCTACCGGAGTGTCCGCCGGAACATTAAAAGAGAAACACTGTGCCTTCGTAGGCGTCGACATGGCGGAGGCTGCGAACCCCGGGGACCACAAATAAATTGAGGTCCCTGAGCGCGTGCAAAACTAGAGACGCTTCACACGAACGAGCGACCGCAACCCGACGACAAGCCACCCCCGTCTCCCGGGCGGACGCGCCGCGTTCAACTGCTGAAGTTAAAATGCACCTAGGGCGGCACGCGCTACCTGAAAGGCCCGCTGAGGCATGGTTGTATGAAAACAATATTAATTGTTCCGCAAAACCCTGCGAACTAAAGATGATAAAAACATCACGCGCCCATCATTTGGTACTAAACTCCAATAAATTTCACACAAAAAGAGTCTTTTCCGTTTGTTTTTACGCAAAAACAGGCTTTCAAAAAGCTCAAGGTGACCATAGTACAGAGAAACGAAAAAGAGTGGCGCTGTTGTCGCATTTAGCTCGGTCTTGGTGGACGCCAGCGGCCCAGGTTTCGACGGCGAGTTTCCCAACTGAGTGTTTTAGTAACGTTGGTCTGTATGAAGAAACTTGGTCTTTAACGCCACCTTTGTAAAGAGGAACCACTAAAGCTTGTTTTAATTCGGTAGGGATATTACCCGTTTCTAAGATATCATTGATCATGGCCAGAAGCACATTTTTTATCGAGTCATAGTTGCGGCATAAATCTCGAGCTGTGATGTTGTCAACACTCGCAGATTTAGATGACTTGAAACCGAACAAGTATGAGCGGAAGTCTAGCTCCCTGAGAGAAGGAAGAATGCTCATTCGAAGAAAGCCGGAGTTCCGGGTGTCCAAATGGGGGATCCCGCCCTCGTCGGAATGGCAGCTGCGCTTTTGAAAAAAAGTATTGAATGCTTGCGCAGTAGAAGTCATGTCTGTGCCAAAATGGTCACGAAGAGTCTCGGTCATGTTCTTTCGCACATGACCGCGAAGCTCATTGATAACACACCAAGTTTTTCTTGAGTCAGAGCGAGCATCACGAATCTGTTTAGAACAAAATGAGCGTTTCGCTGAGCGAAGTAGAGCGTTGACGCGGTTTCTTTGTATCTTACACTCTAGTTTAAGTACTGCATTGTTGGGGGAACGCCGACTCCTCTTCCACAATTGGTCTTTTAAAGTTATAACGTCTAGAATAGCTCGAGTTAGCCAAGGTTGTGCGGGTTTACGCTTTTTGACGTATGCCACCTTTTTTATGAATTTCTAAAGTTGCGTTAAGTACGTTAAAGAACATTGGATAAACGTTGTTGCTGTTGACTGAGGGCAAAAAACCATCCCACTCATAGTTCTTAATCAGTCGGTCAAAAGTTATCAAGTTCAGCATCTCTAATCGGCAAATGCGTTCGACCTCCGTAACCGCTTCAGGAGAGAAGACACATTGACACGTAAAAAAAAAAAAAGGATCACCTAGCTTTTACAAAAATACACCAGAATGGAAAGAAGCATCGGAGGATCTAACGTTAATGTGGTCGAGACACGAGAACACAACATGGTTATTCAGCACTTCCACTCTTGTTGCACTTTGAATAGTTGGTGATATTCCATGCTCGGCGAGTAGAAACAAACAGTCACAAAAGACAGATTGTGAATGATTTAGGGTGTCAATATTTATATCCCCTACCAAGCACAACGTTGTTTCGTTAGTTAATTCCTCTTAGTTTCTTCTCAGTTCTTCCAGAAAATTTATGCAGTTAGACGAGGGGGGTCTATATAGTGCCAAAGGGCAAATTGTATGATGGGAGTGAGAGAGCTTAGCAGTCAGGCTTTCCGAGTGTGTAAACTTTACGTCAACCTGAGTCATCGACCAGGAATCTTTCACGAAAATGTCGATACCACCTCCTCGGGTATCTCGACGGGTGTTAAAACAGTTCTGGAAACCAGACAATCCCAACAGTGGTAAAAAGTCGGAGCTGACATTTATTTCAGTTAAAACAATGGCATCGATTTTATTATGAAGTTCATGAACAATAGCTCTAGTTCATCCCAGTATTTCCGTGTGCTTCGAATGTTGACATGAACTACGGTGAAGGAATTGAAGGAAGAGGCGGCGCAAGAGTCAGTAAACGCTCGAAAATCGGCAAAGCGCGAAAAGCTGGTCATAGCCATTATGTGATTACGTCAAGGTCAACACGCTGCTGTACCCGCACCAGAGGTGCGCCCTCCTCTTTTTTTTCCAAAAGGCGGGCATCTTTGACCCAGACGAACTTGTGTCCTCGCTCCTTACCACAGGAACGAGCTAGCCAAAATAGTTCACGATTGGATTGAGTTAGGTTGTCGTTGAAGTAAACCCTCTCAGCTGAGCCGTTAACATGGAGTAGTCGATGTTTGTTCCGAAATAATATTAATAATAATAATAATAGTTTACTTCCATTACACGTAATCGTGGAGCCAAGGAAAAAAGCCGCGCTATGCGGCTTGACGAGTTCCCAGCCTTAGTACATTCTGCAGAAGCTTCAGAAATAATCAATATCCAAACAAAATTTTGCATAATAAAATTAATACAAAAAACAAGAAAATAGAAAACGTCGCTGAGCGCCATATTAGTCGACGTTCGTAGATTAACACACAACCTATGTTTAAACTGAGAAAAAAATCTTACCACATCAATACATATACGTAAAATCATGCATGGCAGAGCGCAATTCAGTCAGCGTTAATCTATCTATAAAGACACTTTCACAATTCAATACATTTAGAAGCTTTGGGATTTGGTATGCTAACATTTCGTTTGCAGTGTTTAGCTTACACGTTGGTATACGCCAGTAATCAGGATTTCGAATTTGGTATGGTGCGATTTGGTGTTGCAAGCCAGACAATTCTACCAGGGACGAATTGTTATGAAGAAATTCTGTTCTAAGTTTTGTGGATAGCTAGGAATTATAAAGGCTGTGAATACGGAGTATATTATAAGTTTTAAACAGGTTTTTCGCGTTAGATAGGCACGGTACGTTTACAATTATTTGCAACATATTTTTCCGAAGCACGTGCACTTTCCGAAGATCAGTTAAAAATGGTAATACCCCAACCAACGAGCACTAATTTAAATAGAAAGAAAATAATGATTTGTAGAATAATATTTTAACAGATGTAGGAAGTATAGACTGATGCCGGCGTATAATTCCCACAGTCCTTGAAAAATTTTTATTCAAACAGTTGATATGGTTATCCCAGAACATATTCTCAGAAAACATTACTCGAAGTGTTTTGAAATTATCAATTAATTCGAGATTTACCGAGTTTAAAGTAATGGTGTTTATTGGAGGGAGAATTTTATGCTTTGATGGAAATAGTACTGCTTTAGTTTTACTTGTACCTACTTTTAAAATGTTATTTTCTGTGCATACCGATATCTGGCCTAACAATAGGTTTACTTTTGACACGTGCTCCTCAGGATCATCCGCAGCATAGAGAAGTTTTGTATAGTCAACATATAATATCAATTTAGTTGCTCGGTCAATGCTCACCATGTCGTTTACATATACGTTAAAAAGAAAAGAGCTTAAGATACGTCCTTATGGTACCCCAGAGACTATGGGTTTTATACTGAATGAAAAGTTATTACAGCTCACGTATCGTTTACGATTTTCGAGATACGATTGCAATAAAAGCCGGGCTTGCCCGCGTACTCCATAATATTCAAGTTTTTGTAATAACAGATTGTGGTTCCAATAAACAAAAGATTTCGTAAAGTCAATATAAACCCCCAAAAACTGGTTTCATATCTTCTAGATTACGTAAAATAATTTTTTTTTCAAGTAACGCAAGCTCAGTGGAACGATGCTTTTTAAATCTAAACTGGGATTTTGTAGTTAGCCGATGCTTATCGAAAAATTTGGAGAGGCGTATATGAGTAAGTTCTTCTAGCCCATTAAAAAAACAGGCAGTATAAAAATGGTATACAATTATTTATATCATTTTATCACCTTTCTTATGCAGTACAGAAACGTTTGCAAGCTACATATGCTCAGAAAATACACCTTCAGAAACACATAAATTAAATACATAAATAAGAAATAATTAAGCCTAAAACGTATTTAACAGGCATAATCTGCATATAATATGTATGTCTGTTACAAGTATAATTTAAATTCATAAATGCTTCAAAATCCTCGGAATCGCCAACCGGATTCAAAGAGATTGAATTTGCACTTTCTTTTTTAAATACCCACAAGCATCATCATCGCAATTAATACTCACTAAAGTTACAAAATGGCCATTAAACATATCAGCTAAAGCACTATTCTTTATTTCTTTGCCGTTTATATACAGTTTCTCTATGTGTTCATTTTTTCGACTACCCTGTAAAATCGTATCCACTTTTTTCCAGGGGACCTCGAAATTTCCAATTGTCGAGTGAAAACTGTTACGGTAATAACGTTCCCTCGCTTTTCGTAATTTTTTTGACAGTTGGCTTCTACAACATTTGAACTTTTTTTAATCCTCTTGATTTCTAGTTTTGTTAAAGTTATGAAATAGCTGTATTTTTATAATATTTTTGATTGAAGGCTTGGGGTAATCCACGGCTTTCGAATTTTACGTGATGAGTTATATTCTTATAAGGGAAATCATTCGCATATATCGTCCGAAACCCATTCAAAAAAGTGTTATATGCTATATTGTGATCAGTCTCTGTCAGAACTTCATTCCAACTCCTGCTTATATCTTACGATTGTTAGACGTAACGTGTTGAAATTGTCTTAATGACTGAATGTATCGTTTTGGGTGAAGAGCTTCTTTTATGCAAATAAATATCAGGTGATGATCACTGATATGGGAGCTAAATATTCCTTGGTTTAGACGTGCATTATAAATATTTGTAATCAAAAGGTCTATTAGAGGTTCTGTGTGAACAGTGACTCGTGTTGGTCTGGTTATCGTATTAAGGTATTCGTACGTGGCAAGCAATACTTCAAACTCATTTTTAGGCGCGCTAATAACAAGCACGGGGGATCGGTGGCCGAGTGGGCAAAAGCGCACACCCAGCTCGACGCGCGTGGAGCGAAAGCTCGCGCTGAAGAACCCAGGGATCCTGGGTTCTAGCCCCACCCCTGCCCGTTTCGATCTGGATGAGCATCGTACCGGCGTGCGATCGTGTATCACTGCTGCGTGGTGCACGTTAAAGTCCCCAGGCTAGCGGTTGTACTGCACTGGCTAAATTGCTCCCACAGCGTGTGACTCGTCGCAACTTTAAATGGCTGACCAACTACACGCTATATAAATATCCCCACAACCCCCCAATTTTTTTTTTAACAATCATTTTGATATTGAAATCCCCACCAATTGTTGCACGGAAATTATTGTCCCTATTTTTGCCGAGAGCCTCTCAAAAAGCTTTAAAAAATTCAGAATATTGCCATCCGGCGGGCGATAAACGACACAGATAAGCACATATAAGCAGAGATAACACTTCGTAGTCTCCAGCTGTAACGCAGAAATTAGACAATAATTGAGAGTTAATGCCTTCTTGAACCAATACGAGGAGTGCGGTGTGGCCATCTGTGCAGAAAAAGAATGCTTCTTGAAGCTGTCATCTCTTGTCCAAGAAAGCACTTGAGATAAGGATCGGAGATTACATCTCCACAAAATCGTTCCGACACAGCTGGGTTCACCCATACTCGAGTTCGCAGGAACAATAGTTTATCTGGAGACGACTGCACTAAGTATAGTACCTTTTCAGGATTCCGAGTCAGGAGGTCCAACGCGTCAAGAGGTCCAACGAGTCAAGAGGTCCAATATTGGACCTCTTGACGCGTTGGACCTCCTGACGCGTTGGACCTCTTGACTCGCCGTGGATCTCTTGACTCGTTGGACCTCTTGACGCGTTGGACCTCTTGACCCATATTGGATCTCTTGACTCGTGCCTCGATGTGTCAAGAGGTCCAACGCGTCAAGAGGTCCAATATTGGATAGCTTGACTTGTTATATCTCTTGGTGTGAAATATGTACACGCAAGGGGTGTGAAATAAGTACAGGCAAAAAATGAGAAAAAAAATTATGAGGGCACCTAAGCTTTCTCCTACGATGTGAGAATGCGCGAGCACTAGCTTTTCCAGAGTTGTGCTGCCGCAACGGATAGCACGCTAGTTGCGCCATGGAGAGGGCCTAGGTTCGAAAGCAGACAAGGAATGGTTTCGTACTCATGTAACCAGGGAGGTCACGTGACCAGCTTTTTTTGTTGTTTTGTTTGGTCACATGACCGGATAGGTCACGTGACCAGAGAAATCACGTGACCAGGGAGATCACGTGACCAAAGATAGCACGCAACCTGAGTTTTTTTTTTATTATTGTTATGTTGGATTGTGTTGGACAAGCCACGGATTTTGACGACGGATTTTGCCGACGGCTTTTTCGCTGACTGAGCCAGGTAATGCTCACGCATTAAAAAAGCTGACAACAGAGATGCTGACAATAAAGGCGGAGAAGAAAAATGTCGGAAAAAGAGCAAAAAGTTTAGCTGCGAAGACTTCCACACGGCAGGGAGGATCTCACGAACACGGCTTTGATGAATCGTTTCTGGCCGGTGATGTAATCAGTGCTCGTGCGTATAACCCGTGATTTGCTTGGTTTCTAAAGCGACAGATACGCGCGCGCTGGGCTGTGGGGATCGCATGCTGGGCACTGGATTTGTAAACACCAGAAATCATTGTTGTTATAAACTATTCGTTTGTCGGGGACCTGTGTGACTTCGCTCTTCTAACCCTGACCACAAAGTCGTAAATCTGCATCTCCCGTGTTGCTCTCCCCCGCGAATATCGAACACGTAACCGGAAAGGTCTTAACATTTCAAAATTTGAGATGCCTTTTTTTTAGGAAGTGACTACTTCGACACCCGGGTTCTAAATAATTGTAAAACCATTTTGAACACATGTTCCGTCACATAGGAAAGGTATGTCCATAGTTATTTGCTATTTCGACGTCTACCATCACATTAAAGCACTATTACGGCGTTTGACGTCAGGATAAATGAACATAGTTTTTTTTTTTTTTCTTAATTTCTGTGTCATAATTTTTTAAAGTTGTAGTAATTAATATAATTTGTTCACGTCCCGTCAAAATAGCTTCATTGATATTTTGAAGTCCTTGGTCTTCGAGGTGCTTGAAAAGACAGTTTGGCCTGGCGCAGATGGCGTATAAAGTTACTAATTTTTTCCGTTCGCCGTGGCCTATTTTAACTATAGTGCTGGACACACTAGATCTATCGGCTTCAAAGATCTACGTGTTTTCCGACACGAACAATTCCTCAATCGACTTCAGTCTTTATAATCCAATTTTCTAAAAAGTATTGAGCAACTAACCCACCATCTTACAATTCAAACCGACTAACACATCGCGTAATTTTAACTAAAAATAAATGATATTGACAGACAAGTGTTCGGTATTTCGTGTCAAGAATGCTTAATCATGAAACGTTCAGTTTTATGATTTATTTCACAGCATTCTCGAACATAAAGAGCAGTAAAGGTGTTATATATAGCTAGCATAAATATTTGTGGCTGCTCCATGCTTCTGAGTAAGCCAACGGCCCAAATTAACCCGCTATAGCTTGCACCGGTCACAACGTTTCAAGAAGACAATGCTCACATTCATTTGCAACACTCTATTGGACGCCAAGTGGCATAATCTGGGCTCGTTTAAAGACGCCCTACAATTATATTTGAGCTTCTTTCTATGCTGTGTTATTTACCTCTTTAGTGATTCGGTGAACTCAGTGAATAAAAACTAAAGCATAAAATAGTAGTGCACCATATTTTTAATAGAACATACGAGAACCCGGGACTGGACAAAGTTACCCAAGGAAGTATTTGCGATTACAAATACTGCGATACATGAGAGGGAAGGCTAAATGCGAGATGCTGAGGTACATTTGTAGTTTATATTTCGGGAATTTAAGAGACACTTCCGTAGAAATGGCATAACTGAGTCCTAGAACAGAGAGACTGAAACACAGATATTAAGTTCTACAAGTCCAAAATATGGCACCAGGCACTATTCATTATTTAACACTCAAATACATATACCTCGTGGCAAATAGTATATGTCTACTTGTCTCCTATGGCTATGTAGTACTTGTATTGTCCAAAATAATTAAAATAGTTCAAACAGTCAGAAACCGTCACAAGCAGCCATTAATAGCAATATCATTATAAACAGAGAAGATAAAAATAAGGCTCGATGGACCTCTTGACGCGTTGGACCTCTTGACGCGATGGACCTCTTGACTCGATGGACCTCTTGACGCGTTGGACCTCTTGACACAAATTGGACCTTTTGACTCGTTGGACCTCTTGACGCGTTGGACCTCTTGACTCGAATTGGACCTTTTGACTCGTTGGACCTCTTGACTCGGCTGTCACGTGGCTATTGGACCTCTTGACTCGTTGGACCTTTTGACTCGTTGGACCTCTTGACCATAAGCGCCTTTTCAGTAGATATATGTTCATAAATGATACGGGATTTCAATGGTTGCCCTCAGTATTGTTCGAAGTTAAGAGAAAACATCATGGACCTAGTGATCAGCTGAGCGAATTGGCTATGCTGGGTATTTTTATATTTGCAGATTCATCTTGCGAAGCTAGCGTCTTTGATTTCGGGTTGCTTGGGAGAACCATCGCTGTTGTCTCAGTGAAGGGCATGTCTGGTTTGAAATCGATAGTCAGCCCTGTCTTTTTGCACCAATCACACCCAAGAATGACCGGATGCGCCACATTTGTGACGGCAACAAAATCATGTAGCAGTTGTGTTTCTTGTCCAACCATTGCTAAGCACATAAGGCATACGGACGTAATTCGGTACCGTTGGCAGAAATGAGCTTGATGGTAGTCAACGCCTTGAGATTTGGTAGCAAGCTAGATACAACTCACATATCACTGATGCTTACTGCTGATCCGGTGTTCACAAGGGCACTAAACCTGGTTGAGTTTCACTACATAAATAGAGACGGTGGTGACCCGTAAGGTTTAGGCTCCTTTACTGACGTTTATGTTTTTTTCAGATATGCCTGAAGTAACATTGGGAACTGAGTGAGCTACGCCCTAGCCCTGCCCCGATCGCTCGCGGAAGCGCTTCCCGGGTGCCAAGCAGTGTTGTACGGAACGGCGTTCCTAGAATGCGTTCCTTTTAGGAGGAATGCAGGAACGCCGACGTTTCATTTTTCGTGGATGGAACTGGAACGGGAACTCTTTACGTTTTTTACGGAAACGATAAGAGGAATGGAGCTCCTTTTTTTTTTCATCCAGTGTGGAGTTTTTTTTTTTTTATGTTGTTTATAGGAGGGAAAGTAAAAAGTACAAAAAAGAAGGGGAAAATGCGAGAGATTCAAAGGTTAAAGTTCCTCTTTTTTGTTTGTTTTGTCGGGCAGCTAAAATCCCTCCGCAATTAGCAGCAACAAAGGAGCTGCGCCCGCGCGGCGGCATGGGCCCCAGACACGCAGCCCAAAAGCCGAAATAAAAACTAGGCTACCTGGCGGCCTCAAAGAGGCACCGCTCTCCAGCGACGATACCTGACACCGGAGACTAAAAGCGCGCTAGAGTAATACATCTCGATTAAAAATTTCTTCTTATTAGTTGTGAATGCGAAAGCATGAATGTCGTTCTTCAGCTCCCTTAGTTTGTACGCGGCGGACTGGCGTGGACTGCCACCTTTCGCTACTGCCGAGGTAGCGGCCGACGGCCGAGCGCGCGCTTTCGTGAAGTGGCCGCGCCGCGCTGAACTCGGCCGGGCAACTTTTCCGGAGCTTGCCCGTGGGGGCACTGCTCCCTCCCTCTTACCGGCGGCCGGAACGCGGAATGCGCTGTGCTGCCTTGTAGAGGTCTTTTCTGGTGGTGTTTTTTGGAACTACGCCGCGCGAACGCCAATTGGAGCTTCGTTCCTTGAAACCATAACGCGCGCCAGCCAATGGGAGTCTATCCATCAGATTTGTGCTAAAGACGACAGGCTTCGCTCCATTGGGACAGGGAAAGGTGCCGTTGGGCGTGGGTTCAAAAGCTGATGACGTCGGTTCGCTCAATGGGACAGTTAATGCCCTTTCGCAGTAATAATATATTTACAAAGAGAACCATCTCGATAACTTTTTGTTACTTATTTTAGGGCTCCCGTTGTGAAGTCCTCGCTTGCTAACAGTCGAGTGCAGACGCGCTACAACAAACAACGAGCGCGAAATGGTCATTTACGAGGCGGCATCTGTGCGCGCTCGAAACACAGGCGCGCGTTTACCCATGCGGTGATCCCCCCCTCCTTCCTCTCCCCTCTCTACCACGTAGAGAGGGGAGAGGTGAATTCCACTGATAGATCTGGAGCCCTTTCCAAAATCCCAAAGGAGGCAAAATTCCGCTCCGTGGGATCCGCTCCGAATCGACAAGCGGAAGATGGACTCGCAATTTCAGCGCTACCTACCGACCCGATCGGACGTTCAAAATGACCGCTCCTGGTGCTTGACATGGCCGACCAACGCCTCGGCGGACGGATCTCTCCGACGAGCAGTGACAGTTGCAGAAATAACACGCAACGCAGGGCGGGCCCAAAAATCAGTACCACGGAGCTTATGTCACAAATATACACGAAGCTGTCCGCGTTCACCACCATCACATAAATTTCGGCCACTTTAAAGGAGCTGTGCAACGATATTCAATTGGAATGTTTTTCTCTCTACACGAGCTTACTGGCACACCTGGGACTCAAGGATACTCACACGCAACGCCATTGGCCAGAAACTCCCTTGTTGCGGTGTAATTTCAAGGACAAAAGCGATCATTTTCATTCAATCTCTCCTTCTGCAAAATTTCATGACGTAACTCGGGGATCGCAGTACACCCAAGTGACGATACTTGAATGCGGTTCATAGATTGGACCCGAGCATTGCGTGGGCACTCGACTTGGGCTCGTGACAATTGCTAGCTCGAGAAGCCTTCGGGGCGTGACCCGTGTCCAATCGCTGCAACGACGGCAACAGCCGAGCCATAACAATGTCTGGAACTCAGCGCGTGTCCTGCGCTTTGCCAACCCCAGCGCGTGGCTATAATCAACACTGGCGGCATATAATCGGCTCCAGATCACGTGGCCGCTTGTTCTGGCTGCGAGTTGAGGGGGTGAACGCTGCTAATTTTTCTTAAATTTTTTCTGGGACTTCTATTGCGTGGGGTGAAAAACGAACGCGTGTTTCATAGGTCATTAACGTTAGGGATCCGTTTTAAGCGGTATTTGTGCACAGTACAAAAATTGTTGCATCGCTCCTTTAAAGTGGCGAGGCACGCACAGTGATCGACATCGGTGGAGTTCAGATTGCTGGTTTGACTCTAATAAACATAAAGAAGTAACAAACCATCACTCGCGCGGTTGTTGCCTAATCTGTTTTTGCTTTATTGCGCTAAGAAACGCCGGCGGGATTCAGTGTAAAAAGGTAAACAATCAGCGGCGGCAAAATGAACGGGACTAACCTTGCGTCTGCCTCCTTCCGATTTTCCTTCGTTCAACTTCAGTGGCAGTCAGTTCATCGAACGACGTTTCATCGACAAATAGTTTCATCCACACGTGATGTTTCATCGAAATATTGTTTCATCGACAGATCGTTGCATCGACAGCTTAGGTTAGCTTTTTTTCTCTTATAAGCTGCATGAGACTGTCGCCGCGAGGCGGCTTGTACGGGTCGGAGGTTTAACATTTTTGTACTGAGCCACTACAGACTACCGCCGCGAAGCGGCGTTAACGCAGGCGGGAGTGGGTTAACACGCACCCCAGTGATACACGCGTGACGAAATGTTTCTACAGCGTTCAGTCCACGGAACGAGCTTCGGCGAAATGATAGTGACCCGTACTTTTTCTTGTTCTTCCTCTGACGACCGCAGATGTCAGCGCTTGTGATTTTCCACGCTCCAGTCCTACTTTTGAATTACCTTTTTTAGCGAGGTAGAAGCGTTCGAGCCGTCAAAATCCCGCGTAAACAAATGACGGACCAGAACAGATCTAACTCCACACGGGTCTGTTGACCTCGTCGCGAATGCGCGACGCCGAATTAAAGGAAATGGCGTAGCACGCTTTTGTAAACTTCCGCCAAGCTCCCTGAAATACCGCCGGTCAAGTTCGGCGGGGTTGGAGGCGTTCAATGGGGTAGGCGCTGTCAGAGATCTACGAGCGGAAGATGACAAACTCGGTCCAGATCTGCGAGCGGAATATGCGCACTCCAAATGGAGCTCTGTAGGAGCTCTCAAGATTTGCGAGCGGGATTTTGTCAGCAAAGAAGCCGCCTCCGTGGCATGGCGCCCGGTAGACGTGCCGCGGACGCGCATTCTTAAGAGGACATCATCGGACCGCTCTTGTCTCCGACGGAGAAGTTGTGACTGCTATAATGATTGGCGACGTCCATGTGGACTGTCCCTGCCGTCAAACAAAACGATCGGAGCATCAAAAAAAAAAAAAAAAAAATCTGCGGCCAATAAAAAAAAAAAAAAAACTGGTTTACGTGAGGTTTATTTATTTTTCTTTCATGCTCGGCAACTCTAGGTAGATCTGCATTCCATGTCTTGGTTACTGGTATGTTATTTTACATTTTGTCGCGTTCCGTGTTCGCCAGTTTTATCTTTTCAAACGTGTAAGTGCATTTTTTAAAGTTGCTCTTGCGGATGTGGTGTTGCTTGGCTGCGCAGTCTTTCATTTAACTTTTAAAGCAGCAGGTTCTTCTCAATACGCGCAACTTGTTACCGATTCATGAATTTATTAAATACAAAATATAATTAAACATGGGGGATCCGAAGCGTGGCGCAAAGCATCCCTGCACCGAAAAGTTTGCATAAAATAACGGATTAACATTTTGCTAAAATGTGTGATTTTGCTTTTTTCGAGGGTTTCCAGTAAGTGCTTAATTAAAACTTGCTGATCCCGAGCGGTGTTTACCTTGATGAATAGATTATTTGGCAGGGAACGGTACATCACTAACTTTTTTGTATGTGTGTGTACTGTGCGTTATTTTGGCTGAGGTAAAAGAATATGTAGCCTGTATAAGTAGATCAATCATCCTGTATCATCATTTCTTACTGTTCTTTCAGAGAGCTTGTCCTCACAACCTCGATGATAGATGCGACAGATAAAAAAATGAAACCATTTAACTAAATTTTGTAATTATTAAAATACAAATGCAATTGATAATACGATACATTTTTAAACTGTAACGGGAACGAGTTCCGTTCTCTCAGATGGAACTTGTACCTGAAACGCGTTCCGAGAATCAGAAGGAGCGAGGAACGAGCGTTGGTTGCTTTTTTTAGAGGAACGTGTACAACACTGTTGTGAAGTTTAATGGGTTCTATAAGGGCACTCCCGAGCAAAATGACCGATGGCGCAGCAGCGGGAGCAATTTTGCAGTCGCGATGAGTCGTAGGCGTTCATCATAGAGAAGGTGCTGGCAGCTGTAGTATGTGCTGCCCTTTCCGTAGAGCGAAAAGCAGCTTGTGCGTTAACTGTTTGGCCAAAGCTGCTCGCAGGGTCGTTGGGCGTCGAAGGCGGATAATTTGATGAATTTCGACATCACTAATGGCGTCCAGAAATGAATCAGCAGGTAAGGTATTTATCGTGTCGGGTGAATAGCTTGGAAAGGATCTTCGTGAAGGACGTTCGATGCTGGCTGCCGGGTCTGGGAACGTATCGCCAGAACGTTGTCAGCGTGAGTCCAGTTCTGCATTTGTAAGCTGCTCAAAATAAGAATCGCTGAACTGATCGTCCAGGGCAGCAATCAAGATATAAGTAGAGTAGTCATTACTGATGTTCGCTGGGCTAGTCTCTAAGAGTTTGAGGGCCTTCCCGCGGAAGTATGACATTAGCGCTCTTGCTTTGGTTCAGACGTTCCAGCCTTTCGCTTCTAGAACAGTTTCAAATTGCTTTTGATAGGCCTCCCAGTAAACCCTTCCTTTGAATGGTCGCGGTTTAAATAGAATTTCGTTTTGTGTCACACTGCCTTGGGGAGCTGCACTGTCTCGGGAAGGTTGGAGTGCCGGATCGGCTTGCTGTATTATATTTCAAAGGGCCTGAGCCTCCAATTTCAAATGACGCAGCTGAACTATCGTGGAATCTTGGTTGTTAGCACCCAAGTCAAATCTATTCTCCGGGCCCTGAGCGGTGTCATCGGTGTGGTCGCCGACGTGGACGCGATAGCGGGTGAAAGGCATCCCACCGCTGCCACCAAAACTGTAACGCTAATTTTTATTTACACAAAAAACGTGCACTTCCTTGAGGCATTATTGTAGGAAGTGGGTTAAATAGTTTTCTTTAAGGAATACAAGTAATGCCAAGATTCATTTTCTTTTTATGAAAACGAATGAAATATAAAAACACCATGGAGCACCAGAGATCAGTTTAAACATGTGCATTGAACACATCTATCGGCAGCCCATTCAGCTCTTCAATGGTTTTTGGAAAAAGGACTAAGCGAAAGTGTCAGTGTGTCAGATGGATGGTCAGATGTTATGTGGTTGAAACATATAAAAGGGTTTCTGTCAAAAAGGATCCCTTTTGATTAGCGGTTTATTATTCTTGATATCACCTAAAAAAATCTGTCTAGAACGATGTGTCCGTTCCCTCAGTTTCTCCTAGTGTCAGACCTCCTTAATATTGATGACACTCGCTCCAAATTTATATTTGTTTAATGCAAATCTAGTACATTGATTTTGTATTTTTTCAAGTTCGTCTATTAAATAACTTTGATGCGTATCCCAGACACCTGAAGCGTATTCAAAGCACGGACGAATAAATGTAAAGTATGAGGTTTCCTTAACTTGTCTTGAAGCCTGTCGAACATTTATTCGTATAACATTTAGCTTACGAATAGCCTTTGGAGCTATCATTTAAACATGTCCCTTCCATTATAAATCACTGGGAAATATGACACCCACATATTTTACACTTGAGCTAACTTTAATTATTGGATTATTTAATATGTAAGCGGAAGTAATGGAATTTTGTTTCTTCGTAACTTTGACCGGTTCGTATTTTTTAACGCTTAAATTCTTCTTCCAAGTATTCTCACCACAGAGATATTTTGTCTAGATTACCTTGGAAATTTATAATACCACTAGAATTAGTAATACATTTATAAACAATGCACTCATCTCCAAATAATCCTATATTTTATTCTGTGTCAATATTGATGTCGTTTATATAAACAAGAAAGAGTAGAGGCCCCAGCACAAAGCCCTGGGGACACGATACACAACGTTTGCGTATTCGAATTTTCAATTAGTTACCTCTTAGTTACTCACTCGAGCCGTCCCCTTCTTTGTGCACAGCCTTTTCCTTCTCTCTTTCTCCTCTTTCTCATCTCATAGCAATATTAAGCGTGGCTACCTCAGGGACATAGCCTGGGACGCAACATTCAAGACAGGAATGTTTCGGTGAATTATACCGTCACGTCAAAAGACATAAACAAACTGCCATGTGTGAACCAGCCCTTACTCCTTCAAGGTACTCCTTCCTCTCATATCTATAGAGCATAGACCCTTTTTATGGCAAACGCCACCAGGTGGTGCTTCAGGCTTTGACGCCCGAGAGAACTTTCGGTTCATAGAAGGAATGAACAAAGCCCGCCTTAACACCGCTGCTTGAGACGTCAATGAAGCGTCCAATCAACCCGCGGAATCTTCGAGCGACTTCCGGTTGGCTATTCGAGGGCATCTGTCATTCATTGTGTTTCACTTAAGAACTTCTGGTTTTCACCGGGCACTTTCTTTAATAGTATGAAACAAATATTATTGTTGCTGTTTGCGTATTTCAAAATTTGCACTTGTAAGGTGAAGCACATATTTCCGTTAGCTAACCTTTCTCCCTGACACTTCTTTCTCACTGTTTTTTTTTTTTTGACCATTGAAAACAGTTGCGCGTCGGGTGCCCCGGCTGCCTGCTACGTCGGCTGCTCGACGGCCGCGGTCCCAGCGGTGCGGCGGTGCTCTTGGTTTGCGCCAGCGGGCAGCGACGTTGGCCTGTTGCTTATCGTCTGTTCCATCTGCCAGTACGCCAATCAAACGACATTATGTCTATTGCACGGCTCGGTGGCGCTCTAATTGTGGTGGCAAGCGCTCTGCCAACTTTTTTCGGTTCCCGAGGGCAGAAAGGTAAAGACAGGAACTGCTTTTTTCTTTTTTCTGTAATACAGTTTCGAATTGCCGAAAACTTACTGGTGCATGTTTTATATTAGCAGACTTATTCTTGAAGGCCAGAAGAAACGGGGCCTTTAAGTTTAGTACTGGAGGATTGGTGTTACCGATCCTCCGGTAATTAGCGCATGGACTGAAAGCTCACGCTGCAGAAGGAACCTGCGAGAGACCGTGGCGATTCAACCATTGTCGCTAATTACAGGAAAGCTTGTGGAGATTTGGCTGCCCTCCCCCGCGCCGACCCTCCAGACCCTAATTTCCGGCCTCCGAGATACGTCATGCCTCGGGGGAGCGGCCATGGCCTCGCGTACCAGAGATCCGGGTACGGCGCTCCCCTATGCCAACTGACGTCACGCGATTGGCTTCCCAGAACAAAGGGGCGAAGGCTTGAAAAGGGGAGGCCGGACAAGGGAAGTCTCTCTTGGACGCCAGCTCTCTTGTACGGTGAAGCTCTCGGGCGGCGGGACACCGAGGATAGTGCAGCGGTGACCAGGAGACGAGGACGCTGGCGCGGGATTCCGCGGGAGACGGACGACGGCGCGGGGAAAATGCGGGCAAGACGTATAGTGGCAGACTCGACGAACGGACCGGACGGCAACCCTGCACGACGACGTCCCCATGACGTGGTGTGATCGACCACCGCTGGGACTAGGAGAAGCTGCAGTTGCAGCGGCCTTACCCCCGGCCTCGCTGATGACAGCCCCCCGATCCCGAAACCCCCCAGGCAATAAGCGAGTGAATACACCCTTTTGCCGAGAACGAAGTATTGCAGTGTCATATTCATCCGGGAAGAGGCTCTGAGGGAATCGGAGCTAGAAGCCCGCAAGCTGAATGCGTCACTGCAGGTCTGCGAAGACTTGAGTAGTATTGTCGTGTAGATTTTGTTACTTTGTTGTGTCGTGAAGTTAACATTTTTTTTGTATCAAGAGCGTGCCTAATAAAAAGAGAAATTGCAAAAGAAGTTTTGGACTTGTGCTCAGACTGGCAGTGTGAAAAGTCCGCCATTTTAAACCGCGAAATACGGGCGGCTGGGCACACTTTGCATTCATTGACTGACTACTGAATGAGAAGTGGCTGTCACTGGGTGTGCACTGTTGCCGAGCCGATCTCAATCGAAATACACACAGTCAAGTGAAATCATTCCAGAAACGTCGGACTTTGTCCGAAAAAGGTAAAAACACACATTTTTTCTTAAAATAAGGTAGCTCTTGCTTCTCTCTCCCCTGTTCGGAATTCGGAGCAACAGAACTGCTCCGAACTCCGAACGATCTTGCATCCTGTTGTCGCCGAGGGTGGGGGAGAGAGGGAGAGTAGGGAGGACGCTCCTCATACCCCCTCCTATGGTCTGGCGATTGCCATGACGACAATGCCCGAAATTTGTTTTTATTTCTTGTTCTTTTTTGCAGAAACCCAACGCCGGTCAGGAGAGATTTGGCGCTGCAGTCTGCAGTTAAAGTCCCAATGGAAGCTATAGGAAGATTCCGGGGGTTGGTTTAACCAGCGATTCTCCAGGTGAACGCCAAAAAAAAAAAAAAGAAGCACGAGATTTGTTCAAATATTTCTAATATTCTTGTAAACCAACTTGACTCCTCCAAGTCGTTAAAGTTTATGGCCAAAGGCCCTCGTTAAATCTCCAGCTTTGCTTTCCGTGTAGAATTCATGCTTCCTAGCACTGGTGGCAAAGCAAGCTTGGCAGGTGTGCAAAGACGGAGCGACCGGATATCGCTTGGGAGGCAAGCGGTAGTTGGGGTTTAAAAAGAGTAAGCGCTCATTCACACTGGAAATGGACCCGCGTTCGAAAAGCGGTTGCGAACGCGGTTGTATAAAGATTCAGCACGCGCACTTGATGTCATCGAGTGCGCGTGCAATTGTACTGGATCTTTAGAACCCTCGTTCGCAACCGCTTTGTGAACGCGGATCCGCTTCAAGCGTGAATGAGCGATAAAAGGGTCTAGACACCGCTCCATACAAATTCTTATGTGCTGGAAGCTGGGATCAGTGCTGCAGGTCGTCATGTATGAAACCCTCGAGCAGCTCCACCGTTTTTATATACGCACCGTGAATGTTGTTTGAACGTCGGCAACTCTTATACATGCGTGCAAGCTGTGTCTACTAATAACGAGAGTGGTAGAAAGAATCTGGTTTATTATAACAATATTACGAATTAAATGTTAACCCCCTTCAACCTACTTCCCCTGCCCTATTTACACACCATTGCATACAAATGTTCTAATGCTGTAAGCAGTGCTGTAAGCCATCACGTTTCAAACCTTTCAGCAGCGTCATCGAACCGATATTTCTCCTGAGCGTGCACGTTTGTCGTTCACTCGCGTTCTCATTACCTCTGCGTGAGCACGTTAAAGACCCCAAGTTAGCAGTCGTACTGCACTGGCAAAATTGCTCATCTACAACGTTAACCAGTGTCGTCACATCCCGGCAGACCGACCTTACTCTGTAAAAAGACTAAAAACATCCAATTTGACTTTTTACTCGCGTTTTCATCAACAAGTCTGGCTGTCTGATCAACTGCTGGTTCGGCTGTAAGAGATATGCAATGACTGAGGACGTGTCTAGTCTCCCAAATAGCGGGAAAGCATATAAGAAATTATTGTGGAATGCGTCATGAGCCCAGTCTGCCGCCAAACTACGCCAGGTTGAATGTCCACAGCACTAAAGTCCTCTTTTCTCCTCAAATCCTTCGGCACTCATTATGTTGCATGTTTCCAATTATCTTAAAGTAAACTTCGATTGCAGCTGCTAAGCGCGTTTTTTTTAAGCTCCTGAAGATTACATCGGGATGTGATTTTCAGCGAAGTCATAACAAGTAGTGCAACCTTTCTTGACATTTATAGTCGTATATTACCAGCTGGCAACTTACTTGCCAATTAGCGTTTAATGTAAATCAATTACTTTTTCAAAGTATTTGTATTCTACTCAAGATAGTTCATAGCAGAAGTAACTCGAGTACTACCCTTGATACATTCTCAATTGAGTGTTCAGTACCTCATCTCAAAGATACTTTTATTGAGTATTTGGTACACAACTGCTTTCCAAAACTGGTAGCTTCCATACTATAGTCCTAGTTTTTCTTGCTGGTACCGTAACGTTTCCACTTAGAGGTTTTGTTGGGTGCGCGCCTCAGTCCGAGATTATTTTTGACAGGTATATGCAGCGTCGCTTTTGACAGCGCCTAGTAGCGATCATGTTTGAGCAGATATCCTCTAAAATGTGTTTGGGAATAGACACAATGGGATGCATGACGTATACAGCTAATATACAGTTACTAAAATACATCCGTACAAAAGCATTACATACGTATCAAAAATACATTTAAAAAATAGATAATATTTGTACATACAAATACAAGAATACATCCTTCCAGAAAGGAATACTCACGTATCTTTTTATTGAAAGCACGCCTTTTTGTTATGTGAACTCTTGTATTATAGGAAAGAAGTTACTACTAGTAAAACAGAAATAAAACCTTTCATGTGGAAGCAATAGAAAACAAACGTAGAAATACAACTTTGCTGCTCCTCTATTACATTTTATTACAAGCAGTTTTTCAAATAGCTTGGTGGTCAACCGCTGCTGATTTCGGCATGAAGTCATGTGGCGAACGCCACATGACTTTAGGCTGAAATGGACCCATGTGTCTTAATATGAACTCATGTGTCTTGACACTTGCGTTCCGCAAGTGTCAAGACACACGGGTTCATATTAAAACAAACAAAGACCGCATTCAAAGTGGGACATTTAAAAATCATGCAAATATTGTTTTTTAGCTTTTCTATGTAAATAAAGGCTTCGCTCGAAGGTGGTAATAGGTAGGCTTCGTTGGTTAGCGGGCAACAAACAAGTCCTTCAGTGAAAGCAAGAACTTATATTAACCGTGAGGTAAAGATTGAACTTGAAAGTTCTAGTGCCAGAAAATATTTTCGCGTGAAATTGCAATTTTTATTGTAACATGAAGTTCTGTGAACTAATCGGGTGTTCAGTAGGCCATCGAAAATGCACCATGCCATTCTCCTTTTAAATATATTGCACGCCTTCGAAGCAATATCAGTTGAACCTGTAGATTCCTTTAGTATCTATCCAAAAACTCCGGAAATGTCAGCGTACTCTGGTCCCCTGTGAGTACCCTCTCCGCAGTCACTTCAGGACGTCGCCTTGGATTTAAATTGTGTTAATTTATCCAACGACCTAAAGTCAGAAACTTTACGCTCGCCCTAGTAAATGGGAATGGGAGTAGAATGTGCAGTTGCAAAAGCTCGTACTCGTAACCACAATGCCTTCAACGTCTTGATTCTAAAATAAATAGTTGCCCAACTGAAGCACCCTAGAAGACATATGTTATCTATGAAAAATAGGGAAGGGAGTCCCTAATGTCGGGTCATAATGCTCGAAACAAACTTTCGTCTGCTTCATAACGAAGCCTCAATCAGACTTATACACGTCACTAAGAAATAGTAAAGAATTTTATTTACAATCAATCAAGGCTAAATTGTAATTAATTACAATTACAATTACGCTGCTATGAAAGTAAGTGACCGTTACCCCAAAAAAGTAATACGCTAGTTTCGTGGCGTCACTTACAATATTATAGTCCTCAACTAAGAAAGAAAGGGAAGAGAGTTATTCATGTTCTTAGTGTTGCGACCTGTTATATTTATTTCCCTTGAATATTTTAAGCAACAGCTGGCTCCCGAAAGTCTCGTCAGACATATTGTGTCTTTTCCTACTGAAGATGTCCACTGCGACGCTGTACAAACTTCGAACTAATGCACTGGATGAAAGTGCCATAGTGTGCCTCACGAATGATTCCTCCTTTGCATTGAGCTTATTCAGGGAAGCAACGGAAGTACTTTTTACCTCGAAGATAGTGCAAACATTCGTCGTTGCAGTCGTTGCCTGATATTCGAGAGTTTTAGTAGATCGTTCCGATACCTCTGATCTCCCCGATAACGATACCCTATAATGATATTATAAATGTGCGAAAAAGGGCGGCGGAGTATCCGATATCGTCATCGGATTCATCGGAACGATCTACTTAACTCTTTGTTATCGAAATCGCGAAGCTGTAGATGTTGTCATAAAATTAAAAAAAATGTGAATAAAAATAAATTCATGGACATCTCACTATACCGGCATATTTTGGCACACAATAGAAAAACGTAGTTGGTAACAGTATGCTGATAATTAGATATTAAAAAAAGGTTTAAATGAATATTCTTCTTTCCTTGGTTCCGAACAGATCGAGATTCTGTTGAGACGATGGTGGATAAAAAAAATGTTTTGATATATAAATGTGAGTAATAAGAAAAAATAAACACCAGGACACTCATAACTACAATTAATTAGGACGTTGGTTAAAACAAGGAAATGTAAACGCACGTTGGCCCTGTGTGTCTTCATTTATGCCGTTCGAAAACACACGGAGCACGGACCGGCTGCAGTTTACTCCGTGTTCCCCAGAGAGACGTCCGCCGATGCCACGGGTAGTGAAGGCCAGAAAAATAAGCCGCACTATGGACCCACCCGCAAGTTTTTCTCTCTTCTTAATCCCAGAATCTCAAGTCTAAGTAAGCCACCATTTTGTTTTATTTCTAAAACATTTCTGCTTCAGATAAGATGCGTACTGCTGGGGTAAAAAAAGGAAAAAGAAAAGGAAGACTATTACCATTTTTGAAGTGCTCGAAAAAATCTGACTCACAAAAAAGGTGATTGAGATGCAGATAGCCTGGCTGGAATTCACAAAGAAAGTGGGCCAACCATAGAAGTATGACTACAAAGAAGTAGGTAGCCTTTAAAGCAGGGTCAAATAATGTTAAGTGAAGCAGAAAAAAATGCATCCTGTTTTTTTAAGAGATGAGGAGTGTGCAGGGAACGAAAGAGCTGCATGTGGCAATAACAGCTCCATATATTGTCACATTTCTTTTAATAGATTTTAGGGCAGACTGAGCGTATTTCTTCTGTTTTAACATCATAAAAATGGTCGCAGTCACTTTAACCGAAACGTACATCGTCAATTCTTGTCTTTGCACTTACCGCCTCGTGCTTCTCGAAGAGGAACACAATCACTTGGTGTCCTGTCCTATCTTCGATCGCAAAAAAAAAAAAAAAGAGAAGTGAGTATAAATGCGAATATAGCCTGCCCCCTCCTCCTACTTTCTTTCTAGTGAAGTGGCCAAATTGGCCCCTTCGTTTATTTATACGCCTGGACGGAGTAGTAGCTGGTCCGAGAGCTTTGCCGTTGATCAAAGGAGCCACATTGTTATTGTCGTGCGGCATAGATGTTCCCTCTCGGCCTGGCCGGCTTCGAGTGCTGAGTGCCCACGCGGCGCGCGGTGCTAACGTGGCTCTTGTGACGAGTCACATTGTTATTGTCGTCGCCGCTTAGCCACAATAACCGCTCATTCACACTGGAAGCGGATCCGCGTTCGCAAAGCAGTTGCGAACGCGGTTGTATAATGATTCAGTACAATTGCACGCGCACTTGATGTCACCGAGTGCGCGTGCAATTGTACTGAATCTTTATACAACCGCGTTCGCAACCGCTTTGCGAACGCGGATCCGCTTCCAGTGTGAATGAGCGGTTAGTCTTCCCCCCTTAGTGGAGCAGAGGTTTGTTTGCTCCGCGTAACTGTTTTGTGGGGTGAGGTTGTTGAACCAGATGAGTGTGTGACGATTGCAGTGTCACAGATGGCTCCTTCCATGAATGCAGGCTTCACCCGGTCGATGGTAATAACGTCCCTTCGTCCATTGATTAGGATGGTCAAAGTCTTCTGATTTCTTAAGATGACTTCAAATGGACCATCGTAGGGTGGTGTTAATGAAGGACGAGCAGCGTCATGTCGGATGAAGACATGCGTGCATTTGTCCAGTTCGGTCGGTATGAACACTTGCAGTGGCGTTTGACGTCGAGGCAGTGTCGGGCGCAATGATGTGAAAATGTCTCGAAGGTCTTGAACATAGCTAAGGAGGTCCGGTAGTGGAGTGGGCAGCTGAGTAAGAAATTCGCCCGGGAGTCGGAGCGTTGAACCGTATACAAATTCTGCGGCCGTACATCCGACGTCTTCCTTAAAAGTGGATCGGATGCCTAGGAGCACCAAGGGTAGATGGTTGGCCCAGTTGCTCCTGTCGTCTCTAGCGATGAATGAGGCCTTCAACTGCCGATGTAGTCGCTCGACCATGCCATTGGCAGACGGATGGTAGGCGGTCCTGTGTATATGGCGCGCTTCCAGCATTTTAGCGAGTGATGCGAATAATCTCCTTTGGAACTGCCTGCCACGATCTGTGGCGATGATGGATGGGAGCCGTAGCGTGCAATCCAGCTGGTGACGAATGCTTGTGCGACGGTTTCCGCGGTGATGTCGGGTATTGCTGTGGATTCTGGCCATCTAGTAAAACGATCCACACTGTTAGCAAGTCCCGTGTATTTGGCGGATATTTGGGGTGAAAAACACGCTATTTACACAAATTACCATAAATTTACACGATGAGTAACGGATAATTCGTTCAGAAATCATGCGAGGTTGTAAAAAACGTGTTTTGGTTCGGTCATACACGCATAACCGTGTAGCCGACCTCGATAACACGCATCGCCCCCGGCGACGACCGCGGCGTTGCCGGCTATCGAAGCACCGAAATACTTGGGGACACACTTAGAAAGGACCGTCGAGACAAATGCCGCGGAAAGAAACATGTCTCGGAGACAGGTATGCACCAAAAGCAATTGCGCCATGTCGCAGGACGTTGGCGAAACCCGCGCTTCTTACCGCGCTCGCCGCTATCTTCTGGTCGATGGCAATGCGGCTTCCCTCATGTCGCCCATGTTTGTATTTAGTTTAGGGGTCCTGATAACAGTTTCTTAGACACCACAAATAAAGTTATGGGTCTAATTATTCGTTCCAAACAGTTAAAATGGATATAAAAAGCGTGTCCTCGATGTGAACACGTGACATTGCAGTTGGTTTCGTTTTTGCTTCAACCTTCAACTGCAAGCGATCTGGCCACGGCGCAAGCGCAACGCCGATGTACGCTGGAAGCAAGCGCCGGTTGGCTTTCGTTGTTTTTGTTTGACCGGAGAAAGTCTGACAAGTACGCATGGCGCCGCTACTGTTTTGGTTTGACGGGACGCGAGAAGCTTCGCATAGAGCTTCGGAGTTTGCGAGCACATAGTGAAGACGTGACCGGAGAAGTGCCCCTGTGATCTTCCTGGAAGACGGAAAGTAGCATTCGTAATCGTCGTGTGTGCTTTGAAAGCGAAGGGAGTCACAGGGTCCACGAGTTCGCAACCACAAGCCAAGGTTCACGACAGCGCGGCGTTGACTTCGGCGATCTCGTTCTGTTTGGTGCAACCCGGCGATGCGAAAAAGAGCTGAAACATTCGTCGTGTGTGGTGCGGTGCTTTGTATTCCGGGTCTGTTTGAACCACGCTTTTAACACGGAGCGCAAATTGTTTGTTGCGTGGTGGAGGTTCAACGGGTACAGTCCCGTCGTCGTCAGCTGATCCGGTCCAGCTGGTCCGGGAGGACGCAGCGAGCGTTTTTAAAAGTAAATCTTCCTTCGTTCCGTTTCAAACTGTGGAAGTATCCCGACACATACCGTGAGTGAGAAGCAGCGGGCGTTTGCAACAAAATTACGTTGTTTTAATTGAATAATGGACTCCGGATTGTTGTCTTAAATCTGCCGTTTTTTATGCATCGTGTTGGACTGCGTTTGCATAGCGACGCACACCGCTTGAGTAGATGGTTCGGTCCTGCAACGAGTTTGTTGCGCCAATCATGCGGCGTGAATAAATTAGGGCAAGGTTTCCTACCTGCCCACAGATGCATGTACTGAGACCATTTTTTATGTTGTGAACGTAGAGCTCTTTCTTTATTTTGGAAGACGCGTTGGTGCATTTAATATGGTACAATAACTTGAGAGTTGAGAAATTGGAGAGCGAGCAAGCTTTCTCAACTTTGTTTCCTTCTCTCTGGCACTGCCCTGTTTCAGTTTCAGTAGGCATATCTACTAGCAGGTACAAACTGCTCTAAAGCAGGTAAAAAAACGGGAAGCTTAGGGCGGTGCGGACTCCGTGTTTCGCGCTTTTCGCAAGGTGACAGGGTAAATGCTTTTGTGAGATATGCGGAATATGCAAGCGATTTTGTTATGCCCGTCGTTTGCGTCTCTCCAGCAAAACGAATAAGATGATCTACTACAAAGGCGCAATCACAAGCCAAGATTTAAGATAGCAGTCGTTTGCTTCGGTGATCCGTGTAGCTGTATTTTACCCTGCTCTCTGCAACACCGTGTCATGACGAAGAGCTGGAATGGTCACGGTTTGTGCTGGCCTCCCGGTTGACAGAAACCCGCGTCGCCCGCATCGGCACCGAGTGCGCTTGGGCTGTTGATGCTCAAGCCTTTCATCCGCGGCTTGTCGCCAGCTCATCCTGCTGTTCAACGGTGACGAAGCGGCGAGAGTAACCTCGGAAGGGAATGTAAATCCTCGCTTATTCAGTTATCCGGTGTCAAAGTGTGGAAGATGTCCAACGTGTACTGAGGACGGGAACTACGAGCGTTTTGCCTTGCTTTTATAAAGGAAACCAGACCAACGAGATAACTGCCTTGCGTACTCTAAAATGACGGAAGCAATAAGTTTCAACAGGTCGAGTACATCACCGGGGATGTAGGCGAGACGGTGCACACTTTTTAAACGCTTGCAGTATCCACGAGTGGTACCAGGAAAGCGACGTCAACAGAGAAGGAGCTCGCGATTCAGCATAATGCACTGCTACGGGCCCGTGTATCTTCAAAGTTCGGGGTGGTGGCAGTATAAAAAAAAAAAAGACGCATCAGCGCCCCACACCAGTGTTCACAAATAACACCGGTCACAAACTCCCAAGCCCCACCGCTCTTCTCGACATTGACACGACATACGACAACAAACTGCATCAAAACGCCCCAAAAGGGAAGGCGTCTGCTCCCGTACTGCAACTGCTGCAACTAGCGGAAGTGAAATGTTGGGCGGATGTCCGGATGTCCTTCACAAAAACACATAAAAAAATGCTTTGCGCAAGGATCATTTTCATTTATGACTGTATACGTAATGACAAAATCCCAATAATTTGTTTTTCCTATCTGATTCAAGCTAGTCGGACTGCTCATAATACTGCTCAAGCAAGAAAATAACAAAAATTTGAATTTTTTCATGACCGGTTTAAGATTTATTGTTAACATATCGTTATTTATTGCAACGGACTAACATTATAGATTTTGCCTCCATACTTTTTAAATGCAAACAGTTCTAACACACGGCTGTCCATTGCGCCGTGTTTTGTGTATTCTTCTATAAATCTGTAATGGTCAGCGAACAAAGAGCTCACCCGCACATGTGAAGCTTATATGCGCCGCGGGGGAGAAATGGATATCGAGTAGGAAGTATCGGGCGTAGTGTCGGTTGTTGTGTTTGTGTAGATGTCGGTGCTGTGTGCTGTGTTGCCTGCGTTGTATGTAGGGTTGTTGTGTAGTCGTGGTCGTTCGCAGTGTTAACAGACTCGTTTTTTTTTAAAACAGGCTGCTAGAAATCTCGATAGGTGGCGCAAGTTACCACCCGATTTTGAATAGTTTGCGCAAGTTATTTATTCATGTGAGTTCGGCACTCGTTTTTTTCTTTTTTTTTGTCTAGCGGCTTGTTGAAGCTACCGACGCCGCCGACCGCCGACAACGCACGTACGTACCTTTGCAACTAGCTACGTCCGCCGCTTGGAGACTTTACTGTGTATAAAAGACATCGAACAAGAACTAACGTGCCCTGTGTGCTTTCAATTCGGCTGAAAGGCGCGCGGCTCGCTGGGCTCGTCTCTCGCCTGTTCTCGGCCGCTGCCCGCCATGTTTCATAAGGAACACGCTCGAAACGGTTTTGCGGAAGGTAGACACGGTGTAGCGTGTTAAGTTTACACAGCACCTCATGTGTAGACGAAGAACACAGATGGCCTCGTGTAAAACGAACACGTTTCGACGTGTCCGCTATGGGACAACGGTTTACACGTCTGGGCGTGTTATTTTTGCTAACAGTGCACGCATGTGAGTATATATCGGAACCCCTGGAATGGCGGGGCGGGGCCAGACTATATCTACATGCACGTGGTCGAAGCGGGCGTCTGGTGGTCGGAAAGGATGCAGCGGGCTCTTGGTATGTCGCTGCACCTTGGCTCGTTGGCAAGGAGCACAGGTCCGCGTCCACAGGGTAATGTCCTTGTTCATTTGGGGCCACACATATCGTGCGTAAATGAGCCGACGGGTCGCTCGAGTACCGGGATGGCTGATGTCATAGAGCGAGTGGAAGATGGCACGCCGAAAATCGGGGGGGAATGTATGGCCGTGGTGTCCTCGTTGAGGTGTCGCATATTACGTCATAGTATGAGAGCGGCAGCGGAACTGGCCAAAGTCGTAACGATGGAGAAGAGGATTCCATTGTCTGCAATTCGGCGTCATCTTGTTGAGCCTTCGGCAGTCTGGAGAAATCCAAGTCAGGGGGCGCAGTGAGCGTCTCGATACGCGAAAGAGCATCGGCCGCTTCGTTATTCGCTCCAGGCACGTGACGCAGATCGGTTGTGTACTCGGAGATGTATGCGAGATGACGAATTTCGCGGTCCAAGTACGAGGTCCGATTAGCATCAAAAGCGAAGGTGAGGGGCTTGTGATTGGTCAGGACGTGGAACATCCGGCCTTCCAGGAAGTGCCGGTAGTGTCTGACCGCTGCGTAGATGGCAAAAAGCTCACGATCGAACGTGCTATAGCGCGTCTCTGCTGGTTTCAACTTCTGAAAGAAGAAACGAAGTGGAAACCAACCCGTCTGGTCATACTGTTGAAGTACAGCTCCAACTGCGATATCGGAGGCGTCAACCATGAGCCTAGTCGGCGCATGGGGTCGCGGATAAGCAAGGAGTGTTGTTTCCAGAAGGGCTTGCTTCGCTCTCGCGAATGCATTTAGTGCACTTGAGTTCCAGTCGATGGGTGCCGTGGGGCTCTTAGGTGATCGCAGCAGGTCTGTGAGTGGCTTGAGAATTTGGGCGCAGTTGTTCATGAATCGCCGGTGGAAATTTACAAGACCCAAAAATTCTCGTAGATTGCGAGTAGAAGTTGGTTGGGGAAAATCTTTGATGATCTGGACTTTAGACGGGCAACGGATGAATACCTTGAGGCGTTACTCTATGTCCCACGAACTCTAGATCGGATGTTCCGAAAACGCACTTCGTTGCGTTGACGACAAGGCTGTATCTGCGCAGTTGCTCGAAAAGCAAGCGTAGGTGTTGCTTATGTTCTTCGGGTGACTTGCTAGCGATGAGCAGGTCGTCGACGTACGCAAACACAAAGGGAAGCCCGCGTGTCACCTCGTGTATGAATCTTTGAAATGTCTGTGCTGTGTTCCTTAGTCCGAAGGGCATTCTAACGTATTCGAATAACCCAATTGACGTGGATATTGCTGTCTTGGGGATGTCGGATGCCTCGATCGGTAAATGATGATAAGCTTCGACTAAATCGACTTTACTGTAAATAGATGTTCCGGCGAGTTGTTCTGCGAAGTCGTGAAGGTGGGGCAATGGATAACAGTCCGGCAACGTGCTTGCATTCAGGGCACTGTAGCCCCCGCACGGCCTCCAGTCCCCTGGCTCCTTTTTGGGCAGCATGTGCAGAGGAGATGCCGAGCAGCTGTTTGAAGGCCGGATAATTCCAAGTTCGAGCATGTGCTCGAATTCCCGGCGAGTTGTTTTGAGCCGTTCACCGGAGAGGCGGCGAGGTCGTGCGTAGACAGCCGGACCAGAGGTAACGATGGTATGAGTCACTCCGTGCTTTACCGGTTGCGCCATATTTGAGGGTTCTGTGACTTCGGGAAACTCGTTTAAGATAGCTGCATATCCCGTTGATGGTGTGATGTGACGTATGCCAATGGATGAGGTCGTTGTAAATGTCCCATGCACAGTCAGATGCGTCGTCCCGTCGAAAAGACGACGGTGGTGCATGCTCAAGTTCACGTTGAAGTAAGCCAAGAAGTACGATCCTAAGATGGGACACTTAACTTCAGCGATGATAAAGATCCACCTGAAGGTGCGGCACAGTCCCAAGTCGAGGGTCACGGATCTCAAACCGTAAGTTGCTATGGGAGTTCCGTTTGCTGCGAATAAGCGTACACCACAGCTCAGGTTTTTTCTATCTGCTGTTGTGGGTGGGATGACGGACAACTCTGCGCCGGTGTCGACAAGAAGCCCATTACCTGTGAACCGATCAGCAACGAAGAAAACACGGCTTGCTGGTCGGCCGGCGTCACCTACCGCCTCTAGTGACCGGCCGGGGTGTTTTCCTGCCAGGTACAGGGACGTTGTAATTTGACTGCGCTGTGTCCGTATTTCCGGTGGTACCAGCAGGTACCTTGACCAAGTGGCGGCGACGGCGTTCGTGCCCGAGATGAATTCCAATGGTTAGGAGGATTGCGGCCCGAAGGACGGCGTGCGTCACCGGAAGGGGGTTGCAGGGCGGCAACGAACGCCGTGAGTTGGTGAATTTTTAGCTGCAGATCCTGCAAAGCAGTGGGCGAGGGATTGGGCTCTACCAGCGTGGAGATGGTCGGTGCCGCGTGCTCAGCTACACGATCAGCCATCTCTGCCAGACGGTCCAAGGGCATGTCGGTTGCTGAGGCAAGAACCATCTGGATGCCCTGGGGTAAGCGTTTCAAGAAGAGTTCGCGCAAGATGGGGTTCTCCACGTGGGGCACCTGTTCGCCCAGCAGTTGGCGCATTCGGTGCAGGAATTGTGACGGGCGCTGGTCTCCGAGCTCCTCTGTAGTGAGAAGGCGTTGCAGTCGGCTGCTTGTAGACTCGGTTTTTCTCCGCAGAATGGTGGCCTTCAGATGATCGTAGGCATCTGCCGGTGGTGTTTCCGCTAGCACGTCGTCGAGCTCGTCAGCAATCTCCGGTGGCAAGGCGGATACTATGTAATAGTATCTGGACAGTTGCGCGGTTACCCTGTTAGGTGAAATTGAGCTTCGACCCGAGCGAACCATGCCCTAGAATTCTTTGCCCAAAATGGTGGAAGCCGAACCTGGAGTGTAGATACTGCCGTCTCACCTTCGGGAGGGCTTCGCACCATGTTTTGAACAGGACAGGACAGGTCCAGGACAGGAAGTGGACGTTCGAATGTGGTAGAGGGCTACCGGTCAGCCGATGCGTTGGCTGATGCCTCAGCAATGAAGTCCACCTTGGTGTCCGTCTCCGGGTCACCACTTGAAGTGGCCAAATTGGCCCCTTCGTTTATTTACACGCCTGGACGGAGTAGTAGCTGGTCCGAGAGCCTTGCCGTTGATCAAAGGAGCCGGCTGGTATCGACGTTCCCTCTCGGGTGGCCGGCTTCGAGTGCTGAGTGCCCACGCGGCGCGCAGTGCTAACGGGGCTCTTGTCACGAGCCACATTGTTATTGTCGTCGCCGCTTAGCCGCAATACTAGTAATACCCATTTGGATCTTCTGAAATTGTTGTTAGGGTTTAAAAAATAGATTAAGCTTAGTTCCGTGGCATGGTGTTGTAAAGAAAGGCTTTGGGGAACTGAAGAGTGCCAAGCCTCCCTTTGCGCTGGTCAATGCGCGTGACAGTGTCCCTGCGCTCGACTTTTCCAAAATAAAAATAAAAACAAACTTATTTTCTTTTCTTTATGGGAGGGCGGGAAGGGGGGAGTCATGAAAAAAATGTAAGAGATGACAACAAATCTGTTACGTAATAAGGGAATTACTTCAATATTACTCTAGCAAATATGCAATTATTCCGTTACAAAATTATTCATAAATGTAAGGGATTACAAGTAATTTCATTACTTGTAACGTATTACGCTCAAGCCCGGCATCAATTCCCATTTATCGTACCTTCTACCCCTCTAAACTACAGAAAAATAAAGGAAACAGTCTCTGGAGCTCCCCTCGTTTGGGAATCACTTATTTATAGATCAGTGTAACGAGATAAATTGACCCGTGATTGTATCGCGGTACAAACAATACACCAACAATGTGTTCCAATACTGAAATACAAACACAGATTGCAAAAAATGTATCGCGATACCTAAATATAAATACTAAAGTTATTTATGAAATACTCTCGTGATACATATTTATTGCGAGACTGCCCAACCATGCTAGCGGTGCTGTTTGTGCTGTTGCACAGGTATTCGAAGCAGTGGAGCAAGATAGTTGCTTTTGAACCACACACGACATAGACATTTTTAAGGCTTCATCAAATTAACAACACGCTGGCCATGTATTCCAGAGAAGGAGAGGGTAGGTTTGTGAAGAAAATGGGTCGTTTTAATTCTTCGGCGTCTGTTGCAAGCCTTTTATGCTTGATCACACGATCGATATCTGCACTTCCATTAAAAACCGCGAAGAACTTTCCGCGGCCACCGCTCGTCTTAGTGGAATTGGTGTCTAGAGTTGAGTTGTGCATATTTTTGCAGTTTTCTCGGCATTTAATTACATCAGCTTTGTGTTTATTTGTTTTGTTTTCGGAACCAGTATTGGCTTAAAAGAGCAAATATTTCTTGTTTCGTTTAGGAAACATAAGGGGTATGGTAGGGTTCAGTCACTTCAGAAGTGGGAATGGGCCGAGCGCCTCTAATTCTAGGAGTTACAAAGGAATGGAATTCTCTGAAAATCTCATTTCACGGACTGAAGTTACAATAGAGTAGGTGTACCCAATCAACCGCAGTGGTTCGAACTACGCAAAATCTGTCCGCTTCAATGCCGTTCGACTTTTGAAGAACGAGTCGTATTTCTCTACCAAGGCATTCGACCGCCATTTTTCTTGAAAGAGGAGGTCCCTTCTACTAAAGAATCTCGGGCAGTTCGTCTGACAGGGGTGTGTTCTTCGTTTCACCTTTAGCCTAGATCGGCCACTGACGAGTCGTCGAGGTCAATCAAGCAGTTCTGAAATCGCCAAGCCGCTGAGTTCGTCGTCTCTTTGTGCATTCCCTATTGAGATGCAGCCCATTAAAGGCGGCCATTAGGTCAAACACGGTGATCCAAATGTTTATTGGCACACATGCGTGCTCTAGTTTGAGCGGCCATAATCCGACGGGGACGCGCGGAAGGCGGTGTCGCGGCCTGTATGCCGTCACCGACCAGTACACCACCCATTTACATTTACAGCGCCCGGTTTATTTGGCCAGTACGGACCAATGAGCCAGGTGCTGCAAATGAGCCGCCACCTTGCACTTTAATCTGTGCGTCGTCTGTATTTATACAGCAACTCATGTTTACAATCAAAGCGGAGCGCCTCTAGAGACACGCACCGGCAACCGCGAATGACCGGTTGGGTGTGGGAAAGAAGAACCGCGCCCCGTATCAACAAACCATTCGACTGGGATGCCGTCGGCTTCGGGGGGGTCTCCGTGCTATTTTTCGCTTTGGAATATATGATTTTACTTCGTCCAAGCAATATATTACTACTTTTGTGGCCTTAGCAAAATTAACGATGGTTCTTACTCGGAAAAGATTGTGTAAATAATCTGACATGCGGCAATTCATTCCGCGTGAACGCCAATAAATGGACGCTAAAGCCTGATCTACATGATGATATGCAAATCAGGCTTTTGCAGGGCGTCTCTCGCCCTGCAAAAGAGAGGACGGACTCATGTTTACGAGCAAAGCGGAGCGCCCCTAGAGACACGCCTCGAGTACCGCGCATGCGCGGTAGGGTGTGGACAAGCCGCGCCGCATCCAGCATCAATAAACCATCGTAATGCGATGCCGTCGGCTTTGGTGTGGTCCCCCCTGCTCTTTTTCGATTTGCAATCGGTGATTCTACCTCTTCCAAACAATATCTTACCACTTTAGTAGCTTTAGCGAAATTAACGAGGCTCGTTGCCCCGCAAAAGTTTGTGTGAAAATTTACAGGGTCTCTTATGTTAACCCTAAGACGACTTGAAGCCGAAAGCCCAGCGTCGATGCCTTAAATATAAACACACCTATTAACGGGCTGAGTCATCCTGCTTAATGTGCTGAGTCATCCTTCTGAATGTGCTGAGTCATCATTTTACTTCGCTTAGTCGTCCACATACTTCACTTCAATTCCTCTTAATTAACTGTAATTCCTCTTAATTAACTGTAATTCCTCTTAATTCACTGTAATTCCTCCTAATTAGCTCTGATTACTCTCACTCTTTAATTCCCCTTAATTCACTTAATAGTTCTTAATTTCCATTGATTACTCTTGTTTTTCTTTAATTACTTTTAATTCGCTATAATTCCTCTTAATTCACTTTGACTCCTTTTAATTCGCCCCCCCCCCCCCTTTGTCATCCTTCTCAATTTCATTGCCTCCAATTCGCCTGAGTGGTCACGTAAAAGTGTTGGCACCTTTCGTGTCTACGACGGGTTTTCGTTCAAGGACTTTCAAGGTGGACTGAACAATGAGACATATGAGCCTTTCGCCTACATAATGTGACGTCTGGCAATTCATTCCGTGTGAAAGCCACTGAATGGACGCTAAAATCTGATTTACATGATAATATTGTGCGCGCCATTTTCACTCACGACGTCGCTCTAACTGCAAAAGCGAAGAAGGCAGGTGCGAGGCTCGACGTCGATATTGAAAATCGATTGCAGAATCACAATAACTGGATCAGGCATAAAAAGTCGATGATGGACACCGGCAACAGTCATCAACATCTGCTTGTATCAACTGTTTACTTCAAACAACCTCCAGCCTTAAGCGTGTTTCAGAATGCACTTACTTATCTTAACGTTTTGTCTACTGGCCGCTTTCGTTTGAACGACAGGATGACAGTTTGAACGAGTTTGAAAAAGCAAACAACAATTTAAACGATCAGACGGCCATTTTAACGCGAAGAGGCACCAACGTGGTCCGCGGGTGGTCCGCTTAGCTTGGCGGTTTTTCCGCGTTCATGTTGGAACAATAAAAAACAAAACTAACGACTACAAGTGTCCGTGAATCTAACCCAAAAGTGCATCTCGCGCAAGCAATCGCTGTTCGACGGTGCCTGGTTTCCACTTTTCACAGCACTTTTTAACGTTCTCGGACAAATCGACCAGTCAGAAAACAGATAAAAACTGCTCCTCAAAACTTTCCCGGCTTTTATGGTCGCGGTGTTTTGACGAGAAGGCAGGTTTTTTTCTGATTTCATCTAAAACAATACAGAAAAGTGCGTCCCGCATGGCGATTTCCGCCCACACCCCTAGGTCGGAAGTGCGCCCGAGGCGCCACCCCTCCGGTGTGACGTAATAGTGTTGAGTTGGTGTATGGGCAAAACTCGGGACGAACACCAGCTCATGTTTGAAACCTCACGGACGTTCAAGGTTGCATTTGTGTAGGGACATAGGGTTTACCGCACGGTGTATGAAAGTTTCTTTTCCCTGAATACAGATCATCCTTGCAAACTAGTCCGAGTTGGAATGTAGAGAACAAAATAATCATTTGTGAACATTGCCGCACATTAATTTGCTCCTTGTGAAACAAATGTTTCATTGTGTGTTTTCCGGCAAATGCTTCTTCTAAGTACGTCCTCCCCCTCCCCTCCCCCTCCCCGTTCCCCCGAAGCGTTCCGTTAAGTAGGAATAAAAGAAAACGCAACAGCTGCTGACCAAGGAATCGTGCAACGAGCCCGGCTCTCCTGGTTCCCCAGCTCGTACGTAATATATTCACTCAATATGTATGCGCATATTTTTTGGCGGCTTCTCTCAGATGCAAATGAGTGGAACCAGGTGTTAGATGAACGCATGTGATTTGTTTAATATGCATGTGATTTGTTCAATTTACGCTATTGGTTAAGACGCTGTTGATTTGTTATTCAAAATATATGGTCGGCTGAGCTCCGACATCACGAGAGTACCAGCAGGCTTTCGTAAGAGCCGGTATCTAATAAATGTTAGTAAAGAAACACGGAAAAAACGATTAATATTGACGCGACCCTGATTTCGGACGTTTCATAATCAGTTAAGTGCAGTATTTATGGTGCGATATCTGCAATACATTGATCAGACAAGAAACCGTCAATTTAGAGTTCAAAACCATTGTTTTCATCATATTCCCCGATATATTCAGGGGAAACTAAATCATTGTACATAGGTCTCTTTACTTCAGGTCTAAACATGTCAAAGTTCAAGCTAAACTTAGCATGGAAAGTGAAATAATGTGTCGGTCACGTGATATCGATTACCGTCACGTGACCTCAACACAAATTCAGTTTCTCCGCTAAATTTAGCGGGAAATGCCCGAGAGCACGGACGGGCGGACGGAGAACACTTTTGGACTGGCGTTTTTTTTAAAGAGCCTTTTATGCTGTGATAATTCTGTGGTGTGTTATTGCGAGGTTGAGGGGCAACTACTGAGCAAATTATAGCGGTCCCAGGATTCAGGCTTGTAGATGGCAGCATAATCTGTAGGCTGCTAGAGTGACTCAACGTTGCTTCCTGGCTGCGTTTCGCTAGAGTGCCGATATTTATTTAGGAAAGCACCCAGGTAGCACGTCAGAGAAGCACCGAGCTTGGCACAAGTTTCGCAATCCTATAGCGGCTTAGCTGAGGTCTAATACGGATTTTTATTCAAGGCGTTATTCATAGGGGCGATAGTTCTTGCACTGGTGTTTCTATGGCTTTTGTATGGCTGGTCACATGATGCCCAAGTGCCAGATTTGAGCCAAAAATGCTACGTATCAGCCGAACATTCAGGAGCAGGGCTAAATTCGGCACTCTCTTGGCGATTAAGGCAAAACGAAGCTGGGATGAGAGCCAAACATTTCGGCAGGGAAGCCTAACCTTGGCACATATTGCCGCGCGCGCAGTTGGCCAAGTAGGCAGCACGCGCGTGGCCTAACGGTTATCGCGCTTGCCTCCCACGCAGAAGGCCAGGGTTCGATTCCTGGCCGCGCCTACACATTTTTGTTGACAGTGTAATTTGATGTTCTAGTGAATTCGAGAACCGTCTTGCTGATTCGAGGTTAGAATGTTCTACGCACCGAACCTTCTACGCCGAACGATCCAGAAACCCACGAGGGTACATAAGGGATTCCGCAAGGCGAGCGGAGTCAGTTTCGCCCCAGCGTTCGACTCTGCTCTTTTGCCGACCTCGACGCTCTGCTGTTATCTTTTGTTTTCTTTTATTATTTTGGGCACAAGCTCGCCCCGATTAAACGTTTCAGTTATCCCAGTTATTCTTTGTTTCCCCGCCTGTTTATTCGTGACAATATGCTTGGCAAATTAGGACCCAGGTACGCAGATTCTGTCCAAACAAAAGTTAAGTTTTGGCTCAGCCTCAATTTTTCCAGCTTTTCGAGGCCCTAAATTTCTCACCAGAAGTCAAATGTGCAATAAATCTGTGCAGCCTCGGAAAGTGCCGCCTTTTTTGCTACAGTCGGGAGCAATATAGACACATTTTTGTGTGGAGGCCTATGCTATTGAGCTGAAGTTCGATACACATCCTGGGTAGTTTTTAAACACTCGCTGTCTTTTTTTTTTCTGGAAATATGTCTTGGGAAAGCCATGTAACTTATTTAGTTTCCGAATAGCCGCGTGTTGTTCGTTTAATATACCGCCGCAAACAAATATTACCAGTTCACGTGAAAATAATTATGTCCAATGCTTCGTTTTACCCGCTACTCAGTTCTTGCAACCCTGTCTGACCCACTACCACAGCGTCCAACCTAAACAAAATCTACATGCTTAAAAAAAAAGAAAATGTTGAGAGCTACCTTTAACGCACCTTACGACTCCCACAGTATACAATGTTTAGTACTTTGCAAGTGTAAAAATTCATGACCTATTTGATTATAGACTTCTGATCCCATTTAAGAATGACAACAGAAAAAGAATCTGTTCTCTTAAAGAAGCTAGCTGCATTAGACAAAAAAATAATACGCTTTACTTGACCCGCCATAATGAATATTGGAAGGTTTCACCATGCAGACCAATTTAAGGGCTGCAAATGCTTCTTTATTTCTTTCCCGAGCTTCAAAACAGCTTTGGAGCAAAAAACAGAAATCTAGAAAACATATCTCCCAAAGAGTTGCGTAGCATCTTTTTATATTTTTTTAATTTGCTGTGTCTTGTTTCTGTTATTTCCATTTCCTAATGTATAATGTTCTGTCTGTGATTGTTCTTCGGTTTCATTGCACAAAAACTGTTGTTCAGTGGCTGCCGATGGGGCTGAAAACCTGTCAAGCTTCATGTTGAAGTTCTTTTTTTGTTTTCGTCTTGCTTCAATATTTTTTTTTTAAATGGAAAAAAAAATATTAATATTATTTTAAATCACATTATGTGTTCACCTCGTATGCGTGATACCGGCGATTCTGTTGAGCTCGTGAAAATGCCGTGGTGTAGCGTTCCCGAGTACTTGAAGCGCCCAATGAATGAGTGAGCCGATCTGGTGCCGCAACAAGCGCGAAACGGGGGTGATTCTGACTAACACAGATCGAGTACAGGAACTTAAAGCTGAACCCAAGATATATGCGCCAAAAGCTATACCACATTTGACTGGGCACGTGGCGTAACGTGTTCTTAAAGTTATTCCACTCCATTTCACAACTTATAATGCTTAGTAACTGTGTAATGCAGCTCTTAAACAGTTCCTTATTAGTGAGAGGAAAGATGGCGGCTCCTCTTGCAGATGACAGAGTTGTTCCCACTCTGGCCGGTCCGCCAGTCGAGCAACATTGAGTGGCACCAAAGGCGGGATGTAGCCACACCTTGAACTTTTAGGGCCAGACACTTATTAGAATAACAAACAAAATTTACCAGACGGAAACTCAACACTACCCTATTGTAAAAAAATAGGTGAAACCAACAGGCACCTTATATAATTCCATCAAAATTCATTATGTACTTTCATCGCCATACATGCAACCGTTACGATTACTGTATCGTGCCGTCATTGTTATAATCGCTTTACAGCAGCCACGAAATTTCCACTTAAAATAATGCTGGACCTTAATTTGAATTTCGCAAAATTATGTCGCATAAGCGTTGACCGGGACGCTACAAACCCCAAAACATCACTCATACATCAATGTCTAAAACGAATGGCTCTATTTTTGGAAAAGGAGGGAGCGATCAAGTGAAGGCTATGACGTCACCATCCTCCTGGAACTGTTGGGAATAAGTGGATGCGGCCTCGCATCTATTCTAGCTGCGGTTCACCTGCTGCATGAGACAAAACGAAGATGATAGGGAATGAGAATCGTGACGTGACATGTTCCGTCGGCCTCGTCGGCGTGTTCAATCGCGCTATTCTTTTCCGATGATACGACCATCCGTTAGAGATATCCCTGTATGAGAGATGTCTTGGGGTTTTGCAACGTACCGCTTATCGTTTCAGCCTTGTATTGTGAGCTTCAAATTTTGGTTCAGTATCCCTTTAAGCGCCATGTTTTACTATAACTCCATGTTTTACATTGGTCAAACATGGAGTTATCATATTTCGCTAACGTGTCATCAGCAGTTGAGCACTGAACTTATGCGACCATTATGTTACAACGAAGCGCCAGTATGACTTTGCCGGCTTCCGTTAGCAATGCTCTAACCTTACGTCAGACGTTCCAGGTGGCATTTCATCGAAGTTCTATTTATATTTGTCGCTTGAATCACGTTCGGAAATCTTCTGGTTGCGCTTAGTTCGGTCCATGTACCGTGTCGGTTACGTTTACACTAAATCAGGGCAGTAACAGTGTCATTTGGTAATATATCGTGCGTTCGAATATCTATTGACCAGTGCGTTGGAACTGGCCCTGCAACAGGCCGGTCGAGCCGCGCGGACAGCCGAACGCGGCGCAACAGACTGGCTGCGCCATCACGACTCGACGCTTCGACCTTAGGCCTCGGATCCTCACCGAACTGAAAGAGTCTTTCCGTAGAGCGGTACGCTATTCTAGTTCTCTTTTCGTTCTACTTTTAAGTTACGTTAAGTACACTTTAATGGAAACATGTGGGCAAAGTGCTCGTGGCAATTTGGAGCCTCAATAATTGCGCGTAAGCACGATTTTTCAACTAACAAATGTGTGAAGCGAGCCAATGAACGAGGAGCCATGCCTGAAATAGGATGTTTATTTTACGAGCGGTGTATGATGTTAAATTCTACCTGGGCGGCTTTGGAATTAAAGCTTGTTGTCTTTTGTCTCCACTGCACACGTCGAACGGATTAGAATGGGGAACTCCGGCGTTTGGTTCTCGCAAGCTAACGCGTTCGACGAGCGCAGTGGAGATAATGGCAGCTGTCTTTACGTCTACCTTCTTATCATTCCAACAAGAGGTCAGCATTTAGAGGACCCAGAAAGCTCTCGTCTCTTTCTGTTCATCAGTTCCTCAGCGGAAGCAGATCGGCAACCTTGTACATTCGCAACCTTCACGATCTTTAGGGAGAGCACGGGCACCTATCAAAATGGCTGTCATCTGGATGATCGTCGTAGAACAGCCGTACAAGGCTGGGTCTGCGATGCAATAATAATTGTACTTTGCTAATTAAGAGCAGTCTTAGGGCCTTCAACCAATTTTTCACATCAGGAAGGTGTAGACGAGCACCTTTGTTGTGAAGCCGATCATCCAGGAAGTAGGGAGCGTCAATCTCACACCCCGGAACCATTATCGCTAAAGGTTGTGAACAGTTTGCCACAGCGTCGTGCTTCCTAGACGTCTTGGCTAGAAAGAGTGGTTTTCTCCATGGGCCAACGGACTGCTTTAAAAATATATCTGTGCAACACTGCATTGCCTTATGGTACCTCTTTGGCCATACAGAACAGCGGCATTGTTTCGATTTTAATTGCGCATCTAAGCACCGCATGAAAAGAACGTCATCAACCTTTCACATTGCACCCATCCAGCGTTAGTGAGAGCCCCCGTTGAAATGCGAACCAGTGACCTTAAAAGCCTGTATGGACATACCGAGGAGTAAGAAAAAAGTCGGCCGCTTTTCATACATTTCTGGCAGCTTGGCTACAACTCCCGAGCTCAGTATGACCCTCCCGGTCACAGATCACTTAAGATGCATAGGATTTTGAGATGATCCAAAAGGCTATGCGGAGGGCAAGTTCGTCTGCTTCTCGCGCAGGGGGTAATGGTGACGTCAGAACGCCGAGCCCTGATTGGCTGATCGCGACCCCCTATCTGAGCGTTGTCTGCTCCTTTGCAACGTCGTCTGCTCGCAACGTCGTCTGCGTCTGTCTTACCTTTCCTGCGACTTTCGAAAGTGCAGAGGCCAGATTCGAGAAACGATCTTACGCCAAAAATGTGCGCAAGACAAAACTTAAGAACAAATTCGTATTCACGAAACGAAATTTTCGTAAGTTTTGCGAAGGTTACGACGAAATCCTACGGCAGCTCCGAAGCTGTCTTACGCACTTCTTACGATCAAATCAGCATGGCCGACAGCGTCGCGGTCGCGACGACGCACGGACGTTTATTCTTCTACCTGCGCTTCTGACGCGTCCCGACTTCAAGCAGCAAGAAAAAATTAAGAAGTACTTGAAACAGACCACGACGAACAAGAACGCTGGATCCACAAACACCCGGGAAAAGCTCCAACGGCCTCGATTCCACCGAACGCGACCAAACGAGCTGGGCAGTTAGGCCTAGCAGGCGCTCCGCGACTCGGCGACCGTCTGCCCACGACCGACTGGCGTGCTGAATGGGATGTGCCCGCACGACCCTTGTGAACCCTTCCCGTATTATACTTTGATCGCTGACCTAAATTTTAGATTAAGAGGTCAATTTCTTCCTCTTGTTATCTCCTTGTTTGCCAAGGGAACGGTGACTTCGCCGGTGAAAAAGCGGTGAATCTCCGACAGACGCAGGAAAGGTAAAGCAGCCATCGCTTTGACTAGCAGATGTAAAGCAGACGACGTTAACTGCGCCAACCCGCCGACGCCGTTAAAGAGTGAGGGGTCTCGCCGCACACGAATGGAGGGAAAAAGTATTTGGGAGGGAACTTGAGGACACTAACACGCTCACTCTCGGTTCTAAGCAAACAAACCTCGGCGCCCCGGGACACCTCGCCAGTGAGTCCTTTGACTTCCCTCCTTGATGCGCGTCTGCTAGTTTTAGACAAAAAAAACGTACCGCTCGAGTAGTCGAGTTCGCTCCGAAAGTCGCAGGAAAGGTAAGACAGACGCAGACGACGTTGCGAGCAGACGACGTTGCAAAGGAGCAGACGACGCTGAGATAGGGGGTCGCGATCAGCCCATCAGGGCTCGGCGTTCTGACGTACCGCTACTTCCTTTCTCATGCGCAGAAGACGAAAATGAGCCCACTTGCGAGGCGTATAGACCGACTTGTGATTACAAGCCGGTCTATTAGCCGGACGTCTCCTGAAAACGTCCGGCCTCCAGCACATACTTGTTGCTTTTCTCCCTGCTTTGGCTGCATGTGTAACATCAAGGCTCACGAGAACCCTACCATCATTGAATGGAAGCAGGCGTGCTGGAGGTGGAACGCCTGAAAATTTTGCCTGCCGGCCGTTCTCATTCTGTCAGTTGTTGCGTCCAAGCGCGAACCAATGACGACGAGGCTGACGAAAACAACGACGACACAGAGAGTGCTCGGACTGACGCGCGAGCCTCAACGAAACTTTGCCGATACCATAATCACCACCATGTCAATAGTTTTAATCGAGCGCACTAAGATCTACTTCGTAATGGCTACCAGTATTAATCAAAACTACATATACAACAAAGTGGCGACGACGCCACGGAGGTCAACGTAGACCGGATCCATCAAGGCAAGAATCGACGGAACGAGGTACTGTTCATTATTGGGGACCTATCGCGCTCCATTGAAACTTATAAGGAAGGGACAAGCTGGGAGGAGTACGAGGAACGCCTCTAAGAGTATTTCGAGTTGCACAAAAAGAGGATCAAGACAGATAGGACAAAATTATCTGTGTTGATCACAGTCATTGGACAAAAGACATTTTCCGAACTGCGGGATTTGTCTTCTATTCTGCCACCGAACTAGAGCACTTATGAGGAACTCGTAAAACTCCTTAGTCAATTCTGCTAGCCACGAAGGCTATTTCTAGTCGAACTCTTCAAGTTTGGAAAGCGGGACCAAAGCTTAGGTGAATCTTCAGTGACCTATCTGGCAGAATTGAAACGCCTAGCAGAGACCTAATATGGAAAGAAACTGGAGGAGCAACTTTGCGACCTATTTGTCTGTGGTCTCAGTTACATGATTGCCCAAAAGCAGTGCCTGACGATTAAATATCTGACTTGGACGCCAGCTGTAGAACCGGCATCGGGACTAGAAGCGGCCTAGGATTATCTTAAAATTCTTAAAGATGCATGTACTACCGCTTTAGATGAGATCAAACAACTAGCGAGTACAAGTTGTGCGTGCTGGCGTTGTTTCATGACCAATCAGAAACCTCAAGATTGCCCGGCACAAAGGCTATGGGTGCGAAGTAAGTAAAAAAAAAGCTCACCAACGGGAAAACCTGCAAGATAAGCAGCGCGCTAAAAAAAAAAAAAGAAGGGAAATCGTCAACAACAGGAAGTTAAAAGCAAACACCAATGTCTAGGGACGAGAGGAAACGAAGCCGACGGACAATTCAAGGAGGAGGACAGCACGGAAGAGTTTTTTGTCTTGCGGACAAACGCGCAACTAAAGTCAGTTCCTCCCCGAACAGAAGTGTTTTTACCATTGATGTAAACATACAGACAGAGTTAGACACAGGTGCTGCGGTGACAGTAATTCCAAAGCGAATGCAAGGCCAACTGTGATCCGCAAACTAGAGCCCTTCAGGAGCAATCTCAGCACCCGCTAACCAAAAGGCCTGAACGTCTGTGGTGTCATTGAAGTATAAGTCCAGTGCAACCATGAGACATGGGCGTTTCCACTGGACATGGTAAATGTAAACTTACCACCACTGCTGGAAATGAATTGGATACAAGTCCTGAATGAGCCGTGGATGCCGGCACCTTCTGTCTACATTCTAGAGGATACAAAATGATTTGAAAGCATCATGAAAGAGGGTAACGAGCATTTAAAAAAAAGAGCAAGGCTGTCTCAACAGAGTTAATGTTTATCTACAACTAACAGAGGACACCCATCTAAAGTTCATAAAAAGCCGGAAAGTTCCATAACTTCGTTCGTTTTAACGAAGGGCAGCTTGAGGACATGACTGAAGGGGACGTCATTGAGCCAATCAGCTATAGTGAGGGGGCTACGCCTACCGTCAACATTGCAAAAGGCGGGAGAGGACCGGATATGTGGAAACGATCAGCTCACAGTGAATCCTCTGCTAGAAGTGGGCCAGTCCGCACTACCAAAAGCAACTGACTTATAGCAACCCTGAACGGCGGATAGAAATTCACTAAGCTGGATTTAAGACACGCCTATGAGCAACTGGTGCTGAATGCGAAAGCGCTCTTTCCTGTCCTAACGTTCTTTCTTCCTTCCTTGTATTTGCGCTAATTTCCTCATTATGTTTAGCCAACTAGCCCACCAGATGATTTTAATGCGAAATCTCACCGGCATGTCACTATACACGTACAAATGGGACTCTTCCGATACAAGCGTCAACCCTAAGGAATCGCCTCAGCCCTTGCTATCTTCCAAAAGCCAATGGAGATACTCTTGGGAGGGATTCCAGGCGTCTGCGTGTTCCTAAACGACGCACTGGTTACCGCAATGGACGACTCAACTCACTTAAAGCGTCTGAACCAAGTACTAAGCCGTATGAAGGATAAGGGACTTCTGTTAGCGAAAAAGAAGTGCACGTTCATGCAAGACAAGGCGGACCATCTATGATACATGGTCAGTGGTTCTGCTACAAGTACCATGAGCAAACAAATACAAGCTGTAAACAAATACAAGCTGTAGACAGAGAATGTGAGCGACCTCCGGTCATTTCTCGAAATTGTAAACTACTACAGACGTTTTTTGTCCAAGTTATCCATGATACGAAACCTCTGACGCTTCTACTGCATGAAAGCATTCCGTAGAACTGGTCCACAAAATGCAATGAGAGGTTTTAAGAACTCAAAGAAATCTTGAGTAGAGCTCCAGTGTTGGCGCACTACAAAGCTGAGCTGCCTCTGATTTTGTCTTGCGACGCTTCACCTCTTGGAGTTGGAGCCGTGCTACCACACGTGTACCCGGGCCAGACAGAGCGTCCGATAGCCTATGCCTCAAGGACACCTTCTGGAGCGGAAGAGAATTATGCCCAGTAGAGAAGAATGCGCTGGCCATCGTTTTTGGAGTAAAGTGATTCCATGACCATATATATGGACGTAAATTCATCCTGGTGACCGACAACAAGCAGATATCAACAATCCTCGGACTGAGGAAACGCATCCCAACCGTAGCAGCCGCAAGATTGCAACATTGGGCCACGCTTCTTTCAGCGTATTAATATGACATGGTTTGCAAGAAGTCCGAAAAAACCCTCAAAAGCAGATGCTCTATCTCGCCTGCCGATAGATGCACCAGGTGAAACAGAGATTACTGCCAAGGCCCCTACCTTACCTAAGACTGATGGAAGTGGGTCCAGTGGACACGAAGACTGCAAGAGACAGAAGAGAAAAACTAAGTTTTTCAAAAACATTGCGATTCACCTTAACCAGATGACCTGAGAAGGCAAGTAAAGATATAAAAGCATATTTCAAGCGGAAGCTGGAATTTACGGTGCAGGATGGATGCCTATTATGGGTCCTAAGAGTGGTGATTCTAGAAGCCTGCAGATAGAGAGTGCTCTACGAGATTCATGTAGGGCACGATGACAGGGTGCGTATGAAGAGCTTGACAAGACTACATGCATGATGGCCAAACATTGGCAATGACATTGTGAGGAAACTCCAAGAGTGTTCACTGCGCCAGAAAGTTCGGAAACAACCACCATAAGAGTTTTTTTTTCAACCGGCAAAGCCACAGGAGGTATCGAGGAAGACTTCACGTAGACTTTGCAGATACGCTTTTGGGAGCGAAGTTTGTACTAGTCACTGACGCCTTCATAAGGTTGCTCGAGGTGAAAATAATGCCACGAACCACTACGGAGAAAGTTGTAGAATTGTTGCTGAAATTGTTTGCACAACATGGACTGCCACGAATAGTTGTCTTGGATAATAAACCACACATTCATTCGGATGTTTGCGAAGAACTACTAAGGGGAAATGAAATCTAGCACAATATTTCTGCTACATTTCATCTTGCTACAAACTCTGCCGCCGAACGAGCCGTTCAAGTGCTCAATCAAGGTCTGCAAAAAAAGACAAGGAACTTTGCAGACAAAGCTGTCTCGAATGCTTATGGCTTGTTGATGCACTCCACGCACATCCACCGGTTTCGAAACACGCGAATTGTTGTTCAAGTACAAACTGAGAACCCGATTAGATCTCCTTCATCCCAAGAAAGGTTGACGGAAGTTCAATTTCCACAACAAACACCAAAAAGAAAGTTCGAAGAAGAAGGCAGCGTCTTAGTGCGGGACTGGAGCACCCCAAAGAGAAGTTGGATCCCTTGCACAACCATCAAAGTGCCTTGGGAAAGCACATTATAAAGTCAAGGTGCTGAGCCGAGTATGAAAGTTGCATCTTATTCAACTTCCACGTCGGCCGAACCAAGCAAATGGTACGGTGGAATAGGAGATGGATACAGCGTTCTTTCTTGAACAGGACTAACACGAAATTGCGGAGCTTCATTAAGGCCACGGTCCCACTCAATGTGGCATTTTAGGTACTTTTTGGCAGGTCATTACTCATCTCCTTTTAAATACTGCTTTGTATGATTGATGTCATTCGAAAGGCAATGCAATCCTCTTTCGTTTGATATTATGTATGTGTTGGTGTTTACTGTTCACGCGCGTTTGTAGCGTTGCGAATATGATGGCGCGGACCCTCACTTGCTCCGCTAGTTCATGTTTTATGAGCGATCCATTAAAGATAGCACGATTCCAATATAGCAGTTTTGTTAAGATGATGTCGGAGCAGAATGTAACGATACACTTTGTTGGTATTTGCACTACTTTGTTTTTTCATCCCTCCAAATATTGCCCTAAAATTGACATTTTTCAGCGCAAATATATTTTTAATGACTAGCGCTAGGGCAATGAAATTAGCTACAGACGTAGTGCTTATAATTGGCAATATGCAGAAAAAAATTTAATGTTGTGTACAAATTTTTTGTTTAGATATTTAATATAAAACGTAGCACTTTTTTGTGTTTCGAGTCATGGTACTTCAAATACCGCTGAGGAAATAATTAAACTATGATAAAATCTTTAATAACATTTAGAGCTACAATGGTTGCCCAAGAGGTGGACGATGGCTTTTTTTCATTTTCAAAGCCATAACGCTCCAGGAGCCCTTCAAACTTACCTGTTTTTGACGCATATCTGTTTTGGACATCAAAGAGATTTATTGGCATTTAATAACATTTATTGTTTGGAATAGATATATATTGCGATGTATTAAGTTTTTACAATGATATTGCTTTGGTTTTTAATAGGTGTAGAGCTTAGCTAATTTTAAAAACAATTAAAAACTGTTTGGCTGTTTTGTTGCGCTACCTGGCGGATGGCAGACAAACTGCTGATTTCTACTGTTCGAAAAATTTCCGAGGGCGGCGTTGGCGTCTGTATCATCATCAATCTCCGTGTCTTTTTACCTTCACATTTAAAAAATATATTGGAAGATTTACTACCGATAAATGAATGGTTTAAGTACTGGGTCAGGTTAATAAATCAAAGACAAACAATTACACACGCGTAGCGTGATATAATGTGTTCATTATTCGAAATGATTGAAATCAATAAACAATAAAGACAAAGAGGAAAATAATACACCCGAGTTCACTTCATGCCTAGAGTCACTAAATGAGCTGTAAAGTATCGGCACTCCGTTCCCCGAAATTGTTTTGGGCGCCGCCATTTTGGGTCTTGTCCAGAGCAAACGCAACTGCCGATCGTCATGATCCAAAAGTAAGACTTCCTCAGCATTAGATGCGGTGCTAGGAAGCTGATGCAATATTGCAGTGCAATGTCGCGGGTTGTTTAAACATTTGTGAGGGACGGAAAAGCGTTTCCTGTGATTTTATATAAAGCTTCAGGTAACTGGCAACCATGATCTTAAGCCACAATATGGCCACGTGTGTTACTTCGAACCGTAGCTAATTTACTGGCACAAGCGGGAACAATGAGGAAGAGGCAGGTGCCACGGGGCTTACGTCATGGCCCCTCCAGGTATTACAAGCCTCTTGAACAAGAGCATGAATAGCGTCATTAAATAAGCTACGCGTCAGAGTAGCGACACTTGGCCATATTGTGGCTTAAAATCATGGTTGCCAGTTATTTGAAGCTTTATTTGAAATCACAAGAAACGCTTTTTCCGTCCTCCCCTTTAAACAGTGTGCCACAAAGCAAAGCAACATTAGATGAGCTTCCTAACACCGAATCTAATGCTGAGGATGTCGCACTTTTGAATCATGACGATCGGCAGTTGCGCCTGCTCTGCACAAGCACCAGAATGGTGGCGTTCACAACACTGTCGGGGAAGAGAGTGCCGATCCTCTAAGCGCAGCTAATTTATTTGCTCTAGTTCCTGCGACCCCCCCCCCCCCCCCCTTTGTGCGTCTAATTTATATACAGGTATAAGTATTTGAAGATCGACGATGGACGTTGATCGTCTCGAGGTAATGTAACGTAACAACATTATATAAATAATAAACTTGTTGAAGGAGTGAATGACTCAATTTTTTAATTCTTGGATTGCAATATGGCGGTAGCCTATTGTACTTACTGTTGATGAAGAGCAATATGAGGTGACGAGGTAATGATTAAATGATGAGGCTCCATAAGGACGACGACATTAGTAGGTGTCGAACCGCAACGTACAGTGCCAGACTTGTTTCAAGTATCGTGTACCCAAAGACTTTCTTCACCCGCAACAGAATATGGTAGAATCAATAAGGATGCTGCTTTACAACTGTACGTGGAACAGGAAAACTGCACTGTGCAGAAGTGCGGCTTATTCGTTAATATGAGGGACGGATTTCTAGCAGAATTCCCTGGTTGACTACTTGGAACAAATGGCCTCGTTGACGTAAAGTGTCCCCGTTCCAAAAGATTCTTGAAGCATACTTAAACCGCAAAGGGGTATGAGGTGAAAAATAAGAAAAAGGAGCCTGGTGTGAAAAATCCAAATCACCACCATAGCTTCTACTATCATTTACAAGGGCAGTTACACAATACACAAAGAGAGTTTTGTGATTTAGTTATATTTACACTCAAGGGTATTGATACCCAACCTATTCAGAGAGATAACACCTTCTGGTCAACTAACATAGAGCCTTTTCTACTCATGTTTTACATGGAAGGCCCGAGTTCCGCTGAAATTCCTTACGTAGACGAGTTTGTCCGACCGAATAAACTGCAATTACTCCCGATCTGGGAATCTCTCGATCTTCGTTCGTAAGTCATAGTATCATGAGATTGAGGAGTGTGGCTCTTCGCCCGCCGAATATTGCTTCGTCAGGTGTTTTTACCTTGTAAGATGAGACCGTCGCGTGCGGCTGGAACAACAACCTGGCGACTCTTCACTGAACTGCTTCTTCCGTAAGCTTCAAAAGGGCTTTTTTTTTTGTTTTGTTTCGCACAGCATCTGTTCTGCATGCCCGTTAGTTGCAGGATGGTATGGTGCACTAATGTGACGCCTGATGCCGGTTTTTTTTTTTTCTTCAAAAACGTGTTTATTTTGTTTGAAGCAAGATGTGGCGCGTTATCAGAGAAAAGTATTTTCGGTAAAGCAAAGTAGGTCAAAGAGACCGTAGAACGTCACTGACGTGTTTGGACGTCGTGGCAGGCATCGTGTAAACCTCTAGCCACTTAGAGTACGCATCGCCCATGACTCCGCAGATGCGAATACGCTTCGGTACCCACCGATTGAATAATGGATCGTTTTCAGTTACTGTTCGTGATGGCGTTGGACTCAAAAAAGACTTCGAGTCTTTCCAGAAAGTTAGCCCAGGTGCCAAGACTTTTGTCGACAGCGGTAAGTGTTCGAAACGTGGACAACGTCAGTAGCCACGTGTTGTGCTTGACACTGGACACTTACCATTCGCTGAAAAGAAACTTGTTTGTTGTTCTGCCACGAGTCGTCCGATACCATGTCATCACCGCAACACCATCTCCCGACAAAAACGCATGTCCATAGTTAGCAATCACGTGAACTTATAAATTCCCGAACGCTCATAACTTGCCGTCGCTAAACGCCGTTCATTCATAGCGTCATCATTGCAAATAAACGTCTTCCTATTTCTTCTGATGTTTTTCATCATATTCCTCCTAAGCTGTACTTACAACATTACGTGTGTCGGTACTTCCGAAAATATTGCAACGGCGTTTGTTTTCTGGGAAGGATAATGTAACAACCTTTACAACACCTTCCGGACGCCGTGAAACACAATATTTCGTGACGTTATTTTAGTCGTCATTAAAATGGTGAGGTAAGTACCGTAAATCACGAAGCAGTTTACTTCACGTCCGCTTCCACTGGTGTCTTGGAAGATTGGGTCTACTGAGCGTGCATTCCTGCAGAATTTTTCATTGATAGAATATTAACACGTCAATCAATATTTGATACCTTCTTGGTAAAATTTATTGCGAAAGCCCGTTACAACCGCCGAACCGTATCTCCCTATATCAGAGAGCAATTTATACCCAGCCTGACACTCTCGCATACATACGTTTGCTGGGCCACGCTACTTGAGCCAGCTGAGCACAGCTGGCAGCGGCGCGAGAAAGGCCACGAGGGGAATGTGATGGTGCTCGAGCCATCCCACTGTGAACCAATGTTTCGGCCACCCCACGGGTGCGTGTCGCCATCTATTGGTTGAACTAACGCATTGTTCAAGATGGCTGCCGTGGGACCGCAGCCTTAACCGGTTCCAAACGAGACGGTCTCTTTTTCTGGTGCTTGTGGAGCTCCAAGCATCGACCGTTGATACCGCTCAACAGCCTGTAAGCTGGTGTCTCGTCATGGATTAAGAATTTATTCTGAAGGAGTGTTGTGTCCACGCATGGACCGACGACGGCGACGTGGACGACAACGACAAGGACGACGACACAGTGTGTTCTAGACTGACGCGGGAGCCCCAGCCTTACTATGGCGATACAAAATTCACCATCATGTAAATAGTTGTAATCTAGCACCCTAAAGTCTACTTCATAATGGCTACGAATATTAATCAAACCTAGACACGAAACATCAGTGAGCGTGTAACTTCTAAACTCTACCTCAGCTTTACGTGGACAGAGCTCGGAGGGGAGGCTTGGCGAGTGCACTCACAGCATGAGCATTTGTGCAGCTGAGGTACTTTCGAAACCAAGTAGCTTCTTTGTCCAGCCTTCAAAAATATTTTGTTTTCTTTTGGGGGGGGGGGGGGGGGGGTGTGTGAAATGAATTCTAAGACATATTTTGTTTGTCTTGTCCTATTACGCACCGGCTCCTTCGACTAAATGGGCAGTCGACCAAGCCTGTTGAAACATGGAATGTCTGATAGAAAATTGTTTTGCAGTTAATTGTGGTATCAGTATTCAGTTAGGTATAGGGTGACCACCTTCCTGCTAGTGAAATGCGGGACACGCTGACCGGGGGGGGGGGGGGGGGGGGGAGTGTCATCACATCTGTGGGATCTAAGAAGGATACATTAGAGAAAATGCATTACCACGCACACCACGAAATGTGGATGAAAGCATATACACCTGCATACTGTATTGCGGCGATTAAGTTGAAATAATTCTGACACCCAGTGGTGTATAAATTCTTTTTCTTATGCCAAGTTATTAAATGTGTCTAAGTTGAAAACATCTGAACTGACTGCAACAGAGCTCAATGCATCAAAAGTAAACAAGAAACACTAAACCATTTTCGGCTAACTGTTTCCTGTCGATATACTTTTACCAACATACTCTTACTCATTCCATCTCATTCCATAACCATATGTTTTATTAAACCTTAAGTTTGGACGAGTTGGTCCATACTCAATCAAAAGGTTAAAACCATAAGAAAACGAGAACAATAAAGACACAAAGACGACAGGACAGGCGCTAATTTTTCAGTAAACATATTTCGCTGCAACCCTTTCACATTCGCACAGTTTGATTCGAAAATAGTTACAATAATTTATATTTCATATTTTGGCTAGAAATTGTCTCATGCAGTACTTTTTCACAAGGAGAGGGGCACAACAGCACATGCGCGTCGATATCCTGCAAGAACGACGATCGCTTCCCGCAATGCTAGGATAGTAAATAGCGTACCATCGAAACTAACACGATTACAAGCGGCCTCCGCGCTCCCCCGCACGCCGTTGTTCGGCAGCGACATGAGATAGATTGTGACCTTTACGACAGCGTGAAATGCGGGACCTTTTGAACATTTTTGGTATATCTTGCGGGACGCGGGACACAAGCGATCAAAGCGGGACAGTCCCGCGAGTCGCGGAACGGGTGGTCACCCTAGTTAGGTACCTCAAGTCATTAGCAGTTGAGACGCAGTGTCTCTGCAAGTCAAAGTCATTTTAACGTGCATAGAGTTGTTTGTCAAATCCTGCGGACTCGCGATAATTCAAATACAAATATTTCGTGCTTTCGTTTAATTCAAACAAAATAAAAATATTTGGTTTTCCCCTCATGTTTTCAATGCATTTAAAAGCTGCTTAATTCAATCACCGCTTTTGCTTAATTCATACTACTTGCTTATCGCGGCGGTTTAGCCTTTGTACTGCGGGAAAACAATACCCAGAAAGCTCGAGGTCATTGTACGCGGGCGCTCGGTGAGAAGCGCACTCGATGCGACTAACACGCTACGATTATGCAAGCAGAACTGTCATGACAATCTGCTTTCATTATTCGTGCTTGTTTTTTTATTTAACTTTTCTTGGGGTGTTGCGTTCGAGAATAAAGAATACTTGCATATAACACGCATATTTATATAATCTCGCGATCAGGATAGCTGGGTATCTCTTTAGGTTTACTTTTATTTCAAATTTGTCGTTTACATGCCACCCTAATTTAGGCATTGGTCTTTCTGAGGTCACGGTTCAAAAATATAATTATATTAAAACTAAGTTAGCTTAGAAGTGGGCAAGTAGAAGGTTCAAGATAACCTTCACGTGTTCAACTAAATTTTTGTTTAAGCATTGTACCACGGTAGTAATAGGCTTGGGGAAACTATTCCACATTCGATTAACAACCAATATTCGCTTTGAACTTCACTAACGATTCATGTGTGTACCTGCTTATAAATAGGCCTGTCTAAAGTAAAGTGTAAAACATGACTGATTAGTATGTCTAGCTATTCCTGTAGTAAGACGCTACTTTGCCTCACTACATATCTAGATGAATTTCTGATAATTCAAACATCTAATATTTCAAGCTAAACTGTGTGAGTTCCATGAATTTGAATTAATTTGAGTCGACCGTGATGCCACTGTCGGGGTCATGTACTCAGCATGACCACTTGCTGGGCACACGCTGGTCGTGCGTTGACAGGCAGTAAACATTCCGGTTGGAGAGGCAGAGTACGAACATCTCACTGGAGTTCAAGTTTAGGCCAGGGCCCCACTCGCAGACTTTTATACATTGTTTTTATTTAAGCTGAACTACTTTTGGCACTAGAAGTCATGGCAGCGAGAACAACGTCAGGCGTGATTACAAGCTCGACGTACCCTGGCGTTCAACTACAATGTCACATGGCTTGCTTTCTGTACTTAATTCGCGCCGATGGCTTGAGGCATATGCCGTTGTGAACTTTAAGGTGGCATGGTTTGGAGAAATGCTTCCGGGCTTAGCGTCGCCCGGCAAGGATAACAATTTGGTAATATAGTGCTGACCCGAAGATATCACAACACTCATGACAGTATCACGTAATGAATGCATGCTAACTGTTAAACTGTTGTCTGCAGAGGAATGAAATGCCCTTTACAACTACTTGCAGGTGCTTCTGGAGCTTCAAGATATGAAGACCGGAGAACAAGCTCTGACCGAACCTTGTTCTGCGGTCAGTGCAGGGCCATGGCGGGAAGAAGATCCGAGAACGTTACCTGCACATGCTCGTTACGCATACATTTCTCGCTTTTAAGCATGCATCCCTTTTCTTTTCCTCAGGGTTACTTAGGTGTGTGTGTGTGTGTATTTTTTCGTTGTCGCCGATTTACCTTCAAATTGGATGAGCTCACGAATAGAAGCCCAAAAACTGTTATTTATATATTTTGTCGATATAGGTTTTATCTCCCCATTTTACAGCATTTTTACAAAAGTTGGTACTTATTGTTTTGTTTTTATTATATACTTGAAAGTCAACACAGGCAACAGTGAAAACGTTATTCCAGAGGAAAACACTACTTCACAGCTGGCTCTTTTGAAGTTGTTCTTAACCGATAACAAAAAGTTTGGGTGCGGTAAATGAATGCCGTGAAACCTCCTCCCAATATATGCTCAGCGGCACGAATACAAAATACACGACCTACCCCGTTTGTTTAGACTGCTTTCTCATCCTGCAGGTCTGGCCGTCATTTATCTCGTGCCCCTGTAAAGTGTAGGTAAATTTGATTGTTGCTTTTGACATTGCTTTTGTCAGCAGGTGTACCAATAGTTATTGCGAATTTAGACATTCTTCTAAAAAACACGCCGGGAAGAATAGTTAGCTTGATTGGGTAGTTAAAAATAATATGAAGTACCTCTTCAGAAGGTGAAACAGATATTGTGCGCCACTGTTAGCGCCAAGTCGAGATCGGCGCTTTTTTGGCATCTTACTCAAACAACAACCCAATTTTATCGCTTAGCTTCTTGGTGCGCCCACTCTAATATTTCTTTGCAGATTTCTTCCCTCAACCGCGATACACTACACTCATGCTCAATGAGTGTCAACTGGAGGTTTAGGCCCAGTCGACACTCGTTGAGCATTAGGGTCGAAAAATCCTTCCATATAGTTGTACTTATTTTATATAGCCTTTACATCTGAATGTGTATGTTCGACAAAATCGTCTCCGCTAGAGGTGAAAGCGGGTTAAACAAAGACACTCAACCAATTAACTTGAATTATGGACGTGATATTTTGAGGCCTACTTGGCTTCTCTTTGGGATTGATTATGGAGGAGCAGTATTTTTAAAAGCAAAGAGTATAAAAATAAAACCTTGATTCATGTTCCGATCGCGTAAGAGTATGATGCCAATATAGTGAATCTCTGCCGAAATATTAAGTGTCATTAGTTTCTATTTTCATCTACTTGGGGGGGGGGGGGGGGGTGCCATAAGATGTGGAAAACCTTATTGCCTCATGATCGTTTCTAAAATTGTTTTTCAACATAAGTTTTCAAAATTGAAAACAGAGTCCATTGGGGTTCGTTTCAATCAATTCAAAATCAGGGAGACGATTGTTTTCAGCGCTCCTAAGCTACAAAGACAGAAGGTATCGAGCAGCGAAATTTATTCACAAAACATTATTAACGCTCAAAAGCGCCTGATCCAGTGTGCGAAAAAAAATGAACATCTTATCAAAGGCTTCGCTTTGATAAGGTGCTTGTTGAAAACAAGTGCTTCATTTCCTGATGATATGAACAACTGCGTGAAAAAGTGCACGTGATAACCCAAAAAAACCTGCTCGTCATCCTTCATCGCATGCAAACTACAAATCCCCCCCCCCCCCCAAAAAAAAATCACTTTACAGTTACAAATTTGTTTTTCTTGTGTGTGTAGCTTTCGTAGAATCCTGTATAAACAGGATGAATTTGTTTTGTCATTGCCAAGCGTATCCTTCATTTTATCATAGGGACTGAGATTTTGTTATTTGAAGATATAGATAATAACGAACTCCTTTCTTTTCGTGAATATAATATTTTTCGTAAAAATAGATATCAGTCGAGCGGTGGCGGTGTCATGATCGCTGTGGAAAACGTACCTTCGTATCACTCCGTCACAACCAGCTCTGAACTAGAGACCATATATGTTTGTGTGAAATTGTTGTCTTCCGACCTTGTAATCGACGTGTGTTACCGTCCACCATCATACTCTAGTCACTTCCGCGACCACGTAAACGGGTGCATATTGTGTAGTCAGCACCTGCCTCAAGTGTCCAGAACCTTTGGCCGGCGATTATAGCTATCCAGGTACCATTTGGGGCGATTGTTCACTTCACTCAGGCTCTAGTCATTCGTCGGAGAGCAGAGAGTTTGTGCAAGTTACTCAGCCTTGCAACCTTACACAAATTAACTGCAAAGAAAAAAAAGTTTTTTTTTAAACAACCTAATTGGGACAAGCATGTCACAAAACAAATGTTCCGCGAAAAAAAATATTTTTTTTATCAATATTTACGCCACAGGACGTAATTTAGTAGAGTCAGAATTTCTCCACATTTGAAACTCCCGCTCTTTCGACCCCCGCGGAAGAGGAGTACGCCCCGCCCCTCACTCTCCTTGCGTTGCGGAGTTGAACGACGCAGCGTCTCGACTTCCGGCAATATCTGGCAACTACGCCAGGCCGTGGTATTTTTTTGGTTTGACGCGGTTTGCGAGCACATGTAGCGAAGACGTGACCGGAGAAGTGCCCCTGTGATGTTCCCGGAAGATGGAAAGTATCGTTCGTAATCGTCGTGCGCGCTTTCAAAGCGAAGGGAGTCACATAATCCACGAGTGCGCAACCACGAGCCAAGGTTCACGACAGCGCTGCGTTGGTTTCGGCGATCTCGTTCCGTTTGGTGCAACACCGCGATGAGACAGAGCTGAAACGTTTGTGGTGTGTGTAATGCGGTGCTAACATGGAGCGCAAATTGGTTGTTGTGGGGTTGACGTTCAACCAGCTAAGTCCCGTCGTCGTCAGCTGATCCAGTCAAACTGGTCCGGGAGGACGCTGGGAGCGTTCTTAAAAGTAAATCTGCCTCGTTTTGTTTCAAAATGTGGAAGTTTCCCGACGCATTCCGTGAGTAAAAAGCTGTGGGCGTTTTCAACAAAATTACTACGTTTTAATTGAACAATGGACTCCGCATTGTTGTCCTAAATCTGCCGTTTTTATGCTTCGTGTTGGACTGCGTTTGCACAGCGACGTGTTGCATCGTGCGGTGTGAATAAATTTGGGCACGATTTCGTACCTGCCTACAGATGCATGAATTGAGACCATTTTTATGTAGTGGACATAGTGCTTTTTTTATTTTCTGTCTAGTCGCGGACGTTAGGTGCACACGGGGCGAATCTCGACGGCCTCCAGAGCGATACGACGAGAACGTAACTGGACACGTTTGTCGCTACGCGAACGCCCGATTGCCTCCACCCAAATAGCATTCCTTTCGGGGCGACATGGCTGCTGGAAGGCTCACTGTCGGGATCACGCATCTAACATATCCGAAAAGTCAGCATTTGCACGCACAAACAAGCAAAAAAAAAAAAAAAAAAGCACGCTAAGCAAGCAAAGAGGAAAACGAAAGAACCGCGCTATGAAAGCCAAAACCCCGCGTCGCTTCCTATCACTAACAGCTGCGACAGCTGCTAAACACACACTACTTCACTTCAAGAAGTCTCACTCAAGCACCTGGGTCAGCACGAAACGACGAACCACTGATCACTTCGGCGAAACGATTAGTCGAGGTAGGCGAGACAGGCGGGAGCAGACTTCGGCGGCCATGAAAGATGGCGAAGCTTTTGTTTGTATGAATCCAAACGGAAGTGCCCGTCTTGTAAACCTTTTGTAAAGAATAATAACTCTCATCACATGGGTTATTCTTTAAACGTAAAAATATGCCGCTCAAAAGGAAATTGCAACGAATAACAAAGGTTTAACAACCAAGATCTGAGCTGTCAATCAAACTCTTAGCCAATGAGAACCTTTTGGGATTGACGTCACATAATCACAACTTCGTGGCGCGCGATTTAAAACGGGCGAAATAGCCGCAAACTAAAATCAGTCTCACGCAATAAATATTGCTGTAAAAAATGTTTTTTCTTGCGGAAAAATTGTTTTTTGACATGCTTGTCCCAATTAGGCTATTTAAAAAAGAACTTTTTTTTCTTTGCAGTTACCCTTTAAATTCTACACGAGGTGATTCTGTTCTTGATTTGTTTTGTTCTTTTATCTGATCCCGACTGTGCTTCTGTCTTTCATAATCTAGAAGATCTTAGGGTCATTCCACGCCAAACGATCCAGCCCCTAAATGGGCTATCCCGGATTTGATTTAAAAAAAAAGAAAAGATTGTAGGCACTTAAGTCGACGTAAAAGTGATCTTCCCAATATATTTTTGCAGTAAACATTTTTTTCCTTCTTTGGCGCAAAAAACACTTATAACAGTGTTATTTTACAGCCTACTTTTAAAACTACCAGGAAAAACAATGCCGTATATGGCCCTTGAAGCCAGTTGTTCGTGGTAATCGAGGGGATGCCAAAGTAGCAAAACATATTTTACTACAAAGATATATTAGGAAGACCACTTTTACGTCGATTTAAGTTGCTACAGTTTTATAAAACCAAATCCGGGATGGTCCATTCAGGGGCTGGATCGTTTGGCGTAGAATGACCCATTAGCGACCACAGGGCTGTCCTTGTCTCGTCAACATTTCCTCCAGCTCAGTGCAATCGCATTAAATATAAGATTTCTTCTTAATTTCTTCAAGCTCGACAGGGAAAATAAAAATAACTGCTCTGCTTGTTTGATTTGTAATCAAACAAATTCCTGACCCTTCTTGACATACGGTCTGTATCTGAAAACTGGGCTCTGCTTGGGAATAAAATCAGCGAATTTTTCAAAGAGTGCTTCTCCTTAGTTTGTATTAAGAAGAACTTAACGGCCCCTTCGTTTGATAACTATTATAAAAATAAACTGAACAAAAGTGAACAGTTAGTTTTCTTAGCCAGCTCAAGATGTACTCCTGAAGCATGGCCCAAAAAATACGAGAGCGAAATATCTTAAAGATTAAAAATGAGAAAAGGCTAATTTAAGTGTCTTAATCATGATCTGGCCAACATGTTACTAACCAACACTTGAAAGTTCTGACAGGTGGCCCGGCCAAGTAATCTAAGTCCCTCACCGATTACACATTCCAGTAGTAGAACCATGGCGTCACCTCGTAACTCATCATCCATATTTAACTCGTTCATTAGTTCACTGTCCACGGACGAGTCATATCCACTGCCCTTGTCGCCATGTCCTGCTATTACCAGTATGAATAACGTGGTACTAACATCATGCGCAATTGCTAACATAATTGAACTCTTGCTTGCTATCCTGTATTATGGCGACGATATCATCACAAGAACCTTTCTTAAAATGACTAAAGATAAAATTGTCATTCCCTTGCGCCGCCTTTTTCAAGCATCACTTGATTCATCCAAATTACCTAACTGAAAATTTACAAAATCCATCCCCATATATAACTCTGGAGACCGCAATGATCCATCTAATTATAGGTGCATTTCTCTTATAAGCATCCCAAGTATTATTCGAGCACGTCATTCACTCGCAAGTCATTACCTAATTAACTTCCACTATCTTCATCCTCATCAACACAGCTTTCAAAAACCTTTATCTTTTGAACATCAGCTATTTGAATTTGTAACAGTGCATATTACCATTAAAGCGGCACTCAAGTGTTTTTTAAGTTCGTGTTTTGATGATGACAACTGAATTTAGACGCCCTAAGTATCCCTAAAAACCAAAATATATAGTCATACGGTTATTATTTATATAACAAAAATGTAATTGAAGGTCGCCAAACCTCGGATCCATCCTAAAACGAAACCACTCTCATTGGTCATCGCACGCATATCAAAACGAACTCGGGCCAATGGCGTTAGACGACGTTTTGTCTTGCAGTGATCCCAAGGTAGCCGCACCGGCCGAACTTTTTTGTCGTTCAAGCTTCGATCATGGCGGAATTCTCTACGCTCGAGGACCTGGCGCCGTTAGAGGTTGACACTCTTCGGCGGACAGCCGACCTGGGCATGATTTCCTATGCCGCCACTCCGACGTGCGATGTGGACGATAGCAGCGCTTCGGAGTCGTGTTCGGGTTTCGAGGACGACGAAACGCAGACCTTTTCGGGCGTTTTTCGATTTGCGGTTGGGGCAAGTCGTAACCAAACCAACGTTTGGCATAGCAGCGAACCTCTGGTACGTGATGTCAAACGATGTCGCCACGTTGACTTTCGTCTCGGGAGGACGAGGAAGGCTGATTCAGACATTTGGAACGAGCGCGTTACCTACGACTGCGTCTGTTGCAACCGGAGCGACCGCTCTGCGCCGCGCGTACCTGCAACCACTGCGACAAGCGCAGCGGGTCGTCAGCACGGCGACCGCGTCTACGCCGGCGTCAGCTGCTTCAGCGGCGCCTCCAAAAAGGGGACGCAGTGCCACTCAATGCCGTAACAGAATATAGACAGACAGTTTTCTATAGCCTAAAGCTTTATTTTTCTTTCATGATAGGCTTGCAGGGTACAATGGATGAAAAAAAAAAACAGAAAAGGATGCAGTACGCCGTCTTGGACGATCCTGACTCTAATACACGACTTTGCCAATAGTACAAATATCGCCACACGCCTTTTCTACGATTATAAAAGACGATGCAATCTAAGCAACAATATAGCAACGTAGAAATATGATTTCGTGATTAGATTGACGTTGCGAGCGTTAAGGATTGCTAACACTAATCACTTTTCTCCGGTGATGAAAATACGTGAAAATTCGCATATACGGTACGCGTCAGTAATACCTTGAACTTGAGCACACGCATGAAATGCGCCAAATAAGAAATCCGGGCGATGTTCGAGGACACAAATGCTTAGAAAACACCACTGTAGTCGAGGTAAACAAACACGACGGCACGGGTGTTTCTGCGGTCTTGCGAGTGCCGCCACGACATCGCCGCACGAGTAGGTGGATCTTCCCTTCTAGTACGTGCTGGGTTATAGCGGCACACGACGAAAATTCACAGTCAAGGATAACGCTTTTACGCGGAACGATGAGCTTTCACCACGCCGTCCACGTCGACGATCACCACCGACGCCATCTTTGCAGTTCATGATACGTCCGCTTCCGCGCAACCCAAGGGTAGGGGAAATTCACCCCCCCCCCCCCCCCCCCCCCCCCGCGGAGGGAGGCAAGGAAAAAACGTAGTCCCTTGTTTGTGAAACGATAATTGCAGTTTCACGTATTCTAAACTAGAAGTATTTTACGTCGTGTGAAATTATCATGCGCAACATATCTAAATGAAGTGAAAATTGTTTCTTTAGCGAAACTTTGCAAAGGCCGCCAAAATTTTCAAACATACGATAATTTTATTGGTCGGCGCAGGAACAGAAAAGAGTCCACACGTATTTTATTCCTGCGTGATTAATAGGCGGTTCTTCCTTCTAAAACTGAAGATTCCCATTCACTAACACTTCCTTAACGCCATCGCACCAAAAAGTAGCTTTCCCAAAAACCACTTGTGCCCCTGTAATGACCCTTATGCTAAGGATGTCAAGTTTATTGATTTCGCTAAAGCATTTAATACTGCCCCTCATCAACGTTTACTCCTGAACCTTTCTACACTTAATATAATAGTTACGCTATAAGTTGGATTTCATAATTTGTTACTCGTAAGCAGTCTAGCTTTTAAAGATGACACCTCATCCTCCTAAAACCACTTTTGTTTTTTTTATTTACATAAGAGACCTACCTTCAATCATCAAGAAATTTTCAAAAATTCATAAGAAGTTTTGCAAACGATAGCGTTTTGTACCGTCGAATTTCCAATCCTAACGATTCAGAGATCCTTCAACGTGACATCGACATCTTGGGTGAATGATGCTTATCGTGGCAAAGGAACATCGATATTGCTAAAACCAATCTTATTTATTTTATTAATTGTAACCACAACGTTGTTTCCTGCTCGATTATTTCCGATTTTATAACATTCGGGCCCTCATACTAGTACCTAGGTCTTGTATTACTTTCACCGAAGATATGGCTTGGAATGCTCACATTGATAACATAGTTAACAAAGCATCAATAATACTTGGATTTCTAAGAAAGTATTTGTATTTAGCACAGCAGGACGTAAAACTTACTTCATATAAAAGCCTCGTTCGGTAAAAAATAGAATAAACCAGCGCAATATGGTCCCCTCATCAGCAGTGCCTCATGAAACAATCAGAGTTCTGCGAAATTTACGAGGCTTGTTACCCGCAAAACTTCCAGTAAATAATGTGACGCCTGGATATATATTACGCGTGAACGCCGCTGAATGAACGCTAAAGCCTGATTTACATGATGACATTGTTCTCGCTATTTTAGTCGCCACGTCGCTCGTGCTTCAAAAGCGAGGACGGACTCATGTTTACAAAGAAAGTGGAGCGCCCCTAGCGACATCGCATCGGCGCCGCACATACGCTTGGGGGTGTGGAAAAGTCGCGCCGCGTCCCGCATCAACAAACCATGGGAATGTGAACCTGTGAGCTTCGGAGTGGGTCCCCGTGCCCTTTTCCGCTTTGGAAGTGATGATTCTACCACTTCCAAGCAATGTCTTACAACTTTAACGGCCTTTGCGAAATTAACGAGGCTCGTTGCCCCGCAAAAGTTTGTGTGAGAATTCGCAGGGTCGTTTATGTTAACCCTAAGCAGGGATGGGCAAAATACATGCAAATATGTATCGAATTACAAATACAAAATACTTCGTCAAAAATGTATTTAATTACAAATCTAATTACATTTCCAAAAAAAATATTTAAGTAGAAGATACAAATACAACCAAATGTATTTGGTCTCCTCCAAATACTTTTCCAAATACATTCCTCAAAATTTGCCTCAGCGGCTTCCGGGCACCTGCAACGGGTTTCTCGGTATCTCATTTCAATTTTGCATCACACACTCGGGAGTTAGTGTGCCAGGCTCTACTACCAAAATAGAAATATAATCACAAAAAAAGTGTAATCAGCTTGGACGTAATAGGGGAAAAAAGTACAGAGCTTCAAGCAGCTTTTTTTTGGCGATTACATTTTGGTATAGACCAACAAATAACCGAGACGACCAAGATGCGCAGCACTAGCTAGAGAATTTTTTATTGTTGCGACTCGCACCAGTTACGAAAATCTGGACGACCCGCGCATTTAGAATGTTCCAGGCAAAAATATGGATGGAAATCAGGCTGGAAAGCATCACAAGTTGTCACAGGCACTTATTTAGCCAGTCTGCCTGTGAACGTCGATTTCGTCACTATTCTTGCCCTGGACTAGCACCGTGATCACAAAGTCACTAGACGCTTGTGCTTGATTGAGAGACACTGCATTCGGTGCAGAACGTAGTTTTCTTCCAGTTCTGGACAGTGCCTTTAAAATAAAGCCGGAGGAGAAAAATAAAAAAGCTCCATGGCCGAATAAAGGTTGGAGACTATATCTTACAACCACATGCATAAAAACAAGATGTGTTTTCGCCCACAAAATCGTATTTAATTCCAATTGTATTTGAAATACCCCTGTTTTAGTATTGAAATACACACGTCAAATACATCACCTAATTTGTAATTAAATACAAATGCAAAATACACAAAGTATTTGAAATGCGTATTTCAAATACTTGTATTTGAAATACTGCCCATCCCTGACCCTAAGACGACTTGTAGGCGAAAGCCCAAGCGCCGATGCATTAAAGACAGACACCCCTCTTAATGTGCTGAGTCATCCTTCTCAATCTTAATTCGCATAGTCATCCACTGAATTCGCATTAATTCCTCTTAATTCACTATAATTCATCTTAATTCACTATAATTCCTCTCAATTCATTTTAATTCCTCTTAATTAGCTTTGATTACTCTTACTCCTCTTTAATTCCTACTAATTCGCCTTAATTCCTCTTAATTTGCGTTTTAGTCCTTCTTAATTCCTATTGATTACTCTTACTTCTCTTTAATTACTCTTAATTTATTATATTACCTCTTAATTATCTTTGATTCTTCTTAATTCGCTTTGACATCCTTCTTAATTTCATTGCCTTTTATTCGCCTGTGGCCACGCAAACGTTTTTGTACCCGTCGTGTTGCTGACGTATTTTCGTTCAGGGACCTTGAAAGTCGAGTTAACAATGAGACAGACAAGGCTTTCGCCTTAATAATAGTACGTCCGGCAGTTCATTCCGCGTGAAAGCCACTAAATTGATGCTAAAGCCTGATTTACATGATGATATGCTCACCACATAATTCGCGACGTCGCTCTAACTGCAAAATCGAAGAAGGCAGGTGCGAGGCTCGACGTCGCTCTAACTGCAAAAGCGAAGAAGGCAGGTGCGAGGCTCGACGTCAATACCGAAAATCGCAAGCAGAATCATACTAACTGGATCAGGCATAACAAGTCGGTGATGGACACCGGCACCAGTGATCAACCCGTGCTTCTACAAGTGTTTACACCAAACAACCTCGAACCTTAACCGTTTTTGCGACTGCACTTACTTATCTTAACGGCCCGTAGACCAAACATTTGACTGTTTGAACGAGTATGAAAAAAACAGACAACAGTTTGAACGTTCAAACAACCATTTGAACGTGAATACGCACCAAACATGTTCTGCGGGTGGACCGGGTAGCTTGACAATTTTTTTGCGTTCATGTTGGAACAAAACAAATTTGACGACTACAAATATCCATGAATCCAACACAAAAGTCCTCTCCGCAAAAGCAATCGTGGTCCGACAGTGCCTGATTTCAACTTTTCCCGGTACTTATCCACGTTCTCGGCTGAACCGACCAGGAAGAGAATACGTAAAATCTGATACTCACACCTTACGCTTGTTTTATGCTCGCGGTGTATTAAAAAATGCCGGTTTTAGTCTGGTTTCTTCTGAAACAATACAGAAATGCCCATCCCGCAGAGCGGTTTCCGCCCACACACCTAGGCGGGAGGTGCTCCCGTGGAGCCACCACCGCGGCGTGACGTAACAGAGTTGAATTGTGTTAGGGGCAAAACTTGGGACGACATAATAACTTATGTTTGAAACCACGCAGTCGTTCACGGTTGTATTTTGTGTAGCGACATATGGTCTACCGCACTGGATATGAAAATTGCCTTTCGCTGAACACAAAGCATCCTTGCACTCTAGTCTGAGTTGGAATGTAGAGAACAAAAGACTCAGTTGTGAACAATCGCGCACATTAATTTCCTCGTGAGAAAGAAATGTTTCATTGTGTGCATTCGGGCAAATACTTTCTCTGTGAGCACGCTGCCACCCCCCCCCCCCCCCCCTTTTCCCCTTCCCCCTAGCATTCCTTTAAAAGAAACAACTGCTGACCAAGGAATTGTGGATCGAACCTGGCTCATCTGTTTCCCAGCTCGTACGTAATATAGTCACACAATATGTATGTGCATATGTTTTCGGCGGCTTCTCTCATACACAAACGAGCGGAACCAGGTGTTAGAGGAACGCGTGTAATTAGTTTAGTTTGCAAGCTATACTATTGATTACGACGCTGCTTCATCGTTATTGAACATATATGGTCGGCAGAGCTCCGGCATCACGAGACCACCAGCAGGGTTTCGTAAGAGACGGGCGGGATCAACCGAATGTTGCTGAAGGAACACGGACGGAACTTTATAGATTGGCAGCAACTTTGATTTCCAAAGTCCCATAATGCATTAAATGAAGTATTGCATTAAATTCTATGCGGCGTTTAATGCAGTATTTCATTAAATCCAGCACTGCAATAATAAATTAAATGCAGTTAACCGTTAATTCTGAGTAAAATATCTGTTGTTTTCATCAAATTCCCCGATACATTGAGGTGAAAATAAATCGGTCTACATAATTCTCGTTACGTGAGGGTAAATGATATAAAATTTCCATCTAAATTTAGCAGGGAAAGGGATTTGGTGTATCGGTCACGTGCCGTCAGGTCACGGGACGTCAATTTTCCCGCTAAATTTAGCGGGAAAAGTGAAAAAGGCGTATAGGATAAGTGACATGGATTGAGGTCACGTGACTTCAGAGTCAATTCGGTTTCTCCGCTAAGTTCAGCGAGAAATGTCCGAAAGGTCGGACGGGCGGACGGACAAAACTTTGGGATTGGGGATTCGGTAAAGAGCATTTCATGCTTTAATAATAGTATGGTGTGCTATCGCGAAATGGAGCTGCAACAACTGTGCAAATGATAGCGGTCCCACGATTCCGGCTTGTAGACGCCAGCATAATCTGCATGCGGCTAAAGTGACTCAAACGTTGCTTGCTGGCTGCGCTTCCCTAGAGTGGCGACATTCTTTAAAAAGTTACCCAGGTGGTACGCCACAGAGATGTCTAACTTGGCACAAGTTTCGCAATCCTATAGAGGTCTAGCTGTGATCTGATACGAATTTTTTTCCAATTCGTTATCCCTAGGCACCAAAGTTCTTTTCGATATTTTTATCGCTTCTCTGTCAAGTCACATGATTGCTAAGGTGCCAGATTTGAACAAGGGTGCTATGCATCAACCGAAGATAAAGTAGTGGAGGTGAATCGGGCACTTCTTTGGCAATTAAGGCCCAACGAAGCTGGGATGAGAGTCAAACACACCAGCAGGAAAGCCTAACTTTGGCATATGTGCTAGGTAAATTAGGGTCACAATAACAAAAAAGCCAAGTTTTGGCTTTATTTTGACTTCTCGTGTTTTTCCAAGCCCTAGATTCTTACTCAAAAACCAAATGTTGGGCCAAAGTTTTGTGCTTCCTGTGTAAGTGCGGGTTTTTTGGCTGCCGTCAGCAGAAAAATTAACAAATTTTTGTGTGGAGGCAAATGGTGTTTGGCTCAAGTCCTATAGAGATCTTGGATATTTTTAAAACACTCACGGTCGTATTTTTTAAATATATGTCTAGAAAGAGCCATGTAAATTATTTGCTTTACAAATTGTCATGTTTTGTGGATTTAACATACTGCCACACCCTAAAAAATACCGTGCGTCTACTTTCCCGCACAACACTTGGAGAGCCAATCACCCTAACATAGGGAGGCACCTCAGAGAATGACGATGTCGAAACATATGTTTAGACCAAAAATCGCACGTTGAGATGTGACATTAAGGAATACGAAACGTTACGCTTGGATTGCCTTATGACGCAACTCAGACTGCGGTTTTTGGTCTGAACATATGTTTCGGCATCGTCATTCGCTTAAATGCTCCGCAAGTTGTGGTGATTGGCTCCTCGAGTGTTGTGCGGGAAAGTAGACACACGGTTTTTTTTAGAGGTCTTAGCTAAATTCTTCCGTGGAAATAATTATTTACAGTGCTTTGTTTTACTCGCTGCTGAGTTATTGCAACCTTATCTGGGGAACAAGCACGCCATCAAAACTGAACAAAATTTACCTGCATAAAACAAAAACAAAAATCATTTGAGAACCATCGTGAACGCACCTTAGTTTTCCCAAACTGGGACAAGGTTTGATAATTTGCAAAAGTTAAATATTGATAACCTACTTGAATATATGCTCCTAATCACAATTAAGAATAAAAAAAAAAGGAAGTATATGTTCTCCTGAACGAGATAAGCGCATTAGAAAAAAATAAAATAATGCGGTTTAATCGACCCGCCATAATGAATATTTGAAGGTTTCCACATACAGGTCAAATTATGGGCAGGAAATGCTTCAGTATTTAATTCCTGAGCTTTTAAATAGCTTTGGGAAATATATAAAACTAGAAACAATATATCCGAAAGAGTTGCGTAGCTTCTTTTTGCATATTTGAACTTTCTGTGTCTTGTTTCTCCTATTCCCGCTCGTTAATGTGTAATGCTTCGTAGGTTTTTGTTCTTTAATCTAATTGTACGAAAACTGTTATTAAAGCCCGCCGATGGGGCTGGGGGCCTGATAAGCCTCTTGTTCAAGCTTTTTTTCTTTTGCTGCGCCATTTCTTTCTTTAAATGAAAATAAATATTGTTACTATTTTGAGTCATACCATGTGGTCACCTCGTATGCGTGGTACCGGCGAATCGGCTTGAGCCTGTGAAAATATTGTGTTGTAGCGCCCCCAGAACTTGAATCGCCCAATAAATGAGTGAGCCCTATCTGGTGCCTTATTAAGCAGAAAACGGAGGTGGCTCTGACTGACACAGATCGAGTGCGAGAAGTTAATGCTGAACCCTGCATATATGTCCCGAACACCGGCCCACATTTCACTGACCGCGTGGCGTGATGTGTTCTTAAAGTTATTTCGCCTCATTTCACAAGTGGTGATGCTAAGTAACTCTGTAATGCAGCTCATAAACGGTTCCATATCAATGGGAGGCAAGATGGCTGCTCTGCCAGCAGATGGCAGAGTTGTTTCTACTCTGGCCGGACCGCCAGTCCAGCAACATTGAGGGGCACTAAACGCGGCAAGTAGCCACACCTTGCACTTAAAGGGCTAGGAGATCTTCATAATAACAAAAAAAAAAAAATTGAACAAGCACAAAAGCGGCACTACCCCATCGTAAAAAGTTAGCGGAAGCAGACAGGCACCGTATACACTTACAACAAAATCCTTCATGAATTCTCGTCGTCAAACATGCAGCGATTCGGTTCCTTTATCTTGCGGTCGTGCTTATAATCACCTTACATGCAGCCATCGAACTCCCCCTTAAGTGCCACGATACTTACAGTAGTCAAACACGGAGCCATCCTATTAAACTAACGTGCCATCGTCAGTTCACCACTGCAGCAAAGCGACCACTATATTTAAAACGATGCGCCACTATGATTTGGCCGGCTTCCGTTAGCAATACTATAACCTTACGTCAGACGTTCTTTGTGGCATTCCACCGAAGTTCCATTTACATTTGTCTGTGAGGTCACCTTCGGAAATCTTCACGTTCTGTGCAGTTCGGTACTCGTAAATACTACCTCCCCTGACCATCGATCAACCAACGTGCATCAGCCACGTCAAGATTCTTCGCCAGGGTGAGCTTCTAACAGCTTCGTGGAGCGTTGGAGAACCGCCGTCCGTCGAACAGCCTTCGCGAGCTAGGCGGCTAGGCCTCTGTAAGCAAAGAACACGTCGCCGACGTTGCTTCGGGTGCTGGGGCCGACGCTGACGCCGCCGTTCATGGCGGCGACGGGGCGAAGCCACCCAGCGGCATCATCTAGCTCTTCCGCCCCTCGGTGGCGGCCAGGGTGGCCAGTTCCGCTTATAATAAGGTGATTTGGGCATCTTTGTTCACCGAGTCGCTGGCCGATTTTTCCAGTCGCTTGTCGCGTTTTTTGGGCTTATTCGCGTTTTTCCCGCAAATACTGTTATTTTATTGCTCGTCATGCTCATTGACAGCGTGTTTGCCGTCAAAAACGCGAAAAACAGCATGAACACTTGGCGCCGCAGTTATGTGGTGCAAGCTACCGTCCGTCACAAGGTACAAGACAATTACTATCCAGTCACAAATGTTTTGGCGCCTTACCCATCTTGCCAGTCGGGAGTCGCTGTCGTTGTGTCTTACCATTGTATTTTGCGCAAAATGGCTTCGAAGTAGTATGTCAAAAAATATTGTAAAGAGTGGGAAAAGGAAACAAGGACTCTCTGGGACCAGTCACCGGAGACGATAAAAAAGCAGCGTGCAAGATCCGCGCTCAGCATGCCGACCTTGTTCAGCACGTGGCAACAGAAAAACACGTGAGGAACTCTCGGCCACTTTCCAGTACACGTTTGACTACCATGGGCTTCACCAAGTCGTCGCCTTCAATAACGATACCAAAACTAGAGCTCAAACTGGCATTGATATAGGGAGGCTCAATAGCAAGTTACTCAGCGTGCCATGCCACGGCGGATAGTGGCATGGCACGCTGACTTTGTATTTGAGCCAGTTCTCTTTTTCATTTTATTATTAATAACCTATTTTCAAGTATGTGTACATTTATCGAACTTCCGCATGTTTTGGGCTTCTCCACGAAGGTCACGCCGCTTTTTTTGGGCTTGGTTGGGGACGACCATTTGCTTATTCGCTCGGCCGCATCTGGCCACCCTAGCTTCGGCTGATCTGACGTCGCCTAGCGGTCATAAGGTAAGCGGGTCTCTGTTGTAAATCATCTTGATATGCTATCTCCCGCCGCCTGAGCCAGGCGTGTGACGTATCAACAACAGCAGCGTTATGTCTTTCCTCGCCCTTTCTCCCTTCCCAACTCCCTCTCTCTTGCTTGCGTTAAATACTCTGTTCACGGACGAATAAACGTTCTTTTCCAATCCCCCAGCGCTGGTCTCGTCAGTCGTCCACGCACCGTATGTGCGCTTGCTACGCAGCAGTGGCGACGAGCAAGACAGGAACCCATGCACTAAAAGAAGATCACGGCGAGCAAAGCCACGGTACGGCCTTTCAAGAACCTGCAGCAATGACAACGCCAGCCTTGGCTCACCACCATCTTCCCGAGTATGACGGCGAAAGGGACAACTGGAGAGCGTACGTCATCAAGGCAGAAGCTTATTTCAAGGCAACGGGAGTTACCGACACAGCGAGAAAAAGGGCGTTGCTCGTAGCAGCGTTAAACACAAAGACTGTGCAGATCCTAGCGGGACGAGTCGCTCCGAAGAAACCCAACAGTCTGACCTACGAAGAAGTAGTTGCAACACTGAATGAATATTTCGACCCAAAGCGCCACGAGATCACCGAAAGCTTCCGGTTCTTCAATCGATGTCAGCACGAAGGTGAGCCTTTACAACATTTCCTTGTCGACATCCGACGCATTGCAGACAACTGCAATTTCGGCAGCATGCTGGAACGAATGCTCCGCGACCGTATAGTCTGTGGCGTCAGATCAAAGGCCTTGCAAAAACAGCTTTTGGCAAAAGCAAACTTGACTTTGGAAGAGGCCGAAGCGATAGCACTATCAGCCGAAACGGCAGATGACGACGCAAATAAGATATCGGGCGATACAACCACCGTACTGAAGGTTGACGCGCAGCGCGTGTTGACGAACGAGCCGACTCTAAAATGCGGGCGTTGCGGAAGTAAGAAGCACAACAGCCACGCATGCCGCTGGGCCAAGAGCAGGTGCTATCACTGTGGTAGGCCGGGTCATCTTGCGAAAATGTGCTCGAGCGACGCTCCGAGGAAACGCGAAACGGCGTCGACACAAGGCATGCGGGGACGAGCACTGGCGATGGCGGAAGACTGTGCGGAGGGGAACGTAGACGAAGCGATGCACCTCTGGACTTTGACTTCTTCTCGGAAGTGGCAATTAGAGCCCCCAATTCACAGGACATTCACGTGGTGCGGTGTCGACATGCCAATGCTGATACGGGGTCGCCCGTCTGTGTTGTGCCCCGCGAAATTTATGAAAAGAACTGGGAGAGATGGCCGCCATTGCAACCTTCAGGTGTCAAGCTGTCCTGTTATCTTGGCAAGCTCCCCGTCCTAGGGCAATTGGAAATGAAGGTAGCCTACAAGGGTGCCGTAGTAGAGTGCCCCCTAATTGTATTGAATTGCCCCGGTCCTAGTCTATGCGGGCGGGATCTACTGTTTCAGCTGAGCAACGCAGGGTCACCTATTCTTCACATGACTGCGGAAGCCGGATCGCCAACGAGTCTCCCGGCCGCGGACGACATCGCCAACGAGTTTCAAGACGTCTTCAGTGCGGAACTCGGCTGCATCAGCGGTCCCCCTGTACACCTTCAACTCAAGGAGGGAGCTACACCAAAGTTCTGTAAGGCACGATCCATCCCTTTTGCTCTCCGTGATAAGGTTTCTCAAGAACTAGACAGACTGGTAGCAATTGGCGTGTTATCACCGGTTGCGCATGCGGAGTGGGCTACGCCCATTGTGCCTGTCTTAAAAAAAGATGGAACAGTTCGGATTTGCGTCGATTTCAAGATCACGTTAAATCCTGTATGCGAACTGGAGCAGTACCCATTGCCGGTGATTGACGACATGTTTGCGTGCCTAAACGGGGGAGAGTACTTCAGTACTCTCGATCTTCGTGACGCGTATAACCAAGTACCGCTTGACGAAGAATCACAGAAGCTATGCGTAATCAACACGCATCGAGGGCTGTTTTGCTTCAAGAGGCTGCCTTTTGGCATAGCGTCTGCCCCAGCCATCTTTCAACGTAAAATCGAAACAGTCCTGCAGGGACTACCAGGCGTGCAAGCTTACCTCGATGATGTGCTGGTTGCGGAGCGACAAGGAAGTAACGATACTCTGCGAGCGGTACTGCAGCGTTTCCGCGAGCACGGTGTAAAACTCCGGCGAGACAAATGCAAATTTAGTCAGCCTTCAGTCACGTATTTAGGGCACCAAATCGACAAAGACGGCCTACATCCCACTGAGAAACATGTGGAAGCAATCGCACAGGCTCCTAACCCGACAAATGTGCAGGAACTTCGCTCGTTTTTGGGCATGCTGTCGTATTACTCCAAGTTCCTGCCGAATATGTCATCCGTGCTTGCACCTTTGTACCAGTTGCTGGGGAAAAATGCGCGTTGGGTCTGGAGAGAAGCTCAGCAGGCCGCCTTTGCCAACGCAAAGCAGTGCTTACTTGCGGCAGGGGTACTCGTTCACTACGACCCCGCGAAACCATTGAAACTGGAGTGTGATGCTTCTCCGCATGGCATCGGTGCAGTGCTGTTTCATACGGTCGCAAAAGTAAACCGGCCCATTGGCTTCCGGTCGCGAACGCTGACCAGTGCCGAGCGGAATTACTCTCAGCTAGAACGTGAGGCCTTGGCTCTGGTTTTTGGGGTGTCCAAATTTCGCGACTATCTCTTAAACAGAGATTTCACCTTGGTCACAGATCATCAGCCGCTCCTGGGCCTGCTGAAAGCGGACAAGCCTACGCCGGTGTTGGCCGCAGCCCGAATACAGCGCTGGGCTCTCTACCTCGGTGGATTTCGCTACAAACTTCAGTATTCGCCCGGTAAGCTGGTACTAAACGCCGACCCACTCAGCCGGCTACCGCTGCACACTCCAGAACCACCAGCAAGGAGCGAACCCCCCGAGTATGTTCACGCGCTGGCAAGTTTCGATGATGGCACTGTGTCTGTCGAGGAACTCAAACAGCTAACTGCGCAGGACGTGTTACTAACGAAGGTTGTGGAGTATACGAAGCACGGCCGGCCTACACATGTAAAGGACGCGGGATTGGCGCCATTCTCGGAACGCCGGTTGGAACTGTCTGTGGCTCACGGGTTGGTATACTGGGGTCATCGAGTTGTTGTTCCCACACAAGCACGAGAACGGGTACTACACATGTTGCATGAAACGCATCAAGGGTCCTCGGCCATGAAGGCGGTTGCCAGATCGGCATTCTGGTGGCCGGGACTAGACCTAGAGATAGAACACCTCTCAGCGTCGTGCCACAATTGCGTTCAAAACCTGCCTATGCCGGCCTCTGCTCAACCCATCAGTTGGCCAGCCGTTAAGGAAAAATGGTCGAGGCTCCACGCCGATTTCGCCGGGCCGGTCGCAGGCAGCATGATACTGGTAGTCGTGGATGCTGCCACTAAGTGGATTGAAGCCGTGCCCATGAGGCAGGCAAGCACGTCATCTGCGATTGCCAGCTTGCGCAGCATTTTTGCCAGATTCGGTGTTCCACGCACAATAGTTACGGACAACGGCACGCAGTTCACTAGCGAAGAATTCGCCATCTTTGTTAAGAACAATAACATCGCACACCTACGTACGGCTGTGTATCACCCACAGTCTAACGGACTTGCTGAACGAGCTGTTCGTACGATTAAGGAAGCGCTAAAGAAGATGAGCGAAGGCACACTTGAAGAGAAGCTAGTCAAAGTTCTTTTCAACTACAGGAGAACGCCGTGCCACGAGAGAAAATCCCCTTCCGAACTTCTATTCGGCTCCTTGATCCGCTCGCGCTTGGACTCGTGTTTCCCACCTTTCCCAGGGTCAACCCAGGAGACGGAAGAGTGGACACTGCCGCCCGACACAGCCGTGTGCGCCCGTAACTACGGCCAGGGGGAGAAATGGACACCAGGGAAAGTGCAGTCCACTACAGGGTCACGCATGGTCACCATACAAACGCCTACTGGGGTGGTTCGACGTCACATAGACCAAGTGCGTTCCAGGCCGAGCCCGGCATCCGCTCGGAGCGGCGTTCGAGACCAAGACGAGGGGAGCCCTTCGGCTGCAGCTGCGCCCGCACCGACCGACAACGAAGGCGATTTGAACGAGCAGCCTACAGACCAGGTGGCGCCGGCACAAGCGTCGCCGCCTATTCAGAAGGCGCAGAAACCCCCTCAAGCTTTGCGACGATCTACCCGGGAAAGGAAGCCTGTACAGCGTCTTCAATACTAAGGGAGGAGAAATGTTGTAAATCATCTTGATATGCTATCTCCCGCCGCCTGAGCCAGGCGTGTGACGTATCAACAACAGCAGCGTTATGTCTTTCCTCGCCCTTTCTCCCTTCCCAACTCCCTCTCTCTTGCTTGCGTTAAATACTCTGTTCACGGACGAATAAACGTTCTTTTCCAGTCCCCCAGCGCTGGTCTCGTCAGTCGTCCACGCACCGTATGTACCGCTTGCTACGCAGCAGTCTCCTCGTCTCGTCTCCTTTTTATTTATATATACTGTATATAGAGGGTGCAAAAAGGAGACGGCAGGCTCTTTAAATCGACCGCAAAATTCGGCCTCTTAACCTATCACGCAACGACTTTGTGCAGCGTTGCCCACAGATGGTGCATTTTTTTTTTTTTTTTGTAAAATTTGCAAAGAGCGAACTTACCTGAGGAAAAAGTAAAGAAAGAAAAAGGCTTAGCTCCTATGTAAATGCAGCGACGCCACCGGTCTTCAAACAACACGGCGCCGTTTCGCACGGGACACAAGAGATGGCGCAACGAACACCGCCAACGAACGAGCATACGGCGCCGAGAGCCAACGTCTTTAGCAGACAATCTTTTCGACTCAAAAGTGGCGCGCATTCCGCAGGCGGCGACAGTCGCAGAAACAAAAACAGGCGCGGTAACAACAAGGAACTGCAGTTTCTTGTCTGCTGAAGGGCCGGCTCTCGGTGTCGTCTGCTCGTTCGTTGGCGGCAGTTGGCGTCGGGACCGCTTGCGCCATCTCTTGTCTCCCGTGCGAAACGGCGCCGTGTTGTTTTAAGACCGGTGGTGTCGCTGTTTTTCCATAGGAGCTAAGCCTTTTTCTTTCTTTACTTTTTCTTCGGGTAAGTTCGCTCTTTGCAAATTTTACAAAAAAAAATGCACCATCTGTGGGCAACGCTGCACAAAGTCGTAGCGTGATAGGTTAAGAAACCGAATTTTGCGGTCGATTTAAAGAGCCTGCCGTCTCCTTGTTTCACCCTGTATATATATTTTTGCCGATAGTAACACTCCTTTCAATGTTACCAATGAAGGAGCTCAACTTTTTGATGAACATGGGAAGTTTTGAAGCGTCCCGATAAACGAGGCCACGGAAAAGAAAAGTTTTCTTCCTACGCGTAGTTTGTGCAAGCGCAGCGTTAAGCACGATAGAATATTTCTGATTTTTCGAGCGACTTCTCGACAAGATAACGAATACAGTAGAGCATGTACTACACTTGGCAATGCCGGCTTCGGGAAAATATCTTTGAGCGACGCGAGTGATGTTTTGGCCTACGCAAACTCGCGTTAGTTTTTGCCTTGTGGGTTACGTTTATACAAAAGGCTGTAGTAACAGTGGCATTTGGTAATATATCGCGTAAAGGAGTATATATCAGCTCCTGGATTGGAACGAGCCTTGCATCCAGCCGGTTGTGACGCGCTGCCAGCCGGGCGTTGAGCGACCGACTGGCTGCGCCCAACGACTCGACACTTCGACCTTAGGTCTCGGATCCTCACCGAACTGAAAGCGTCTTTCCGTGAAGCGGTGCACGATTCTGGTCCCCTTTTCGTTCTACATTTAAGGTATGTAAAGTATTCTTTAATGTAGCCATGTCGGCGAAGTGCTCCTGGCAATTTTAAGCAAGATTATTTTAGCTTAATCTTGATTTTTCAACTAACGAACGCGTAAAGCGAGCTGATGAACGAGGATCAACGCTTGAAAAAGGCTGTTCATTTTAGAAATGATATACGATGTTAACTTCTGCCAGGGTGGTTTTAGAAATGAAGACTGTAGGTATGGGTGGATACGAATCTCCTCTCAATGCAAAAGTAAGCACTTAAAGCGCCTCTGATCAGTATAAACGACCGGTCGACGACATCAGTGAAATGATCAACGGATCGACCACCTAACATTTGGCAGCGTTTGCTTCGAGAAGATATCTGCGAACGACGCGATCTTTCTCTTGGCCTACTGATACTAGCGTTTGTGTTAACCCTGTCGAATAGATTTATGCAACATGGAGCGATAACATTATCTTCTGCTAAAATATAATTTGGGGGAATATCAACCAGCTTATACTTGCAGCGGTTGAAGCTCGAACTTTGAAGTTAATTTCTTTAGGATGAACCGAAAGGGGAACAGAGACCAGAAAAAACAGAGGCGAAAGAATGCCTGCCGAAGGTCTCTGTCCTCCTTGCAGTTCGTACATACGGTACACATTACGTGACATTAAAACCGCATAACCATATTTATATTTACATAAAACATATAGCTCACTTCCAAAAGAAGAGACCAATCTTGGTTGCCTAGAATTTATGCTAAAAAAGTTTATCACTTCTGATAAATCTGTTAATTTCCACTTTCAGACCCTTCCTCCACAGATAAAACATCGCCATGCTAGCAGCGTATCGGATTTCCCTCCAAACACTTAGGCGGGTCGTTGTCATTCAAACCAGGAATCAGCAGTGTCATCCGGGGGTCTTGCTGATGCTTCTCAGCGAGTGGTGCTATGGAAAGACAGGTACTCGCGCTTCAGTACGTTAAGTCCCAGGTAGCACACTTGCTTGGTTTAGCTGGGTCCAGGATTGGCGCCTAGTTGTGATAGCTTGGCCTCGACTGCCCAGCCATTTACGTCTGTATGCCAGTCTGGCGTTTCACAGCCTTTCCTTGCTACAAAAAGCCACGGAACTACTGGGGAACGTCTTTCCTGGTTGTCCAATCAATTTCCTTGGTCATTGATGGCCAGGGTAAACAGGCCGCTGCCAGTATTTGATGTAACCTGGCGGTCTATTTATTTTCCTTGGTCAGACATGGCCAAGGTAGCAATGCCTCTGCCAAGCTTTGAGGTTCCATGGTGGTTCATAAGAATTCCCTGGTCTACTCAATACAAGCAACAGCCAGTGTTCGGGCATGTTGTCAGATCGAAGATAGGGGTGAGCCAAGGAATGGCAGGAAATGGACGCTATTTAATGTTCCTTGGCTCAAGCACGTATTTCATTGGACCCAGAATGCCCGCTGAAAGCCACTGTTTCTCAATTTTTTTTTTTTTTTCAAATTTTACTTTTCTTATTTGTATGAGCGTTTTCTTAACATATTTTTGATGCTTTGTGGCAGGAGCCCTCGCACTATAAAGCGACGTTTAAGTGCAAGAAGTCTGTTTTAGCTACAGACAAAAGAAACACGTTTTTCCCATTGAAAAAAAACGATTTGAAAACAGTTTAGATATGACCAGGCCAAACCCGAAATGAACTTGATGTTGTGGAATTGTACCGGGCAAATTGGAAATCAAACTGTCGGAACTGGTCGAACTTGGAAAATGAACAGGCCAAGGTGGCAGCTGAGTTGGCTGAACTGTCGTTTGTACAGTTCAAACTGGTAGTTAGTCAAGCAAAACTAATAGCTTGAACTGGCGACAATTGTGTCATAATGTTCAAGCTGTCAGCCAAACAGTTTGAACTGGCAGTCGAACTGTTCTAACTGGCAGTCAAATATTTACAACTGGCGATGAAACTGGTATCAAGGTATCTAATCAAGTCAAACCAGCGGAACTCGGGAAAGTTATCGTAGTACTGGTCAAGCTAGTAGTATGCCCAGTTTCAAATAATTAGCCATCGGAATCGATTCAGTTGACCCTTTTCACTTGGATCGAGTTGGTTTCACTCTTTCTAATTTAACTCCCAAACTGGAAACCCACAATAATCCCATTTTTTCTCCATGAACGAAATGTGATTTTACTCTCCAAACGGCTCACAATGAGAAAACAACAATTTGACAAGACACGTTTTTACCAATTCCATAGGCAAAGTTGTGTTTCTGCGACGAATCATGCCACAGCTAGCAGAGAAAATGTCTGGCTTTTACAGTACATTTCTTCTATGCAGATGTCTCATCACAGATTAGTAGAGCAAATAAAAGCTTTATTTTGAGGCATTTGCAGCTTTACCTAGCTTGCAACAACAGTTGGTGACAGGTCAAGAATTCAGTCATGCAATCGCCTCAAAGGAGTTCATATTCCTCTCCCAGCAAAGCGTTTCCACTTAAACTTTATCATTCCCGCTTTTTACCGCGGCCTTTATCCACCCTGGCTTGCACCGAGAAGCCGCTTCCAGTGCAAGTTTCCGTTAGGCGGGGAGCCTCCCACGGGATGTTGAAAAGGCGCGGAAAAAAGCCCGCACCCGCAGATTAGCCAGGCGCCTGGAATGCGCCTGTGCCCCGGGACCGGAGATGATGCAGTGTCCCCGCGCGGACGCGGATGCCCTGACATGGAAGAGCTGCTAAAGTGCCAGGACAGGGAGCGCGCGGGCCAATCAGCGCGGCCCTCGCGCCCGCTCGAAGCGCCAGTTTTGAGTTGGCGGCGGCGGCAGTTCTGGGAACCAAAAACAAAACGGATCTGCACGACGGTTGGTCCTTTGTTCGCGCTGCTGTTCTGCTTGGGGAGGTTACAAGTTGCCTTTAAGCTGTCTTTGTATAAGATAGTTTGCCGTAGCTTTGAGTGCTGCCTCTGGCGATGATTTCTGTGCCTGATGACGTCATCCGCCTGAGTTCCACTGCTCGCGGGCGAAATGGCTCCATCCCAGAACGGCGTACGTGTTCGGAATTAACTCCGTCCTCATTGCAGCGCGGGCAATGGCTGTCTCTGTCTCCGCGCCAGCGAGCCAGGTAAGAAGGCTCGACCATTTGGATTCATTTTATAATCAATGTCATGTGAAACTGAACCTTTCTGCGACCCGAATTAGAACAGCTATGCTAGTAATACAACCGCCAGTGCACATGCAGCTTCAGAGATCCTCTACCACAGAGGTTGCGAGTTGCACACTGGACAACAAACTCGGGAGGCAGGAAGGGGGTAGCAACAGCAGGATCTTTTCATTCCTAGCCGCTGCTTTGCGTAAAAGCTGAACTGCGTGTAACCGATTAAGCGAGCGACGAGAGTCTGCGACCAGCGGCGGAGATTTTTCCTGATCGCTTGTCGCATCTCTCGGCTTTTTGGATTCCTAGAAATTGTCGCTCATCACCTTGGTCGCTTTCTCCCGTCGCTTTCATGCGGTTTGTCGCGTCGCGCGAGTGACCGAACGACAGCGAAGCGGATCGTCGTCGCTTGTCGATCGTCGCTCATCAAATCGCTAACATGCGGTTTATACTTAATTGCCGCGAGACTGGCACTACATGTACGATTGCCACCCGCTTCCATATTCCCTCTCATACTGTTTATGATAATGCATATTTTTATTCGTGGCACTAGTTACAATATGTTTTGGAACAGACGGGTACAAATAAATCTGCCATGGTTCGAATTACTGATGTTTATTCTCACTTCAGGTGCCTTGGGGTAATATGTTCGCAACCACCAGAACTCCGGCACTCCAGAAGATGTGGAGAATCTTGCCGGCCGGGTGGGACACACGAGTAATATCATGACAATTTTATTGCATTGTAAATTTGTTTTATGTATATTTTTGCGTTCTGCAGTATTTTTTTTTTTTGGGGGGGGGGAGGGAATGAAGTGAATTTTATTAGTTTACGACCTGTGTTGTCAATATGACCAGTTAAACTGGTTTAAGTGCATGGAGTGGACCAGTATACACTGTTTGACAGTATTACCAATATATACATTTTCGCTGTTAGACCGGCATGCACAGTTTAACAGTAAGACCAGTGCGCACAGTTTCAGTTTGTCCAGTTCAACCAATTTAACCGCTGGAAATAATTCCCTTCGAAGTGGCCCAGCTTGCAAAATTTTTCAATAGGCCCGTAGCTGCCCTGCTGGTCCGGGTTGAATTTCTATTGTCTAGCGAAGCTTGGTTGACCACTCGGTCACTAACCTGGCACATGCTGTAAATGCAATAACGAGTCAAGCTTCGGGCACCACTTAGCTTCCCGCCTGGCCCAGGACATAATTCCAGTGGTGAGCCAGTCCATGGCTATACAGGGAAGGGGACTGCCGGTGGTCGCCAGACTGGTATACCAGGATGGGGCTGCCTAGCGCCATTGGACAAAACAGTCTAGGCCCAGTGAAACTTCCCCGGCTGCCCAGTCTGGCTCAAGGTTGAGCTGGTCATAATGTGCTGCTTGGCGTATGGCCGTCGTAAGTAAACACATTCTTTAGAAATGCATAGTGAGTGTGCTCGTAATCATGGATGCTTCTAGGTTCAATAATGCGTGTCACCAAAACCTATGCGCCAAGCAACTGAGAGACAGGAGGAGACGAGAGTGCGTCGGGACGTCAGAACTCCGAGTTCTGATTTGACTGATAAGTGGGTAGACATAAAGCTAGCTGCTCCTGTTTCCACTGCACACGTCGAACGGATTAGAATTCGGAACTACGGTGTTTGGCTCGCATTCTAACACGTTTGGCAAGCGCAGTGGAGATAAAGGTTTTACGTCGACCTCCTAATCATTCTTGTAGTCTAGACAGAGTCTGGCAATCAACTGCTTTATTAGGTGTGGAGCATGACCTTATATACTCAGCGCGCTAGTAGATACAGCGCCGACTGCCGGGATTATGACTGGCCCATGACATCGTCCTCCTCTTCAGTTTGCTTGCGTTCCGAGGTTGGATATCGCTGACGTTTCCTCCGTAGTCGCGTACTTGTGCGCTCTGGGGTAGCCGATTGAACGTTGGTAGCTCCGGCGGTCGCATCTTCATCTGCCGGTGACGGTGCGTGTCCAACCTGGTCGTCCCCCGGAGGTGTCTGTTGACTCGAAGTACCGGCTGTTTCGCTACCGTGGACCGACGGGGCATTTTCAACTGTAGCGGTAGTCGGCAGAAGTCGCAAATCCTCCCTAGTACGTCTTTTGCTCTGACCATCTTCAGTTGTGACTACGTAAGACCTGGGTGCATCTGTTGTGGCTTCAATGACCGCGGGAGTCCAGGTTCTATGCAAACTGTCATAAACGGTTACAGGGAAACCTGGTCGCAAATCAGGAAGTTGGCGCGCTGTTCGGTCGTGTGAAGCCTTCTGCTTGTCTCGAATTTCCTTCAGACGACTTGTCACTACCTCTGTTGGCATGGTTTCGGGTTCCATATGACTTGTGGTAACGGGCAACAGTGTTCTTGTTTGGCGCCCCATTAACCGCTGTACCGGCGACTTGAGGTGGGCATCTCTAGGCGTGTTGCGCCATTTTAACAGTGCTAAACAGAAGCTTACTTCTTCTCGAGGGCACTTGATTAAAAGCTTCTTTGCTTCTTGGACTGTGCGTTCAGCCATTCCATTGGAACGGGGATAGTAAGGACTTGAAAATACTTGTCGGATCCGCAGGCTCGTTAAAACGTCCTTAAACGCCTTGCTGCTGAACAGCGGCCCGTTGTCGCTGCATATCCGGACGGGCAGTCCATGAGTGGCAAATATTTCGGTGCAGGCAGAAATCACTGTGGCCGCTGTTGCATGGCGAAGTTCATTCCCAAGCAGCACATTACGACCGGCTCAAGCTTTAGCCAGACTGGGTAGTCGGGGAAGTTTCACTGGGCCTAGATTGTTTTGCACCATGGCGCTAGGCAGCCCCATCCTGGTATGCCAGTCTGGTGATCACCGGCAGTTCCTTGTGTAGCCGTGGACTGGCTCACCACTGGAATTATGGCCTGGGCCAGCCGGGAAGCTCAGTGGTACCCCAAGCTTGGCTGTTTATTGTATATACACCATGGGCCAGGTTAGTGGCTGGGTGGTCAGCCAAGCTTGGCTAGACAATAGAAATTCACCATGCAGTTAAACCAGTTTAACTGGCGATATTGACCACACACGTCGTAAATTAATAAAATTCAATTTATTTCCACAAAAATACATACTGCAGGCCGCGAAAATAAACATAAAACATATGTACAATGCAAAAAAAAAAGGCATAATATTATTCATGTGTCCCAGGCGGTTGGCGAGATTCTCCACAACTTCTAGACTGTCGGGTTCCGGTGGTGGCTAACATAGTACCTCAAGGCATCTGAAAAAAGAAAAACATCAGCAATTAGAACCATGGCAGATTTATTTGCACCCGTCTGTTCTAAAACGGTATGTAACTAATGCCACTAATAAAAAATATGCACTATCATAAACAGTATGAGGGGGAATATGGAAGCGTGTGCCCATCATACATGTGGTGCCTGTCTCGCGGCAATTAAGTAGAAACCGCATGTAAGTGATTTGACGAGCCACGAGGCAAGCAACGACGACCAGCTTCACTGTCGTTCGGTCACTCGCGCGACGCGTCTAATCGCATGAAAGCGACGGGAGCAAGCGACCAAGGCGATGAGCGACGATTTCTAGAAATCCAAAAACCGAGCGATGCGACATGCGACCGTGGGAAATCTGCGCCGCTCGTCGCTGAATCTCGTCGCTCGCTTAATTGCTTACATGCGGTTGGGCCTTTACGTGGCATAGCGGACGACAGACTACGAAGGCTCCTAGGAAGGGGCAACAACAGCAGGATCCTCCACCACAGTGGTTAACCACTGCGGTAGAGGATCTCTGAAGCTGAATGTATACACTGGCGGTTGTATTACTAGCATGACTGTTCCAAACTGGGTTGCAAAAAGGTTGGGTTTCACATGATCCTGATCATGAAAATGAATCCAAATGGTCGAGCCTGTTTACCTGGCTCGCTGGCGTCGAGACAGAGACAGCCATTGCCCGCGCTGCAATGAGGACAGTGCGAATTCCGAACACGCCGTTTTGGGATGCAGCCATTTCGCCCACGAGCGAGTGGAACTCAGGCGGAGGACGTCGTCAGCCACAGGAACCATCGACAGAGGCAGCACTCATGCCACCAGCAAACTATCTTATTCAAACACAGGAACTTGTAACCTCGCCAAGCAGAACACCAGCGCGAACTAACGCCAGATTCGGTTTTCTTTCTTTGTTTTTGGTTTTCGGAACTGCGCCGCCGCCGTCTCAAAACTGGCGCTTCGAGCGGACGCTAGGGCCGCGCTAATTGGCCCGCGCACTCCCTGTCCTGGCACCAATGAGCAGCTCTCCTCTTTCAAGGCATCCGCGCTGCGCGCGGATGCCTTGAAAGTCTGCATCATCTCCGGTCCCGGAGCACTGGCGCATTCCAGGCGCCTGATTCATCTGGAGGGTGCGGGATCTTTCCCGCGCTTTTCCAACTTCACGTGGGAGGCACCCCGCCTCGGGCACTTGCGCTTGAAGCGGCTTCTCCGTGCAAGCCAGGGTAGATAAAGGCCGCGGGAAAATGATTAAGTTCGAGTTCGACCAATTTCGACAGCTTGATTTCCAATTTGTCCGGTACAACTCCACTACAACCAGTTCATTTCGGGTTTGGCCTGTTCATATCCAAATTGTTTTCAAATTGTTTTTTTTTCTTCTTTTTCAATGGGGAAAACGAGTTCTTTTTTAGGTCTCTAGCTAAAACAGACTACTTGCACTCAAACGTCGTTTTCTAGTGCGAGGGCTCGTGCCACAAAGCACCAAAAATATGTTAAAAGAACGCTCATACAAAAAAAAAATGGAAAAAGTTAAACGAACTTTAGGGTAACAGTGGCTTTCAGCGGGCATTCTGGGTCCGATAAAATACGAGCTTGAGCCACAGAACATTGCATAGCGGCAATTCCCTGACATTCCTTGGCTCACCCTATCTTCGATCTGGCAACATGCCCGAATATTGGCTGTTGCTAGTTTTGAGCGGACCGGGGAATTCCTGCGAAACAGCATGGAACCCCAAAGCTTGGCAGGGGCATTGCTACCCTGGCCATCTCGGACCGAGGAAAATAAATAGACAGCCAGGGTACATCAAATACTGGCAGCGGCCTGTTTACACTGGCCATCAATGACCAAGGAAATTGATTGGTCAACCAGAGAAGACGTTCCCTGGCAGTTCCGTGGATTTCTGGAGCAAGGAAAGACTGTCAAACGCCAGGCTGGCATACAGACGTAAATGGCTGGGCAGTCGTGGCCAAGCTATCACAACTAAGTGCCAACCCTGGCCCCAGCTAAGCCAAGCAAGTGTGCTGCCTGGGTTGGTTTAAAAAAAAAAGGAGTAGTAGTCGACCACAATGAGGAACTCATGACCGTCATGATTAAAAAGGTCGACTCCTATCATTTGCCAAGGGAGGGTCGGTACGTCGTGGCTAAGCATTGGCAGCTTCACGTTTCTGGGTTTGTATTTTTGACACAGTGTGCACGAGTGTGCTAATGATATAATGTCACTCGTAATGTTTGGCCAATATATGACTTCTCTTGCTCTGTTTTTCGTTTTTTCCTCCCCACAGTGCGCCGCGTGCAAAAGCTCCAAAACTTCATTTCTTTTTGCTTTCGGGACGATTATCTTGTTGCTTCGCAATACCAGGCCGTCTTCCACGTGATTTTCATCGCGATAGTTCCAGTATAGTTTTAGCCCATCCGGTACGTCATCCTTCGAGTTAGGCCATGATGTGCTGGCGTAGTCGCGAAGTTGCAGCATCACCGGGTCCCTTTCTGTTGCGTCTAACATGCTTTTCAGCTTGGCGTCTGAAATAGGAAGGTACGTCAATGCATTCACGTGGAATTGCTCTTCTTCGTCTTTCAAGACGATCTTGCTTGGAAAGCGCGAAAGCGCGTCCGCAATTAGCAAAGTTTTTTCCTGCCTTGAAGTTCACGGTTATCGGGTATCTTTGTAGAATGAGACGCATTCTTTGCAGTCTGAGGGGGCACTCGGAAAGGGGCTTTTTGAATATAAATTCAAGGGGTCTGTGGTCGGATTCAACAGTGACTTCGGCCTGTCCTTCGATGTAGTCATGAAACTTCGTGCAGCTGTGAACTAGAGCTAAAGTTTCCTTTTCAATTTGTGCGTAGTTGCGTTGTGAATCTGTGAGGGATCTTGAAGAGTACGCAACCGGGTGTCCGTCTTGAAGAAGGACAGCTCCGACGCCGTGTTGGCTCGCGTCGACAGACAAAGTAACAGGCTTGCCTGGTCCGAAGTTCGCCTAAACTGGAGCTTCCATCAGCCTCTGTCGCAGGACTTCGAAACTGTTCTGGTGTAGATCCGTCCAATCCCGCGACTACTTCACGCAGCAGTTCTCGCAGCGGGGCTGCAATCGAAGACAAATTTGGTATGAAACGAGACACGAAGTTAACCATGCCGAGGAATATTTGCAGGGACTTGCAGTTAGTCGGGGCAGGGACTGCTAGAATGTCCTGCACACGTTGGGGGTCAACTTGAAGACCTTCCGTGGTTATGACGTGTCCAACGTAGCGAACCTCTTTCTGAAGAAAACGGCATTTCTTTTTGTTGAGCTTCAGGTTGGCCACTCTGCAGTGTTGCAGCAGCCTCTGCAGGTTTGCATCATGCTCTTGCTTGGTTGATCCCCAGACCAAAATGTCATCCATGACAACGGCTACTCCTGTAAGATCTTCTAGAACAGTGAGCATTTCCCGCTGAAAACTTTCCGGAGCTGATGAAATTCCGAATGGCATCCTCAAGAACCTGTACCGTCCAAATGGTGTGCTCATAGTGCACAAGTAGGAGCTCTCGTGGTCTAAAACAATCTGCAAGAACCCAGAGGAGGCGTCAAGTGTGGAAAAGTAATTCGCACCGGGCAGATCAGGAGAATTCAAGACATCTGCCAATACTGGCATCGGGTAATGTTCGCGCAGTAAGGCTCTGCTTAAGTCCGACGGGTCCAGACAGATGCGGATCTTGTTGGGTTTTGTAACAACGACCATGTTACTACTCCAATCTGTAGGTTCTGTGACTTTGGTTATTACTTGATCCTGCTCCATGCGATCGAGTTCCTTTTTACATCGGAGCATTAGTGCAACGCGCTCTCTTGCATATTTCATATGACCAAAAAACCCATTCAGAGCCACGTTGCATTACCGCGTTAGCTTATCTGTCAGTCGCCGGAGCGTCTGTTTTGACATGACACAGCAATCCGCTCCGGTATCAAGCTTGCAGCCGAGCGGCTCGTTTTCAACGTGAACCTGGGCTGACCAAATGTTTCTGTTGGAGACACTTGCCATTTGCAAAGACTGCAGGAAATATTCTTCTTCGCTATCGCTATCTGCATGAATATCCCGTACTTGCTTTTGGTCGTGCTGTTTCGGGTGAGTTTTTTTTCGGTTTTCTGCATACTTTTTGCGAAATGGTTGTAGCCACTGCAGTTCTGGCAGCGTTTTCCTATTGGGCATTTTTGGTCCCGGTGCGCGGAAAATCCGCACTTCGGGCATGATGCTTCCATACGATTAACAACGGGTGCATGCTTTTGTTCCGCGAAGCTTTGTATCTCTTCAAACTGTTCCTGACCTTGTTCTCGGGCTCGACATATTTCCACGGCCTTTGCGTATGGCGGGTTTTCTGAGATCAGCTTCTGTTGCAGTTTTTTGTCTCTTCTCCCGAGGATGATTCGGCTTCAAAGCATACGCTCTTCTAACACGCCAAACTCGCAGCGACTTGCTAACAAACGCAACTCTGTTAGCCACTCGTTAAATGTTTCTCCTTCTCGCTGATCTCGGATGCCGAAACGAAACTCATTGTATGTCAGGTTCGTGGCAGGTCGGTAGAAGCTCTCGAACTTTTCCATGAGCACGTTCACGTCGTCTCGTTCCTCCTCCGCTTCAAAAACGAACGTCGCGTATGCTTTCCGTGCCTCTTCACCTATCGTCATAAGGAAGGTAGCTCCTTATACTTCCTTAGGTTTCGTTGTGAGCATCGTTGCACTCTAGAAAAGCTTAAACTCACTTTTCCAGATGCGCCAGGACTGCCACAGGTCGCCCGTTGTATCCAGCGGTTTCGGCGGTGGGAGCAGCGACGACGCCATCCTATCCTTTTTGTTCTCTTCACATCGCTTCTGACACCATGTAGTCTAGTCAGAGTCTGGCAATGAACTGTTTTATTAGGTGCGGAGCATGACCTTATATACTCAGCGCGCTAGTAGCTACAGCGCCGACTGCCGGGATTATGACTGGCCCATGACAATTCCAACCAGAGCTCGGCATTCAGTTGGCACAGCGCGGTCTCGTCTCTTTCTCTTCCTTTCTTTCTCACCACAAGCCTAAGCACATGTGCCATCTTAAAAATTCGCAAACTTCATGACCTGTAGGTCGTGAAGGTTGCGAATGGCGCCTACCAAATTAACTATCATCTGGATGACCGTCGTAGAACAGCGGTAGGAGGCTGGGTCTGCGAAGCGTTATTAATTTTAGTTTCGCAATCTACGAGCAGTATTAGAGCCTCGGATAAATTTTTCACATCAGGAAGGTGTTAGCAAGCACCTTTGTTTTGAAGCCGATTATCCAGGAAGTAGGGAACGTCATTCTCACAACCTGGTACCATCATCGCTAAAAGTTGCGATTAGTGTGCCAAAACCCCGTGTTTCCTATGCCTCTTGGCTAGGAAGAGTGATCCTCTCCATTGGCCTATAGACTGCTTTCAAAAATATATGTGTGCAACACTGCGCACATTGCGTTACGGTGCTTCTTTGGCAGTGCAGGAAAGCGGCACGGTTTCTATTTTACTTGCCCCGTTTCTGAAGTAATGAATCTCTGCACTGCATGAAAATAAAGTCAGCAACCGCTCGCCTTCTACCCATTCATCGTTCGTGAGAGCGCTTATTGAAATGCGAACCTCCAGTGGCCGTAAGGGCCTGCCTAGACATAGCAAGGAGTAGGAGCAAAGCCGGCCGCTTTTCAATGCCTTTTTGGCATCCTGGCTGAAACTCCAGAGTTCAGTGTGACCCTTTCGGGTCACGGATAATTTAAGAAGCCTAGGATATTGAGACAATGTAACAGGCTAATCGACCCAGTATACATCATCTTGTGATTATCTGCGCACAAACTCTGGTATGTCTGAAGCCCCCAAAAGCACGCCTCAGCCAGACTTGTGCGTAATCCGTTACAGGTAATGAAATTACTTCTAATACCTTCCGTTTATCAGCACTTTTTTGACAGAATAACTACATGTTCGCTAGAGTACTTGTAAAGTAATTTCTTTGAATAGTTCCGTATTGGATTCGTCGTAATCCCTTACATTTATTCACGACCCCCTCCCTTCCCACGAATAAAGAAGAAGAAATGAAGGTTGTTTTTATTTTCGTAAAGACGAGCGCAGTCACACTCTCATGCGTATTGACCAGCTCTGCCGCCCTTCCCCCCCCCCCCCCCCCCTCCCCCGGGTCCAGGCCATGCTCCTTACCGAGACGCTGTTTACGTGCCATTTAACGAGCTTCAAGTAGTGGCATGTAAGCAAAACAACGCCCACGTTGCCTTCATTGACACAGTACATGGAAAATGAAATCCCTGCGTGTTTTCTTTAGCTTCAATCTCCAGTCCTGGCGAGAAGGTAACGCGCAGCACCCCCCCCCCCCCCCCCCCCCCCCCGGGAAAATGGAAAGTCTACGCCGCTGACCTCGTATGTCATCCCGCGGATCTGGTCGCACTTCCGAGGGGGGAAATATTGCGCGAAAGTGTGCCCACCCCTGATCCTTTATCTTTTTATACATTATGAAGCCAAGGGTCACACATGAGAGTAAGCAATGGCGATTGCTCGTCCTGATCCACGAATATGGATCGAGGGCAACGCCACCACCAATCACGGGCATCTGGACGGCTGGGTCGCAGGACACGGGGTGGTCCCAGTCACTGGGGGCGGCAACCGGCGAGGCCCACCTCATGGAACCGCGGAGACGCGTAAGTGGAACCCCCGGCATTGTTATTCTTCACTACTAACAACCCTTTGCTGTCACTTTAATCAATGTAGTTTCTTGTTTTGGGAACCCCGGCTTCGTGTTGTTCCTCCAGGATGGGAATGCCGCAAGGCAACCCTACCACAAGGTGAGCGCCAGAAGAACGAAGGAGAGCGAGATCTCTTAAAAGGTTATGAGTATTCTTGTAAAGCAATTAACCTCCTCCAAGATGTTATAATGTACAACGGAAGGCCCTCTTTAAATCTCTAACTTTTTTCTGTGTAGCATTTAGGCCTTCTAGCAATGGTCGCATAAGCAAGATCTGCAGGATTGCAAAAACGATGCAACCGTAAGTCGCTTGAGACGCAAGTGGCAGATCATGTTTGTAACAATAAAAAGGGTCTATACCAAACGATTGACGGAAAAAAAAGTAAATATACTGTACCCAAACTTTCTTACTTATGAAAAACGTCGTACGCTTCCGTTGCTACTGCAGCTTATGCAACCGCAATACTTACTGAGAAACGCTCTCGGGGAGTGCTACGTGCTTCATATTTTTAGCGAGGCTAGTGACGTCACTCCCCACTTCATACTCTGCCGTTGCCACGGCAGCTTATGCAACCGCAATTTTTACCGCGACACGCATGCGGGAAGTGCTACGTGCTTATCATCTATCAAGTGGTTTTACACCTGTTTTGTGATTCTCTTATTGAAACAAACGTCTAAACCACATGATAAGAAACATGGCGCACGCGTGAGTTGTCTCGACTACAGTTAAGTCGACGGACACTAAAAAACCCGACCAACAAGTCATATACAGCTTCGCTGTAAAAAAATATTCGCTGCAAAATGTTGCGCTTTCGTGAGAAAGCGCAACTTTTTCTCGTCGGTGCCTTGCGAGTCGGCGCGTGCCCTTAGGCGTAGCACATCTACATCGAAGCTAGTTACGCTTTCGTTGGGGGCCTGAAGTAGTGTTTGAAGCAGATCCTCCGCCCGCTGCCGTCAGTGTTGGCTCGTAAAGGTCCGCTTCACCTCGGCCACGCAGATGTCCCAGGACATAAGCGAAGCCTCGTGGTTGTCAAAGCAGTGCCTTGCAGTGCTCTTCAGCAAAAAGTATACGTTCTGCAGGTACTTCTCGACAGTCCATCCGCTGTGGCGTGCCAGGAGCTCCTAGTGTTGGATACAGTCCTTGACGTCCTCGTGGATCTCGCCATGGAAGGGCGTCGGCGTACGAGGGACGGCAGGCAGGTAAACGACTGGGGAGGCAGCGGCGGGCGTCTCAGTTTGCAGGCCCCGTAGGTCGTAGGTGGTGTCGTCGACTTCTTCCTCCGGTAAAGGTCCGCATTCGGGGGGTTGCTTTTCGGTGCGGCGGACTCCTTGGGTCTCGGTCTTCTCCATTTATCCTTGACCCGGGGGCTGGGATTCCGCTGCGAGGCCTTGGAGGAGTACGCTTCATGGGCTGCGGTACCACCTCCAGCATAAATGTCACAAATAATAGACGATGAGGCAGGAGAAAACTGAATTGAATTGAATTGAATGTTTTTGTCCGGAATCAGTCGAAATGGAGACAGCGACTAAAGGCGTGAAGCCTGACAAGGTCTCTTTCCATAATGCAGCGCTTTCCAGCAGCACACTGTTTACAGAGTGCATAGTAAACAAATTATTCATTTTTAGAATATACCAAAAAAAAACAACTAGTTATTACATACAGATTCAGAGAATAATGGAATAACACTGCCCTCCATGAGTATCCTGAAATTCTCCTTAATTTTACTAAAAGTGTCATTAAAATCTATGAGGTTAATGAACTAACAATTTATTGGAGAGGCGAACTTCACCCAGAAACTAAAAAGAAAAAAAAAAACACGTCAAGAAGCCAGCAGCGATTGTCGACGACGGCAGCAGCAAGCGACGGTTCGGCGGCGTAACTTCTGGCTATCGCGAGCCGCGAATTGAGCCTACGGAGCTCTATAAGGCTTAACAAGGACGCTACCTCTATTGTACGGTCGGGAAGAGCAGCAAAATAGAGCGTAACACGAGCTTTCCGAGAACTGTATTTATTTTCGAAGCCGGCGTTCCGCCGCAGGTAAAGAAACTTGCGTTTCAAAAGCAGTCACTCAGTCTTCTCAGCGTCAGCACTGCGATGTTAAACGAAGACAACCGGTACTCAGTTACTTCGCGCACTTTATGTCTTACCTTTGCTATTCCTCGAGCCAAATTCCTTCGTAAACCGCACATCACGGAGGAGTGGTAAACCATTCGCGAAATCAAAGGCCGCTATCAAAAAGAACAAAATCGAAGCAGCCTAGTTGCACGGCAATCAAATATTAATGCGAAGCGTGAAAGAAGGTTAGATCGCATCCCACCAGATGACAGGGTCAAGCAGAGTAATTGTAATTAGCTTTGCTAGGTAGCGCTAGGTAGCGCCCGATTCATGTGCTAAAAGGAATGTTTTTGTTAATGTGCGCACGTCACTATCACATTTTGAGCCATTCAGGCAAATTTAATATACACATATGCAGGGATGGGCAAAATACATGCAAATATCTATCGAAATACAAATACAAAATACTTCGTCAAAAATGTATTTAATTACAAACCTAATTACATTTCCAAAAAAGCATTTAAGTACAAGATACAAATACAACCAAATGTATTTCGTTTCCTCCAAATACTTTTCCAAATACATTCCTCAAAATTTGCGTCAGCGACTTCAGGGCACCTGCAACGGGTTTCTGGGTATCTCATTTTAATTTTGCATCGCACACACGGGAGTTAGTGTGCGAGGCTCTAGTAACGTAATAAAAATATAATCACAAAAGAAATGTAGTCAGCTTGGACGTAATAATAGATGAAAAAAGTACAGAGCTTCAATCAGCTATTTTTGTCGATTACCTTTTGGTATAGACCAACAAAGAACCGAGACGACCAAGACGCGCAGCACAAGCTAGAGAATTTTTTATTCTTGCAACTCGCACCAGTTACGGGAATCTGGAGGACCCGCGCATTTAGAATGTTACAGGCAAAAATAAGGATGGAAATCAGGCTGGAAAGCATCAGAAGTTGTTACAGGCACTTATTTAGCCAGTCTGCCTGTGAACGTCGATTTCGTCACTATTCTTGCCCTGGACTAGCACCGTAATCACAAAGTCACTAAACGTTTGTGCTTGATTGAGAGACACTGCATTTGATGCAGAACGTAGTTTTCTTCCTGCTCTGGACAGTGAGAATAAATTTGAGGGATGTATTTTCGCCCACAAAATTGTATTTAATAACAATTGTATTTGAAATACCCACGTTTTAGTATTTAAATACACACGTCAGATACATTACCCAATTTGTAATTAAATACAAATTCAAAATACGCAAAGTATTTGAAATACGCATTTCAAATACTTGCATTTAAAATACTGCCCATCCCTGCACATATGTGTGTGTATATGCACACATTTAATATACACATATGTACATATTGCGCATACCACATGGCTCTGGCATACCACTAGCATCAGCTGAACATATACATTGAGCGCATAACATACACCAAACAGCAAAACATAAATTGAACACCACACTAACACGATAACTGCCTCCGACGTTTGCGTTTCCACCTTTTATACTGGTCGTTTTGAAGTAAGGTGTTTCACGTTGACCACCTAAGAAATGAATATTATTTCCAGCATGTTGAATTCCTTAGTAATGTCCTACCTGTGAGATTATTTTGAATGGTTTAGGGGATAACTCTCTTAATAAAAAGTAAACTCTCATGCCTTAATTATTGGAAAGCCAATAAATCAAGCCCCTCCACTCTGGTTCCAAGCCAGGTGTTTGCTTCCCCGCACGGCGCGTCGTAGCCAGTTTTTCTGTTGTAGTATTTGTTTTTCTCTGTGTGCTGTTCGCGTGCAGCTGCAATTCTCACCACGAATTAATCTCTTTAGAGGTGGTATTCATTCAGGCGAAGCTTCGCGGTCAGAGAAATCGCTTATCGAGCAACTTGGAAGCAGTCAAAGCCGCGACTTGCTGCAGGTGTTAGTGTACGGAACTACGCCGTGGCGAGCTCGAAAACGTAAAGCGCTCATCCCAGCGCGGCGGCTGGAGGGCAGTTTCTCGAGGAATCGTAGTATTCTTCAACAGAAAAATAAAGAATAACATTTTTTTAGATTTGATTGGTAATTTATTTTTAATGCTAAAATTCCAAACTGTAAATATACGTACTTTCCGTTACATTTCCATACTGTTCGGTTCTTTCCCCAGAGTGCAATCGCTCTCAGGGAGGAGACAACAGGACATCGCAGACGACAGTCACATTGACCACTGTACGATAGGAGCTACAGTTAAGACCAGCGTTCCAACATGACTATCCGCATGTCGATGGACTGCGCCTAATCTCTCATGGGGTCTTAAACTCGTTAATGTAAAGCGGAATGTCAACCTGTGGCAACCCACCCCTCCGATCACGGCCCGACCTGATCATGGCCCGAGCGACCATCCTCTGATCACGGCCCGACTGTTGGGCATGAATGGCTAACTGTTTACGTCATCTCATTTTGTTTGAACCACTGACACGCCAACACACGGTCACATTGGCCATAATTCCAGTGTTCAGTTCACAACGCACAACACTTCTATCGCAATGTTGGTGCTATGTTGGTGACACACAGAAATACAGAACCAAGTTGATTGTGGGTTGCCACTCGGCATCGGAAAAGAGAACCGAATTCAGCACAGACGAGACCCAGGCACCAAGCAGCCAAATCTGCCTGCCTTGGACGCAGTTTTCGCGGTTTCCATAACGTCGTCAACGTTGAAACGTATATCCGCAATGGGAAGCGGCAATCTTAGCTCAGTGTACGTAGCCCTACTCCGGAACTTCGTTGGTTTTAAAGCTTCGTTTGCTCGTTTGATACACTTAGTGATAAAAACGTCAAAGCCACCGAAATGTTCTGCACGTTTGGACTGGGAGACGGAATTACAGGCGCCGACACTGCCGCCGAAGCTCAATCAACTCAGCAACAGTTATTAAACAGTGCTCGCTACATTCTTGAAAAACGAAATTGAAAGAAGATGAGGCGGGAGGACGCAAACTTTCTCCTGTCTGCCTCGAGAAGGTAAAAAACGTCTTATTCCTCTCTTTTTCTAGTGCCCGCTCGGGGACGCGTCAGTAGAAAGGGGGAAGACCGCGCCGATGGTCCCTCTTTTTCCTCCATTTTTTCTTAGATTGTACGAAGCATGGCTGGCTTACATTTATTCCTCGGTGAATCTTCGTGACAGCGCGATATATCCCCCTTTTACAAAGTTTGACAGCTCACTTCCGGGATGGCAAAGATTAGGAAACTCATCCATCAAAAATTTAAGATCGGTTGAATAGACGGTTCGTAGCAGCTACACTCTTGAAAAAAAGGGTGCGCAAAGGGACCAATCGCCATCTTTCATCCCCGCGACCCTAGCGCCCCTTATTCAGAAGTGGTAACTCGAGCAGTTCTTTCCGCGGGCATTTCGTTGCTCCCGCCTAGAGTTGATCCCCTAACGAATACTTTAGTCCCCTCGTCAATAATGGCTGCCGCAAGCCTCCGATGAAGTGGACGAAGCATCACTCGAGTAGCTATTTTGGAAAGGAGCCTTGGCAAAACAAGATTTTGGCACCGGGATTTAGAAATTGTGACTACGCGCGCATATATGGTGAATGCTTCCGACCGCGAAAAACATGAGAAAAAAATCCGAGCGACGCGGAGGCGCCGGTAACGAGGCTACCTACTCTCCGACTGCCGCGCCCGCGCCCGAGTTTGAACTGGAGGTCAGGGTTGCCAGGTTGGGCTATAAATAGCCGAATTGGGCTAGTTTTATCTGCAGTTGGCGGGAAAAAATGGTAGTTGGCTATTTGGCTAGTATTGGGCTATTTCTGACCTGTGCATTGGGCTATTTCTGACCTGTGCATTGGACAATTTCTGACCTGTGCTGGAACCAAAATGCCTGAAAGCACTTGGGTTTATAGGTTCGAATGTATTTTTTAAAGTAAGTTACGTGAACATTTGGCGCTTCAGTCCCTTAACCCTGATAAGTTTGCGACAGCAAACAAATTCGTCTTTTTTTTGCGCGCCTTGGGTGCAATTCTTTACCTCCGAATTTTGTCCGAATGCAAGCATGTGCTGTTATTCCTCCATCTCAACAAGTGACGGCGCGATTCCTTGCTGCCTTAACAGCACCTGTTCTGCGCATTCTTTAGGTTGACTGTCGATTGGCGTGCACCTATAGACGCTTTGCAGCAGCTGTGCATGGACGCCGCCATAGGTGACCTCCAGTTTTCGTTTCCTCTTACTCCGTTTATTTCACTTCATCATTGCCATAGCAAGCCACGTTATTGCCATATTAGATTCAACCGTGTCCTTTTCTAAAGCACCGGCCTTTGTAGAGGATCGTCAACTACCGTTTCAGTTGCTAGGCATCTCGGTAAGACAAGAGAAGGTCAGCAATGGCGGCTGTAATTTGGCGCGTGTGTAAAGCGTCTATAGGGAACTTAGCTGGCGGCCATATCTGTGTGCGTGGCTGCTAAGCGCGTGCTGACGGCGAGCTTTCGCAGTCCTTTTGGAGCGTGCATTTAGGACCATCAAGGTTGCCGGTCTTAGCAGGCTATTAATCTGAGCTCGTTCTGGGCATGCGCTCTAAACATCGCCCTCAAATATGGCGTCCAGTGAATACCTCCTATAGGAAGTATTCACTGGTGGCCATAGCTGTGTGCACGACTGCTGAGCGCGTGATGATGGCGAGCTTCCACAGTACTTTTGTAACGTGCATTCCGCACCATCAAGGTTGCCGGCCTTAGCACCCTATTATTGTGGGCTCGTTCGTATGTATGATCTCTATGGCTCGTTCTGAGCATGCGCTCTAGACAGCACCCACAAATATGGCACCCAGTGAATACCTCTTATACTTTGAGCTCAATTCTGCATAGTTCTCCCGTAACGCCATTCTGGTCACCATGCCCCGATAGTAAGCGTCCCAATACACTTGAGTCTGGAAGGTATGATCTCATACGCTTGCGAGCGCTTCAGGAAGTTCGCCGAACGTGCAAGGGACGCCATTTCTTGGGCATTTGATGGATAAAAATGTATTATGTGTCTTTCTGCTCAAAATAAACGTTTCAAATGATAAGTTTTTTTGGGCTATTTTTGGGCTATTTTTCTGGATCAACATTTGGCTATTTTTGGGCTATATCTCGTAGACATTTGGCGGTTTGGAGTTCAAGCACCTGGCAACCCTGCTGGAGGTGACGGTTGACCAAGTTGACCTGTGGCGGTGCGGTGGAAGTCTCTTCGGATGCAGTCGGAGTGGCGACCGACTGGACGGTGAGTTTAAATTGCTTTGGCTACTTCTAGAGCAGCAGAAATGTTAAAGTCATTTCAAAACATACTTCATAAAGTCGCAGGGTTACCCTGTACGATAGGCGCTCGCTCTCTGACTCGGTCGGGCGCGTACTCGTCCATGTTAGCGTGCGAACGAGGCCTAGCACTTCTAAACTAGACCCGGCGGCAGTCAGTTCATCAAACAAACGATGTTACACCGGCAGATGGTTTCGTCGACGCAGCAGCGTTTTAATGCCACTTAGGTTCATCGAAAAGTACCCGCGTTCGTTTGATCGACCAACCTTGCGACGCTTCATCGGAAGCGTCTTTCCGCACATATCGCCTCGGTCGACGACCAAGGCGATGCGAGCTTGACGAAACCGTTGAGGTTCGCATGAGGCCTGGTGCGAGTTCGCGCCTCGAGAGTAAAGTTTCGCGCTTACGCTCTTATGCGAAAGGTATGGTCGTATCCGGTATGCGTAAATAAACATGTTCTCGATCAATATTAAGCTGTCCCCGAGCGGAGCGAGGGGTTTCAGCGCGTGGTGCGGACGGTTTGAAAGCGGCGATCGCCAATTCATTTGTGGCGTATCGGAGTCGCCTGGACCAGTCCGCTTTAGTAGAGGTAGGCTTGCTGCGAGCGAAATGAAACCAATAATGCAATCCCCGTGGTGAAAAAAAACAAAACAAAGTCGACGAAACGTTGTAGGAGCACGTATCGACGAAAATTAAGCGGTGCCGCGAAGTCGTGCACGCGCGCGTTTAGTGAAGCATTATTTTATGTTTTTATTTTCTCTGCGGGGTTCCGAGTGTCTTTCGGCCCTCTATGTTTTGGCCGATGCTGGTCGGCTCCGCGGCACAGTTTATAGTTTCAACCAAGGTCGGAATCACCAAATTGGAATTGAACTTGAACGCTGTAACGATGCACTTGTTTATAGAACCCAGCGTTGAGGTGTTTTGTCTTGTAATACTTCTGCTTTTGAGATTCTCACTTCGGAGTTTGGTTTCGCCCTGTATAACTTGTGCTCGTGGCTTCGAAATGTGTTTTGTATTCTTCAAAGCTGCTATTGTAATCTTCGTTCAAAAGTTTTCTTTTTTATGCTTGTTATTGATAGCTGTGTTTCCTTTGGGCTCTGAGCATTTTTATTGCTTTGGACTCTGAGCATTTTCAAACAGTCTGGTTAGGACACGCGTGTCAAAAAATTAATTTTACGCGAATAAAAAAAAATTTAAAGCAATATTTATTTATTTATTCATTTATTTTTTATTTATTAATTGAAAGTACCCGCAGGGCCCGAAGGCATTACAGAGGGTGAGAGGCACATACATAAAATAAAGATAGTAATATAGTAACAAGTGAAAAATATTAAATATGCAACAAACAAAGAAAAACAACAGGTCATGGGTCACTGCTAAAATAGTTAGTGATAGCGCGAGACGCGATTTAGTCGGTAATCACGTCCTTTCCACTTCTTTTCTTTCGGGTGCGGGGAGGAGAGGTGGATTGCCTTGGGCCATCGCGTTGAGGTGGAGAAATGGTATGCCAATCTTATTAAGGGGGAAATTGCGTATAACCATTCAGTGACGTCATGAAATTAATAAAAAAATTAGTCTCGCGCCGTCAATATTGCTAAAAAATGTTTTTGTGCAAAATTTATTTTTTTGGGCAGTTGTGTCTCTTACAAACTGTTTAAAAGAATTTTTTTTTCGAGGTCCTTTGGGGTGCAATTTTCTCGTCTTAACTGTCATTCAATTTCGCATTAATAAATTCTGGTTATGAGAGACACTATGCTTTACGGCAGCATCTTAGATAAAGCATAGGGTATTACCACATAGCATAGTCATTTTGAAATAGAAGTAGCCGCAATCAAAAATAAAAACAAGTCACGTAAAAATAAATTTCCACATGCCATGAATAGTTGTTCTCAAGAAACAAAATGTTGGTATAGCTTCATTTAAAGGACACTTTAATTTTGAGTTGGCCTAGCACCTCCTAAATACCAATACCTTAGCCCTTAATTTTCTTTCTCAATTATCATATTTCAGTGCAGGGTATATAGTGGACAGTGCTATGTTAGCATTAGACCTAGAACTCGTGCTCAATTGGTGAGAATACGTGTTCCAGCTGAATGCAAATGCAGCACATTTTCCAGTCTGCCTTGCGATGACCTATGAGAGGGGGTAGAATCCAGCAACACTAAGGCCTTGCGATCTAGGAGGCATTGAACTAACTGAGTAATCTCTGATTATTGAACTCCTTAAACTATTGATTTCGGCCTTGTAGGCTTCTTTGTCTCTTGAATGTTATTAGAAAAATACTTATGATGTAGCAAAAAAATTCGACCACAGGTGGAGAACAGACATATGGAAGAGGGTTGATTTATGAAGAGAGGTTTAGGGCGAAAACGAGCTGGTGCTAGTTAATTAAGACTGTGTCTGCCTGTCCTTTCTTTTTCAAAAACTCTGGTTGTTTTTACTATGTTCAAGGTTGGTTTACTTCGTTCCTTCTAATTTTAGGAAGCTGCAAGCATCCTCGCCCACGACTGAAGATTGAAATTTCATAGCCGGCCACATGGACGCAATAAGAAGAGAAAGGAAGGGAGCGACTACGTATTGGAGATGGTGAAAGATGCCATGGAGAGGACTTTTTGGGCAAAGAGGGTACATCAGCATACACTCTAGACGACTATCCAGCCCTAAAGCTCACAGACCAGGTAATATGTTGCTTACTAACGATGTTGCTCATGATTTTATAAGCAGTAAGTTCCCGAATAAGACCACAACCACCCCATTATGGTGCATTCGCGCTGCTAGCGAATGGAAGCTCCTGCCGGGAGATCTCATTGGCTCGGTGACGCGGTTGGGGAAAATGTTCCCCAACGCACAGATCTGCTTTGCGGTTGCGGCTCCAGTCCTGGCATTAATGCGCCGTTAGTCCTGTCGTGGTGAAGTCTGGCACCATGATGGGTCTCCTTTTTTATCCCCCTTACATTAATTACGATTTTGTTACAACGAACAAGTCATGATTTTTTTCGCTTTTTATTTTAAAAAGAGCAGTTTACAAATATCTTTAAGTATACTGAATATGTGAAAATAATTTTTCTTGCAGATCTTTGCAGTGTCTTTTTCTATTAGTACTGGCGCCAAGGCAAAGGAGCGATTTATGAATGTTGCCTCAGGCATAGCCTCCTCTATACGGAGAAAGCCTGGCACATCGACGACGGAGCCATTGGGCGCGCGGCCGCAGGAAAAAGGAGAGGAGGAGCGCGCCGAACGGTGACCAACATGGTAGCGCAGAGCAGAAAGGGCAGACCTAGACAGCGAGCGCTTGGCTCATGAGCGGCCGCTCTCCGAACCACGCTTGCTTTTGTGTTTTCGTCACCGTCGTTTTCGTACTCCGGGAGAAACGGGCGCGGCGATTCGAAAGGGCGCAGGGAGAAACGGGAAAGGGTGGACGTTGAGTTTCTCCTCTCCACGATAGCGAGAAGAAAAGAGAAAAAAAAAAAGATTGTTTCTGCGTTTGGCCGCTCGCTCTTTTGTGGCGCTAGCAGGCAAGGTTCTCTCCGCTCCCGTTTCTCCGCCCCTCCTTTCCCATTTACGGCGGCCGCCTTTTCTCGCGACGCGCCAGGCTTTCTCCGTATAGAGGAGGCTATGCCTCAGGAAACCTGCCAACTGTTCTCATGGTGACTGAGGGAAAACCAAGACCGGCCCTGTTTTGCGAGATCATCGTAAGGCTTCATGATGCCGAAGATATAAAAAAGGTGCACTTTACCCTATGCTGTATTGCACTTTTCTTTTTCAGCACACTTGTAGTAAATGAAGCCGTTGTTCGTCTTTTGCTATTCATTTCCTTCCAAGGCCTCAACTTACGGGTTGCCAGAAACTATGGGCTCTCTGGACAAGTAGTTTATTACCTGAACCTGCCCTCATGCACAGGAGTATGTGCAGAAAGCATGGTCACCAGTTTTATGATCCACAGCTGGCTGGATCTGAGAGCATACCCAATGTGATAACAAGGTTTAAAATGGCACTGCCCTGCCAACCTGTTGGAAGTTTTCAAGAGAGCAAGCACACTGTCCTTGCCCTGTTGCTCAATTCAGTGGGAATTATTCAAGTTTAAAATTCTCCTCATACGCCAGTTCTTGCTTGCCTTTTTTATAGCAGCATTATAAGAAAATACTTGCGTTTTAGTTATAGTTTTGGAGGGCTAGAAAACCGAGCAAATAGCTTTATATTTTGGGAGGTTCCTCCCGCTGAGCGAGATTTGGTGCAGCTGAGATGCATCTGATCGAAACTGGCCAACCAAAAACACTGCGCATTCTGAATTAGTTGGCTTATGTGGAAAATTGGGGTACCTCATGTTTGTTTTTATTCCTTTGTTTATTTTAAAATAAGTATCAACAGCATTTCTCAAAGCACGGGCAAAACTGAATGTGATCACAAGCATTATGAGATGTGCTTGGAACGAATTACTTTCAGAAAACTCATAACAACACCATAGCCTTATTAACTAGCACTTCCTCCATGCCAAAAGCAAGCACCACGAGTCTTTGATTAACCCACTGACATCTTTGTAATTACGATTCTGTTTCTCATAATAAATTGGGAATCTTTTTTCTTATCTCCTGCTTTTCTACAGGGTAGTTTACGATTTATTAGCTCACTAAAGATCACCTATTTTTATTTCAGATTTTTGCTGAGTTTCATCGCATCACAAGCATCGATGCCGAGCAACGCTCTTTTTAAATTGCCTCAGAAAACCTGGCGACCGTCCTTGAACTGACAGAGGGCAAGACAAAGCCGGACATTTTCTACCAGACTGTTGAAAGGATGGATGATGTTAAAGAATCGGAGAAGCAAGGTATGCCTGCTTTAGAATTTAGCCTTCATTGACTATTGCTATTGCTTTCTATTGCAACCGAATTGGTGCCGACTCAGTTCATGTGATAGGTGGGTGCAAACTATGTAAATTAAATTCTAGATATCTAACAGTGAGCTGTACGGCATCTGAAATTCTAAATGCTTCTGTACATTAATTGTAAATTGTGAGTGACCGTCTGGTAATGAGTAACATTAAAAAAAGGGTGAATGGCTGCATCTAAAAAGAAATATAAATTTGAATTACTGATGTGACGCTTAAATACAGCCTTCATATTTTGTGTTCAATTGCCGTGACACTTGGCACTGAGCAAAATTGAATGGACTAGATTAAAAAAAACAGTCTACTAGCATGGGTGATTAATCTGTTATTAACGGTGTGCATATGAGGAAACAAAATCAGGCCCTTATTTCTCACCTGTTAGGATTTGGCTGCATGGTATTAGTGTTTCACCCTATGTGCGGACGCAGCGGATGCTAACAGCAATCCCATTTAATCGTGCTCTTTGAACATAGCACATAAATCATGTCGCCGCGCCCGCTCTCTGAGGACACATGACACTCGCTTGGCTTTGGATTTGCTCTGATGGCTCGCAGCATCCGCTGCGCCCTGACTAAGGTGATACAGAGTATAGTGTAGATGGCGGTTGGACAAAAATTTCTGAAGTGTCTGTGCTATGTGGTATGAAAATATTTTAAAAGGATACGTAACAAAATTTGAAATATACCCGTCGTGTTCAGAAATAGGCTGAATATGATCAACAATATCCGGAAATGACAATCTCACGTTTGTATTTTGAGCCTGAAGGCTGAATTTTTCGTTATAAGCGAAATACCTTTTGGCTTTAATGCAACGCATTAGATGCATCCGTGTTAAGAGCCTTTGCACATACATCAACCGCATCTAGGAGTTTTAGATATCGCAGTGCTCCCGAAACTTACTGTTTACCGGAGATGGTCCACCTTTTGCGTTGTTTGTGCTACTCCTTGGCTCACCAGTCGAACAACGTGGTGAAGTTTGGGTACCCGATGATGACCTAACCTGGAGAAGATATTCCAGCTGCTCCAATGACCAATTTAGCTTTGATTTGCCAAGAACAATATTAGGGTAACTGGTTGGGGTGTTAGGCTTAGGGAGTATGCACTGAACCTTTTTCAGCTAGTCTACCATCAGTTAGCTGCATCTGCTTATCATCAGTTACTTTTATCTGCTCTAAGGGCAGGCCTCTCCTTTTGTTAGAAAGCCTTCGATTTTATGATTTGTTTTGATTCCCAACCTTTGTATCAGACGTGCCCCGCAGTCTATTCCATCGCAGTGTGTCCAAGGACCTCGACAGAGCGCTGCAGTGTGCTTTTCGTAAATCAGGCTGAGACAGAGGGCCCTCTGGAAGCTGTGGCACTTTGTTTCTGCCTGGCATGGGTTTTCGACCTTCAGTACTTCGTTAAATATTGTCGCACATTTGTTTGTTTTGAGAGACTTGTAGGTCTCAAACATTCGAAGCTGGGCTGCATGAGCACAAGGCTGCTGACCAGCCTAAATTTAAAAAAAAAAAGCTTTTTTCCACACATGTTGTTAAAAGACGGTTATTCTGGGCTTGTGTAATGCATTGATGGAATGCATTCGCATTTACGTGAGCATTATTTCTATTTTCTTAAGCATATGTATTCCTGAAGGTCTAAAACCCATGCCAAGTTTTTTGTTCTGTTTTTTTTTTTTATTTATAAATATAGGCCTGTGACCCAAGTCACCGGGCTCGATCAAAAATGGACCGTAAAAATCGTCGCCTTCACGTCGTAGACCGTGGCAAGTTTATTCGCCCAAATAATTAGCAAAAAAGGGCTATGCTTTGCATTTGAAAAAAAACGACCTGTGAAATACACCTTTGACGAAAAATTTAGATCGCTACGTACAGGCGTCAATATTTACGGTCCATTTTAGGTCGAGCCTGGTGACTTGAGTCATCTTATATACTAGTAATTTCTTGAGCAGATATCTTCCTGCAGGCCAAAAACCCTTCGCAGGTTTTTTTTTATTTTTTTTTTTATTTATAAATATACTAGTAATTTTACTGCCTCACATTTTGATTAAGAGCTTTTTTACTAGGGTGTTTGATTTTTTATAGTCATTTTCATTATAGAAGGGACTAAACGACATTGAAAAGAGCTGTCTGTTGGTAGCTTTTTTTTCTCTACAAGTTTTCTTATTCTTGAATTGATATTAGGGTGCCTACAATATGTTTTAGTGCTGTGAAACGAGCCAGAACAATTAGATCCTGAATGTCGAAATCTCAATTAAGATTCAACCAAATGTAAATTTTTCCTGCAGAAATCTCAAAGCTTAGCTCCCTTCACATGAAAAATAAGACCAACAAACTGGCCAGTGTCAATAGTAGTCATGTCTGCAGATGATGGATTTAGCGATGGTTGTAACTCCAGGTAGGCACAACGAGCAGATGAGATCACCTTCTGCTTCCTGTGGTTAGAACAAAATGACGTCACAGTTTACAAGCACTGCTAACACTGCAAGCATGTCCACCGTAGGCCCTGGCAAGTTGGTCTAATGTTTCGCAGGAGGCAACATGCACATTCAGTGAGTGCTTTAACTTTTAATCTGCAGACACCAATTTTTCGGGATAGTTCCGCAGCACTAAGAACCATTGTAGATTCCTATATATATGCTAGTCATGTAAAATTTCGGCAACTTCTTCAGTGCCAAGATGACAGTATTTTCTTGTATACTTTCTTGTGATGTGCAATTGTTTTCATTTACAGTGTTGTGTAGTTCTAGAATAAATATATTTCCACAATGAAAGTGCTAGTTTTTTTTCTACAGATGGCTGGTGCAACGTGTTTCGTAAAATGGTGATGTAAGCTGTTAAAGCCTGCCTGAAAGTTCTACGAGTGTTGTCCGCATATCCAGTCTTCGCAGTTCTTTAACGACGAAGGCTTGCTTTTTCCAAATAAAGGTGTGCGACTTTTCATATGTCCTGCAATATTTAGCTGTGAATGGGAGTAAAAGGTCTGTGGTATTGAATACCTCCCTGCTCTTAAAAGACGCTTTGTGCAACTTTTCAGAAGATATACCATTTCAAAGAAGTTGCACAATCTGCCTTTTCTGAATAGGAAGCTGTTCAATGCCGCAAACCTTTCACTCCGGTTCACAACTGAAGGGTATCATTACTAGCAATTTCGGCTCGAAAGTGTCAAAATTCGTCCACAATAGGACAAAAATTACTCTCATTACTATAAAATTAATCCCTAAAAGGGTCAAAATTGATCCTCAAAGGGACGAAATTTACTCCCTGAGTACTGTAAAATTCATCCCTAAAGCGGTCGAAATTGATCCTCAAAGGGACGAAAGTTACTCCCCGTCACTATAAATATCATCCCTTTAAGTGGCAAAATTAATCCCCAAAAGGACGAAATTTAGTCCCCAATCAAAAAAAAAAAGTTAGTCCCCCAATCACCATTGTTGATCCCTAAAGAGATCAAAGTGACTCCACCAATTATAAACACGACGGCGCTCAAGGAACCATAATTAATCCCCTGAAGAGTTAAACTTAATCCCTGATGCCCTGCTGTAGGGATCAATGGCACTCCTTTTAACGGTTCAAAACTTTGACCTCAAAGGATCAATGGAAAGGGACTAAAAAAAAGGGAGGGACTAAACCTGGGTTTTGCCGTTTTTGGGGGATCACTCTCAGTGACATCGATTTAGTCCCCAAAAAGGACGAAGTACTACTCCTTTTTTTTAACAGTGTAGTCGTCGACATTCCGAGTGACGGGAGGGCCCACGGGATAATGTTTGTGGCTTGTTCAAGCGATCGCGCGTGCATAAGATGACTATTTTAGAACTTGACATGTAACGAGTCTACAAGATAATGATAATAATGCAGTAATGTGTTGTATTTAATAATAATATTACTTTATAATATGGAATTGCAGCAAAATATATGCACGAAATTACATGAGTGTTATTAATGACCTAAACAGATGCATGCACAGTCCTTGGAGACGAGGAATCCGAAAAACACATAAGAGTTCACTTTATGTAGCATAAACTAATTTAAAGAATCAATTGAGTGGGGGAGTTGAATCACTGCTACAGATAAAAAGAACGCAAAGCATTGATGGAGATAGTGTCAATGCAAATTTCTTTTTCTAGAAGGAAATTTAACAGTTTTGGTGTGGTATATCGCAACATTTTCGTACCATAGTTAGTTGAACAGTAGAGAACCTTCTAATAGTCTATGTGTCTAGTTAATTTACCGCGTTGAGTTGTTGTCAAAGTCGCTAGGTTGACAGCGATTTATAATGTTTAATTTTTTTTTTCAAATATTAAAGTCAGGGTCCATTTGTATTCATAAACGCTATGAATCTTTAATAACCTAATCTTCTTAAACAAGCTGCCTGCATGGAAATTATAAGGCAGGTTGTATGTTATTTTAATAATTTTTTTCTGCAAAAAAATAATTATTTCAGGTTTGTGAATGCGGTGTTACCTCAGACGAGGTTGCACTAACTCAGATGAGAATAAAATAAAGAATTGTAAAATAATACCTTCACTTTGACTGGGAGTGTTTTACCGTTACGGAATGTCAGACCTAAAACGGTTGATAGTTCTTCAAGTAAGGGGTTAATGTGGCTGTCCCACGACATATTTTCCAAAAATATGACTCAAAGATTTTAAAATTATTAACGACTTCCATGGGCGTAGAGTCAAGCACGATGCTTTTCGTTAGAGTGACAAACCTATTCTCGGGTCAAAAAATAATGGAGCTCTTTAGTTTTATCAGTGTTAATTTTTGAGCAACTTATCTTTTGCCCATGACCCAAGCTTGGACAAAGTGCCACTGGCGATTGGGACAAGATCATCAATATTATTTTAAGAAAAGAATAGGCTACTGTCGTCAGCATATATGACAAATTTTGCATAACTTATGTTTACACTATCATTAATTTATAAATTAAAAAGTAACGGTTCGAAAATGCTCCCCTGTGGGACGCCTGAATGATTATTATTAACTTTAGAAGAAAATTGGCCAATGCAACCTTATTGACAATTTTGTCGCGAGAAGGAGCGTAGAGGTTCCGAAGCTTACCCTCGGACACCGAAGAGTTCATTTTTTTAAAGTAAGGTGATAAAAGGTGATAAAAAGTAGGGCGGATAAAATCAAAGGCTTTCGTGAAGTCACCGAATACACCTATAACCTGTTTTTTTTTCCTCGTATTTTTGTAAAGTATATTGTTTTTGTTGAAAATATTTTATTTTTCTATTTTAAAAGGCGTAGGTGTAACAGCGCGTAAAAGCGAAGACTGAAGGAAGGAACAAAGAACACAAGACGAGCGCTGAGGAGCAACTAAAAGTTTAATAGTGAAAACAGAAACCAGGAAAACATAAAATGCACACTGAATCCCGCATCCGTCACCCAAACTGTCTTCGTTACAAAGGGCGTCATCGATCAGGGCATCGCTGGCCCCCTCTCCCATTCATAGTCGAAAACAGCATTTCTTTTCCCGATAGCGCCACCGATTGCTTGGTGACACATTGCGCTCCGTAATTAACATTGTGGAAGCCCTCGTTCACTTTCCTCGTCACCCTATCTCAGTGCTTTCCTACAATTGCGCTTTCATCAAAGGACGGTTTGCACTTGCAAGTCCCGCAGTGCACCGATGATGGCCGCCGACCATAGCTCTCACAGAATAGTCGTCCTTCCTGAGCCTGTCATTTAAGCATCTACCGGTTTGTCTGATATATACCTTGCCACAAGAGAGGGGTATCTTGTATACAACACCCAGACTACAAGACACAAACGGTTTGGCATGCTTTTCGCTACAGCTGTATTTTTGCTAGCCCCTCTGCCTTCGAGTTCACCCTCGAAGAAATTTAGGTCATTATCTGGAGGGAGGGGGGGGGGGGGGGGGCGCGGACAACAAAGCCGGGATGTCATAACGGCCTCCTAATTCTTTTTTTAAAATTATGAGATACCTTGGGCAGGTAGGGAATCAAACAGACCTCCTCCTGTCAGCACTTTTCTTAGATAGAAAAACCCCCTTATCCTTCTTTACAAGTGGACTGCCAACTTCACTAGACAGGGCCGACGGGAACCCAGCATCCCTTAGTCTACCACACTGGGCCCGAAAGCTATCACCGACAATGTGGAGGCACGACGTTTTTAGGGCCGCCTTTAGACACGGAGCTGCAATGCCTTTCTTGATCACCATAGAGTGGGTGGACCTGTAGTCCGAAATAACATTTTAGAGCGCAGCTCTTAGGGGCCCGTTCCCGGCTTGAGCGGCGTCGCCGTCGGCGTCGGCGTCGCCGTCGCCGTCGGCGTCGGCGTCGGCGTAACCGCAACCCTCGTAACCCTCGTGAGGGTTACGAGGGTTAATCTCATGAGGGTTACCCTCACGAGGATCACGAGGGCCACGAGGGTTACTTACCCTCGTAACCCTCACGAGGGTTACGAGGGTTAGTTACCCTCAAAAGGGTTACCTTCACGAGGGTTACCCTCACGAGGGTTACTTACCCTTGTAACCCTCACGAGGGTTACGAGGGTTAGTAACCCTCGTGAGGGTAACCCTCGTGAAGGTAACCCTTTTGAGGGTTACGAGGGTTAGTAACCCTCGTGAGGGTAACCTTTACGAGGGTTACCCTCACGAGGGTCACGAGGGTTATGAGAGTTACCCTCACGAGGGCTACTCACCCTCGTAACCCTCACGAGGGTTACGAGGGTTAGTTACCCTCACCAGGGTCACGAGGGTTATGAGAGTTACCCTTACGAGGGTCACGAGAGTTACCCTCACGAGGGTCACGAGAGTTGCCCTCACAAGGGTTACTAGGGTTACCCTCACGAGGGTCACGATGGTTACCCAGGTCGTGACCCCCCCTGGGGTCACGTGACCTGGGGATACCCCCCGAGGTCACGTGACCCCCCGTTGACGTCATAGGCACTGATGACGTCGTCAGTGACGTCACTGATGACGTCACCGGCATCCGCATCGTCATCGTCATCATCACTGATGACGTCATTAGTGACGTCACTGATGACGTCACCGGCATCAGCATCGTCATCATCATCACTGATGGCGTCATCAGTGACGCTACTGATGACGTCATCGGTATCGTCACGTGGCCCCAGGTCACGTGACCCCCCGACGTCACGTGACGCCCCAAGGTCACGTGACTCCCACAAGGTCACGTGACCCACAAGGTCACGTTACCCCCCAAGGTCACGTGACCCCCCCGCCCCCCGAGGTCACTTGACCCACCCCCCAGTACCCTTCCCTCCTCCTCCTCAAGAGCTGCGTTCTAATTCGGCGTTACAGGGAGTTGTAAACGGCTTTCATTTTTTTTGGATCGATTTCTGTAGCACCAGCATACATGGGTACCGTCGACGCGCATAGAAAAGTCTAAAAACTGTAAAACCCCTTCCTTAGGAACATCAACAACGAATTTGAGGCCCCCGCCGCACTCCCAAAAATTCCCAACACAATGAACACTGATGCCATCGTGCCGTGAAAGCCCTAACGCCACAACGAAAAATCATCAACATAAAGTACCACTTTTAAACCTTGGTTGTGTCTAGAGTCATATTGATGTCCCGCTCACCTTTACTTGAATAACTGTCGCTCAAGACGGGCGCCACACAAGAACCGATACAAACATCAGATTTTTGCGGATAGCATTCCTTGCGCCTCACGCAACCGCAAGAGCTATAGGAAGTCCTCAAGGGCAAGGATAGCTTTCGCACGCAGTGTGGTGAACTGAGAGATGCTGGGTTCCCGTCGGCCCTGTTGAGTGAAGTTCCCAGTACTCTTGTGAAGAAGTTTAATGAGGTTTCCTTATTTAAGAAAAGGTTTCGCAGGAGGAGGAGGACTGTTGTAATTCCCTACGTGCAGAAGGTATCTCATAATTTGGAAGAAGATAGGAGGCCGGTATTTCGTCCCAATTGTGTTTTCGCCTCCCAGAAAATGAGCCAGATTTGTTCGAGGGTCAACTAGAAGGCAGAGGGGATACCAAAAGCAGCTACAAATAAAGCATAAAAAACCGTTTCAGTCTTGTATTTCGGGTGTTGTATACAGGATACCCATCTACTGTGGCAAGGTATATATCGAACAAACCGGTAGATGCTCAAACGACAGGCTCAGGGACTACGAATATTCCGTGAGAGCCACGGTCGCCGGCCATCTATCGGTGCCCTCCGGGACTTGCAAGTGAAAACCGTCCTTCTGTCGCGACTACTTATTTGCGTGATCCCGTAAAAGACACAAGACGACTGAATAACATTTTCTATTGCCTGCTGGCGCAGCCCTGGCACCGAGGGGCGAGGGCTTTCCAGAGTTCTCGTGGCCGGGCAGTAAGCCTAACACACCGAGTTCCCTATTGAGCTCTCAGTCCATCGCTCTCCTCATCGGCACTCGGGCTCCCCTTTTTATATCCAACCTTTGTGGGTCCCTAGAAGGGACGCTCGCCTCCTGTAAGGTCAGTGGAGCGAGGCCCCTCTCCCGGGAAAGAGGAAACCCGTTCGCGGCCTCCTCGCCTTCTGGTGGACCGCCAGCAAACTAATCATTTATTTTCATGTAACACTTCAATGGAACTGGAATCTTAGGAAAGCATCTTAGTAAAGAGAAGTGTCAGAGGCCTTCCACATTGTTAATTACAGAGCGCAATGTGCCTGCAAGCCATCGGGGGTGCTATCGGAAAATGAAATGCTTTTTTGACCACAAATGGGAGAGGGGGCCAGCGATGCCCTGATCGATGAAGCCCTTTGTGTCGAAACAGTTTGGGTGACACGCGCGTGGTTCAGTGTGCTTTAATTTTTCCTGGTTTCTGATTTTACTAATAAACATTTAGTTTCGAGTCAGCGCTCATGCTGTGTCATTTTGTCCTTTCCTTATTCTTCGTTTTTATGTGCTGTTACACCTAGACCATGTTAAACTTCCACACACTAGCCCAGCTCTCAACAGTTTCGTATTCGTTACCTCGCGACAGATTAACAAACCGCAGTCACACCTCACATTCATTATACAGCATTCAATCTGCAAACACCGTTTAGGGTGTGTTACTTTTATGATGATTGACTGTCCTGTCACGCGGACCAAACAAAGGCCGTCTGCAGATGGGGTCGTATAATGTATATATATATATAAAGCGAAAAATGATACGAAAATACTCGAAACGTTTCCGAAGATAATTGTGTTCTGTCTGCAGCGAACTCCCCCTATCAAAGAAAACACTTCAGTCCTGTTTTTTTTATGAAACCCTTTTAGCGCTTCAAGGCCCTTCAGCCTCTCAAACCCTTTCATCCCTTCAGGTTTTCCAAACCCTTCAGCCCGTCAGACACTTCAGCCTTTCAGATTTCCTCAGCCCTTCAATCCTTTAAACACCCAAGTGACTGTGAACCATAGACCAAAAATGCAGTTTAAAACGTTATCGGAAATTTTTTTCAGAGATTGAGTTTCATATGCATGTTGTAATGCATAAAGATGATAAGAACAAACGTTTGCTCAAACCCAGGCGGAAGCTGCTGGAAACGAAAACGATTAGACCAAATAGAGACAATCGAGTTCTTTGTCGCCAAAACATATATTTCAATGTTCTCAAAGTGCCGCTGGGTGAATTCCTGTGTGTACAGTAGTTCAACTAATAAAATCGAGCAGGTTCATCACACGTCATCCTAAAAAAAAACGTCTGAGGACGACAAAACACTAAATTAACTAAATGGCGTGCACTCTCCGCGTCATGCGCAGAGCCATTTCCGGTCTAAGTGCACGGCATCGAGCGTATCGCATCTATCTAAAATCAGGAACGCTCTACCAACATCCGACGCGGGTGACAAATCATTAGCATTGTCACGGTGTCGTCTACGGTGTCTTTTTCGCTCGCTGGATGCTTTGGAAGCCGGAGGGACGAAGAGGCGCAAGAAATCGAGCACTGAGAAAACTTATTTATCCGCACACCCAGCTGCTGTAGAAGATGAGTCCCACGCATGGGACTAAGGCAACACTGAGCGTCCATTCACTGCTTTGAATTCAGTTTTTACTCGTTTACGGTGAAAAAAAACAGGGCCACCAGTTTCTGACAACGGCTTTGTTTTGACTGACTAAAAAGTGGGTTACCTACAAACAGGCTGCAAAAAGTTCCCCTCCCATTTTCCCCACATACCTCTCTCTCTCGTGAGCGAGGACTTGGCGAAGAAAAACAGTGAAAGGGGAAAAGGGGTAAACTAGGAAACCTGAATTGGCAGAGGATCTGCAACGGCTTTTCCTGTGCGCAGGGCTTTTTCCCCTGCGCTGGGGCTGCATCAGGGGTCCCACGACGAGAACGAACTGGTGAACGTCTCCTCAACAGCCCGAACTTGTTGCGGCCGTCCGATTGAAAATGGTCAAGCGGCTTCCCAACGGAATATATGGCAGAGTCCCGTGGTTTTCTTATAGACCCTTGCCCTGGAGAATACCGAGCGCTCGGCGCTTGCTCGCCGAGCGGCTTCGTATTCCCGCGCGAGAGGCGGGCAACCTCTCCGTGTGCCGCTTGGAGATCTGGAGCATGCGGGGCGTTTACCAAGCGGCTCCAACCGATCCGTCGGAATGTGGCGGAGCGCGTCGAGCGGTCCCGAGTAGTTGTCCGCGCAGCCGTTTTCGGAAGAGTAGGATCTGTAGTCAGTCACAACATTTCAGTTACGTTATCAACGTTCCTGTGGGGGAGTGAAGGAGTTTCGCGGCTTTTTTGTTTCGATTTCTGGGTGGGCTCTCTTGCTGAGCTTGCTTTCGTTCCTCTCGTCATGGCCGACTCGCCCGAGCAAACTACAGAGATTACATCGTTGCAGTTAATTTCAGGAGGTCTAATAAAACGCAGTGACCGCAAAATCACCAACAGCGACGAAGATAGCAGCAGAGCTCCAGCTCTAGTGACGACGAGGCAGCCGTTCTCGGTGAAGTGTTTGCCGAGACCTTTGCCTTCCCAGCGAAGGCGCCCAAGATATCGTGCTACGTCCACACCGTTGTACGCGCCTATTCGGATGAAAAGCTAGGTATGTCGTTTGTTCGTTAAGCGGTCTTAGTAAAGTAATTGGAAAAATTAGAAGACAATACGTCAAATACTCTACAGATAAAAGTCGCCTTCCGGGATGACGATCGATTCGCGGAATACGTGTTTGGCATTGCTTAGTTGCATCCTACAGCTCATACAAGTACTTCTAATTGTTTTCATTGGGTTTATATAAATAACTGTCAGGAAAAATAAGGTGTGCCTTAACGTCGGAGTTACCTTCAATCACCTAGTAAACAATCTGGGGTGCTTCCGATCTGAAGTTCATGCCTTCAGCAAGATGGCAATGGGAACCAAAACTGTTAAAAAACTTGAGCAGACGCTCTGAAAGTGGTGGCGCTGGGAGCGTTATGCTTGATTTGCTTTGTAGCGCGTGCCACTCGGGGGGATCACGTGACAGATCGTTTACGGAGGCCGGCCGCTCGACGACCGCTAGCGCGGAGCGCTCGGCATTTGCTACAGGGGAAGGGGCTATTAGGGAGTTCTTGTAGATCGTTTTTGCAATCTCACAATGCTTTCCCCAACCGGGCCACTACGATACCCCGGACTCCACAGTCAAGGCCATGGGCGCGCAGCCGCAGTAGCGGCTTTTTCGTAGCAGAGCGCTTAGCGGAGGGGGAAGCGTGGTCTACGAAAACTCCCTATTAAGGCCTGACCACAATAGCGGCAACGGTGCCGCCGGTCGAAGCCGCCGGGCGGCACCGCCTTCCGGCGCCCCAACGCGAGGGGACAATATTGGCCTTCATTTTTGCAGGCGTCACGTGACAGGACTGGCTCCCGCGTTCACAAAATTGTGCGCGCGCCTCCGCCGGATTCCCCGCGCTTTCGTCGTCTGCTCTTCGTTAGGTTCTTTCGTTCCGGCTCTCATCTTTCGCATAAATCAGCGTCGAAACCGCACTCGCTGCCTACATGGCAGGTGGCGATGATGACCTGGTGATCAACGTGAATGTGATCATCCTAGCCTGCTCGTTGATGTTGCGACGTTGCCGCGCTCTGAAGGGAAGAAGGCGCAGGTTTGAGGTCCGTCCGAGTCGGCGCTACCGAAACACCGAGGGACAGATCAGTGCTTTGCCGCCTGGGTTGTTCGCCAGATATGAAGGCTGCTTTCGAGAGTATCATCAAATCAACATGGCATCTGTCATAACGTAGGTGAGATGCAACATGTGACACGGAGAAACACGCCTGTTATTTCGAATTAATCTCCGATAATTTCCGAGCGGCTGTTCGTAGTGTCCTTATCTAGGTAGTCTGGCTGCGTCTTGTCATACAGAAAGCAGAAAGGTCGCACAGTTTCGAGGAACTCCTCCGCTAGGAAAAGCCTTGGGGGAAATAGGGATTGCAGACGAAACGAAATTTCTCTACTCTACTTTGCAACGCGCAAGCCGCTTATCCGCACGTCTTATTGTGTCTATGGAATCGCAACGTCACTATGTCTGCCACCACCAGTTGGATCCTTTCCTTTGCAGCCAGAAACGGCGAGCCCTCAACCCCACCCTGGCGGGTTGCCTGGACGGCTCCGGGCGGCGAGCCGCTGAGGTCGAAAACTGGTTTTAGCCTCCAGCCCGCGGCGGCCAGCGGCGAGTGGCAAGCCTCCGCGACTCTATTGTGGTCGTGCCTTTACAAACCCGTTAAAACCATTTTTATGGGTGCTCTGGTTTCACGGAAAGGATTGGGACAGACCCCGAAGGCCACTTAAATATCTATGACAGGTTTCTTGAACCCTTTAGGAATTCTTCTGAATGGACGCAAGGCCCCTTAGAAAACTTTAACGGATATCTAAAAAAACATAAAACAATATTGATGGGTACGTGAAGACATTTTGATAATCCTGGCGGGCCCCATATACGTGTTTACAATAGTGACCTTTCTTTTGTATGATGAAACAAATCTACTGCGGCTTTAGTCTGCGTCTCTCGCACGTAGTGAGCCACGATGCAGTACTTACTAACGTGACTGACATGATCTTATGATAAAATATATTATCATTGTTAGCAATCGCCGGGGCACAGATCGCTAGAAGAGCCGACAGTAAAGATTCGGGTTGGCAAACAAAAGTAGACAACGGCGCCAATATAGATCAAGAACGCTCACCAAGAAAATTACGAATTACTAGTAAACACATTTTTTTTTCTAACAACCATGTGTTTAAGACAGGTATTTATATTTATGCTTATATATGCATTGTTACGCAAAGGTCGTTGATATAGAAGATGTCCGGCCACTTGCAAAAAAAGGCCTGATGGCGATCACGTTGCGAAGTGTAATTAAGTCAGGTGGTATTAACCTTTAACTTAGATAGATTTATTTAACATAGTACGTTGACAGCGGTGGGCGCGACCAGACGTCGAAGCCCGGCACCTTCCGTCCTCCAAAACCCCAACAGGAAACCCAACCCCAACCCCAGCTCGATCCGTCTCAAAATTCCCTTCTCATCCTTGGCCCCTCCGTTTTAGAGTCGAGTCAGGTTCCCTCTTCCAATCGTCCGAACCAATCGGCCAGATTTCCGCACTATTTTCTTTCTGGTAGATGGTCGGTCATAAAACACCACAAGCGGAGCAACAACACGGTCTCTGAAATGGATAACAAAAATAAACACAAAAGACCTCCCGCCCTCTCCGCAGGCTTCACAAAGAAGCGCCGTGAAGATTGGTACTCCCACGAACCTGGCCCGCTCGCGCGTTGCAAGCAAAGCCAACATATTCGGCACGGTTCACTACTCCAGAAACAACATCCGGAAGCCACCCATGGGAACCAGTGCGTCCCACTTTCCCGGCTCCCTAATTAGGCAGACGCCCGCTCGCGGCGCCCCTGAGAGCGACCTTCCCGCGACACCTCCCGCCGTCTTCCCCCGCCGCCTGGGGCGATCCTTCCGACGACACAGCTGCGCTTCGACCCAAACAGACTAAAAAAAAAGAATGAATAATATGCCTGTACGTAACTGTTCCCCACCAAGAATGTTGCGGGGACACTTGATGTAGTAGTAACATTTTCCTGTAAAGCACCCAAATGAAAAAAAGAACGCGACAAAGGGATACCAAGTATCCACTCTGAACGCAGAATGCACTTGGAATACGTCTACACGTATTGCACTGATCACAATCTTCACAATGACACGCGTCAATAAAATTTAATAAACAATGCCATGCAGAAGTCAGGATGCCCAGAACTCTCCCAAGTAAGCACACACGTGTAGAACCCAGCCCTGTACATTCCAAGGTCGTGCACATTCGGAGGTCATATGATTAAAGATTTACGTCCTGCTTTGTTATTCGCAGTGAATATGGCTGGTGCACAGCGTTCAAGTCACAAACGATGCCCACCAATCCCCATAAAATTTACCCGCCCAAGCGTTACATATGTACACACCTCGCACCTTAGTCGTGCCTGTCCAGCTCCGACAAAGCGTCGGCACACTTGTTAAGAGATCCCCGAATATGAATGATTTCAATGTCCTATCTCTGCAGTGCCAGAAACCAACGTGTCAACCGAGCACTGGAGGAAGCCGACCGGGTGAGATACGTCAAAAGATTGTGATCAGTAGCGCCTTTTCTTTTCACTCCAAAAAGCCAGGTATCAACTTTTCCCACCGCCCACACGATGGCATACGCGTCCCTTTCCATCGCCGACCACTTCGCCTGGCTTTCACTGAGTTTCTTGCTTGAAAACGCAGTCGGTCTTTGCGTTCTCCCCACCTCTTGGGAGAGGCACGCGCCAACCGCAAATTCCGAGGCGTCCGTCGTCACAAAATACTCGCGATCAGGGTCGGGTGCCCTAAGCTCAGTTCAGCTTTCACCACAAGGAAGGCGTTATCGTCAGCCTTGTTCCACGGAACTACATTAGGAACCCTTAGGTGTGTGAGCTCTGTTAAGGGAAGGACAATTTCTGAGTATCTGGGGATATAGTCACTGTAATAATTAAGCAGCCCTATTACGCTTCGCACATCCCTCTTCGTCCTTGGTGGCTTGGTGGTTCAGCGATCGCCTGAAACCCGCCCAGGGTCTGGCGAGTGGGTTCCCGACGCCACCACATGTCCGAGGTACTTAACCCTAGATTGAGCGAACTTGCACTTCGTGGGGTTAACAGTGAGCCCCAAGTTCTTGAGCGTCTGAAGTACCGCAAGCAAATGATTCACGCGGTCCTCCCACGATTTTGATTAGACAGCTACATCATCGATATACGCGCAGGCGTATATCTGTGTTTTCCTAACACATCGTTCATGACTCTCTGGAACGTAGCCGCCGAATTTCAAAGTTTATAAGGCTTAACCTTCCATGCGTAGGGGCCCTCGGTGTGGCGAACGTGCACAGTTTCTGCGAGTTATCGTCCAGAGCGATCTGCCTATACCCCAGCGTCATGTCCAGCACAGAGATAAAATTTGCCTTCGCCACATCGAACAACGGATCCGTCATGTTTCCCATAGGAAAACTGTTTGGTTCGGTCACGGTATTCAGCTTTCAATAGCCAATACACATCCGAACCGACCCGTCTTTTTTCGCCACACACATAATAGGGTGGGTGAAGGAACTGTGAATTGGTTAAATGAAGTCCCACTTTAATTATTGGGTCACCTGCCGCTCCACTTCACCCCTCAATGAGATCGGCACTTTGTACGAATAACTCTTTGCCTGCTCGGCGTCAATAAGGATCGTGACAGTGTGCGACCCCATTTTGCACTTTCCTGGCGTGTCCGAAAACACGTCTGAAGATTCACCTAGCAGTCGATCTAAATCCAGCCTTTGTCGCTCACTTAGCTCCGGCGCCAATTTACTTTCGCTTCTCGCCGTTTCCATTGTCCTTTATTCGAAATGGGGTGCTTTTCACTTCACCGAACTCTTGGTCAGTTTGGAAGATTACCCCCACGTTACTAATTCGGGCCAGATAGGGTCTCTTTCGGTTAGCGTGAATCCTTATTTCCCCATTGTTGGCCGTTTCAACCATGCAACTGTTCTCCTGTTTTCTTTATATTTTCTTTGCTGGGCCAACCAGCTTCAGCTGCAGCTTCCCCATCTGCCCGGTTTCAAAAATTAGGACCTGATCTCCCAGGCAGAACTCCTTCGGTCTCGCCCTAAGGTTGTGCCTGTCAGCGTAAGCTCTCTGTGCGACCTCGGTTCGATTATCCACCGCCAGTGCGGCCTCGGGCATCGCCTCTCGGAGTTGCTCTAGGTAATCGGCGGCTGGCTTGTTCAGTCAACTGGAAGTGTCCACTCGCCAGTCTACAACGTTTTTAGAATACTGAGTGGACCGTGCGGCGATCGCCCGTACATTATCTCAAACGGAGAAACCCCTGTAATTTCACCGTATGTATTGTGGGCTCTGCGGCCCATCATGGGCCAAAAGAACGTGTGCTCCGCGCCCGGCGCGCAACGTGCGCGCGAGCCACGTTGGAGGCGCGGGGCTCGGCAGTCGGTTGGCTGCCACCAGAAAGTAAAGGTGTGTTTTTTCGGAGATCCGCCTCGTTGGTCCTTCTTGCGGGTGAGCAGTAGCACCGAACCCTACAGTATTTATCCCAATCGTGATCATGATCGGCGGTGACATGTCGTATCGTAACATAGCCTTGAAGGTTACAATCGATCACTCCACAATTCCGTTGCTCTGTGGAAGTTCAGGCGTTGAGAACCGAACTCCGATTCCCAATACCTCCGCGAGTTCGCCCGTCAGTCTCGATGCAAAGTTCGTGCCCTGGGCTCAACAAATTACCTCAGGCCTTGTGAGAACCTATAATAGTGCCTGACATGTAGCCTTTCCTGTAAATGCTTTCAGCGGTACCTCTTCCGCCCTGCGTGTGCACAAATTCACTACGCAGAGAGCATATCGGCTTCCGCGTGCCGATGCCGGTTCCAGCGGACCGATACAATCTATACGCACCACCTGGAACGGCTACTCGGGCCGAGTGAGTGGCGTTATCGGAACCCGATCAGACGTCTTTTTTCGTGCGAACGACTGACACGTATGGCATGTTTGGCATTGTCTCTTAACATCCGCTGCCATGGAGGTCCCCCCAAAAAAACGCACTTCTAATCATCTGCTTTGTCTTACGCTGAGAAAAATGACCCACACATGGCATACCATGAGCAAGTTCCAGCACCACGTGACGACGTGTGGCCGGTAGCACCAACTGCCTGGATACCTTCCTCTCGCCTTCCTCTCTGTGGAACAACAGTCCGTTTTCGACTAACATTTCACGGGTTCCAACTTTAGCCTGCACCTATGCATCCGTCAAGGTTGGGTCATCCCTCTGTTCTCGCGTGAAATCGGGGTGGCTTACGCTACCGTCTTCCTGGATTTCTTTTACCTCCGCGGCTCCAACGGCAGCCTCATCGACTTCCCCCTCCTCGATTTTGGCTTGACACATGCCGTCGTTTTCTAGAGCATCAGACGTCAGTGAGTTATCCTTATGAATTTATTTTTCCATGGTGTCTATTTCTCTCGCGTCGATTTCCAACACAAGCTTAACTCGTTTATCTCCTCGTATGCTTCCGTACTAAGCAACGCATTAAGGGCACTCGACAGCTCCCTTGTCACTGCACACAATGTCGGCACCAGCTGGCTGACGCAGCCTCCCTCCTCCGATAGGCTAAGAGGAACATAGACCAAGTCTGCAGACACCATTTGTCCAAATGCTGCCTTTAACTTTATCTTTCCACAACTCTGTTCTAAGGACGACGCGAGCACGACGTCCGATCTCAATAGTGTGATCTCCGATTCCGAATCTAGGCATGCCGTAAGAAGCTGCTCAGCTGCTAGTAACTTCTCCCATATAATACCTGCGCTAGCTGCCCTTACATGGTTCTCATGTATCTTCTCTCGCTCAACTTCCTGCTCCGGAAGCAACGCTACGTTGGCTACCATTTTGTCCTGCTAGAACCTTTCGCGGTCCTTCTGACTTTGATCCCTCTGCCGTCGCGCCTGCGTGCACTCTCGCTGAAAGTGGCCCACAACGCCCCAGTTAAAACACCTCGGTTGGTTTGTCCACTCCTCATTACGTCCCGTGCTACCGGACGCAGCCCATCTAGTCTCCCTTCGCCTTCTCCTACCTACCCCTGTTGGGCGGTTTTGCAAATGGCTTATCCTCGGTAAAAGCCTTCTTGCTCCGGCAGCTTTCCTAGAAGTTTTCGGCAAGCTGCGCTATCTTTTTTGGCCTGAGCCACCCGTTCGTTTCATTTCGAAGCACATACGTTCTTACCTCATTGGGCATCACCTGTTTCACTGTATCTGCTATTATTAGCTCTTTCAGTTCATCGATCGTTTTAATCTCTTGGCTGCTTATGTAGTATAGCGAGAGCTTTACTAGCTTCGTGTTAAACTGAGCCCACGACTCTTCCTCTTCCCTGCGTGCTGCAAATAAAAATCTCCAATATTAATTTGCGGTCATTTTTAGCTCTTTCAGAATTTTCGTTTTCAGTTCCGCGTAGGACATTGCTCGTCCAGACGACTGACTCGCGCGGAACATTCTCATCTTTTCGTTAAAGAGGGCAGAATAACAGCGCCCCGCACCTCCTCGGGAATTTTAAGCGATGCCAACAACGTATCGATGTTCTTAAACCAAGTGGGTACTAAGGACTTGGTGTCGGCATTTTGGTTAGCACCGCTCTCAGATCCTTCACGTATTCTCCCATCCTGTTCCGCTCCGTTTGATCCCGGTCTCCACTGCTTGATCACATTTGCAACTGCGCCCAGCTTCAGATTTTCTATCTCTACTTGAAATTTTAAGGTCTCAATTTTCATTTCCCTCTCTTTTAGGTTGCGTGCGCTTTCCTTGTTCTCCGCCGTGGGGACTTGATTTCCTCCCACGCCCTCATCGCCTGATCAGCCATTGTTTATATATCTCTTTTGCTCATTGACCTCGTCACCGACATGCAAGACCTCTGATAGAACAGGAAGTGGTCCCACCTGTTTTGATGTAATGCTACCCCGGACTTGTCGCGTTGAAGTGATGTTTCTCGTGACTGTCAGCGTCCTCTGCCGTTCGGAAAAGGTTTTTGTGATGCCCCTCCGGATCGGTTGGCTGACGTTGCACCACCGCGCGAGCACCAAGTCTAACGTTATCGAGGAGGTCTCGCTACTCAAGTAGCCTTCGCCTGGGGCTCGACTCCAACCCTGCCCGTTGCTTTGCCTCCACGACATGTCGTTGAAGTTCGAACTTCTAAGTCCTCCCGACGAGGTGTCGACTTGTTGCTTTCCACGCTGGGCCTCGGCCCCCGAAGCCTTTAGCTTAGGTGCCGCTTCGAATTTTTGGTTGTAACACACAAGTCCTCCCGCTGAGGTGTCGACTTGTTTTCTTTCACGTTCGGCCTGAGACTCCGAAGCCTCCCGCTAAGGTGCCGCTTCGTACAGTTGGGTCGGATGTCACAAGCCCTCTCGTTGAGATGTCCACGTGTTTTCTTTCATATTAGCCCCAAGCCCCCAAAGCCTCCCAGCTGAGGTGCCGCTTCGTATAGTTGAGTCGGAAGCCACAAGCCCTCTCGCTGAGATGTCCACTTGTTTTCTTTCGCATTAGGCCCGAGTTCCCAAAGCCTCCCAGCTGAGGTGCCGCCTCGTACAGTTGGGTCCGAAGCCACAAGCCAACTCGCTGAGATGTCGACTTGCTTTGTTTCATGTTGGGCCTGAGCCTCTGAAGCCTCCCTCTGAGATGCCGCTTTGTATCTTTGGGTCGAGACCCACGAGTCTTCTCACCTAGATACTGACTCGTTCCACTTGCTCTGGGCTAATAGTCCTTGCTTCACAGAAAGTCGCCACAATCCTGTCCCGACTGCGCCAGTTACGAAAAGGTCATTGATGTAGATGATGTCCGGCCACTTGCAACACGGGTCCCGATGGCGAACACGTTGCGAAATATATCTATCTAAGTTCAGCCTTCAACTTAGATAGATATATTTAACATAGTACGTTGACAGTGGTTGGCGCGACCAGACGTCGCCGCCTGGCAGTTTCCGTCCTCCGAAACCCTAACAAGAAACCCAAACGCAATCCAGCTCGATTCGTCTCAAAAAGCCCTTTCTCATCCGAGTCGGAGTCAGGTTCCCTCTCCCAATTGTCCGAACAAATTGCCCAGATTCCCACGCTATTTTCTTTCTGGTAGACGTTCGATCATAAAAAAAAAAAAAATCTCAAGCAGAACAACAACACTGTCTTTCAAACGGAAAACCAAAATAAACACAAAAGACCCCCGCCCTCTCCGACGGACACCACAAGGAAGCGCCGTGAAGATTAGTGCTCCCTCAAACCCGGCCCGCTCGCGCATTGAAAGCGAAGCCGAGATGTTCGGCACGATTTACTACTCCAGAAACAACATCGGGCAGCCGCCCATGGGAACCAGTTGTCTCACTGTCCCGGCTCGCCAATTAAGCAGACGCCCGCTCGAGGCGCCCATTAGAGCGATCTTTCCGCGACACCTTGGAAGGATCCCCCGCCGCCTGGGAGATCCTTCCGACAACACAGCTGCGTTTCGAACCATACCGGCCAAAAAAATAACAAAAAAAAACTGAAGAATGAATAATACGCCTGTGCCTAACTGCATTCATGCCCTTCAACTGCAACGTGCTTTCCCGGTGGTGAATCGCATCACAGACAAAAAAGAAACATACACAAAAATACTCTAACGTTATGCCCACAAAAATACCGAAATATAAAAAAAATCGGAAAATATCCCCATAGTCCGGCCATTGCTAAGTTTTCTCTTTTTATAAATAGTTTTAAAGACATAAACATGTCTACTGAAGTGTACAGAACATTATCAGAGGAAATCTGGAGCAGTCTTGTATTTGTGTAAAAACACTTAAATTGTCCTGGTTTGGCCTCAGGATCATGCCTTTCGAGATTATTTTTAAATTTGGTGCACGGAGGCTGCATGAAATCAATTTTAATGTACAGCTTATGCCCCTTCCCTCGGAGCGTTACGTCATAAAAAGAGTTTTCGGAATCTCCTCTCTCGCAAGTCTTCAGTGCTCAACAAAGCTATGCATGCACCCTAAGCAGCACGCCGACACTTGCCCAGTGTCGTGTCAATGTCGGCCAAAAACCGGGTCTAATAGCGGGTGAAATACGTGGTTTTGAAAAACGTCCCGAAATCCTACAGGCAATAACGTACCGCCGTTTCGTCACCGGTTTAGAATCGGCGGGATATCGTGCAAGTACAGCCAAGGTAGGACTGTCGCCAATGTATCGCCCAGATGTCGCATATGCGTCTTCTCCGTATGTGTGTGAGGTCGCCCCTGGGTTCGCCTTTTATCGGCAATATCGGCAATATAGGCTTACACGTTAATTGCAGGTATAAGGCGCACTTTGCACACATATATGGACAAACGGAATTGTTTTAAATCTCTCACAGAGGTCTATTAACCCACTATCTTTACACACAGCTTCTTTCGACAAATTTACGAACGCGATACATTTTTTGTGAAACGGAAAGGAAACGATTGAATAAAGTTACGCTGTTCTCATGACAAGCAAAGTACATAAAGCAAACACGAAGAACCGTGTGGGTTAGAGAGCTTTAGTAGATCCTTTCGATGACTCCGATAGCGATACCTGATACTCCGCAGCCGCCTTTGCGCATACATTGTATCTTTATCGGGGAAATTGGGTAGTTTTTGTAAACCGCGAAAAGCCCTCAACAACGAAAGAAGCCGCTACTGCACCTGCGCGCCGATGGCTTTGGCTGCAGACTCAGCTCCGGGTATCGTAGCGGGTTGCAGAGAGCGTTTCGGGACGGCGAAAACGGTTTACGGAAGCTCCCTATGGGACCGTTCGGCTGGGCCAGAAGGCGCGCCGTAGCGATACCGGTGACGCAGCGCGGTAGCGCTGTCTCGCCCTAATTAGCCGTTAGCTCATCCCATCGCGTTGCCGGTTGCGATGGCGAGCACCGCGTTGACGCTTTCTTTTTGTTGAAAAACTATGATAATATATTAGAGAGGCGAACCTCCGCGAAAAAATATCAACAACAACAACAACAAAAGGATGCCTGTGCGTTAGGTTTTCGGTGTGGAGAAAATAATCCAGGCATAAGAACATTTGTCGTCTGCGAATTGCGTATCGCAAGTGTAAGACACTGTCGACTTTAACATCCACCTCAAGATATATGCTCTTTTTTCTTAATGGTTTCGCTCGCTCTTCAAAGTCAGGGCTATTCAGACAAAGATGGGGATGCAATATTGTTTGAATTGTCTTTTCGCGCACAGCTGCGGTGTCGCATAGACTCCTTGTACTCAAGTTAGTGCTCTTAGAAACTCGGAGTTACCGGCTGCTGGAAGCATGCCGCACCCGTTCTAATTCATCCGTATGAAGTTAATGACGAGGTATGCACAGTCTGATTGCCATACTGGGTAAAGGTCTAATAAAAAACCTAACTGGGACGTCGAGAAGGCCACCGCCATCTATTCCCAGGCATTTTAAGCGGGACGAACAGCAAAAATAAAACGATAAAACTTCTACTATATGAGCAGGACGTAAGGACGCAAGTGAGCTGGTGTATATTAAACATTTTAGTGAAAAACCCGAGACTGAGGTAATGACAGACGACGACAAGGAAGAGAAGGAGAGTGACCCGACAGTTTGCTGTGTTTGCGCTCATCTGCCGCTGCCGTGCATGCGGTAAAATCTCAATTCATGTACGTGCTCCAATAACTTACTTATAATTTTATTAGTGAAAAGAGTGATCTTCAGTCGCCTTGCATTTGCGTCGTAAAGCTTCGCCTTTTTTAACTTGTTTTTTTATGTGACTGCAGAATGATTATGTTGAAAAGTGTTTAGTTGACTACTAAGATTTCTTACGTCACTATTTGTTTTGTTTCCTGTTTAAGTAAAATTAAATTTGATATATCGTGAGTCTTTGAGCCAGGAATGGATCGTCAATATTACTTCACTTTCTCTGTGAGAAAAGATTATTTAATTTTCAATTTCAGTCCTGAATGTTTAGTTATTGGCCTTCGTGGCGTGGCCTGTCCTCGTCCTCTTTATTTATTTATTTATTTATTTTTCATACCCTCAAGCGCCGAAGCATTGTAGAGGGGAGGGGCAAAGCAAACAAAAATAAAACAAACTGACAAAACAAAAACAAAAAACATTCGGCAAGAAAAATCAAATATCAAAAACACACTTCCATTGGCAAAAGCAGTAAGCAATATCTGTTACGGACAAAATAAACAAAATAAATTTACTCATGTTGGCTCACCAAACAGAAATGTAGACAAAGATTGGCGAAAAAGATATTAATCAGGTATAGTTGCGATATCTGCTGTAAGGTGGTTCCAGTCGTTTGATGTATGCGGGATAAATGAATAAAAAAAAGTGTTTGTTTGGCAACGTGTTAATCCAACTTTATTCGGATGGTCCAGAGTGGAAGAGTAATAGTTAGGCAATGTAAAGAAATGGTCTCGCAGCGACTGATGATGGTACACTTTATGAAACAGGCAAAGTCGAAAAAACTTTCTGCGCAATGACAAAGGGGGTAACAACAAACTGGACTTCATTGATGATATGCTAGCTGTTCGATTATAATTAGACAGAATGAAACGAACGGCGTTATTTTGAACTAGTTCGAGAGCTTTATGCAGAAAGGCGTGGTTAGGATCCCAAATAGAGGCTGTGTATTCCAATTTTGACCGTACAAGAGTGTTATAAAGAAGAAGTTTTCAGTTAACTGGGGCCGTTCTGAAGTTTCGTCGTAGGTATCCTTTCAATTTATACATCTAACTTTGCCAGCTTTCCATTTATACATCTAACTTTGCCAGCACACTCGTATTGGTCGACCGAGTAATTTCCTAGGATCTAATGTTTTGAGTTCCATGGAAAGTAAATATGCCTGTTCTAGGTTAACTACATCGTTTTACTTATAGATAAGAAAAGATAACTGAGTACAGCCGTGAGTGTAAATCTCTTTTCAACTATGCGCTCAAGTCAGTGCGTAATACGGGCTACGATTATCTGCATCATTTGCCCTCATGTCTTCCGCAGCTTACTCGCCTTCTCTTGTAAGCATCGGGTAACGAAATCGGTAGAAATTACTCTGAGGGCGCAGACGAGCTGGGGTGTATATTAATAATTTGGATGAATTGCCCGATACTGGGGAGAAAAAACTGAAAACTATAAACCATGCAAGAGAGATACCTCTTTCTGTCTCTTCCACGGTTGCTGTTTCTAGTTTTCTTGACCCAGTCTCCACTAATTCATCAAAATGTAAAATTTGTAGGTGAGCAAAGTGAGCTAGGTTCTCAAATGTATACTTATTTAAAATATAGTAACTGCTCAGTCGCGTTTATTTGGCGGCAGCCACGGGGATTCATCGTACCTATTACATTAGGAATATCTAACATGGCCAACACGCTTAAATTGGTCAACCGAGGGATGTTCTAGTGTGTACTTTTGAGAGGCCCATGAAAAGGAACTATACCTGTTGTGGGCTAACTAGATCATTTTAATAATACATAGAAAATATAGAATACAGTCTTCAATTTTTTTTCAATTTTTTGTTCAAGTCTGTTAGCCACAAAGGCAGCGATCATCTGCCTAATTTTTCTTCAAGTCTTTTGCCGCTTACCCGATTTCTCTTCTTAACATCGGGGAACAAATGGGTGGGGCAAGCAAAGTGAGCTTGGGTTTTTAACTTTAAAGTTGTTTTAAAAGAAAATAGTAACTGCATATTCGGGTTTATTTTGTCGACAGCCATTGGTAACCATCGTAGCTATTACATTCGGGACTTATGGTACAAGGTCAGCGTCGGATTGCTGTACCCACGGGCTCCTGCTCAGTTCGCCCTAAAAGTGACGGCTCCCCCAAGTAATGCAAAAAAACTCTTGCATGGTCTCGCGTGTGATCAACGAAGAGTCTCTATTAATATGTCAAGTAAGCGCAGCTGCATTACCGAATCATGCGAGAAGATAGAGGAACAATAATTAACCCTGTCCTCCACACAGCTGGCGATTCGTGCTTCAGGCGATCTTCCTTAAATTACCTCTTAAATCACCACATTCAACGAAAATCTCGCTGTCGCCCATGAGCAGTTCTTTGTCGAACCGCGTCCAACAGGCAGCACGGTATTCCAATGAACTCCGATGAAGAAAACAATCATTACCGAAAAGTTGGCATGGACGTATTTCGGCCCCTCAAGACGGAAAACCACGGCCGTGACTGCAACGTGCAAAAAGCAAAACACTGAAAAGAGCATATCGGAAGCCGCAAACCTTACGTGGCCCCCTACCCATCACCACAACTTGGCATGAGGCGAAGACTACTGCCCCAGTGAGCCCATCAGCGCATCAGAGCGAGTCACGTGACAAATGTTTGTCCAAGCGTTTTTGTCCTACCGAGAGCGGTCACTTATTTCGCTCCACCCGTCTGATTTACTTGAAGTGGTTGTCTCGCTAACTCACAGCCACACAAAGAAACAAAAGAACTTGGGGAGGGTTAACAAAAGGCGAGGTCGAAGGGAGATAGACTATGCAAATAAGTTCCCTCTGCTTGCTTCGCCTGTCCTTCTCGGGCTAAAACTAAGCATATTCCGTTTTGCCAATTTTTTTTTTCACCAACCATTTCGGTTGGGCGAAAAATCCGAATACCTGGCCACCACACCCGGTTCACGAAAGACACTCCCCACACAACAAAAAACGGCGGTGGGTATGCCATATCAGCATAGCCTAGGCACGACACATTCGAGACCACACAGATATCGGCTGAATCCAAATTGTATAGGCACAATCTTTCCGATTTGGAGGTAATATCGGCACAATACTGTGTGCTACATGGAGAACAATCGTTATTTTCAGAAAGGTCATAAAAAACATCACGACTGGTGTCAATGGGACGAGGGGGGGGGGGGGGGGGAATATACCTGGCAAGCTCGCATTTCCACGCGCTGCCCACACGAGCGACATGCTCTTCGGGGCCGAAAGTTCCTTGTATGACGTAACGACTGGCGGGAGGATTTTTGTGTCCTCTTGCGTTTAGTTATATCTTTGGAAAAACAAATGTGATATCGAGATTCATCATATAAAAATACTCTAGAATTCACCACTAACGTGTTCTTCTCAAGAACCTCTTCAGCTTCCCTTTAAACAAAACTTCCATACGGGCGTAAGGCAAAAACTGGGAGCGCGCCCACCCCATAAAACAGTTTTATCTACCTCCAACTGCAAGGAGACAAGTAAAAGCTTACTGGGGATACTAAACTTGAGAATGACACTTTGCCGTTCAAATTTTTGTACAATCAAAATCATAAATAACTGTCTTCGGAAAATGTCTCCGTGCCAATTTTACTCAGCAGCAAATTTTAGTCGGAGGCTACGATTATATGAATGCAATCGTAGCGCATGGAACTGAGTAGGGAGCACCCGCACGTAGCCTATCTTCATACTCCTTCCTCCTCTACCCATCTGCTACCAATTCAAATAATCAAATCTCGATTCGATCCGTTACGGTGGCATTCCTGTAAATGCAGCCATTGTAATATTTTTTCCGAGGTGTCGGTCCAGAATAATATAAATAAAGCGTCTTTAGTCGCTTTCAATAGTATAAATGTTATGAATAATTAAAGGAGTACTCCGGAGATTCCTTCATGGTCTCCGATTTCCCTGATAATTATTTAAACACACCAACGAACATCACCAAAATAGTAGCCCAAATATTAAGTAAAAAAAGTTTGTTTTATTTTCGAATTTATATAATTCAGAATTGTGATCCTTATTGTGTTTTCCAAACTGAAAATTTCTAATGGCTGCAACAAAAAAAGTGAAGGCTGATTACAACTCCCTGTAACGCCGAATTAGAGCGCAGCTCTTGAGGAAGAGGAGGGAAGGGCACTGGGGGGGCTAAACTAACCAGGGGGGTCACGTGACCTTGGTGGGTCACGTGACCTTGGTGGGTCACGTGACCTTGGGGGTCACGTGACCCCCAATGCCGATGATGTCATCACTGAGGTCACTGATGACGTCATCATTGGCGATCACGATGCGGGTACCGATGACGTCATTAGTGACGTCACTGATGACTTTACCAGTGATGATGACGATGACGATGCGAATGTCGGTGACGTCATCAGTGACGTCGCTGATGACGTCATCAGTGATGATGACGATGACGATGCGGATGTCGGTAACGTCATCAGTGATGATGACGATGACGATGCGGATGCCGGTGACGTCATCAGTGATGATGACGATGACGATGCGGATGCCGGTGACGTCATCAGTGACGATGACGATGACGATGTGGATGCCGGTGACGACATCAGTGACGTCACTGATGACGTCATCAGTGATGATGACGATGACGATGCGGATGTCGGTAACGTCATCAGTGATGATGACGATGCGGATGCCGGTGACGTCATCAGTGATGATGACGATGACGATGTGGATGCCGGTGACGTCATCAGTGATGATGACGATGACGATGTGGATGCCGGTGACGTCATCAGTGATGATGACGTCATCTGTGATGACGATGTGGATGTCGGTGACGTCATCAGTGACGATGACGTCATTGGGGGTCACGCGACATCGGCGGGGGTCATGTGACCTCAGGGGAGCCACGTGACTTCGGGGGGTCACGTGCCCCCCACGAGGTCACGTGACCCCGCTGGGGGCTCGCGCGGTGCATTATGGGACATTTCCCATAATGCACCGGGGTCACCTGACCTCGGGGGGGTCACGTGCCCCCCCACGAGGTCACGTGACCCCGGTGGGGGGCTCGCGCGGTGCATTATGTGACATTTCCCATGATGCACCGCGCGGTTACGCCGACGGCGACGCCGACGGCGACGCCAACGGCGACGCCGACGCCGCTCAAGCCTGAAACGGGCCCCTAAGAGCTGCGCTCTAAAAAGTGGTGCTAGTGGATGGCATAGGTTCACTGATTGGAGTGTTGATTTTGTTTCCAACTGACTTCAAGCAGTTTAATAATCTCAAATGAAGGCTTTGGAAGCTCGTTCCAGTAACCGCGCACCAGCACGCAACGAATACTTGGCATAGTCTATTTCTAAACTGCTTGCTCGACTAGCAATAGTGCCTTCCACTGACGCTGCGGCACTAACAAGTGCGGGTATACACGAACTCAACTCTGTGACGTCATGGCGCGGTGATGGCGCGTCGGTCGCACTTCCGGTCTGGAGCTGTGGGCAGAAGTCCCCATGTCAGGACGTGTATTGCTGTGTTGCTTTGAAAGAAACCAGACGAAAACCTGCCTTCTTGTCAAAACGTCGCGACTGGGACCGTACCAAAAGTCTCGAGAAAGGTTTGAAGGACAGTTTTCACGCGCTCGGTTCGTCCGAGAGTGTGGATATGTGCCGTGAAAAGGGAAAAGCAGACGCCTTCGGACAACGATTGCTTGGGCGAGAAGCACTTTAGGTTGAATTCACGGATACTTGTGGTCAGTAGAGTAGATTGTTGGGCTAGTTGGTTTTGGAATTTGGAATACATTTTAGCGCTCAAAAAACAGGGACAAAGAGGCGAGAAACAGACAGTTGTTAGTAGCGCACTGTGCTGTCTGTTTCTCGCCTCTTTGTTCCTGTTTTTTGAGTGCTAAAATGTATTCCAAATACTTGTGCTCAACAGATTTATTTGTTTTGTTCCAACATGAACGCCGGAAAACCGTCAAGTTGTACGGACCACCTCCGGACTACGTTCAGTGCGTCTTCAAGTTCAAATGGCCGCTTGACTGTTCGAACTGTCATCTGCTCTTTCAAACGTTTCCACTTGTCTTCTGCTCTTTTAGACGACACCGGCCCGTAGACCGAATGTTTGCCCGGTACTTGCGATAAGAAGTGCAGCCCTCAAAAGACTTAAGTTCGAAGGTTGGTAAGCAGGCTCGATATAAACAGTAGATACAAGGAGATTTTGGTCAATATTACCAGTGACCATCACGGACTTGTTTTGCCCAATTGACTTGGTCCGATTCTGCTTGCGATTTTCAGTATCGACGTCGACCATCTCAGCTACGGTTCACGCTTTTGCAGCCCGAGCGGCGTCGCGACTGAAAATTGCGAGCGAAATCTCATCATGCGAATCAGGCTTTAGCGTACATACTGCGGCGTCCACGCGGAATGAATCGTCACATTCACATCATACAAGCGAAGTTTTGCGGTGTAACGGGCCTCGCTAATTTCGCTGACGCCGCTCAAGATAGTCAGACATCGCCAGGAAGACGTAGAATCAACAATTTGAGCGCAAAAAGGGCAGGGGGTCTCACACCGACGCCGACAACATCGCATTTCAATGGTGTGTTTATGGGCGACGGCGAGCTTCTTGCCCACACTCCCATCGCGTATGCGCGGCACCGGTGACGTCCGCTAGGGGCGCTCCGGTTTGTTTGTAAACATGAGTTTGTGTATATTTGAATGTTGTGTTTTGTAACATTTTTTTTGGCCGCTTTTACGATAACTGGTATAAATTTACCGATACTAATTTGCATACGGGAAAGGGAAATCGCCGAGAATTCAGAAAATGCAGTTAGTTGGGGTAGCAGAAAAAATCGCCGGAGTGCTCCTTTAAAGGGGCGATGCAACAATTTTTGTATTTTGCGCAAATACCGCTTAGAACCGATCCCTGACGTTAATGACCTATGAAACACGCGTTCCTTTTTCACTTCGCGCAATAGAAGTGTCAGAAAAAAATTAAAGAAAAACGAGCAGCGTTCACCCGCTCAACTCGCAGCCAGAACAAGCGGCCACGCGATCTGGAGCCGATTATATGCCGCCAATGTTGATCATAGCCACGTGCTGGATTTGGCAAAGCACAGGACACGCGCTGAGTTCCAGACATTGTTATGGCTCGGCTATTGTCGTCGTTGCAGCGATTGGACGCGGGCGACTACCCGAATGCTTCTCGAGCTAGTAATTATCACGAGCCCTAATCGAGTGCCCACGCAGGGCTCGGGTCCAATCTATGAACCGCATTCAAATATCGTCTCTTGGGTGTTCTGCGATTCCCACGTTACGTCATCAAATTTTGCAAAGTAGAGATTGAACGAAGATAATTGCTTTTGTCCTTGAAATTTCACCGCAACAAAGGAGTTTCTTGGCCAGTGGCGTTGCGTGCGAGTATCCTTGAGTCCCACTAGAGCCAGTAAGCTGGTGTATAGTGAAAAACATTCCAACTGAATATCGTTGCAAAGCTCCTTTAAGGCTGCGGTCCCACGGCGGCCATGGCATACGACAGCTTTCCGCGCGTTTTCGAAGTGCGATTGTGACGTGTTCACGCTTGCTAAAAGTGTGTGTGATATGTCATCTTCTAGTGTACAACATTATCTTTCTTCTGATGCAGATTTTCGTTTCCTAATGCAAAAAGATAATTCCGTGGGCACCCGCGAGCATTGGCCTTTTCGGCAAAACATGGTTTCGCAGTACCGTGGTGCAAGGTACACTTTTGAAGCAATTTCTTTCAAATTTTAGAATGTTATACAAGAAGAGTGCGTTCAATGTCAACCTAGGCCCTTTTTTCGCTGCTTTTTATTTTCTTTTGAGAGATATTTACGTTAGAAAACCTGACTTCGCGGAAGCACATTCAGTCGCGAATTGTTTGGCGTCTACTCGATCTTTTTATTTGAAACTTTTTATAGGTGTTTGGAGTCGAAAGAGCTACGCAAAATTTCATTGTAATATGACCTAAACTTTTTTCAGAATGGTCACGTGAAAATTGACAAAACCGGTCAATTTTGGCAAACTTCATTTGGTAGTACAGTGGTAGCGCTTAGGGATTGGCACAGTTGAATAAAATTGTAGGCCCGAAAAGAAAAACATATTCTGCTTTGTCAACCGAGGCCCTTTTTCTAAATTTCACCTTTGATTTTCTAAAAAAATAAAGTTTGAATAGAGGCGAAATGAAAATTTTTTTATAGTCGAAAATGAGTATTTTGACCCCTTTTTCGGTGTGTTCTTTTTCTTTGTTTTCGTCCTTGTGTACTGTTCTTCTCATGTCTAAAGAAAACACACATTCAATTTTAATCTGGCAGAGCACCTGGGCAAACATATTTGCATATTTTCCGAAGTTCGGCAGTTAGGGTTGGCGGTCATTGGGGTCTGCTGTGGTGCTGAGTAGCTAATGTGGTGCAGTGCTCTGTGGTGTATGTTCTTCCTCTGTCCTTGTCTTGAAGCGCACTCATGTTTTTTCACGTACAATACCAACTCGCCCAACAATCAGCACTTGTATATACTGACCTGCTACAGTAGTTGTACCCCCTTGACTAAGATTTGTTAGTCTTCTAAGTAAATCGGGGTGACAAATTTGAACATGACCGGCGAATACAAAATGCTTACTAATCAACGATTACCACCCGCCATGTGATAATTTTAGTCAGTGGTGGTTAGTCAACAGTTAAACTAGTCACGTCTGGTAAGTATGGTTGATGCTTTATAATGCTGGAATCAGTGGCCCATCAAATGCTCCAAATGCGTCTTAGAAAAATCTAATATTTCTTCACAGTTTCTTTAAATTGGGGATGATATGTTTCAACCTCATATCACATGATTTCCACATTTCTTTGGTTCCAGGCAGGCAGTGCAATCTACCGAATGGCAGTCAGCTCAAGCCTAAGTAATCTTGAGGCGCCCAGCGATGTGGCAGTGGAGGGAGACCTCGAAGGCGCGTCGCCTACTGAGGCAGTCCTGATCGCATTCTGCCTCTACTTCATCTTTGACTACGAGTACCATCACCAGTTCAGGCGCAGATTCATTGCACTAGAGTACTTAATTGATCTGAAACACTCAAATGTGGAGTCACGTACAATGCATTGCTTTCGAACCTAAAAGAAATGCCAAAAAGTATTTTCTTTTTTTAATGCCTTTTTATGCAGGTTTAGAAATTTTTTGTCACTTGTTTAATGCTTTTTTTTTTGTCTGACGTAAGGCAGGATGGTTGATTCTGAGAGTTACGGAAGGTCGATGATATTGCTTTATAGTCACATTTTTGGAATTTCCGAACTCACAGCTTTTTGCTTTCTGCAGCATTGGCATACTTAATTTATTTCAGTCTACTTCATACTTCGTGCCTGAAAGCATTCGAGGGTTGTTGTTCCATGTTCACACTGATTTGTGCTTGCAAGGTTTAAATACAGCTCATTAGCAGCAGGAGATACGAGCCCTTTCTTCTTTCCACATTAGAAGAGCGAATCCCGGAGTCTGCTTTCCTCTACTCCAGCGTTCATTCCACTACTGTGAATGTGCGGGCATAGTGTACTGCTCTCCTTGAGTTGCAACGCACTAGTCATTGCTAGTCGTGTATTGGTTTGTATTGCTGTTTGCAATATGTGTGATAAAGAATCTATTTTATATCACAGTGCGTTCATTTTGATTCTGGTGTGTACAAGACTCAGTCATTTGGTTCACCCCAGTGAAGCTTCGCTATTCCAAGCAGTGTTGCAAGCATTCACTGTTAATTTCCGGGTAGACACTGATTGTTTATGTACTTTTTGTGATAATTTTATTGACTGTCGCTAACTAGAGCCCCGAAAGTGTTGTTCCAGATGCCTTTATTGCGCTTAGTGGTTTCATCTTAGAACTTTTATAAGATGTCTAGTCATGCCATTGATTTTTATGCCATTTTGTTTGTGACAGCCACAATAAAACATTGTCATTTACTTTCAGAACTAGACCGTCTTCATCTATTATAAGGCCCACCATTGAAACATGTACTATCACACCCACAAAGGGCCAAAGTACCTTTTTTTAGGGGTCAAAAGTGATTTCATCAAGTGTACATTTAACCTGTATTAGGGGGTGAACTGGGCCAGTTGGTTGCTGTTATATATGATGGAAAATACAGCTCGGAAAGCGCGGACTACAAAGAACAAACACGACAGGACAGCACTGTCCTGTCGTGTTTGTTCCTCGTAGTCTGCGTTTTCTGAGCAGTTTTCCTCATCGTGTACATTTAACCTCAAAGTGGATCATAGTTCCCTCCTAAAGGAGGTAAAAGCAGCGCCCTCAATTACGTCGTCTTACCTCTCAAAAGGGTCGAAATTACCCCCTAAAGGAGGCAAAGGCTGACCCTGAAAGGATCCAGTTTTAATACCAAAAGGAACTAAGCTTACCTCCAAAAGGAGGCAATGTTGCACCCTAACCCAGGAGGTAAGTTTGCACCCTCGTTGCAGGTGGTAACGTTACCTCCAAAAGGGGTTGCCCTGTGTGCAAGCCGGTTACCCCGTTAAGGAGGGTACTACAGTACATGGTTGAAAAAACCCCGAGACTGCGGGTAAACGACACAACACTAAAAGGTCTCTAGACGTTTTAGTGTTGTGTCGTTTACCCGCAGTCTCGGGTTTTTTTCAACCATGTGCAATGTACACCAGCTCGTTTGCGCCCTTACCTTTTGTTCATTAATACTACAGTACCCTTTTTTTTAAAGAGTGTATTGGTTTTGTTATTCCCACAGTCACCCACACAAATGATTATAAGCTTTCACATCGAATGTCTTCAACAGCTGCAGAACTTGTAGCAGTTTGTGAACCGTTAACATTTATTATTTCAGCGCCTCCTCGTTCCTGGACGATTATAACAGACTCTACGTCATCGCTGCAGCTTCTTTCGACTGCCCAAGCAAGAACAGCCCTTATAGGCTACTAGAAATACTCAACTCCATTGCGACGGAGTGTGTCACGGCCACTCGATGTGCTTCCAGTGGATACCGAGCCATTATCGAATTCCGGGTAACGAAATGGCTGATGCTGTTGCAAACCGAGCCCAAAGATCCGCTCAGCTAATGGAAGCGCCATTCACTAGGACGGATATCAGAAGCGTGGTGAACACTCTCGGGAAAAGAACTGCCGCGCGTTTCTGCGAAGATGCTGGTGAAAAAAAAAGTGCATCGCTACGAATCATTGACTCACACTTAGCATTTCGAGCACTTCGAGGTCTTAAACGGCGACGTGAGGCTATGCGTCATTGGATACGTTTGAAAGTCGCATACACGAATGGTCACATATTCTGCATTAAGTAAATCGACTCTTCAAATTGCACCACATGTCGAACGGCTCTGGATTTAAGACATATAACGACAGAGTGCCCTAATTACGAAGATCAACGTCTTCAATTCCACGCACAGCTCATCTTGTCGCCGGGAACTTCCCCTCACAATCAAAATTATACTAGGTCCCTGGGAATATGAAGCTTTTGCCGCAAGAGCCACGAACGCCCTCGTCAGGTTCCTGTCAGGGACCGCCCAGGACAAGAGACTTTAAAACAGCGAAAATTCTCATCTTCCTACTTTCTTATTTGTTTGTGTGTGATACTTTAGTTGTTTTTTTTTTTTTTTTATCTGTCGTATCCCTCGTTTCCTTTCCCTACTCGGAGTAGCCAGCCAGGTGATGACTCCCGGCCAAAAGTCAAAGTCAAATTAGTCGTTAGTTGTTTATAAAGCAGATGGCTAGTCTGCCCGAACATGGCGACATTGTTACCCACTGTAGATAAGAGATTTAGGCAGTGCAATACGACGGCTAGCCTGGGGTCTTTAACGTCCACCACGCAGTAGTGATACATTACCGCACGCCGGCACGATGCTCACCCCGATCGAAACGGGCAGTGGCCTCCCGGCTAATTTCTCTGACTTCATTTTTTACTGTCAATAACAAAAAAAAAAACATAAAATAATATATTTTTTGAAAAGGAAGAAAAAGAAAATTGGAAGACACATTTTCTATTATAGCTCTGGCGTTGTCCACACCAGAGCTAGAAATCATAGTGCCACAGCTATCATAGAAAAAGCCTCGTCCAATTTTCTTCTCTGCTTCCTTTTCAAGAAGGTAAATTCAATTATATATATTTTTATTTTATTTTCTGGTATTTTCGTCTTCTCTCAATTTCTGTTTGACCAAAGTGTATTTTCGCAGTGAAAGTATATAAATGTCGTTGCTCGTTGGAAGAACTCTGTGTGTCTGCTCCTCGTCTATCTTCAGTATTTTTATTTTTTCTGCGTGAACTGTAGTCTATCCTTGTGACACGTGTAACGTGTCACATATAGTAATGACGTTCTTTCTTCGAGATTGCGCCGGGACCCGACGACGGAGGAAGCTGATGGACGCTGACGGAAAAGTAAAACAGCCCGGACACCGCGGATAGGGGAAACGAAAAGACTTCTATTTACAAGCGAAGCTATTTCCCGATCTCTGCAAAAGGTCACCCTACGCGCTGTCCTTCTCGTCTTCTTCCTTTCTAAAATGTCCCCTACGCGGACCGCGCGAGCGCCGCCAGTCCACCCACACGCAGGGGCACACGTGCAAACGCCAATACGCAAAGAAAAGAAAACGAAACTCAGTCCTGTTCCCGCGTCCATTCACGGTGATGGTAAGGCCGATTCTAACACCTCCCGGCTAAGTATATTTTTTAGACCCTAAATGTCAAAAATATTATATAACATCTAAAGTCAAACGCGTACGCATTTCAGTCACACCTAGCACAGAGTTTTAAGACTCAATCCATAAGAATCCAAACTATAAAATAAATTTACACAAATATGCAAATAACATGCTAGTAAGCGATTCTTACTGTGCCCGTCAAGGCTCCAAAGGAGTGACAAATCTTGAGCCGAGACTAGCGGTGCATCTAGCCTCCTAGCCTCGGTCTCTTTGCGACAGGTTATTCAAGCTATCCAGATTTCGACGGGGCTTGAATTGGATGGTGTATAGCTGGTTCCGGAACATCCTCGCGCAAGAGCGACGACAGTTTATACTCTGCCCTGACTTACAAATCAGGAATGGGCCTCGCAGGCGGTCGTTGTTGTCGACGTTTTCTGCACTCCCAGATCTCTCACACGTGGCTGGCTAGCAGGTGGTCGAGTCTTCATCGGCGTCCCTAGCTATTTTGTGGGATGACTTCATCTCAAAGAGGGCGTCCTCGTCGCTGTCCCCGCTTTCCCTGACATTTTCGCCGGACCGCTGGGACGTCAGCCGCCCTAACAAGATGTATGACTTCTTGTCGACACCCATGGCCTTGCCCTGGTCGTCATCAGCTTGCCAGAACGTCTGCCACCAAAGCAAGATATTTGGCTCTTTCTCGTCGTCGACGTTCACGTCCTCTTCGGCACATTGATACTCTAGACCCATGTTGTCGCAAAAAAAACTATCTCCAAACTCCGGTCTAAAGACATGTTTTTCGTGCAAGGCTAGTTAAATTATGAGGCGCTGGAGAAATGCAGCCTTCTGCGTTAAAGGGGCGGTGCAACGATATGCAACTGGAATGTTTTTCACTTTACACGAGCTTGCTGGCACTAGTGGCACTCAAGGATACTCGCACGCAACGCCACTGGCCAAGAAACTCCTTTGTTGCGCTGTAATTTCAAGGACAAAACCGAGCGTTTTCATTCAATCTCTCCTTCGCAAAACCTGATGACGTAGCTCGGCGGTAGCAGTACCGCCCAGTGACGATATTTGAATTCGACTCATAGATTGGACTCGAACATTGCGTGGGCACTCGATTTGGGCTCGTGATAATCGGTAGCTCGAGAAGCATTCGGGTAGTGTCCTGTGTCCAATCGCTGCAATGACGACAAAAGCCGAACCATAACAATGTCTGGAACTCAGCGCGTGTCCTGTGCCTTGCCAACCCAGCGCATGGCTATGATCAACATTGGCGGCATATAATCGGCTCCAGATCACGTGGCCGCTTGATCTGGCAGCGAGTTGAGGGGGTGAACGCTGCTTGTTTTCTTTATTTTTTCCTGCTACTTCGACTGCGTGTGTTGAAAAACGAACGTGTATTTCACAGGTCATTAACGCCAGGGATCCGTTCTAAACGGTATTTGCGCAAAATACAAAAATCGCTACATCGCCCCTTTAAAGGGGCGGTGCAACGATATTCAATTGGAATGTTTTTCACTTTACACGAGCTTACTGGCACTAATGGGACTCAAGGATACTCGCACGCAACGGCACTGACCAAGAAACTCCTTTGTTGCGCTGTAATTTCGAGAACAAAACCGAGCGTTTTCATTCAATCTCTCCTTCGCAAAACCTGATGACGTAGCTCGGCGGTAGCAGTACCACCCAGTGACGATATTTGAATGCGGCTTATAGATTGGACCCGAGCATTGCGTGGGCACTCAATTTGGGCTCGTGATAATCGACAGCTCGAGAAGCATTCGGGTAGTGTCCTGTGTCCAATCGCTGCAATGACGACAACAGCCGAACCATAACAATGTCTGGAACGCAGCGCGTGTCCTATGCCTTGCCAACCCCAGCGCATGGCTATAATCAACATTGGCGGCATATAATCGACTCCAGATCACGTGGCCGCTTGTTCTGGCTGCGAGTTGAGGGGATGACCTCTGCTCGTTTTTCTTTATTTGTTTCTGTGACTTCGATTGCGTGTGGTGAAAAACAAACGGGTATTTCACAGGTCATTAACGTCAGGGATCCGTTCTAAGCGGTATTTGCGCAAAATACAAAAATCGTTGCATCGCCCCTTTAAGTCCTTATTTCGAACTCTTTTTGTTCGCCTTCCGCTTTTTGTTCGCCTTCCGGGCCTTAGAACGCACCTGGGTAGCTAAACTCGTGGAGCAAAACATTCTTCGCTTTTTGACGTAGCGGGGGTAGTGACCAAAAGAACGCCGCAAAGTTTCCTCCTCCCTGCGCGCGCTCAACTTCGCAACTTTTGACGAAAAATCCCCCGCGATCCCTAGGCGATGCACGAGAGCACGAGACAGCGCGGGGAGGCGAGCGTTCACGCCGCTCGCTGTACGTCGTCTTTGGGCTCTCTAGCGCCGACAATCCCGTCATGCCTCGCCCAGGCGAGGAGCGAGAGCAGACGACGAGAGTTCGTCTGCTACGATGAGGCATTCGCACAGCGGAACTGAAAGAAAAAGTTGGTTTTCTGCTCGAAATCGCGTCCCGCGGGCCACAAACTCAAACGCGAGCTTGAATTGTAAGCGTCTGATATTTCACGAAGGAAGGAATCGACGGCCCGTCTTTTATTCGCGAAATTTTAGTCGTTTTGTAGCCGTACAGACGCTGAAACCTACCAGTGTGCAATGAAAGCCCCAGAACAACCACAGGGGCCGCGAGATCTAGCATCATTTGTGTATGGGTGAAAAGTGCAACATTTTTCGACAAAGCTCCCACAGCAGAAACCTGCGACGCATTTACTCAGCGTCCGGGAAGGCTAAACATGAAGACGTTGCCCGAGACTCAAGCAAAGTCATATATGAATGGCAGCTATCTCGCCCCGTCATATTTTGTTTTGAGAAAGCTCTCGTTCTCAATGCCAGGGAAATAAAAGTCTTACGAAACGTATTGCTAGCTGTTCCAAAGAACTAGATTTAAGCCGTATCCTTTCAGTTATTCACTCATAATATTATGCTTAAAACGAAGCAAGCTCTTGCGCGTACAGTGCCATCAATTTCCTCAAGCGTATGCTGTTTTGTAGTCAACTGGTTTCGGAAACTTACGCCGTCTGTAGATATCTCTGACTGCCGAGTTGCTTAAGTGGAAGTCATCGCAAATACAAATGTAAGTTCCACGTTGCAGCAACCAACGTTTAAACGATGGCAGCGACTTCACTCTCGCATTCCCACCCATCACGTCGAACAAAAAGGCGCTAGTTTCGGTTTGAGGTCGTTACTTTTCTACAACATCCATGGCGACAGCATCAGTCTGCACTGGGTGCATTTGGCAAGTTCATTCGGGGCCTGTTCTCCGTGCAGCACCCGGTGGGTGTAATGCATTAGAACTCTCACAGTGCAAGTCTGTATCGCGAATTGGGAGCCCGTCACTGGCCTCACCGGCGGCCATTCCTTGACGACAGGCAATATGCCGCGTCCTGTCTAGTTCTCCCTTCATTTTCGTCCTTGTTGCTTTGGCATTTTACATCATGAGGCAATTCACGCAAGTCTAAGGAAGAAACATGCAAAAATTGGAAGCTTGTACGCGGTGCTCGAGGGCGAGCATTTTATGATGTGCTGCGATGATTATGTCGGGTTCTTGGAGATCAAATAGACATTCGTCAAGCGTTTGAACATCGCTTAAAAAAAAATTGGCCGGAGCACGATTGACTTTACCGACGTCGCTTGCTGCGGTTGCTAAATAAATGGCACGTCGAGCGACTGAACGGCACGCTCCGAGTTTCAGTTTGTCACGGAAGCCCTCACAGGAGTTCAAAGAAAAAGCTTTCACCATGAAGCACTATGTGCAGCTGAAACGGAAAAAGAGTAGCACAAGTGACCGATGAGCGGAGCGGCCAAATCGCAACACGCGGCGCTATTGTTCCCGAGCGCGCCGATAGCGAGAGTGCCAGTCACGTTCCATATCTCAGCGCGGGGGTGGCCGGCGCAAAATTGAGGGATAAGATAGCTTTCAAAATTCGGGTTTTAGGATGGGCTGCTTTCTGCCGGCTACCCCCGCGTTAAGACATGGACCGTGACTGGAACTCTCGCTATCGCCGCGCTCCGGAACAAAAGCGCCGCATGTCGCGATTTTGCCGCTCCGGTCGTCGGTCACTTGTGCTACTCTTTTTCCGTTGCAGCTGTACAAGTGGTCAAAACGATGCGAAAATCCCTAGTAAAGGCATTCTAACTTATCGTTTGCTGAGCTTTGATGACTCCGAAATCACGGATGACTCCACAATAACTCTCGGTAGCCCTTGTCTCATTAAACACAAAACAGTTAACGCCCAACAAAGTAGCCCTGGACCCTCAACCACACAACATTTAGTTAAACAAGATTGGTATTCTAACGCGTTTAATATTCTTGCCCACAATATTAACTGTTATTTGCGGAAACATGATAGAAGTTTCATGGTAGAGAACAATTTACTAACGTAATAAAATTGAGTTGTGTCAAGCGATGACTGCCGGTGGTGCCGCTCGACCCCAGCAATACAGGCCTCTATCCACGATCTAGCCTCCTAAGAAATCAGTGGTGCCAGTGCTATTAGACATAAATCGTTTATTTGCATCGGTACTCCCATACCTGCCGGATGTAGGGACGAGGCGCAAAACCGTATATCCGGCCAATATTGAAGCCGGTTTTCGGGCGATATTAGGGAGTTTTCGTAGATCGTTTTCGCCGTCCCGCAAGGGCCCTCCGCAACCCGCTACGATAGCGGGAACTCCACAGTCAAGGCTATCGGCGCGCAGGCGCAGTAGCAACCTCTTCGTTGCGGAACGCTTAGCAGAGGGGGCAGACCGGTCTACGAAAATTCCCTATTGCCTCGACACTCGCCAAGAAGCAACGTGCTGTTTCGGCGACTCGTTTGTGTAATTTATTTGTTCAGTCATATTAATGGGTCCCGGGCCACTGTGTACACCCCAAAAAAGAAATGTACTGTGGTAATTACACCTTGAGGAGAAGCAGGCACGTAGCCAGATTTTCGTTTAAGGGGGGGGGGGGGGGGGGCGCCGATGACAAAGTGCTTTATGAGGAGGAGGGAGGAGAGGAGGCCCCAGCAAAATGGAAAATTTTTGGGGGGGGGGGGGGGCGGGAAGGCCAGGCCTTATGCCCCCCCCTTCCCCCCCCCCTTCCCCTTGGCTACGTGCCTGACGAGAAGGGCTATTGTAGTTTTACATCTTTATAAAAAGGTGTAGGCATTATCATACGTTTTAAGAAACGTGTTGAAAAAATCACCCATTTTTAAAGGTGTGAAGTTTGCATTTTTTTTATAAGGTCCATCGCTACACTTATTAGGGTGTTAGTTATGGGACACCCCACTTACATGTTTAAAGGTGGGAAAATGCTTAATGTGTATATACCTCTAACGGAAGACAATCTCTTTCATGTGATTACATCGCGTGCCGATGAAACGATCTGTCGATGACGCGTCGTTCGATGAACTGATTTGACCGCCAATGAGTGACGACTGCCAGTAGAATTTCGGGGAAATAATTCTGCCGGCTGCCGGGAGACTCGACCCTACCCAAGAATAACCCCGGTTCTTGTTTGTTTTCCAACATTCTGAATTGTATACCAGCTTATTAGTACCTCTTCGGATATTACAGAAAAAATAAAATAAAAAAAAGCGATGGCAGCCGAAAAAACTCTGACAGCCCGGTTCACAGTCATGTGGGAGACTGACAGGTGCTCGTCAGTCGCCACCATGCCTTGAAAGCTACCGGTTCCGAAGAACCGGAGCGCGCAGAGAACTTGTTGTTCCACGGTCCGAGGTGGCGAACGAAGCTCGTCGCAGAGTCAACGCACAACGGCTTTCGATAGCCGGTACTGTCGCCGAAAGTCGTCGTCGGGGAGTTGAAAGGCGTCCCCAGTGGTCTCAGTAGCGACGCCGACGATGGCGGAAGATAAGCTCGGCCGCAGCGCACGGCACCGCCATGTTGACAAAGTTTAACTTCGCCTCGATTCGAAGCGAAGATCTCGAGCTCAAACCACGGCTCTCGCAAAGTTCGGAAACGTCACTTTGACGTCAGCGACAACTTCGACAAACGAGGTTTCTTTTTAACACAAACTTCGGAGGGATTTTGAGCGTCAGCAGGTCGCCTAGGGACAATTTGCAAAGCAATAATTTTAGCTTGGCGTAGGGATGTAGGGACAAACGGGCGTTACGTCATCGGCGAAGCCGTTCAATCAGCGGGCTCCTCGCGCCCCTCACGCGCCGCACGCGCGCCTCGATGAACTTTGCTTCGAATGATTGACACCTCGCTCGGCGCGACGTCAGCGTCGCGAGAGTCCAATTAGCACGTTCCGCAACTTTCGGACACAAAGTTGTTCTTGACGAGTTTAGCGACCCTGGTATCGCTGCGCCGCTGCGTTCTTCCGCAACAAAAAGTTCGTCTGCTTTCCTCGCCGTCACCATGGCAACGAACGCCGAATGAATAGAAGCACGCACGGTACCGCCGCGTGAAGCTAGCAACAGCTGACGCCATTTTACGAACGCCGTCTGCTAGCCACAGCCGAACGCGGTGTGTCAGATCATCCGCCTCCGCCGGTGCGCCGATAGCAAAGACGACGAAGCTAAGACACGCCGACGGCGATCGAGCTAGCAAGCAACACCGCGGGACGACTGCAACGACGGCATTTATTCGGATCAAAGGCCGCCTTCGCCGGTGCGCCGCTAGCAAAGACGACGAAGCTGAGGCACGCCGACGGCGAATGGGCGAGCAACAGCACCGCGGGACGACTGCAACTGCAACATTTATTCGGATCAAAGGCGCGAAATAAGCAAGAACAATTTTTATTTGAGTCATAACACCCGATATCCAAGTTGGGAACCACATACGTTTGCAGCGTCTTTCCTGTGAACTTTTTAAGGAGACACGGGGTGCCGCATTCAAAACACAGCTCCGTTTGCAAAATATGGGGGCCCTGAAAAGGACCGCTTAGACCGCTACCAGAACCTATAACTGACGTAACGAGCACTTGACGAGCAATTGGCGCATAAGTGGTCTTTATCCATGCAGGCAGGTGACGGGCTCAGCGCAGCGGATCACTCGAAGTCACCGGGGCCGTCAGAATCCTCGCCTTGTCTGCTTCGGGGCTCTAGATTTTGGCGGCCGCAGCGACGAACGACTGGAATCTATTAGTTGTTCCGCGCGCCTTGTCTCACCTCCAAAACATGAACTTTGCAAGGTGACCAGTGAAATGGTGGCTCTCGCGCCGTCCAGATGGAAGACAGTTTTTGAGGTGGGCCCAGGTGCAATCCACCGTATTGGTGTGCGCACCAGTGTTCGCGTCGACAAAGTGCAGCTTGTGGTTGACGGTGAGGTGCGTGAAGCGAGCCTCATCTGCAAGCTTGCGATAGCCAGCCCAACAATCAGTGATTATTCTTGTTCCAGGGCGGACCCACTCGGCTATTAGCCCTTGCACGGTTTTAGCGTCACGGGTCTCTACGGGAACAAGAAAGCAGCACCCACTGCAACACGCCACACCGCCGAAAACCCACTGGCCAGGCCTTAAATACCCGCGATGGTACTTGTGCCGACCGAACATACTTTTGTCTAGTTCTACAGTCACGCCTTCGCCACCAATCATGTCTGAATGCTTAAAGACGGCATTTACCACAACCTCCCGACAAAGGCTCGCCCAATCAGTTATTGTCTTACTTGCGATGTCAGCCTCCCGCTGAATGACGGCGCACGGTAGGTTCTGGCATCCGGAGGATGATTTTCACGAGTTGGAGAAGCGTCAGGTGCGATCCTTCGAAAAAGGAACCGCTCGGTACAGAGACCTCGCCCCGGCACTGAATTTTGACCGGCTTCCTCCTGGGCACCTCACGAGTCATCCACACACCGCACCCCCCCCCCCCCCCCCCCCCCCACCGTGTAGCCATCCGCAGATATAGCGCGGACTTGCAGCTTGTCATCGCAGCTTCGCACTCTGGACACGCACGAAAACACAGGAGCCAGGAGCAGGCCAATGCGCTAAAGCAAATTAATTGCTTCAAGAGGGTCTTTCATGGCGCCATGAAGACGGCATAAGTTGAACGCCATGGCACTGCGATGCTCGCCTCTGGAAGAATAAAGCAGCGAGGGGGAACTGCACGCTTCTTTGCATTTATTATTTTTATTTCATCCGCCATTTTATACATCGTGACACAATTCTAACAAACTCATTGGTTGAACAGTCGGACCACACCATCGCGTGACAAAACAACCGCCAAACCAGAGTCCTGCCAAACGTATGTCCACAGACGGCATCGTCACAGAGAAGGGAGCAGTAGAACCCAACAACAAAAGGAAGTAACAAAGTTAATAAAAAGAAAAAAAATCAAGAAAGGAGCCGTTGGAGTTTCGGACGGCGTCTTTGATGAGAGGAGCTGCTCTGGTTGCTCGGAATATTCCTTTTTGTTTTTTGTTTTTTTTTGCACTACAGGGTGCCAGGACCTTTATTTGAAGCTGATTTGTTATATTCGTAACAAACAACGCGTTGGAACGGACTAGGTAGAGAGTCTTGGCGTCAGAATTCGACGTGGTAGAATAGAAAAGAAAATACGAATGCACAATACATACTGTATGCCAAGACCGTTATACTCCGCGCTCGGTGAGGCCTTATGACGCCGTCGACGACCGTTAGACTATTTATTTTGTTTCCTTAGATTTTTTATCGTGACGACTACTGCCCTGTGCCTCGGAGTCTCCAGCGGAGGTTCGGCAGTTTTTAATAATAATTATTATTGTCGTTTGAAGGGCTCTCTTCGTATGCTGCTTCGTTCCTGACGCCATAAAAATACGGGCCGGGACTACTTTGCGCAACGTAAAAAAAAAAAAAAAAAAGTTTAGTTCATGGTCGGATTGGTTTGTGGATACAATTAGTCCAATAAAATTAGTCCAATAATTGATAAGTACGATTATTTAGCTCCATTATTAGCATCTTTTATGTGCATGCGTGAAAAACAGCACCCAACGAGAAGACACGAGAACAACGCTGCAACTGCTGGACCATAGACCACTTTTGAGAAAATGCGCCGCAAGACAGGGAGGGAGTAAGGGAGACAACAAGCAGACTATTTTATGTCACCAAAATCCTGGGCGGGGAACACTTGGTGATATCAGTGTATCGTTTCGAAAGCGATACAAAAACACGTCGGGGACACTAGACCTCTGGACCAACTTTGAGTGCGTGCGCTTGTGATGCGTGTGTATGCCATTATTTCTTTTTAGATTGTGGACGCGAAAAATCCACACGGACTAGACCCTGAGTAATGCAGAGTTGTTACTCAGGCCCCAGTCAGTGAGGATTTTTCGCGCCTATAATCTAAACAGAAAGAATATTTTTATGGCGTCAGGAACGAAACAGCATAGAAAGAGTGCCCTTCAAACGACAATAATAATAATTATTAAAAACTTCCGGATATCCGCTGGAGATCCCGAGGCACAGTGGAGTAGTCGTCACGATAAAAATCTGAAGAAACAAAATAAATAGCCTAACGGTCGTCGGCGGCGTCGAAAGGCCTCGCGAAGTGCATGCGGAGTATAACGGTCTTGGAATCCGGTATGTATTGTGCATTCGTTATTTTCTTTTCTTTTCCACCACGTCAAAGTCTGACGCCACGACTCTCTACCTCCTCTGTTCCAACGCGTTGTTTGTTGTTAATTTAACAAATCAGCTTCAAATAAGGGTTGTAGCACCCTGCAGAGCAAAAAAAAATTTAAAAAAAATGAAGGAATATTTCGAGCAGCCAGAGCAGCACGGCTGCTCTGACCGCCCTGGCCAGAGCAGCTCCTCTCATCAAAGACGCCGTCCGAAACTCCAACGGCTCCTTTCTTGATTTTTTTTCTTTTTATTAACTTTGTTACTTCCTTTTGTTGTTGGGTTCTACTGCTCCCTTCTCTATGACGATGCCGTCTGTAAACATACGTTTGGCAGGACTCTGGTTTGGCGGTTGTTTGGTCACGCGATGGTGTGGTCCGACTGTTCAATCAATGAGTTTGTTAGAATTGTGTCACGAGGTATAAAATGGCGGATGAAATAAAAATAATAAATGCAAAGAAGCGCGCAGTTCCCCCAGTTGCCCCTCGGTACTTTATTCTTCCAGAGGCGAGCATCGCAGTGCAATGGCGTTCAACTTGTGCCGTCTTCATGGCGCCATGAAAGACCTTCTTGAAGCAATTAATTTGCTTTAGCGCGTTGGCCTGCTCCTGGCTCCTGGGTTTTCGTGCGTGTCCAGAGTGCGAAGCTGCGATGACAAGCTGCAAGTCCGCGCTAGATCTGCGGATGGCTACACGGTGGGGGGGGGGGGGGGGAGGGGGGGGGGGGGGGGAGGTGCGGTGTGTGGATGACTCGTGAGGTGCCCAGGAGGAAGCCGGTCAAAGTTCAGTGCCGGGGCGAGGTCTCTTTACCGAGCGGTTCCTTCTTCGAAGGATCGCACCTGACGCTTCTCCAACTCGTGAAAATCATCCTCCGGATGCCAGAACCTACCGTGCGCCGTCATTCAGCGGGAGGCTGACATCGCAAGTAAGACAATAACTGATTGGGCGAGCCTTTGTCGGGAGGTTGTGCTAAATGCCGTCTTTAAGCATTCAGACATGATTGGTGGCGAAGGCGTGACTGTAGAACTAGACGAGAGTATGTTCGGTCGGCACAACTACCATCGCGGGTATTTAAGGCCTGGCCAGTGGGTTTTCGGCGGTGTGGCGTGTTGCAGCGGGTGCTGCTTTCTTGTTCCCGTAGAGACCCGTGACGCTAAAACCGTGCAAGGGCTAATAGCCGAGTGGGTCCGCCCTGGAACAAGAATAATCACTGATTATCACTGATAATCAGTGATCACTTATCACTGATCGGCGGCAGCGGCAGCAAGCTGACGACACGTCAGCTCATACTTCTGCTCCTGTGTTTCGCAGCTGCCTAACCTGGTGGCCCACCGACTACTCCGACGCGACATCCCTACAGACCGTCATCCGACAAACTCAAGCTTCAAACGGAGGAAATTTATTTTTCGTCGGCAAGGCCAAGTTCTTCCAACGCAGCGAAATCGCCTGCGATATCAGCGACGGCGGCGACATCGATGGGCACCTGCGGTTGCTGAGGGGCGTTTTCTTCGCATTTGGCGGCAGCGGCAGCAAGATGACGACACGTCAGCTCATACTTCTGCTCCTGTGTTTCGCAGCTGCCTAACCTGGTGGCCCACCGACTACTCCGACGCGACATCCCTACAGACCGTCATCCGACAAACTCAAGCTTCAAACGGAGGAAATTTATTTTTCGTCGGCAAGGCCAAGTTCTTCCAACGCAGCGAAATCGCCTGCGATATCAGCGACGGCGGCGACATCGATGGGCACCTGCGGTTGCTGAGGGGCGTTTTCTTCGCATTTGGCGGCAGCGGCAGCAAGATGACGACACGTCTGCTCATACTTCTGCTCCTGTGTTTCGCAGCTGCCTAACCTGGTGGCCCACCGACTACTCCGACGCGACATCCCTACAGACCGTCATCCGACAAACTCAAGCTTCAAACGGAGGAAATTTATTTTTCGTCGGCAAGGCCAAGTTCTTCCAACGCAGCGAAATCGCCTGCGATATCAGCGACGGCGGCGACATCGATGGGCACCTGCGGTTGCTGAGGGGCGTTTTCTTCGCATTTGGCGGCAGCGGCAGCAAGATGACGACACGTCAGCTCATACTTCTGCTCCTGTGTTTCGCAGCTGCCTAACCTGGTGGCCCACCGACTACTCCGACGCGACATCCCTACAGACCGTCATCCGACAAACTCAAGCTTCAAACGGAGGAAATTTATTTTTCGTCGGCAAGGCCAAGTTCTTCCAACGCAGCGAAATCGCCTGCGATATCAGCGACGGCGGCGACATCGATGGGCACCTGCGGTTGCTGAGGGGCGTTTTCTTCGCATTTGGCGGCAGCGGCAGCAAGATGACGACACGTCAGCTCATACTTCTGCTCCTGTGTTTCGCAGCTGCCTAACCTGGTGGCCCACCGACTACTCCGACGCGACATCCCTACAGACCGTCATCCGACAAACTCAAGCTTCAAACGGAGGAAATTTATTTTTCGTCGGCAAGGCCAAGTTCTTCCAACGCAGCGAAATCGCCTGCGATATCAGCGACGGCAGCGACATCGATGGGCACCTGCGGTTGCTGAGGGGCGTTTTCTTCGCATTTGGCGGCAGCGGCAGCAAGCTGACGACACGTCAGCTCATACTTCTGCTCCTGTGTTTCGCAGGTTGGTAAATTTCCCTTTGTCACCTTATTTATTACTACTAGTCTACCTGCCGCTGCTGACAGAGTGCGTTGCGTGAAGGTGTTTTGTCTTTTTTGTGTATTTTGTCATGACACGCTGTTGCGCATGCCGGCTATCTATTCCTAAGAATGGATCGTATATGCGCTGCTCTATATGTAATTTCACGTTCCATCTTGGTGAGTGCTCTGATGAAACCGAAGAAACACTGCAAGGAAAACCTGGGCATTTTAAAAAAAACATGGAAGTGTGGACTGTGCATAGGAGGCAAAAAAACGAACAAAGAAACAAAAACGCCGAAATCGGTAGTCGACTTCTCTTTACTGTTGCTGGAAATAAGTAATAAGCTCGATACTCTGATGACCTTGCCAAGCGTGATCGGTGGACTCGAAAAGTCTGTACAAGTACTTTCAGACACATTTGACGACCTTCAAAGTCGTTTACTTGCGCAGGAGAAGTCCACTAAAGAACTGTCTAAGCGAGTAGACCTACTAGAAAAAGTTTCCTCTCCAAACGAACTCGCTCAGCTCCGATTAGATTTGGATAACCTCGAAAGACAGAGTCGTCGTCTAAACATTGAAATTCATGGCATCCCAGAAACACAAAATGAAGACCTCATGGGAAAAATGAACAAATTGGCAACAAAGCTGGATATTCCACCTGTAAACCGAAGTGACATTGCAGCCTTGCATAGACTCCCAGCAAAACCAGGCGAAACACGAGGCGTTATCGTTCGCTTCACGTGTCAGGAGCTTCGCGATTCTTGGCTTCAAAAAAGGCAGTCACTTAAGAAAGAAAAAGGCAACTTGCATATTTGTGAAAACATGACTCGGCTCTCCCGCACTCTCTTGTCGATGACGAAGGAATGGGCGCAGAAATCAGGATACGCTTTTGTTTGGCATCCGAATGGGAAAGTGGTAGTCCGAAAAAAGAACGGTGAACGTGCAGTGGTTATTCGCGGTGAGGATGATGTTGTCAATCTAAAGTAACTCGTACGAAAGAACGTCTGAACTTTTGTTATTTTCATGCCTAATCTTTCGTGTGATATCGCATCTTTGAAAGGTCATTATCTTTCACTTTTTCATTTGAATGCAAGAAGCTTGCGGAAAAAATTCGACGAGGTAAATCTTTTTTTATCTGAGTTAAATCAATGTTTTGACATAATCTGTTTTAGTGAGACGTGGTTTACATCTGATGAGTGTGTCCAGCTGGCTGGTTACGACTGTGTGTCTGCGTGCCGCTCAAAAAAGGCTGGTGGTGGTGTTGCCATATATATTCGCTCAGAGTTATCATACAAAATAGTACCTGAATACAAAATTATAGACGACAACATTGAGTGTATTTCGATCCAATGCTGTGATATTTTGTTTGCTCTCTTGTACCGTCCTCCGTCTGGATCCGTAAATGACTTTCTGCATTTCTCAGAAACGCTGCTTGAACACAGCATAGAACTGACGTTACAGGTGGTTCTCGTTGGTGATCTTAACATAAATGCTTCCGCTGACAATGTTTCATATTTGCGCTTTCAAGATATATTTGAATCTTATGGTTGCACAAACACAATAGCTGAACCAACTAGAATCACCTCGACTTCCGAGACAACCCTTGACCTCTGCATTACAAATCTTCCTATTGAGAATTTGAGGTCAGGTGTATTAACGTGCGATATCAGTGATTATTTGCAAATATACTGTCTAATGCCTGTTAACCAGCTGCGCAAGAATAACGAAAAAAAAACTGGTTAGAGAATATTCGGAACGAAATATTCAAAATTTCAAAGATCTTATTTCCTGCCTAGATTGGGATCGTGTTTTGAGAGAAAATGATGCAAACACAGCCTATGACGTTTTTTTTTATCCTGCTTTCTGTCCGCGTATAACACCTCTTTTCCCCTAAAGACACGAAAAAAACAAAAGAAAACTCGAAAACCATGGATATCTCATCAATTATATGCAAGAATTAAAAACCGCAATAAGCTATTTCAAATATTTCTAAAAACGAGAAGCGAAATTGACCTTTGCATATTTAAGAAAGTCCGAAATAAACTGAACTCTGATATTAAGAAAGCACAATGCGAATATTTTATGAACAAATTTTCAGAGGTTATGGGAGATCCCCGAATGATATGGCAAACAGTAAACGAGATCATTTCTAAAAATACCTCAACAAGAAAAGTTCAATATTACAATGAGGCGCTGACAAATAAACAAATAGCAAATTTGTTCAATGTGCATTTTGTGACTGTTGGTGCTCCTTTAAATAACTGTGCAGAAATACCATGCGAGCAGTTAATTTCGGCAAACTGTGTTAATTCCCTCTTTCTATATCCAACAGACCAGTGTGAAATAATGGAGTTAATTCTAGCATTAAAAAATGATTGCGCCTCCGGGCCAGACGACATTAAACCAAAACCGTTAAAAGCCGTTTGCGACAGAATCAGTATTCCACTCGCGCATGTTTGTAACCTCATGTTATCTACGGGTGTCTTTCCAGACAAAATGAAGCATGCACGTGTGACGGTTATACACAAAGGTGGCCCAGTTAGTGACTTAAACAACTATAGACCTATTTCTGTACTTTCAGTTTTTGCAAAGATAGCCGAACATATTATAAATAAAAGACTTGGTTAAGTTTTTGACCTTCAATAACATTTTAGTAAAAGAACAATTTGGTTTTCAGAAAAATAAATCGCCAGAAGTTGCACTTCTTGGAATTAAAGAACAAATTCTCGAGAACATAGAACAAAAAATATACACGCTTGGTATATTTCTAGATCTTAAGAAGGCTTTTGATTGTGTTCAGCATGAAATACTTTTACAGAAACTTCCGTTTTTGCGGAATACGCGGTATTTCCTTATCACTGATTAAAAGTTACCTCACTACAAGAACGCAATATACAGTAGTAAATGGAGTAAAGTCAGACGTTCAGTACATAAAGTATGGGGTTCCTCAGGGGTCTATTCTTGGTCCTATATTATTTTTGTTATATATTAATGACATTGTAAACATACATGGCAGTTCAAATATAGTCCTTTATGCAGATGACACAAATATTTTCTTTTCTGGCTCGGACATCGACGACCTCTTTGGAAAGGCAAAACAGTGGTTGCGGGGATTAGACTTATGGCTTAGATCTAATAAACTTCATTTAAACATAGGAAAAACAAAGTACTTACTATTTAGACCAAAAGGAACGATACCACCTTCCAATTTGCACTTAAAATTCCAGGACTCTTATATTCAACCATCTTCAACCATTCAATTCTTGGGTGTTTTATTCCATGAAAATCTATCATGGACGCCACATATTGAATCTTTGAGAACAAGTCTTTGTCGAGCTGTTGGTGCCTTAAATAGATTAAGATATTATCTTCCAACAAAAGTGAAACGTCTAATTTATTTCGCTCTTGTGCAATCCCGCATAAGTTACTGCCTTTTAGTGTGGTCAACGACATCCCAAACAAATCTAGACAATATTGTATCCATACAAAGGCGAGCATTGCGAGCAATTGGTAACATACAACTTCTTAAAAGTGCCACACCATATTTTAGGACATATCAAATACTCAACGTAAGAAATCTACATCAATATAAACTATCACTTGAAATTTGGCGGCAATTTCAGCTCGATAAATTGGTGTTCTATGCTAAGTACCACTCGAAAGATAGCCCGTATAATTTAAGGCGTCATTTATTAATAAAATCGCGTTCGCGAACGAATTGTGGAGACCAGAGGTTGAGTTTTTTGATACCAGACTATTTAAACCAATACCCATATATTTTAGCTTCATTGGAGTGCGTACGATCACTCTATCAATATAAAAATATTGTAAAAGAATACTTACTCACAGGGGAATAAAACCGTATGTGTTTTAAGCAAAATGCTTGGAATGATAAGTAGCAATTGTCCTTTCACGTCATGTTTTGTGATGTATTTGTTTTGTTTTGTATAGATTTTATTTTGGAGTGAAATTGTGTCACTCCTCATTTATTTGTTTTTGCTACCGTTGCTGCCAAAAGGGTGGCATGGCTTCGTCAGGCATTTATGCCTTTTACCATGTCACCTGGGACATCTCTGTACAGTTATGTCGTAAATAAAAAGTTATCAATCAATCAATCAATCAAATTGTTGGGCTGGCTATCGGAAGCTTGCAGATGATGCTCGCTTCACGCACCTCACCGTCAACCACAAGCTGCACTTTGTCGACGCGAACACTGGTGCGCACACCAATACGGTGGATTGCACCTGGGCCCACCTCAAAAACTCTCTTCCATCTGGACGGCGCGAGAGCCACCATTTCACGTGTCACCTTGCAAAGTTCATATTTTGGAGGTGAGACAAGGCGCGCGGTAACACTAATAGATTCCAGTCGTTCGTCGCTGCGGCCGCCAAAATCTAGAGCCCCGACGCAGACAGGGCGAGGATTCTGACGGCCCCGGTGACTTCGAGTGATCCGCTGCGCTGAGCCCGTCACCTGCCTGAATGCATAAAGACGACTTATGCGCCAACCGCTCGTCAAGTGCTTGTTACGTCAGTTATAGGTTCTGGTAGCGGTCTAAACGGTCCTTTTCAGGGCCCCCATATTTTGCGAACGGAGCTGTGTTTTGAGGGCGGCACCCCGTGTCTCTGTAAAAAGTTCACAGGAAAGACCCTGCAAACGTATGTGGTCCCCAACTTGGATATCGGGCGTTATGATTCAAATAAAAATTGTTCTTCCTTATTTCGCGCCTTTGATCCGAATAAATGTTGCAGTTGCAGTCGTCCCGCGGTGCTGTTGCTCGCCCATTCGCCGTCGGCGTGCCTCAGCTTCGTCGTTTTTGCTAGCGGCGCACCGGCGAAGCCGGCCTTTGATCCGAATAAATGCTAGCTCGATCGCCGTCGGCGTGTCTTAGCTTCGTCGTCTTTGCTAGCGGCGCACCGGCGGAGGTGGTTGATCTGACACACCGCGTTCGACTGTGGCTAGCAGACGGTGTTCGTAAAATGGCGTCAGCTGTTGCTAGCCTCATGCTGCGGTACCGTGCGTGCTTCTATTCATTCGGCGTTCGTTGCCATGGTGACGGCGAGGAAAGCAGACGAACTTTTTGATGCGGAAGAACGCTGCGGCGCAGCGATACCAGGTGCATTCTAAGGCCCTTCCCGCATGCTTTTCAAATCGGCGGAAGGCGAACAAAAAGAGTTCGAAATAAGGACTTAACGCAGAATGCTGCATTTCTCCAGCGCCTCATAATTTGACGAGCCTTGCACGAAAAGCATGTTTTTTTGGCCATCCCGCGTCCTGTTTTTTTTACCCGTAACATGGGTCTAAAGTATCAAACTGCCTCCTCTTTTTGGTCATCTTCCGCTCGCCGAAGCGCCTGCCACCCAAGCGATAAGTTGGGTCTTTCGTCGTCGTCCACGTTCTCGCCGTCGCCGTCCTTGGCTTGCCGGAACGTCCGCCTCCCAGGAGATACCCTCGATATTTCCTTGTAATCGACGCCCATGCCCTCAACGTGGTCGTCATTGGCTTGCCAGAACTTGTGCAACCCAGCTATGATGTCGGGACCGGCCTCGACGCTGTCGAAGTTCACACATGGGTTGTCCTCAGATTGCCGGGACGCCTGCCGCACAGGCAAAGTGTATGGCCTTTCGTCATCGACGTTCACCTGCTCGTCGTGGTCGCCCTCGGCTCGCTGGGACGTCCTCCAGGCACGCGAGATGTTCAGCTCATTTCTGTCGTCAACGTCCGCCTGTACAGACACCATGCTGCGATTGTTCTTCGACGATCGCTTCGTGTCGTCGGCCCCTAACAAAATCTGAGGTGGCTCGCGGACCGATCGGTCCGGCCTCTTGTGGCATTGGTGATCCAAGTTTTTACCGTCGGTCTTGCCCACATTGGTCGTCACCTTGCCCGGCTCACGGCTGGAGTCTCCCTTTACAGTTACATAAATGGCGTCTACTCTTTTCTTGTAAAACAGAAGCTCTTCGTCTGGTGTCTTCGTCCGGGGACATTCGCGGGAAAGGTGCCCCGATTTCTTGCATTTAAATCAATTCACCCGAAAATTTTCAGGTATGATGCCCTGCCTTGGGTTCTCGTGTGTTTGCTGGAGAGAAGTTGTGGTTTCAATAAAGGGCCTCCAGACTTGAGTTCGTGACAATCCGAGCTGTAACATGACCCATTCTTTGACCGCACGATACCCGCTTCTCTCACCCACGTTCAGCCTATTCACTAATGCACGCATGCTCTCCATGAAATAAGGACGGACAAGATATCCTCTAAGCCGCTCAGGGACCATATACCCCTCAAATTTATTCTCCAGGGAGTCAAACCTGTACAGTAGCGCCATTAACCTAGAGGGCGCCACGTGTTTGTTAAGTTAGTTATAAATAAAGCCGCCGGGAGCGAGCTGCTTCTTCTTCGTCACCGGCTCTCGGACTCTGCGTGTCGTGTTCCACTACATGGTGTCAGAAGTGGCGGCCCGCTCCATCTTGCGCCTTCCAGCCGATTGCGGCGGTCTCGATCCTTTCGACGCCGACGGTTGCACTACGGAATGGCCAGTGAGGAGCAGAAGCCTACAATGACCGCAGCCAGCAGCTTCGTCGTACAGCCGCCGCTGCCGTTCGATTTCAAGAATGCAGGTCAATGGCCGCAGTGGATCCTGCGGTTCGAAGACTATTCTTTTGCTTCGGGCCTCTACGCGGCAAAGGATGAAGTGCGCACTCGGACGTTGCTGTACTGCATGGGTTCTCAAGCCCGCATCGTCTTGACGTCAGTCGGGATTGGCGAGGACGAGCTCGGAGACTACGCCAAGGTCAAGGAAAAGTTCGACAGCTACTTTGTGCACCCTGTGAATGAACTGTACGAAAGCGCGCGTTTCCACAGACGTACTCAGCAGTCCGGTGAGTCAGCGGATGCTTTTTACACGGCGCTTTGCATCATGGCGAAGCGTTGTAACTACCGCCCACCGGAAGTCGAGGACCGTCTGATAAGGGACCGCTTTGTTGTCGGGCTGCTCGATACTAAGTTATCAGACCGTCTGCCGGAACTCGAAGTTGACGCTCGAGGAAGCTCTAGTTCTAGTGCGTCAGCATGAAGATTCCGAAACCGAACGAAAACTCCGAGAGTCAGCGGTATCATCGGGGACCACTGCGCTGAACATCGATGCGGCTAAGGTGAAAAGACACCGCCCGCCGAGACAAGCGCGCGCGCAGGCAGCAAGCGGGTCAAGTCCCTCTCTCTGCGTCTACTGTGGACGGTCTCCTCATCCGCGCACGGAATGTCCCGCGAGCAAGGCTTCAGGTAACCTGTGCCACAAGAAGGGGCATTTTGCAGCCGTTTGCCGCTCAAAGAAAGGCAAGTTGGCATCAATTGAACTTGGTGCTGTCAGCACGGCGACCCGCCCCAGAAGCAAGTTCGTCGAGGTCAAGGTCAACGGACTTCCCCTGAGCTTCAAGGTGGAGACACCCCGAGGAGTTCTGCAGCGGAACCGGAAGCATCTGGTGCCGTACAGTGGCGCCTGTTCCAGTGGCATTCCAGTGGCGCCTGTTCCAGAATCTCCTGATCGACGGGAGTCGGACGAGTCACTTGGTTATGGACCTCTTGGTCTGCAGCAGCGGACTCTCAGCCGTCCAGCAACCCCTGACGTCGTCAGTCAGAGACCCTTGGATCCTGAGTCTGAAGTAGTTCAGAGGTCTCGATATGGTCGGGTGATAGTCCGCCCCAAAAGACTCAACCTATAACTACGGTCTGTGTTACGCGAGGAGATGTACTCTTTCCAACGTTGTGGTGTTGTTGAGGTGTTGGGAAGAGTTGATGGTTTTAGGGTTTTAGGTTTTAGACGTAATTGGTATCTTCGGTCTTCGTTAGAAGGAGAGATGTACAGTAGCGCCATTAACCTAGAGGGCGCCACGTGTTTGTTAAGTTGGTTATAAATAAAGCCGCCGGGAGCGAGCTTCTTCTTCTTCGTCACCGGCTCTCGGACTCTGCGTGTCGTGTTCCACTACAAAACCAGCTTCGCACTAACGTATCGGACGACGACATGGGAGACAGTACTCCCTTCATCGATCTTGAAAAGCTAAAAACTTCATCTCGGAGTCTGAACTCCATGCCGCCTCCAGTGGCTCGCGCTCGGTTTTCTGAGCGTAGGTGTTCTAGCTCTAGCTTGAGACGTAATAGCCGTTCTTTCTCCCTCACCAGTTCTATCTCCTTTTCGATTGAGCTGTATGATCGGACTCCTCCGTTCCCATCTCCTTGTGTATTCGAGTTTACGACTACTCCACTCAAAGGTGAGGATTCACCTGGCCCGTCAACATTCCTATTCCAAACCCTATTCTGCTCTAGCCCTAGAACCGACATCGGCCGCTCTGCGCTGTCTATATCCATGGCGGGCACGCGTCAAAGAATCACCTTACCGTAAGGCCAACGACTGCCGCTAAATCACAGATGCAACCCGCTGCTCACAATAGTCAGGCACGAAATTGATGTACGAGCTTTAGGTTCAGGCGTTCGTCTCTGGAGTGGGACGGTATTGAGTCCGCGGTAGCTCTGCCACCACGAGGTAGCTCGGTGGTCCAGTCATCAAGGAGCTCGGTGGTCCAGTCTTCTTTTTAAAAAACTCCACCAACGCCGCGTCAAGTCGCTGTCTGCGGATTCTGCTGAGAAGATCACGCCGGCGGTGTCCACTGACGCAATCCTGCCGACTGCGCCAGTAATTATGTTTTTTTTAATAATAATAATAATAAATTATAATATTTATTGGCTCAGAAGAGCTGTGGCACCGCGGAAAGGCGACAGCCCGTACCAAGGAGGCCCGTGGTGCCACGTCTAGTGATGATGATTATGAGATGATATGTACAAGGGGAGGACGACGACGTACGACGACGGCACAGAGGTGCTGACGATGTGAAGTACGGTAAACCAAAAGAGTCAATAAAAAAAGAAAACATAGAGACGTAGGAGGTGATAAATGTTATGGTAAGCTTTCTTCGAGATTGCGCCGGGACCCGACGACGGTAGGCAGCTGAGGGTTGCTGACTGAAAAGTAAAACAGCCAGGACCCTGCGGATAGGGGAAAAGAAAAGACTTCTATTTACAAGCGAAGCTATTTTCCGAATTTCTGCAAAAGGTCACCCCACGTGCTGTCCTTCTCGTCTTCTTCCTTTCTAAAATGTCCCCTACGCTAGCCCACACGAGCGCCGCCAGTCCGCCCACACATAGGGGCAAACGTGCAAACGCAAACACGCACAGAAAGGAAGACGAAACTCAATCCCGTTCTCGCGTCCATTCACGGCGATGGCGGGGCCGACTTCTTAATATAGAAAGTATTCACTGGACGCCATATTTGTGGGTGCTGTTTAGAGCGCATGCTCAAAACGAGCTCACATCAATAGGCTGCTAAGACCGGCACTCTCGATGGTGCGGAATGCACGTTGCAAAAAAAACTTTGGGAGCTCGCCATCAGCACCCGCTCAGAATTCGCGCACACAGATATGGCCGCCAGTGAATACTCCCTATGGGGGATCGGTGGCCGAGGAGAAGCGCGTGACGCCGTTTGAAACGGTCGCAAAAAAATGAGCTCCCGTGGAGCGTCTGCAACGGCTTTCACCGGCCGTGGTTCATCTGCTGAAATGTCTCAGGATACCTACCGAGTGGTTCTGCCGTCACTGCCTACAGGTACTGAAGTTTTGAACTCTGTATTCGCTCATTGCGACGTCACCGGACGCCCGTACAAGATTGACGACTTTCGAGGAGAAATGGAACGCCACGGCGTTCTAAACGACCTCATTGGAGCCGGCGCGTGCCAGATGAACCATGTTTGGCTCTTCACCTTCAACTCCCTGACAGCGAAGCGAAAAATTCTGGAAGCCAAGGAACTTGTGGTGAAAGAAAAAAGGTGCCTGCTCATCGATCCCGATGAGTGCGAGGTACGAATACGGCTGCACTGGATACCTATTCACATAAGCGACGACACAGTGCGGAGGGCCCTGGAGCCTTATGGAAAAATCAACGAAGTATCCCGCGACACATGGAGGGCGGAAGGCTTCCAGAATGTTCAGACGACGACAAAACTGGTGAGAATGAACCTAAAGGAAGGTGTAACCAAGGAAAACCTCCCGCACCAGCTGCGTCTGTTCGGCAGCAACGTTCTCGTTCTTGTCCCCGGAAGAGCGCCTCTCTGCCTTCGATGTAAGAGAACAGGCCACATCCGTCGAGAATGTCGCGTCCCTCGCTGTGACAAGTGCCATCGTTTTGGTCATGAGCAAGAGGATTGCATCCGGACGTACGCCACTGTAATGCGACCGGCTCCCGAGGAAGACAACTCTGAATTCTTCATCGATGAATTTGAAGCTTCGAAAATCGAAGACGGCTCTGGGCACCCAACCACCACCCATACCAAAACACCTTCAGGGGCTGACAAACGAGACGCATCGCAAGACGAAGACACCACCGCAACGATTCTCGAAGCTGACAAGACGGCTGCCTGCGTCGGAAACGGCACAGACATCGTCAAGGCCGCTCCAGGCTCCTCTAAAAGCCAGCGACAGAAGACAGTCGACGGGAACGACCTCTCCTTTGACGATGCCACTGAAGTTGACTCGGAAATGGGCGACAGCTCGGATCCCTCCAAGCGACCGCTAGATCGCGTCGAGGAGGAAGACCCCGACCTTGAAGGGCCTGACTGGAGCAAGCCACAAGGAAGAAAGAAACGCAAGCCCCGAGCTCCACCGGATGGCCAACGAGAGCAAACCTCGCAGTAGGTGGTTGTGTTCACATAGAGAACAGTTACCGACAGTTCTTTACTTTATTCGAATATTTACTCGTGCTTGTCGCCACAGCTATGAATCATGTAAGTTTTGCGTAAATTTGTTGTAAATCGCTCTTTATTACAAACCTCCTCCTCCGCCCCAATAATGTTTGCATCCAAATTTCCCACTTTTTCTACTAATTGCTTAACGTTGGGTACACTCAATATTAGAGGTTTAAATTCTACTCGTAAACAGTATCAGCTATTACGTTTGCTTCACGAAGAGCAAGTAGACTTTTTAGCCATACAAGAAACAAAAATGTCGGAGGAAGAGCAAGTTACGAAGGCGCTACAACCCTTTCTTACTTCGTACGAAGTGTGTGTAACGCATCCAGTTGGCACGGCAGGAGGCTGTTTTTTGTTCCTTAAGAAATCTGTCCCGTTCTCTGAAGTAAGTCTCATCACCGACGCTCATGGACGTTTTATAATATGTGACTTTAATTTGTTTGATGCACAGTGGCGAATTATTTGTGTCTATGCCCCGTGTAAAGCCAGTGAGCGAACCTTGTTCTTCCACGATATGTCACACTACATCAAATCAAATCGGACAACTGTATTACTGGGTGACTATAATTGTGTATGCAATGCAGGTGATAGATTTCCAATAACGCGTAACAACGATGCTAGTGCAAATCGTCTGAGTGAAATAATAGCAGAAAACAATATGGAAGATGTTTTCCACATATCGAGGAGAACTAAAAAAATTCAATTTACGCACTTTCAAGAATCTTCGCACGCACGCCTTGATCGTGTTTATGTTTCTGCTGACATTGTACATAACATTAGCTCTTATTGTGTAAAACCAGTGTTTTTTAGTGACCACTGCCTCGTAAAGGTCGCGATTGGAGAAAACAAAATTCCCAAGGCAAAGTTTAATTGGCGGTTGTGGAAGCTGAACACCAGTCTGCTTAAAGACAAAACATTTGTAGCTACAGTAGATGACCTGTTAAGGAAAATAACAGAGCAGAATGAGACATGTCCATTGGAACGATGGGAGCGGTTCAAAGAGCAAGTAAAAATGTCAGCAATCGAGAGATCAAGCACGCTGAAGTTCTACGCTCGGGCAGAAGAACGAAAACTGCAGAAGGATTTACGCACCTTGTGCAAAGCTGAATGTGAATGCCCTGGTTGGGGAACAAAGGATATCGCGAATGTCAAATCACGACTCGAGAAATTCCAGAAAGAGCGATACGAGGGCGCTGTGATACGCTCGAGGACACAGCGGTTTCTCTGTGGTGAGCAACCCACTAAACAGGCCTTGATAGCAGAAAGAAGGTATGCTTTGTCTAAAGAAATCCTCGAAATAGAGAGAAATGGTACTATAGCTACAGACAGAGTAAGCATTGAGGATGCCTTTGTGGACCATTATCGACGACTTTTCGAGCTCACACCAGAACAAGAAGACAAAATTGACGAACTGCTGTCTTTCATGCCGAGAATAGATGACGAGACAAGGGAATGGCTGGAGGGACCCATAAGCCTGGAGGAAGTCGAAAAGGCAATAGGCGACCTGCCCGGTGGTAAAACTCCAGGCCCAGACGGGATTTGTTCAAGCTTTTACAAGAAATTCAGAAAAGCACTCGCTCCCATTCTTCTCGCTGTCATAGAGGAATCTTATAAGAGAAAATCATTACCGCTATCTTTTTCTAGAACG